>NC_068433.1:28829131-29509131 GCF_023373465.1 Oncorhynchus keta | reverse complement strand
TATGGGACTGTATCAAATGAGTGTTTCTATTACATAATATGATACATTGTCCGACTGGGAAAACTGCATTTATGTCTTAAATACTTCAATGACCTGTAACTGTGTTTTTTTCTTAATTCATGAATGACGTTTTTTTTTTTACAAGGGTTTATTAAACATTACTTCAAACTGATATGTAATTATAATGTTGCCCATGCAGTATATGATGCGTTTCTGGTGAATAATTACACATTAAACACATTGGTATTTGTACTTATGAGCTGAGGAGGGGTTATCAGATCCACCCCCACTTCTCTTTTCCTGTCATCTCATCCTGTTCTACTGAATGTGGGGGGGGGGAGTGGACTTTAATGACGTCAAAAAGGACCCACACACAGATATGTAAAGATATAATGTGAAAATATGTAAATTGCCACGTACAGCACGAAATGAAACCTGGAAACGTGCTCATAAAACACAATACATTATTGATTAGGTAAGACTCTGCATTTCAGTCTATTATTGTGTAATTATTCATGTAGGCACACTGTAACAATTATTACAGTGTAACAATAAGTAATTACAACACTTGCTACATTGTACTACATGAATAATTACACAGTAATACTATCATTGTAATATAGTGTGCAACCATTGATTGATGTCAGAATAAGGTGTGTATTTGTGTGTTGCAGGTGTAGGTGTTCCTCTGATCATCAACAAGAGAGTGGGGGACTCCGTGGAGCTGCTGGCAGGCTTAGAGACGGGACATTTCAAATCCTTGGAGTGGAAGTATATGGGAAAGGATATTGCAGAATTCAATTCAGATGTTGTATATTCACCTGCATCCCAGTTTGAGGGGAGACTAAAGATGAACACCAAAAACTACAGTTTAACAGTCAGAGAACTGACACTGCAAGACTCTGGGGATTTTCTACTTACAGGTGAAGAGGACAAAGGTCAGATTGACAGTAAGACCATCACTCTGAAGGTCCACGGTAGGCTATTAATACCATTATTGCATCCAATTTTGATATAATTCTAATTTATATCCATAACCATGGCTGATGGTCTTTAAACTATAACATAGATTTTGTAGTTTCATACTGACCTAACTCACCATGCTTTGTTAAATATCCATCATATTTTCAAGTCTTTCTCCTGGTGGTATGGCTATGGCAGGACTGATTATGAGTCTCTATCTCTCTCCTGGTTGGTCAGAGCCTATATCCAAGGTGGTGATCCAGTCAGACATCAAGCTCTTGGCCAACCACTCCTGTATGGTGCTGCTGGTGTGCAATGTGTCCTCCTACCCCAACATTAGCTACACCTGGGAGAGAGACAATGAGATCTACGGGGATGGCCAGCAGATTCACTTCTCTCTCTCACCAGCAGAGAGAGACATCAGTGTAAAGTGCAACGCCTCCAACCTAGTCAGTTGGAAAATTGCCTCTGCGACAGTAAAGTGTAGTAATGACACAACCACCCCAGGTACCTAGATATCATAATAATCCCTTCCATACACGTTCAGTGTGCTTATAGGCTTATGTTGTCAAATATAATATGTAATGCATGTGATTACATTGGATGTATATGATATAGAGCCATTTAATCTTTATCATATGGTATAGTCTAATCATGTGTGTTGTACAATATGTGACAGGACTGGCGTGGTATACCATGTACATCGGAATATCAGTAGGAGGCGCTGTGGTGCTGATCCTCACTGTAGCTGTGGCAGTGTGCTACTGCAGGGGCCGAAGTAACACAGGTATGTACAGCTTAGGGGCCTCAACTATACTTAAAGTGGCATTTCAGGTGGTTCTAGAAGTATTCTTCAGCTGGTTTGATTTTTGGGGGGATTTGCTAGAAATTAGAAAAAGAGTGAGACCCCTCATTAATTCCTGAGTATGTTTGTTGATATCCTGTATAAAATGTTTCTGATTGGTTGATATTTTGTTCTTATAAAACACAGAAGATCAAACTGATAACGCAATATATGCTGATATTATGGACAACACAAGAAGTAGAGATGTAAGTATCAATGCCGTTATTATGTATCTGAATGTGTTAAACATTTACATTTAAGTCATTTAGCAGACGTACTGTATTGTAATGGGCTGTATTTTGATTCCAGACAAGATCAAACAGTCATCTAAACCCAATATCCATCTATGAAACTGTCAATGATCTGGTTATCCCAAGATTGAACAAGGTAAGATATAAATGGTCATAATGGTAAAATGTATGTGATTGAATGGAAGACTATGAAGTCTACTTTGAGAAAAGTCACTACCTTTCTTGATGCTGAAACAGTTTCTTCTTGATTATCTGTCACATGTAGCCACAGACTCTGTATGACAAGATCGCGTTTGGACGCCCAGAAGGCCCCCAGTCTCCCTACCAGAATGTACTGTGAACTGAACAGGATGTGGTCATAGGTTGGGCCTTCCATAGATATGTAACCCTCTGAATCCTCTGCAACTTACACGTGTATATTCTGTAGATAGGCCTAGATGTTACTGTTAAATTTCATCACAAACTACACTATCTCCTTCTCCCTTTGATGATTCTCATATATACAGTATATCTTAAGGCCTTATATGTTCCTTTGAAGGCCTAGATACAATTAGAAGATTCGGAAATGTGTAATAGGTAGTAGAAGGCGTGGTAATCAGACAAGCTCATGTCAAATCTCTATTTTCTAGATGAAAGACAATTGTTTTAGATAGAAAAAAAAATAGTAGGACATTGATTAGTGAGGTTGATTTATGCCTGTGTACTCTTTTGCGTTATTATTATGTGCTCGCCAGGCATCAATGAGGTTGTAATCAGAGAGTATATGCTCTAGAGCCTTGGTTGCGTGTTGATTGTAGATGGTCTTATTTGATTTGTCAGCATTTCCAAAATGGCATTCATGTCTGTCCCAATTACCAGATGTAATTCAGTTCATTCTAAAAACAAATATGCTGTTCAGAGAAAAACAAATAATTATACCCAATTTGCATGCCTTGAGTGCCTTGCATTTAGAGTGAATTGTAATTAACTCTCATGACTGTATTTGTTAGCGAAAGAGACATGATTGCTGTATTGAATGTTTTCAGTACTGTAGCCTTCACCAAGTGAATGTCTAAGTGGATATGTTATCTTTAAAATTAAACTCATCATGACAACACATTACATATATCATAAAGCCCCTGAGGGCCTAGTTACACCCTAACACACTGGTCTGAAACTCCTGGTTTAGTCAAATTATGTCGGCTTGCAAAGGGATGTGTCATTTCTATTGGAATCCAGCCAGAGTTAGGATATCCAACCATTTAAACTTTCAGTCACACGCAACCTGCATTCAGAATGACTGTTGGGGTAGGGAAGATTGATTTTGAGAATTTCTAAATCATATAAACTGGAACAAACAGATCAGTAATGGGTGAAATAAGTCCAACTACTAACAGGTTGGAATAGTTGAGAAAAATCGATGTTATCTATGTTTGTGTAGCATAAGATTCATCAACCAGTCATAGTAAATATAAAATAAAATCAAATTGATTAATATAGCCCTTATTACATCAGCTGATATCTCAAAGTGCTGTACAGAAACCTAAAACCCCAAACAGCCTAAAACCCCAAACAGCAAGCAATGCAGGTGTAGAAGCACGGGGGCTAGGAAAAACTCGCAAGAAAGGCCAAAACCTAGGAAGAAACCTAGAGAGTAACCAGGCTATGAGGGGTGGCCAGTCCTCTTCTAGCTGTGCCGGGTGGAGATTATAACAGAACATGGCCAAGATGTTCAAATGTTCATAAATGACCAGCATGGTCAAATAATAATAATCACAGTAGTTGTCGAGGTTGCAACAGGTCAGCACCTCAAGAGTAAATGTCAGTTGGCTTTTCATAGCGGATCATTCAGAGTGTCTCTAGAGAGTTGAAAACAGCAGGCCTGGGACAGGTAGCACATCCGGTGAACAGGTCAGGGTTCCATAGCCGCAGGCAGAAAAGTTGAAACTGGAGCAGCAGCACGGCCAGGTGGACTGGGGACAGCAAGGAGTCATCATGCCAGGTAGTCCTGAGGCATGGTCCTAGGGCTCAAGTCCTCAGAGAGAGAGAGAAAGAAACAAAGAGAGAATTAGAGAGAGCATACTTTAAGTCACACAGGACACCAGATAAGACAGGAGAAATACTCCATAACAGACTGACCCTAGCCCCCCGACACAAACTACTGCAGCATAAATACTGGAGGCTGAGACAGGAGGGGTCAGGAGACACTGTGGACCCATCCGATGATACCACCAGACAGGGCCAAACAGGCAGGATATAACCCCACCCACTTTGCCAAAGCACAGCCCCCACACCAATACAAAAGGTATTGAAACAAACCGTTGTGAAAATCAATCTGCAAGAGTTCATGCTGGAATAATGATAATGATGATGATTGGTGTCGTTTTGAGTTGTTTTGAGCAAACATTAATTATGTATTTTACTCAACAAGCTTGTTCAAATACAACTGACTTCAAGCAGAGTTTGTTGATTTAACACATTGGCTCAAAGTCTTGTCATTTTTAAGTCCACTCAACTTGCATAATAATGCTAATTAAGCAATTGGTTAAGTTTGACTTTTTCCAGTGCAAAGTGTATGAAATTAAAAGCCCGAGGAACCTCACATTAGGTCACTTGTTTGTCATAGTTAAGGGGTCATGGTTTGCTCTCTTCATCTTTAGCAGTGTGCGTTTGTGAAGGAAGGCACTCAGTGAAGATGTCTTTTCCCGCTGTGATCAGAGAGTCAAATAGAGAAATGGTTGTAATCATATGCAAAAAACTGTGAAAACCTTGTTGCTGGGCTGTTGAGTACACATGTAAAGTTGTGCAGGGATTCGTCCTTTTCAGAAAGAAGAATGACAATGTTCCTGCATCAAACATTTTCTGTAGTTCACTTGTTAATTCCTCTCTTTTACATTCAATCTATCACTGTGATCACTACTTTCCTGGGTTATTACTTCGAACAGTTGACAGACTGTAACTCAAGAACATCTACATGCAGTTGACCTCCAAATAGCTACGACATAAACCAAATGATAAACATGCCATGACCTCAAACCTTTGACACCTCTCTGAGTGACATTAAAGATTGTACTGAAAATGTCAACATGACCAGGTATGGTAAATGCAATATTGACTTCACTTTTTGTACAACTATGTCTTATCCACTAAGTTTCTTTCTCTGATATATACTATAGTTCTCTCTTCCTCCCACAGAAAGACCACAGTGTTGATGTGTCCATTTACTTTTACAGTAAGAGGAAGTGGTGTAGAGATGAACATGACATAAGATGCTATTTTTTCTGTTTCTCTTCATGCACCTTTCTAATTGTGTCAAAGCCCCATTCGTGTCACAGACGCAGGAACTGTCGGGGTCCGGAGGACTTGCCAGAGGCTTAGAATGGAGTACACTTTATGTGCAACTCTGCGATGGTGATGATTCATGTATTTCTCTGTATTTTGAATATTGTTAGCTAACTATTTCCTTTATTGGACAAGAAAAAGTTTCATTCATAGAACATGAAGTATGTCATATATGCACAATAAATGTGGCAACAGATGATGATGTTGTTTGGTTACACTGTGTTTTCTGACTACAGAGTAATGGAGGTGTTGGTCACTACAGCTTTTCAATCAGATTGTAGCATGAGCCTGAGAAATATATAATATACACTAATATGATGACATAGAGAGAGGAAGGAGTAAGGGGACAGACCCAGTAGACTGAGGGGTTATGTTGTTGCTATGTGACCAATCACATCTTAGTTTCTATAGTGTGATCCACAAGATAGTGGAGTAGTTACAGGTCTGTCCTGAACTGGGCGATAAGAAACCCCAGATGTTCTATCTATCTATCTATCTATCTATCTATCTATCTATCTATCTATCTATCTATCTATCTATCTATCTATCTATCTATCTATCTATCTATCTATCTTTTATTTATTGAGGTTAGAAGCCCAAAAGGGCTGATTTGAAAACCACACCACAAATATACGTTTTTTTTTCTTTTTTCAATCAGTTAAACAAAGCAAGTGAATTCTAAGTGTACATAATATATTCAGTAAACAAGAAAAACATATTTGATTATATGTGGGTACACATGTTTGTGGGTGTGAGTGACAGTTAGGCTACATGAAGGGGATTATTGGGTAGTTTGGTTCATCAGGCTGACCCCCAGTCTTCGCTTGAAGTTATTGAGGGATGATGAGGTTTTGACAATGTGAAGATAAGAATTCCAGAGTATGGTACCTCTGTATCTGATAGAAGCTGTATTGTGACATATCAGACTTCACAGGCTGGACGTACCACTGGTTAATAAATAAAGAACAGATTTCAGGTCAGACCAGTAAAACCATCACCATCTCTCTTTGTCCAGGCTGGTCAGTACCAGCTTGAGTGGACAAGGACAAGACCTCCACAAAATTCATATCTCAGCTTATCTCTCCACATCAACGTCACTGTTGACGCTATCTGGACTTTCTGAATTCTGAGCCATTGAGGGTTAATGTAAATACCGTACTGTAAACACTGTCAATTCTAACTGAATGGAGTCAACATACCCCTACAGTATGTAAACTCAACTTTCATCAAAACTTAACTCCAACAGATAAAGGATTTTAAATAAACAAGCATGTATCCAGATTTGACATTCTGGTCTTTGTTTTCTTAGCTCTGTCTGAAACTACACTGACCATAACACAAAACCCTGCATACGCTGGAGAGACAGTTGTTCTGACGTGTTCAGTGAGGTCTGACAGTGGCTGGAGCTATACAATGGTACAAAGACAACGCTAACATGCTGACCAGACCGGACACGTCGTGTGCGTGAGCGTTACAAAATACATTTAGAAATATACGTTATTCAATTATTGCACCCACACTGGAGAAATGACTAGAAACGATTAGGTTGACCGTGTCACGCCTTGGTCATTGTATTTTGTGTTTTTGTTATATGTTTGGGTAGGCCAGGGTGTGACATGGGTTTATATGTTGTTTTCGTATTGGGGTTTGTATTATTTGGGATTGCGGCTGATTAGGGGTGTTGTATAGGCTTGGCTGCCTGAGGCGATTCTCAATCAGAGTCAGGTGATTCTCGTTGTCTCTGATTGGGAACCGTATTTAGGTAGCCATAGTTTCGCTTTTATTTCATGGGTGATTGTTCCTGTCTCTGTGTAGTGTTCACCAGATAGGCTGTATAGGTTTCACGTTTCGTTTGTTGTTTTTGTATTGAGTTATTTCATGTATCGTTCCGTTTTCATTCATTAAAGATCATGAGTAACAAACACGCTGCATTTCGGTCCGACTCTCTTCCTTCAACAGACGAACGCCGTTACAGACCGTTTTATGTGTGGATTAATTGTCGGAGTAGAGGACCTTCTGCATTTCAGGTAAAATAACAACTCAATGTTTATATCCCAGGACAAATTAGCTAGCATCAGCAAGCTAGCTAAATAGGACAAATTAGCTAGCAATTGCAAGCTAATTAGCTAAATTGCCATACATGTTTAATGCTTTTCGACCTGTACCCAAATTAATGTAATAATTGGTTCAGAGTTTGTTTTGATATTTTAACCTGTGTGTCGTGATCGCGTTTGGGGTAAGGGGACAAAATACATTTATGCACGATAGCGCACAATGGCTCATGCGCGGAGCCGGTTTGTGTTCCGTGTAAGAAAGTAGTGACCTTGTCTGGCAGACACACTACAACAGGAGCCACCTTCACCATCAGTAGAGCTGCTGAGTCTGACCAGGGTCTCTTCTGGTGTCAGGGAGAGATCCAGTCCAGATCCACATAATCATTTATCAGTGATCTTGTCACTATCACTGTGAAGGATGTTGTGTGTGTGTGTGTGTGTGTGTGTGTGTGTGTGTGTGTGTGTGTGTGTGTGTGTGTGTGTGTGTGTGTGTGTGTGTGTGTGTGTGTGTGTGTGTGTGTGTGTGTGTGTGTGTGTGTGTGCGTGCGTGTCTGTGTAGAAATGTGTACTACTTTATTTATTTTCTACAACTACCTCAGAACCTGACGGTGATTTGCTGTTCTCTAGTAACTCCTGGACCGTCTACATCAGTCCTAGTAGGAGTGGTTGTGGTCCTGGTTGTTGCTGGTGTTCTACTGGCCATTCTCCCGGTACTGCTGTGTCGATATAAAAACTCCAAAGGTGAGATTTTATAATTTCTCATGTAACTTTTTCATTAATGTTTAGGATATAAATGTCTAATTACAAAAGTTTAAAACAGTATGCATTTCTCATTACAGGTTCATGTTGAAACAGAATATTCTCACGAGTACACCTGTCTTTCAACTATGTTCCTTTTCGTACAGTAAAATCTAATCTGTGTGTTCCATGACTCTCTATTTCCCTGTAGGCCCCCCCAGCCCCAGAGGACTAACCTGAACCCCCAACAGGACCAATGATCTACCCAGGGACGAGCTCCTGATGCTGGGTATAAACATCCGCAGCATGGTCAGTCTCTTAGTCCAGACCACTCTACCCTCTCTGTAACCTCACACACTGACTTTTCACCATCCACTTGTGTACAACATGTTACCATACTCTATGTCCCTAGGCAAGCTGAGGGAAAACCGTCCAATAAATCTTTCACTCTCTTCTTTGACCAACAGGTGGCGCTAACATCTATGATACAATCACTCCATCAGACAATAATGACAGTGGTACTGTACACTATCTTAAAGTTTAGCATGAATACAGCGTAGAGTTGTTGTTGCAGTTGTTCTTCATATGTTTAATATTACTGACATACTAACAGTAAGTAGAGATATTAGTGTATTACCTGTATATTTCAGATGCTGGTGCTGCTACTGCTGGACCAAGTGAGGTCACGTACGCACAGATTCAACTCAAAAATTTGGACAAGAAAAAGATAAGTACTTCTCCACTGTCACGTAAATTAATACAAAATGTAGCAGTGTTTTTACTCAATTATAAGCAGTAACTGACTTGATGTTGATGCGACCTATGCTGAGGTTGACCTTAAACAGAAGGCCAAAGCCAAGAAGAAGAAAAGTACGACTGGACATCCCTCCTTTCATATTCCCCCTATCAAAACCTCACACCTCTGACGCATATTGACTAGCAGTATAATATTTTGTGTCACACCCTGATCTGTTTCACCGGTCTTTGTGATTGTCTCCACCACCTCTAGGTGTCACCCATCTTTCCCATTATCCCTTGTGTATTTATACATGTGTTTCCTGTTTGTCTGTTGCCAGTTCGTTTTGTTTCTACAAGCCTACCAGAGGATTTCACGCTGCTCCTGTCTCTCGATTGTTCCTGTTTTCTTGTTTCCCTGGAGTTGACCATTCTGCCTGCCCTGACCCTGAGCCTGCCTGCCATCCTGTACCTTTGCCCCACCTTTCTGGATTACTGACCTCTGCCTACCCTGACCCTGAGCCTGCATGCTGTCCTGTTCCTTTTCCACACCTATATGGATTACTGACCCCTGCCTGCCCATGACCTGTCTTTTGCCTGCCCCTGTTGGATTAATAAACTGTTGTTACTTCGACATTGTCTGCATCTGGGTCTTACCTGAAACGTAATAGTATGAACTGGCCATGACTGACCCAGCAGACCCGGGGCCAACTGCTCAAAGCCATCTCCTCCAAATGAGCCACCATCTGCACTCATGAGGAATTGCTTTGTGGCCTTATAGAAGGGGTCCAAACGTTGGCTGAACACCATGAACGGGCGTTGGACATTTTGCTGGAGCAATTCCGCGGCTTGCCTGGGAGACAGCCTACCACGGTGGTAACCTCACAGCCCCTGAGTAACTCAGCTGTTAGCAGCGTCGTCTCATTGGTCACTCCACCTTCTCGGGAGATCCGCTTACTTCCCCCGGAACGCTTCAGTGGAGAGCTGAGCACCTGTCAGGCGTTTCTAGCTCAGTGTGCCCTCATCTTCGAGCTTCAGCCCTCCTCCTTCCCCTCGGATTGATCCAAGATGGCCTACCTCATTACGCTGATTTCCGGGAGGGCTCTCACCTGGGCTACCGCTGTATGGGAACAACAACCGACCATATGTGTTAGTCTGGAGGTGTTCTTGGGTGACGTGAAGATGTGGTTTTGATGCTTCTCTCTGGGAGAGAAGCTGCCCGTAAAATAATCCAGCTTCGGCAGGACTTCCTTCAGTGTGGCAGACAATGCAGTGAATTTCCACATGATGGCAGCGGAGAGTGCTTGGGACCAGGAAGCGCTATTCGATATGTTCCTGCACAGGGTTTCGGAGGAGGTCAAGGACGAGCTTGCTGCTCGGGAGTTACCAACTGATCTCGATTCCTTCCCCGCATTGACCATCAGAATCAATTGGTAATTACGGGAACGACATAGGGAGAGTTCATTTGATTTCGCTCGCACGTCCAGTGATTCCACCTTGCCTCCGAGTCATCCCGGAAGTCCCCGATGGTCCCATTGCCGATAGAACCCGAGGCTTCCCGACCTCCCCGGAGAGTTGCCGAAGACGGCTGAGTCACCACTTTCAAAGCCTATGCAACTAGGCAGAGCTGGGCTTTCGCCAGCTGAATGGCAATACAGGATCAACACTAAGAGTTGTCTGTATTCCTGGACTCTTGGTAATTTTGTGTCTTCTTGTACTTTAAAAAGACCAGGCTCACCGGTAGGAGCGAGTACTCCGGTGGGCCATATGGAGAACTTTTCTGCTTCCCTTGATCGAACCCCTTTTCATGCCATTCTGCTGTGGGGAAACCAGTCTAAATCTTCCCGGGGCTCATTGACTCTGGGGTCGACGAGAGCTTTTTGGACACTACCCTGGCTTCCGAGCTGAACATCCCCATTCAGCCCCTCTCCATTCCCATGGATGTTAGGGCACTGGATGTGAGCTCCATTGGCCGGGTCACTCATAATACCACTCCCTGTGTCAGCGAATCACACTGAAACTATTCCATTTCTGCTCATCAAGTCTCCTCAGATTCCCGTGGTTTTAGGAATCTCCTGGCTCCAGCAACACAATCCCCTCATCAACTGGTCTACTGGTGCCATCATAGGCTGGAGTCTGTGATGCCATGCCCATTGTCTGAAGTCAGCGCAACCTGCCCCGGGACATCTTCCTGGGGGCTCGGAAGGTGCCCCGGACCTCTCCGCCATTCCCGCGGAGTACCAGGATCATCGGGAGGTGTTCAACAAGGCAAGGGCCATTTCACTGCACCGACCATATGACTACGGGATTGACCTTCTCCTTAGCACCACTCCGCCCCGTTTGACAACTGTACTCGCTGTCGAGACCAAGGCTATGGAGACCTACATTGGGGACTCCCTACCCGCAGGTTTATCCATCCGTCTTCCTCTCCTGCTGGCGCAGGGTTCTTCTTTGTGGAGAAGAAGGACAAGACCCTGCACCCGTACATCGACTACCGGGGACCCAATGACATTACGGTGATGAACCGCTACTCGCTACCACTCATCTCCTCAGCCTTCAAGCCGCTCCAGGGGGCCACCGTGTTTTCCAAACTGGATCTACGGATGCCTACCACCAAATGCGGATATGGGAAGGGGATGAGTAGAAGACCCCCTTCAACACGGCCAGTGGCCACTGTGAGTATTTGGCCATGCTATTTGGCCTCACCAACGCCCCTGCTGTGTTACAGGCTTTGATACATGATGTTCTCCGTGACATGTTGAACTGGTTCGTCTTCGTCTACATTGATGACATCCTAATCTTCTCCCGCTCCCCCCAAGAACATGTGCTCCGCTCCATGTCTGACAGGTTCTTCAACGCCTCCTGGAGAATCAGCTGTTAGCTGTTAAGGAAGAGAAGTGCGAGTTGCATCGCTCCACCATCCCCTTTCTGTCGTACATCATCTCCGCTGGGAGTGTCCAGATGGATTCCGGGAAGGTGAGAGTGGTAGTGGATTGGCCAGGGTGCAGATGCAAAGTTTCCTGGGGTTCGCCAACTTTAATCGCCGCTTCATCCTGGGTTACAGCACCCTGGCTTCCCCACTGTCAGCACTCACCTCTCCCAAGGTTCCGTTCACGTGGTACCCTGCTGTTGACCGGGCGTTCCGGGACCTCAAACACCACTTCACCACTGCTCACATCTTGGTTCATCCTGACCCTTCCCTTCAGTTCATGGTGGAGGCCGATGCTTCTGATGTAGGAGTGGGGGCGGTCCTGTCCCAGTGTTCTGCCCTGGACCTGAAGCTACATCCCTGTGCCTTCTTCTCCCATCCCCTCAAAGCCATGGAGAAATATTACGATGTGGGGAATCGATAGCTTCTCGCAGTGATGATGGCGTTGAAGGAATGGAGGCACTGGCTGGAACAGACGGATCATTTGTTCATTGTATGGCCCGACCACAAAATTTGAATCAAATCAAACTTTATTTGCCACATGCGCCGAATATAACAAGTGTAGACTTTACAGTGAAATGCTCACTTACAAGCCCTTAACCAACAGTGCAGTTCAAGAGTAGGCTAAAATAAACACAATAAGAATAACAATAACGAGGCTATATACAGTGGGTACTGGTACCAACTCAGTGTACAGGCTAGGTGACTTAATCTTTACAGGTGGGGGCGAAGTGACAATGCATAGGTAACAAACAAACAGCGAGTAGCAGCAGTACACAAGGGGGGCGGTCATGTAAATTGTCTGGTTGCGATATTTAGGAATTGTTCAGCAGTCGAATGGCTTGGGGGTAGAAGCTATTGAGGAGCCTTTTGGTCCCAGACTTGACTGACACTCCGGTACCACTTGCCGTGCGGTAGCAGGGAAAACTGTCTATAACTTGGGTGACTGGAATCTTTGACAATTTTATGGGCTTTCCTCTGACACCGCCTATTATAGGTCCTGGATGGCAGGAAGCTTGGCCCCAGTGATGTACTGGGCCATTCACACTACCCTCTGTAGCACCTTACGGTCAGATGCCGAGCAGTTGCCATACCAGACGGTGATAGAACCTTTTGAGGATCTGGGAACCCAGGCCAAATATTTTCAGTCTCCAGAGGGGGAGAGGGTATTGGTGTGTTTGGACCATGAAAGTTCATTGGTGATGTGGACACCAAGGAACTTGAAACTCTGTTCGGCCTGCCTTTTCCTGTAGTCCATGATCAAGACAAACGAGATGATTGGTTGTTGTCCTGGCGTCCTCCACAACGCCAGTTCTCTGACCTCCTCCCTATAGGCCATGTCATCGTTGTCAGTGATCAGCCCTACCACTGTTGTGTCATCAGCAAACTTAATGATGGTGTTGGAGTCGTGTTTGTCCAAGCAGTAGTGGATGAACAGGGAATACAGGAGGGGACTAAGTACACACCCCTGATGGGCCCCAGTGTTAAGGATCAGTGTGAGCCGAGCTGTAGACGATGAACAGCATTCTCGAGAAAGGGCTGTGTGGAGTGCGATTGAGATTGCGTCATCTGTGGATCTGTTGGGGTGGTATGCGAATTGGAGTGGGTCTAGGGTGTCCGGGAGGATGCTGTTGATGTGAGTCATGACCAGCCTTTCAAGGCACTTCATGGCTACCAACGAGAATGCTACGGGGAGGTAATCATTTAAGCAGGTTATCTTCGCTTCCTTGGGCACAGGGACTATGATGGTCTGCTTGAAACATGTAGGTATTACAGACTCAGACTCGGTCAGGGAGAGGTTGAAAATGTCAGTGAAGACACTTTACAGTTGGTCCGCGCATGCTTTGAGTACACGTCCTGGAAATCCATCTGGCCCTGTGGCTCTGTGAATGTTGACCTGCTTAAAGGTTTTGTTCATATCGGCTACCGAGAGCATTATCACACAGTCATCCAGAACAGCTGGTGCTCTCGTGCATGGTTCAGTGTTGCTTGCCTCGAAGGCTCGCGTCAATGGGCAGCTCGCGTCTGGGTTTCCCTTTGTAGTCCATAATAGTTTTCAAGCCCTGCCACATCCGACGAGCATCAGAGACGGTGTAGTAGGTTTCAATCTTAACTTGTTGAGTGTAGGGGGCAGTATTTTGGTTTTTGGCAAAAAACAATATTTGAAACTGCCTATTTCTCAGCCCCAGAAACTAGAATATGCATATAATTGTCAGATTAGGATAGAAAACACTCTAAAGTTTCCAAAACTGTCAAAATATTGTATGCGAGTATAACAGAACTGATATTGCAGGCGAAAGCCTGAGGAATATCCAATCAGGAAGTGCCTCTTATTTTGAAACCTCTGTTCCTATGCATGCCTATCCTCCATTTAAAGAGATATCAACCAGATTCCCTTTTCTGTGGCTTCCCTAAGGTGTCAACAGTCTTTAGACATAGTTTCAGGCTTTTATTTTGAAAAATTAGCGTGAAGGATGACATTGCGTAAGTGGATAGGTGGGGGCTCTCAAAGTGAGTTTTGCGCAAGTAAATACGCCATTGTTCCTCCCACTGTTATTGAAAAAGCTACACATTCGGTTGCTATAATATCGAATATATATTTTAAAAACTACCTGAAGATTGATTATAAAAAATGTTTGACATGTTTCTGTGGACATTATAGATATTATTTGGAATATACGTCTGCGTTGTGGTGACAGCTCTTTCCTGTGGATTTCTGAACATAACGCGACAAACAAACGTCGGTATTTTGGGTATAAAAATGATCTTTATGGAACAAAAGGAACATTTGTTGTGTAACTGGGAGTCTCATGAGTGAAAACATTCGAAGATCATCAAAGGTAAGCAATTTTTTGATTGCTTTTCAGATTTTCGTGACCTAGCTACACAATACTTAGTGTACATAATGTTATGTTATGCTATCGATAATCTTACACAAACGCTTGGATTGCTTTCGCAGTAAAGCATAATTTCAAAATCTGAGACGACAGGTGGATTAACAAAATGTTAAACTGTGTTTTCCTATATTGCACTTGTGATTTCATGAATATAATTATTTAAAAAACAATATTATTTGACTGTGGCGCTATGCTATTCAGCGGTTGCTGATGACAATTACCCCGCTACTGGGATGGGTAGCGTCAACAAGTTAATCCTGTATTGACTCTCTGCTTGTTTGATGGTTCATGTGAGGGCATAGCGGGACTTCTTATAAGTGTCCGGATTCATCTCCCGCTCCTTGAAAGCGTCAGCTCTAGCCTTTAGCTCGATGCAGATGTTGCCTGTAATCCATGGCTTCTGGTTGGGATATGTACGTACAGTCACTGTGGGGACAACGTCATCGATGCACTTATTGATGAAGCCGATGACTGAGGTGGTGTATTCCTCAATGCCATTGGATGAATCCTGGAACATATTCCAGTCTGTGCTAGCAGAACAGTCCTGTAGTGTAGCATCTGCATCATCTGTCCACTTCCGTATTGAACGAGTCACTGGTACTTCCTGCTTTAGTTTTTGCTTGTAAGCAGGAATCAGGATGTAATAATTGTGGTCAGATTTACAAAATGAAGGGCGGGGGAGAGCTTTGTGTCTATCCCTTTGTGTGGAGTAAAGGTTGTCTAGGATTTTTTTTCCCTGGTTGCACATGTGACATAAAAATTAATTAAAGTCCCCGGCCACTAGGAGCGCCGAATGGCCAGTAGAACACCAGCAACAACCAGGCCCACAACCACTCCTACTAGGACTGATGTAGAGGGTCCAGGAGTTACACCTGGAGAGAGAACAGCAAATCACCGTCAGACTCTGAGGTAGTTGTAGAAAATAAATAAAGTAAAATTTCTACACAGGCACGCACGCACGCACACACACACACACACACACACACACACACACACACACACACACACACACACACACACACACACACACACACACACACACACACACACACACACACACACACACACACACACACACACACAACACAATTCACAGTGATAGTGACAGGATCACTGATGATTGATGATATGGATCTGAACTGGATCTCTCCCTGACACCAGTAGAGACGCTGGTCTGACTCAGCAGCTCTACTGGTGGTGAAGGTGGCTCCTGTTGTAGTGTGTCTGCCAGACAAGGTCTCTACTTTCTAAGTGTTGTCTTTCTACCATGTATAGCTCCAGCCACTACCGACTGAACACGTCAGAGTTCCTGTCTCTCCAGTGTATGCCGGGTTTGGATTCACGGTCAGTGCAGTTTCAGGAAGAGCTAAGAAAACAGAGAGCAGAAAATCAAAAACATCTGGATACATGCTTGGTCATGTAAAATAATGTATCCGTTGCAGTTAAGTTTTGATTGAAGTTGAGTTTACATACTCTATGTTGACTCCATTCAGTTAGAATTTACACTGTTTACAGTACGGTATTTACATTAATCCTCCTTGGCTCAGAATTTAGAAAGTCCAGATAGTGATTGAAGATAAATAGTGAGCTCACCAGTGACGCTGATGTGGAAAGATAAGCTGAGATATGAATTATGGGGCGGTCTTGTCCTTGTCCCCTCACACTGGTACTGACCAGCCTGGTCAGAGAGGGAGGTGGTGGTGGTTTTACTGGTCTGACTTGAAAGCTGTTCTTCATTTATTAACCAGTAGTAAATCCAGTCTGTGTCGTCTGATAGTTCACACTGCAGCTTGACAGTGTCTCCGGGGTAGTGACTATCTTCACTGAGGCTGTTGGCAGAGCTGTGGAAACAGTTCATTGAAGACAAATGCAGTTAGTGCATCAATCAGTTAAAAGTATATTCTTAGTACCCTATACCTGTCACCATCAGTCTGACTGAATCACCAAACTCAGAATGCTTCTTCTGATCAATATGTGTTCCGACACTTGTAGTAACCACTGTCTGAACTCTTAACCTCACTGATCTCATATTCATGCTTCCTACTAAGGAAGTCTACACTATCCTTGCTCCATGTGTATTTCCAGTCAGTGACTTCTCCCCTATGTATGTTACAAGACAGCGGAGTCAATCACCACCTTCCGGAGACACCTGAAACCCCACCTCTTTAAGGAATACCTAGGATAGGATAAAGTAATCCTTCTCACCCCCCTTAAAAGATTTAGATGCACTATTGTAAAGTGGCTGTTCCACTGGATGTCATAAGGTGAATGCACCAATTTGTAAGTCGCTCTGGATAAGAGCGTCTGCTAAATGACTTAAATGTAAATGTAATGTTACAACTGAGAGTGACAGACTCTCCACTGAACACAAAATCACCACTCATTAATCTCTTAAATTTATCTCACTGTAGCGAAGGAACCCTCAAACATTTACAATAATCACAACTTGATACTACAACACATCCAACAAATATAGCATTTTGTATTTATTGTGGTTGTCAGCACATTTTTAGAAGCATTGAGTTAGCATCAATCTTTAGTTCCTGGGTAATGACCTGGTTAAATGCACACCAACACACTAACCAGGTCTGCATGGCATCGGCTATACAATCTTAGGTTCTCACAGTGATGCAACATCTATGTAGGGTGGTCACATTCTTACTTCATATCTCTACCATATTTGCTGCAATTTCCTTTTAGTGCCGTTTAGTAAGGTTTTGCACTGTTTTCTCAATAAGGATAAAAAAACGAAAACAAATCTAAAGCATGAAACTATCTTCATTTCCATTCATGTCTTAGTAAATCAGGTAATTAATTCATTCTTAGTAAATTAGGTAATTTTGTTCATAAACAAACACACTAACTCTGTCATCATATAGGAAGTAGAGGGGTTTGTCAGAAGGACTGTAGTTGTAGAGAAAGTCACTTGTCTGTGAGAACAGAATTGAGCATACCTTGCTCTGTTTGCTACTAGGTAAGTACGGTCTGCTTAGATCACGCCTCTTCACCGTCAAACACAAAAACAGAGAGAGAAAGATTCAAGAGACATAAAAAGACTGAGAAAAAAATAGTAGCGTGTTTATATTCTGACCAATTTCTCCTTACAGTTGGCTACATGGTCTCCCACTGGTTCCTTCCTCATTATTGGAAGAATTAAGACCTGAATTGATGATATCAGAGCTTGTGGTTTGATATTAGAATGTGTAGATGTTTGTTTCAAGTTGCACCCACAATAACTAGACAGATACATCTTTACACCCCTTAACAACAATGAATACACTTTTGGAATCTCTTTAGATTTATCCAAAGCATTTGACGCGGTTGATCATGAAATATTACTTTCAAAATTGCATTATTACGGTTTTCATGATTAGACATATAATTGGTTACATAGTTATGGTTATGATAGAGAACAATTTGTTCATGCAAACGGATGTTTATCTACCAGGGCCAAGATATCCTGTGGCGTCCCACAGGGTTCGATAATTGGGACTTTTTTTTATTCCTGATCTAATTCAATGACCTTGCTGCTGTGTCTTCTACCCTCCTTCCAATTGTCTATGGCCAACATTTCTGAATGTTTCCAGATAAATAAATAATATGTAAATATTTAAAAAATATCTCATGTTATTGTATTCACCAGTAAGAATAACAAATATATATTTATTTTAAAGAACCAGAATCTCAATTGGTGGTAATGAAATGGAACAACTCACATCCACTAGTGTAACATATAGCTGGGAGTCAGACCGCAAGTGCATGAACCACAAGTTGTGTATATCAACATGAACCACAGTCAATACTCCCTGGGGAATGGAACTAAGGAAGTGACAGATATAGGGGAGGTAATCAGTCAAGTGATAGAGTCCAGGTGTGCGTAATGATGGGTGCCAGGTGCGCGTAACGATGGTTGCCAGGGCCGGTGGTTAGTAAACCAACAATGTCGAACACCGGAGGGGACGAGCGGGAGAAGACTTGACAACTCGATTCCTCAGAGTTCTAATTGATGAAAAGTTATCGTGGAAAGATCATATTCTATTTGTCTGGAGCAAAGTGATGAAATCTGGTGGTATTATCAGAAAGATTAGTGGTTTGGTTCATCAGGATTGCGTCCTAACTATAGCTTAATTTAACCATTTCGAATTTACTGTAATATTGTCTGAGCCAGGACATATACCTCCTACCTACACAAATTACTCATCAGACAAAATACATTTGCAAGACTAGCCACATCCAGTAATTACCTGGCTCCATCTGCTCCTTTGTTAAAGAATCTCAACATCATGTCTGTTGACGACATTAATGTACTCCAAAAATGCACTTAAACCTCTCATACCTCCCAGACAGTTTACGTAAACCCTTCAATGGATTAGATTTGATACAGATTAATTCTGAAATCATATCAAATCCAATTTTATTAGTCACATGAGCTGAATACAACAGGTGTGGAACTTACAGTGAAATGCTTACTTACGAGCCCCTATCCAACAAGGCAGTTAAAATAATAACAGATAAGATTATTAAGAGATAAAAGTAACAGGTCATTAAAAAGCAGCAGTAAAACAACAACAGCGAGACTATATACAGAGGGGTACCGATACAGAGTCAATGTGTGTGGGTACCGATTAGTTGAGGTAGTATGTACATGTAGGTAGAGTTATTGAAGTGCATCGAAAGTGCAGCAACATTTTCAAGGAAGTAGCCCTGTAGTTTTCTAATGTTTGTTAGCTTTTTTGAATGGCCTTAAAAGGGCAAAAAGCAGCCATTTTACCAGTAGGTATAGCAACTTGTCATCTTTCATGTTCAACAACACACCAATCACATGTGACAACAGGAAACACAGCAGGTCAAAAGCAAGCTTTCTGTAAGGCCAGGAAGGTCTTCCATATCACTAGAAACAGAAAGACAGCATCCCTGGGTGGGAAAAAAATCACCAACTTTTAAATTAAGAGTCAAACTCACCAACCAATTGCACCACAGAGACTTGTCATATCCACATTATGGAGCACAACAAACTGAGAACTGTCGTCCCTGGGTGGGCTCGAACCACCAACCTTTAGATTAACAGTCTAACGCGCTAACCAATTGCGCCACAGAGACTTATAGTGTATTTGACCCTGACACTTGATCGCTGGCCATTTGTGCTCTCATCCAACTGTACATGGAGTTTACGAAACAACAACACTTTGTTCCAATGGTTGTGTTAACGTGCATCGAAGGTGCAGCAACATTTTCAAGGAAGTAGACCTGTAGTTTTCTAATATTTGTTAGCTTTTTGAATGGCCTTAAAAGGGCAAAAATGTAGCGCAATGTTCGTCAGCGCAACATTATATTGAAAGGCATCTGGCAGGAGTAAATTCAGCCACAATCTCAAATATATTCTGATAAATATATATTTTAAACAACTGCATTTTCACAAATGTAATATATAATCGCCAAGCCCATTCAAAATAATAAGGGGACTGACTCTGGAAGAATGATGAAGTGGCTAGTCACTTTCATGGCGTATAGGCGTACATATACACACAAACACACTGGACAAACATTGTCCTTCTCGCGAGATAAATATAAATGCTAAGGTTATTCATGCCAGATTGACATCATTTACTTTGTCATACTATCCAGATTAATAAGAATAAATCATATGTTCCTTGGAGAACACAGAATGATCAAGCTATTGAGTAACAGAAGATCAGAGACCATTGACAGCCATTTTACCAGTAGGTATAGCAACTTGTCATCTTTCATGTTCAACAACACACCAATCACTTGTGACAACAGGAAACACAGCAGGTCAAAAGCAAGCTGACTGTAAGGCCAGGAAGGTCTTCCATATCACTAGAAACAGAAGGACAGCATCCCTGGGTGGGCTCAAATCACCAACTTTTAAATTAAGAGTCAAACTCACCAACCAATTGCACCACAGAGACTTGTCATATCCACATAATGGAGCACAACAAAATGAGAACTGTAGTCCCTGGGTGGGCTCGAACCACCAACCTTTAGATTAACAGTCTAACGCGCTAACCAATTGCGCCACAGAGTCTTATGGTCTATTTGACCCTGACGCTTGATCGCTGGCCATTTGTGCTCTCATCCAACTGTACATGGAGTTTACGAAACAACAACACTTTGTTCCAATGGTTGTGTTAGCGTGCATCGAAGGTGCAGCAACATTTTCAAGGAAGTAGACCTGTAGTTTTCTAATATTTGTTAGCTTTTTGAATGGCCTTAAAAGGGCAAAAATGTAGTGCAATGTTCGTCAGCGCAACATTATATTGAAAGGCATCTGGCAGGAGTAAATTCAGCCACAATCTCAAATATATTCTGATAAATATATATTTTAAACAACTGCATTTTCACAAATGTAATATATAATCGCCAAGCCCATTCAAAATAATAAGGGGACTGACTCTGGAAGAATGATGAAGTGGCTAGTCACTTTCATGGCGTATAGGCGTACATATACACACAAACACACTGGACAAACATTGTCCTTCTCGCGAGATAAATATAAATGCTAAGGTTATTCATGCCAGATTGACATCATTTACGTTGTCATACTATCCAGATTAATAAGAATAAATTATATGTTCCTTGGAGAACACAGAATGATCAAGCTATTGAGTAACAGAAGATCAGAGACCATTGACAGCCATTTTACCAGTAGGTATAGCAACTTGTCATCTTTCATGTTCAACAACACCCCAATCACATGTGACAACAGTAAACACAGCAGGTCAAAAGCAAGCTTACTGTAAGGCCAGGAAGGTCTTCCATATCACTAGAAACAGAAGGACAGCATCCCTGGGTGGGCTCAAATCACCAACTTTTAAATTAAGAGTCAAACTCACCAACCAATTGCACCACAGAGACTTGTCATATCCACATCATGGAGCACAACAAACTGAGAACTGTCGTCCCTGGGTGGGCTCGAACCACCAACCTTTAGATTAACAGTCTAACGCGCTAACCAATTGCGCCACAGAGACTTATGGTGTATTTGACCCTGACGCTTGATCGCTGGCCATTTGTGCTCTCATCCAACTGTACATGGAGTTTACGAAACAACAACACTTTGTTCCAATGGTTGTGTTAACGTGCATCGAAGGTGCAGCAACATTTTCAAGGAAGTAGACCTGTAGTTTTCTAATATTTGTTAGCTTTTTGAATGGCCTTAAAAGGGCAAAAATGTAGCGCAATGTTCGTCAGCGCAACATTATATTGAAAGGCATCTGGCAGGAGTAAATTCAGCCACAATCTCAAATATATTCTGATAAATATATATTTTAAACAACTGCATTTTCACAAATGTAATATATAATCGCCAAGCCCATTCAAAATAATAAGGGGACTGACTCTGGAAGAATGATGAAGTGGCTAGTCACTTTCATGGCGTATAGGCGTACATATACACACAAACACACTGGACAAACATTGTCCTTCTCGCGAGATAAATATAAATGCTAAGGTTATTCATGCCAGATTGACATCATTTACGTTGTCATACTATCCAGATTAATAAGAATAAATTATATGTTCCTTGGAGAACACAGAATGATCAAGCTATTGAGTAACAGAAGATCAGAGACCATTGACAGCCATTTTACCAGTAGGTATAGCAACTTGTCATCTTTCATGTTCAACAACACACCAATCACATGTGACAACAGGAAACACAGCAGGTCAAAAGCAAGCTTACTGTAAGGCCAGGAAGGTCTTCCATATCAAAAGAAACAGAAAGACAGCATTCCTGGGTGGCTCAAATCACCAACTTTTAAATTAAGAGTCAAACTCACCAACCAATTGCACCACAGAGACTTGTCATATCCACATCATGGAGCACAACAAACTGAGAACTGTCGTCCCTGGGTGGGCTCGAACCACCAACCTTTAGATTAACAGTCTAACGCGCTAACCAATTGCGCCACAGAGACTTGTGGTGTATTTGACCCTGACGCTTGATCGCTGGCCATTTGTGCTCTCATCCAACTGTACATGGAGTTTACGAAACAACAACACTTTGTTCCAATGGTTGTGTTAACGTGCATCGAAGGTGCAGCAACATTTTCAAGGAAGTAGACCTGTAGTTTTCTAATATTTGTTAGCTTTTTGAATGGCCTTAAAAGGGCAAAAATGTAGCGCAATGTTCGTCAGCGCAACATTATATTGAAAGGCATCTGGCAGGAGTAAATTCAGCCACAATCTCAAATATATTCTGATAAATATATATTTTAAACAACTGCATTTTCACAAATGTAATATATAATCGCCAAGCCCATTCAAAATAATAAGGGGACTGACTCTGGAAGAATGATGAAGTGGCTAGTCACTTTCATGGCGTATAGGCGTACATATACACACAAACACACTGGACAAACATTGTCCTTCTCGCGAGATAAATATAAATGCTAAGGTTATTCATGCCAGATTGACATCATTTACGTTGTCATACTATCCAGATTAATAAGAATAAATTATATGTTCCTTGGAGAACACAGAATGATCAAGCTATTGAGTAACAGAAGATCAGAGACCATTGACAGCCATTTTACCAGTAGGTATAGCAACTTGTCATCTTTCATGTTCAACAACACACCAATCACATGTGACAACAGGAAACACAGCAGGTCAAAAGCAAGCTTTCTGTAAGGCCAGGAAGGTCTTCCATATCACTAGAAACAGAAAGACAGCATTCCTGGGTGGGCTCAAATCACCAACTTTTAAATTAAGAGTCAAACTCACCAACCAATTGCACCACAGAGACTTGTCATATCCACATTATGGAGCACAACAAACTGAGAACTGTCGTCCCTGGGTGGGCTCGAACCACCAACCTTTAGATTAACAGTCTAACGCGCTAACCAATTGCGCCACAGAGACTTATAGTGTATTTGACCCTGACACTTGATCGCTGGCCATTTGTGCTCTCATCCAACTGTACATGGAGTTTACGAAACAACAACACTTTGTTCCAATGGTTGTGTTAACGTGCATCGAAGGTGCAGCAACATTTTCAAGGAAGTAGACCTGTAGTTTTCTAATATTTGTTAGCTTTTTGAATGGCCTTAAAAGGGCAAAAATGTAGCGCAATGTTCGTCAGCGCAACATTATATTGAAAGGCATCTGGCAGGAGTAAATTCAGCCACAATCTCAAATATATTCTGATAAATATATATTTTAAACAACTGCATTTTCACAAATGTAATATATAATCGCCAAGCCCATTCAAAATAATAAGGGGACTGACTCTGGAAGAATGATGAAGTGGCTAGTCACTTTCATGGCGTATAGGCGTACATATACACACAAACACACTGGACAAACATTGTCCTTCTCGCGAGATAAATATAAATGCTAAGGTTATTCATGCCAGATTGACATCATTTACGTTGTCATACTATCCAGATTAATAAGAATAAATTATATGTTCCTTGGAGAACACAGAATGATCAAGCTATTGAGTAACAGAAGATCAGAGACCATTGACAGCCATTTTACCAGTAGGTATAGCAACTTGTCATCTTTCATGTTCAACAACACACCAATCACATGTGACAACAGGAAACACAGCAGGTCAAAAGCAAGCTTTCTGTAAGGCCAGGAAGGTCTTCCATATCACTAGAAACAGAAAGACAGCATTCCTGGGTGGGCTCAAATCACCAACTTTTAAATTAAGAGTCAAACTCACCAACCAATTGCACCACAGAGACTTGTCATATCCACATTATGGAGCACAACAAACTGAGAACTGTCGTCCCTGGGTGGGCTCGAACCACCAACCTTTAGATTAACAGTCTAACGCGCTAACCAATTGCGCCACAGAGACTTATAGTGTATTTGACCCTGACACTTGATCGCTGGCCATTTGTGCTCTCATCCAACTGTACATGGAGTTTACGAAACAACAACACTTTGTTCCAATGGTTGTGTTAACGTGCATCGAAGGTGCAGCAACATTTTCAAGGAAGTAGACCTGTAGTTTTCTAATATTTGTTAGCTTTTTGAATGGCCTTAAAAGGGCAAAAATGTAGCGCAATGTTCGTCAGCGCAACATTATATTGAAAGGCATCTGGCAGGAGTAAATTCAGCCACAATCTCAAATATATTCTGATAAATATATATTTTAAACAACTGCATTTTCACAAATGTAATATATAATCGCCAAGCCCATTCAAAATAATAAGGGGACTGACTCTGGAAGAATGTGAATCGACCAGCACAAAAACATCCTGTGGCGGACTGCATTTTACCAGTAGGTATAGCCCCGTGATATGCAACTGTTCAGGGAAGTCAGGAACCAATCACATCCAGTCAGTCAGGAAAGCTAAGGTCCAGCTTCTTCAGGCAGAAGTTTGCATCCTGTAGCTCCAACAGAAAAAGTTCTGGGACACTGTGAAGTCCATGGAGAACAAGAGCACTCTTTCCCAGCTGCCCACTGCACTGAGGCTAGGAAACACGGTCTCCCCGATAAATCCATGATTATCGAAAACTTCAATAAGCACTTCTCAACGGCTGGCCATGCCTTCCGCCTGGCTACTCCAACCTCGGCCAACAGCTCCATCCCCCCGTAGTTCCTCACCCAAGCCTCTCCAGGTTCTCCTTTACCCAAATCCAGATAGCAGATGTTCTGAAAGAGCTGCAAAACCTGGAGTACAAATCAGCTGGGCTTGACAATCTGGACCCGCTATTTCTGAAACTATCTGCGCCATTATTCCCGCAACCCTCTATTACCAGCCTGTTCAACCTCTCTTTCATATCGTCTGAGATCCCCAAGGATTGAAAGCTGCCGCAGTCATCCCCCCCTCTTCAAAGGGGGAGACACCCTGGACCCAAACTGCTATAGACCTATCAATCCATCCTGCCCTGCCTATCTAAGGTCTTCAAAAGCCAAGTCAACAAACAGGTCACTGACCATCTCGAATCCCACCGTACCTTCTCCGCTGTGCAATCTGGTAACAGCCGGTCAGGTGCACCTCAGCCACACTCAAGGTACTAAACGATATCATAACCGCCATCGATAAAAGACAGTACTGTGCAGCCGTCTTCATCGACCTCAAGGCCGACTCTGTCAATCACCATATTCTTATCGGCAGACTCAACAGCCTCGGTTTTCGGATGACTGCCTTGCCTGGTTCACCAATTACTTTGCAGACAGAGTTCAGTGTGTCAAATCGGAGGGCATGCTGTCCGGTCCTCTGGCAGTCTCTATGGGGGTGCCACAGGGTTCAATTCTCGGGCCGACTCTTTTCTCTGTATATATCAATGATGTTGCTCTTGCTGATCCGGGCGATTCCCTGATCCACCTCTACGCAGACGAAACACCATTCTATATACTTTCCGGCCCGTCATTGGACACTGTGCTATCAAACCTCCAAACCTTCAATGCCATACAGCACTCCTTCCGTGGCCTCCAACTGCTCTTAAACGCGAGTAAAACCAAATGCATGCTTTTCAACCGATCGCTGCCTGCACCCGCATGCCCGACTAGGCATCACCACCCTGGATGGTTCCGACCTTGAATATGTGGACATCTATAAGTACCTAGGTGTCTGGCTAGACTGCAAACTCTCCTTCCAGACTCACATCAAACATCTCAATCAAAATCAAATCAAGAGTCGGCTTTTATTCCGTAACAAAGCCTCCTTCACTCACGCTGCCAAGCTTACCCTAGTAAAACTGACTATCCTACCGATCCTCGACTTCGGCGATGTCATCTACAAAATGGCTTCCAACACTCTACTCAGCAAACTGGATGCAGTCTATCACAGTGCCATCCGTTTTGTCACTAAAGCACCTTATACCACCCACCACTGACAGACTTGTATGCTCCAGTAGGCTGGCCCTCACTACATATCCGTCGCCAGACCCACTGGCTCCAGGTCATCTACAAGTCCATGCTAGGTAAAGCTCCGCCTTATCTCAGTTCACTGGTCACGATGGCAACACCCATCCGTAGACACTGCGCTCCAGCAGGTGTATCTCACTGATCATCCCTAAAGCCAACACTCATTTGGCCGCCTTGTCCAGTACTCTGCTGCCTGTGACTGGAGCAACAAAAATCGCTGAAGTTGAGACTTTTATCTCCCTCACCAACTTCAAACATCAGCTATCCGAGCAGCTAACCGATCGCTGCAGCTGTACATAGTCTATAGGTAAATACCCTCACCCATTTTCACCTACCTCATTCCCATACTGTTTTTATACTGTTTTTATTTATTTACTTTTCTGCTCTTTTGCACACCAATATCTCTACCTGTACATGACCATCTGATCATTTATCACTCAGTGTTAATCTGCAAAATTGTATTATTCGCCTACCTCCTCATGCCTTTTGCACACATTGTATATAGACTGCCCATTTTTTCTACTGTGTTATTGACTTGCTAATTGTTTACTCCATGTGTAACTCTGTGTTGTCTGTTCACACTGCTATGCTTTATCTTGGCCAGGTCGCAGTTGCAAATGAGAACTTGTTCTCAACTAGCCTACCTGGTTAAATAAAGGTGAAATAAAATAAATAAAATTAAAATAAACATACACACACAAACACACTGGACAAACATTGTCCTTCTTGCGAGACAAATATAAATGCTAAGGTTATTCATGCCAGATTGACATCATTTACGTTGTCATACTAGCCAGATTAATAAGAATAAATTATATGTTCCTTGGAGAACACAGAATGATCAAGCTATTGAGTAACAGAAGATCAGAGACCATTGACAGCCATTTTACCAGTAGGTATAGCAACTTGTCATCTTTCATGTTCAACAACACACCAATCACATGTGACAACAGGAAACACAGCAGGTCAAAAGCAAGCTTACTGTAAGGTCTTCCATATCACTAGAAACAGAGAGACAGCATTCCTGGGTGGGCTCAAATCACCAACTTTTAAATTAAGAGTCAAACTCACCAACCAATTGCACCACAGAGACTTGTCATATCCACATAATGGAGCACAACAAACTGAGAACTGTCGTCCCTGGGTGGGCTCGAACCACCAACCTTTAGATTAACAGTCTAACGCGCTAACCAATTGCGCCACAGAGACTTGTGGTGTATTTGACCCTGACGCTTGATCGCTGGCCATTTGTGCTCTCATCCAACTGTACATGGAGTTTACGAAACAACAACACTTTGTTCCAATGGTTGTGTTAACGTGCATCGAAGGTGCAGCAACATTTTCAAGGAAGTAGACCTGTAGTTTTCTAATATTTGTTAGCTTTTTGAATGGCCTTAAAAGGGCAAAAATGTAGCTCAATGTTTGTCAGCGCAACATTATATTGAAAGGCATCTGGCAGGAGTAAATTCAGCCACAATCTCAAATATATTCTGATAAATATATATTTTAAACAACTGCATTTTCACAAATGTAATATATAATCGCCAAGCCCATTCAAAATAATAAGGGGACTGACTCTGGAAGAATGATGAAGTGGCTAGTCACTTTCATGGCGTATAGGCGTACATACACACACAAACACACTGGACAAACATTGTCCTTCTCGCGAGATAAATATAAATGCTAAGGTTATTCATGCCAGATTGACATCATTTACGTTGTCATACTATCCAGATTAATAAGAATAAATTATATGTTCCTTGGAGAACACAGAATGATCAAGCTATTGAGTAACAGAAGATCAGAGACCATTGACAGCCATTTTACCAGTAGGTATAGCAACTTGTCATCTTTCATGTTCAACAACACACCAATCACATGTGACAACAGGAAACACAGCAGGTCAAAAGCAAGCTTACTGTAAGGCCAGGAAGGTCTTCCATATCACTAGAAACAGAGAGACAGCATTCCTGGGTGGGCTCAAATCACCAACTTTTAAATTAAGAGTCAAACTCACCAACCAATTGCACCACAGAGACTTGTCATATCCACATCATGGAGCACAACAAACTGAGAACTGTCGTCCCTGGGTGGGCTCGAACCACCAACCTTTAGATTAACAGTCTAACGCGCTAACCAATTGCGCCACAGAGACTTGTGGTGTATTTGACCCTGACGCTTGATCGCTGGCCATTTGTGCTCTCATCCAACTGTACATGGAGTTTACGAAACAACAACACTTTGTTCCAATGGTTGTGTTAACGTGCATCGAAGGTGCAGCAACATTTTCAAGGAAGTAGACCTGTAGTTTTCTAATATTTGTTAGCTTTTTGAATGGCCTTAAAAGGGCAAAAATGTAGCGCAATGTTCGTCAGCGCAACATTATATTGAAAGGCATCTGGCAGGAGTAAATTCAGCCACAATCTCAAATATATTCTGATAAATATATATTTTAAACAACTGCATTTTCACAAATGTAATATATAATCGCCAAGCCCATTCAAAATAATAAGGGGACTGACTCTGGAAGAATGATGAAGTGGCTAGTCACTTTCATGGCGTATAGGCGTACATACACACACAAACACACTGGACAAACATTGTCCTTCTCGCGAGATAAATATAAATGCTAAGGTTATTCATGCCAGATTGACATCATTTACGTTGTCATACTATCCAGATTAATAAGAATAAATTATATGTTCCTTGGAGAACACAGAATGATCAAGCTATTGAGTAACAGAAGATCAGAGACCATTGACAGCCATTTTACCAGTAGGTATAGCAACTTGTCATCTTTCATGTTCAACAACACACCAATCACATGTGACAACAGGAAACACAGCAGGTCAAAAGCAAGCTTACTGTAAGGCCAGGAAGGTCTTCCATATCACTAGAAACAGAAAGACAGCATTCCTGGGTGGGCTCAAATCACCAACTTTTAAATTAAGAGTCAAACTCACCAACCAATTGCACCACAGAGACTTGTCATATCCACATCATGGAGCACAACAAACTGAGAACTGTCGTCCCTGGGTGGGCTCGAACCACCAACCTTTAGATTAACAGTCTAACGCGCTAACCAATTGCGCCACAGAGACTTGTGGTGTATTTGACCCTGACGCTTGATCGCTGGCCATTTGTGCTCTCATCCAACTGTACATGGAGTTTACGAAACAACAACACTTTGTTCCAATGGTTGTGTTAACGTGCATCGAAGGTGCAGCAACATTTTCAAGGAAGTAGACCTGTAGTTTTCTAATATTTGTTAGCTTTTTGAATGGCCTTAAAAGGGCAAAAATGTAGCGCAATGTTCGTCAGCGCAACATTATATTGAAAGGCATCTGGCAGGAGTAAATTCAGCCACAATCTCAAATATATTCTGATAAATATATATTTTAAACAACTGCATTTTCACAAATGTAATATATAATCGCCAAGCCCATTCAAAATAATAAGGGGACTGACTCTGGAAGAATGATGAAGTGGCTAGTCACTTTCATGGCGTATAGGCGTACATATACACACAAACACACTGGACAAACATTGTCCTTCTCGCGAGATAAATATAAATGCTAAGGTTATTCATGCCAGATTGACATCATTTACGTTGTCATACTATCCAGATTAATAAGAATAAATTATATGTTCCTTGGAGAACACAGAATGATCAAGCTATTGAGTAACAGAAGATCAGAGACCATTGACAGCCATTTTACCAGTAGGTATAGCAACTTGTCATCTTTCATGTTCAACAACACACCAATCACATGTGACAACAGGAAACACAGCAGGTCAAAAGCAAGCTTACTGTAAGGCCAGGAAGGTCTTCCATATCACTAGAAACAGAAAGACAGCATTCCTGGGTGGGCTCAAATCACCAACTTTTAAATTAAGAGTCAAACTCACCAACCAATTGCACCACAGAGACTTGTCATATCCACATCATGGAGCACAACAAACTGAGAACTGTCGTCCCTGGGTGGGCTCGAACCACCAACCTTTAGATTAACAGTCTAACGCGCTAACCAATTGCGCCACAGAGACTTGTGGTGTATTTGACCCTGACGCTTGATCGCTGGCCATTTGTGCTCTCATCCAACTGTACATGGAGTTTACGAAACAACAACACTTTGTTCCAATGGTTGTGTTAACGTGCATCGAAGGTGCAGCAACATTTTCAAGGAAGTAGACCTGTAGTTTTCTAATATTTGTTAGCTTTTTGAATGGCCTTAAAAGGGCAAAAATGTAGCGCAATGTTCGTCAGCGCAACATTATATTGAAAGGCATCTGGCAGGAGTAAATTCAGCCACAATCTCAAATATATTCTGATAAATATATATTTTAAACAACTGCATTTTCACAAATGTAATATATAATCGCCAAGCCCATTCAAAATAATAAGGGGACTGACTCTGGAAGAATGATGAAGTGGCTAGTCACTTTCATGGCGTATAGGCGTACATACACACACAAACACACTGGACAAACATTGTCCTTCTCGCGAGATAAATATAAATGCTAAGGTTATTCATGCCAGATTGACATCATTTACGTTGTCATACTATCCAGATTAATAAGAATAAATTATATGTTCCTTGGAGAACACAGAATGATCAAGCTATTGAGTAACAGAAGATCTGACGCTTGATCGCTGGTCATTTGTGCTCTCATCCAACTGTACATGGAGTTTACGAAACAACAACACTTTGTTCCAATGGTTGTGTTAACGTGCATCTAAGGTGCAGCAACATTTTCAAGGAAGTAGACCTGTAGTTTTCTAATATTCGTTAGCTTTTTGAATGGCCTTAAAAGGGCAAAAATGTAGCGCAATGTTCGTCAGCGCAACATTATATTGAAAGGCATCTGGCAGGAGTAAATTCAGCCACAATCTCAAATATATTCTGATAAATATATATTTTAAACAACTGCATTTTCACAAATGTAATATATAATCGCCAAGCCCATTCAAAATAATAAGGGGACTGACTCTGGAAGAATGATGAAGTGGCTAGTCACTTTCATGGCGTATAGGCGTACATATACACACAAACACACTGGACAAACATTGTCCTTCTCGCGAGATAAATATAAATGCTAAGGTTATTCATGCCAGATTGACATCATTTACGTTGTCATACTAGCCAGATTAATAAGAATAAATTATATGTTCCTTGGAGAACACAGAATGAACAAGCTATTGAGTAACAGAAGATCAGAGACCATTGACAGCCATTTTACCAGTAGGTATAGCAACTTGTCATCTTTCATGTTCAACAACACACCAATCACATGTGACAACAGGAAACACAGCAGGTCAAAAGCAAGCTTACTGTAAGGCCAGGAAGGTCTTCCATATCACTAGAAACAGAAAGACAGCATCCCTGGGTGGGCTCAAATCACCAACTTTTAAATTAAGAGTCTAACTCAACAACCAATTGCACCACAGAGACTTGTCATATCCACATCATGGAGCACAACAAACTGAGAACTGTCGTCCCTGGGTGGGCTCGAACCACCAACCTTTAGATTAACAGTCTAACGCGCTAACCAATTGCGCCACAGAGACTTGTGGTGTATTTGACCCTGACGCTTGATCGCTGGCCATTTGTGCTCTCATCCAACTGTACATGGAGTTTACGAAACAACAACACTTTGTTCCAATGGTTGTGTTAACGTGCATCGAAGGTGCAGCAACATTTTCAAGGAAGTAGACCTGTAGTTTTCTAATATTTGTTAGCTTTTTGAATGGCCTTAAAAGGGCAAAAATGTAGCGCAATGTTCGTCAGCGCAACATTATATTGAAAGGCATCTGGCAGGAGTAAATTCAGCCACAATCTCAAATATATTCTGATAAATATATATTTTAAACAACTGCATTTTCACAAATGTAATATATAATCGCCAAGCCCATTCAAAATAATAAGGGGACTGACTCTGGAAGAATGATGAAGTGGCTAGTCACTTTCATGGCGTATAGGCGTACATACACACACAAACACACTGGACAAACATTGTCCTTCTCGCGAGATAAATATAAATGCTAAGGTTATTCATGCCAGATTGACATCATTTACGTTGTCATACTATCCAGATTAATAAGAATAAATTATATGTTCCTTGGAGAACACAGAATGATCAAGCTATTGAGTAACAGAAGATCAGAGACCATTGACAGCCATTTTACCAGTAGGTATAGCAACTTGTCATCTTTCATGTTCAACAACACACCAATCACATGTGACAACAGGAAACACAGCAGGTCAAAAGCAAGCTGACTGTAAGGCCAGGAAGGTCTTCCATATCACTAGAAACAGAAAGACAGCATCCCTGGGTGGGCTCAAATCACCAACTTTTAAATTAAGAGTCTAACTCAACAACCAATTGCACCACAGAGACTTGTCATATCCACATCATGGAGCACAACAAACTGAGAACTGTCGTCCCTGGGTGGGCTCGAACCACCAACCTTTAGATTAACAGTCTAACGCGCTAACCAATTGCGCCACAGAGACTTGTGGTGTATTTGACCCTGACGCTTGATCGCTGGCCATTTGTGCTCTCATCCAACTGTACATGGAGTTTACGAAACAACAACACTTTGTTCCAATGGTTGTGTTAACGTGCATCGAAGGTGCAGCAACATTTTCAAGGAAGTAGACCTGTAGTTTTCTAATATTTGTTAGCTTTTTGAATGGCCTTAAAAGGGCAAAAATGTAGCGCAATGTTCGTCAGCGCAACATTATATTGAAAGGCATCTGGCAGGAGTAAATTCAGCCACAATCTCAAATATATTCTGATAAATATATATTTTAAACAACTGCATTTTCACAAATGTAATATATAATCGCCAAGCCCATTCAAAATAATAAGGGGACTGACTCTGGAAGAATGATGAAGTGGCTAGTCACTTTCATGGCGTATAGGCGTACATACACACACAAACACACTGGACAAACATTGTCCTTCTCGCGAGATAAATATAAATGCTAAGGTTATTCATGCCAGATTGACATCATTTACGTTGTCATACTATCCAGATTAATAAGAATAAATTATATGTTCCTTGGAGAACACAGAATGATCAAGCTATTGAGTAACAGAAGATCAGAGACCATTGACAGCCATTTTACCAGTAGGTATAGCAACTTGTCATCTTTCATTTCAACAACACACCAATCACATGTGACAACAGGAAACACAGCAGGTCAAAAGCAAGCTGACTGTAAGGCCAGGAAGGTCTTCCATATCACTAGAAACAGAAAGACAGCATCCCTGGGTGGGCTCAAATCACCAACTTTTAAATTAAGAGTCTAACTCAACAACCAATTGCACCACAGAGACTTGTCATATCCACATCATGGAGCACAACAAACTGAGAACTGTCGTCCCTGGGTGGGCTCGAACCACCAACCTTTAGATTAACAGTCTAACGCGCTAACCAATTGCGCCACAGAGACTTGTGGTGTATTTGACCCTGACGCTTGATCGCTGGCCATTTGTGCTCTCATCCAACTGTACATGGAGTTTACGAAACAACAACACTTTGTTCCCAGTGTTCGTCAGCGCAACATTATATTGAAAGGCATCTGGCAGGAGTAAATTCAGCCACAATCTCAAATATATTCTGATAAATATATATTTTAAACAACTGCATTTTCACAAATGTAATATATAATCGCCAAGCCCATTCAAAATAATAAGGGGACTGACTCTGGAAGAATGATGAAGTGGCTAGTCACTTTCCAGCATCCCAGAAAAGTGCTTAAAATAGCCCACATTAACATATGTAGCCTAAGAAAGAAGGTTCATGAAATCAATAATTTGCTAGTAATAGATGACATCTCAAACTCACTTAGATAATATGATACAGTGGTAGCAATACATGTTTATAACATCCACAGAAGAGACCAATACCAATGTTGCGGTCTATATTCAGAACCACATTCCTGTCAAACTTAGAGGATCCCATGTTAAATACTGTTTAAGTAATATGGCTATAGGTTCATCAGCCTCACCGAAAGCCCATTCTTGTGGGAAACGTCTACAGACCACCAAGTTCTAATAGTCAGTATCTGGATAATATATTTGAAATGCTTGATAATGTATGTGATATCAACAGAGAGGTATATTTTTTTCTGGGTGATTTCAATATTGCCTGGCTATCATCAAGCTGCCCACTCAAGAAAAAGCTTCAAACCAAGTTCCAAAGGCTGGGCCTAATGTAGTGTATAAGATTTCATACAATACGTTTTGTATTGATTCCTATGTTGATGATGTAAAGAATATTTGCTGGTCTGTGGTGTAATGAGGAGCAACCCGACACTGTACTTGACATATTTATGAAATGTCTTATTCCAGTTACCAATAAGCATGCACCCATTAACCTGTTTGGGATAGGGGGCAGCATTTGCACTTTTGGATGAGTAGCATGCCCAGAGTGAACTGCCTCTTACTCTGTCCCAGATGCTAATATATGCATATTATTATTAGTATTGGATAGAAAACACTGAAGTTTCTAAACCTGTTTTGAATGATGTCTGAGTATAACAGAACTCACATGGCAGGCGAAAACCTGAGAAAAATCCAACCAGGAAGAGGGACATCTGAGGTTTGTAGTTTTTCAAAGCTTGGCCTACCGAATACACAGTGTCTATTGAGTCAAGTTGCACTTCCTACAGCTTCCACTAGATGTCAACCGTCTTTAGAAACTTGAATGAGGATTCTACTATAAAGGAGGGGCTCATGAGACCTCTTTCATTCAGTGGTCTGGCAGAGTGCTCTGGTCTCATGACGCGCTCCCGACAGAGTTACCTCTCATTCCAGTGCTTTTCTTTAGACATAGGAATTCTCCGGTTGGAACATTATTGATGTTTTATGTTAAAAACATCCTAACGATTGATTCCATACATCGTTTGACATGTTTCTAAAGGACTGTAACGGAACTTTGAGTTTTTGTCTGGACGAAGTGCTTGCGCCTCGGGGAGATTAATTAGTGGGCTGAACATGGTAACAACAAGTGGCTATTTGGACATAAATGATGGACTTTATGGAACAAATCAGTCATTTGTTGTCGAACTGGGATTCCTGGGAGTGCCTTCTGATGAAGATCATCAAAGGTAAGTGAATATTTATGGTGTTGTTTCTAACTTCTGTTGACTCCAAAATGGCGGATATTTCTCTGGCTGTATTGGACTCTGAGCGCCGTTCTCAGATTATGCTTTTTCCAAAGTTTTTTTGAAATCTCACACAGCGGTTGCAATAAGGAGAAGTCTCTCTTTAATTATGTGAATAACACTTGTATCTTTTATCAATGTTTATTATGAGTATTTCTGCAAAATCACTGGATGTTTTGGAATCAAAACATTACTGCACGTAAGGCGCCAATGTAAACTGAGAATTTTGGATATGAATATGCACATTATCGAACAAAACATACATGTATTGTGTAACATGATGTCCTCTGAGTGTCATGTGATGAAGATCATCAAAGGTTAGTGATTAATTTTATCTATATTTCTGCTTTCTGTGACTCCTATCTTTGGCTGGAAAAATGGCTGTGTGTTTTTTTGACTTGGCTATGACCTAACATAATCATATGTTGTGCTTTCGCTGTAAAACATTTTTGAAATCGGACATGATGGGTAGATTAACAAGATGTTTATCTTTCATTTGCTGTATTGGACTTGTTAATGTGTGAAAGTTACATATATCTAAAAAAATATTTTTGAATTTCGCACAATTCATTTTCAGCGGAATGGTAACATCAATATGAAGACTGTAATTTATCTAATTAACTAACTAAACTCAGCAAAAAAATAAACGTCCCTTTTTCAGGACCCTGTCTTTCAAAGATAACTGCAGAATTTTAGAAACGTTTTCGGACGTCTAGTAAGGGACTGTACATTTGCAATGTGGACTTTCTCACTAACCATATGGCGAATGTCAAAATGTTTTGCCTTCTTTGTCTACCCTAAACTGCCATTCCAAATAGAGAAGATTGGCAGGAAACAATAACCCAAGCACCACAAGGTTGATCGACATTATTATGCCACATCTAAGGATAATCTGAGATTGATCAAATAAAAGATATTAGAAATTTTCCAGACGCACAAAAAACTTTTTTTTTCTCTAATATTTGGCACATTTGTTTACATTCCTGTTAGGGAGCCTTTGCCAAGATAATCCATCCATTTGACAGGTGTGGCATATCAAGAAGCTGATTGAACAGCATGATGCCACAGATGTCTCAAGTTTTGAGGGAGTGTGCAATTGGCATGCTGACTGCAGGAATGTAAATAATGAAAATATAAGACAAAAGACACCTAAAGACAGACCTAAGACAACAACATAGCATGGCAGCAACACAACATGACAGCAGCACAACATAGTAGCAGCACAAAACATGGTACAAACGTTATCAGGAACAGACAACAGCACAAAAGACAACAATACATCACGTGAAGCAGCCACAACTGTTGCCAGAGAATGTAATGTTATCCCTCTACTATAAGCCGTCTCCAACATCAATTTGGCAGTATGCCTAACCGGCCTCACAACCGCAGACCATGTGTAACCACGCCAGAGCAGGACCTCCACATCCGGCTTCTTCACCAGCCACCTGATGAAACTGCTGTGGGTTTGCACAACCAAATAATTTCTGCACAAACTGTCAAAAACTGTCTCATGGAAGCTCATCTGCATGCTCGTTGTCCTCACCAGGGTCTTGACCAGACTTCCGTGAGAAAATGCTCACCTTCAATGGCCACTGGAATTCTGGAGAAGTGTGCTCTTCAAGGATGAATCTCGGTTTGAACTGTACCGGGCAGAAGGCAGGCAGCAAGTATGGCGTCAACGTTGTGAACAGAGTGCCGGTTGGGTTATTGTATGGGCAGGCATAAGCTACAGACAAATGTTTAATTTTATCGGGATCATTTTCAATGCACAGAGATACCGTGACGAGATTCTGATAGTTTTTCATATTTTCTGGGTCAAGGTTTGGCTTTTTCAAGAGAGGCCTTATTACTGCCACTTTTAGTGAGTTTGGTACACATCGGGTGGATAGAGAGCCGTTTATTATGTTCAACATAGGAGGGCCAAGCAGAGGAAGCAGCTCTTTCAGTTAGTTGGAATAAGGTCCAGTATGTAGCATGAAGGTTTAGAGGCCATGATTATTTTCATCAATGTGTCAAGAGAGTACTAAAACACTTGAGTGTCTCCCTTGATCCTAGGTCCCGGCAGATTTGTGCAGACTCAGGACAACTGAGCTTTGGAGGAATACGCAGATTTAAAGAGGAGTCCGTAATTTGCTTTCTAATGATCATGATCTTTTCCTCAAATAAGTTAATGAGTTTATCACTGTTGAAGTGAAAGCCATCCTCTCTTAGGGAATGCTGCTTTTTAGTTAGCTTTGCGACAGTAACAAAAATACATTTCGGATTGTTCTTATTTTCCTCAATTATGTTGGAAAAATAGGATGATCGAGCAGTAGTGAGGGCTCTTCGATACTGCATGGTACTGTCTTTCCAAGCTAGTCGGAAGACTTCCAGTTTGGTGTAGCACCATTTAAGTTCCAATTTTCTGGATGCTTGCTTCAGAAATTGGGTATTTTCTGTATGCCAGGGAGCTATTTTCTTATGACAAATGTTTTTGTTTTTTTAGGGGTGCGACTGCATCTAGGGTTTTGTGCAAGGTTAAATTAAGTAACTCAGTTAGGTGGTTAACTGATTTTTGTACTCTGATGCCCTTGGGTAGGTGGAGGGAGTCTGGAAGGGTTTCTAGGAATCTTTGGGTTGTCTGAGAATTTATAGCACTTTTGAACGTTTGATGATCCTTGGTTGGGGTCTAAGCAAATTATTTGTTGAAGTTTTGCAAACGTAATAAAATGGTGGTCGGATAGTCCAAGATTAGGAGGAAAAACAATATCCACAACATTTATTCCATGGGACAAAACAAGGTCCAGAGTATGACTGTGGCAGTGAGTACGTAGGTCCGGAGACATGTCGGACAAAACCCACGATGAGTTGATGATGGCTCCAAAAGCCTTTTTGAGTGGGTCTGGGGACTTTTCTATTTGATATTATCTGCCATGACTACAAAGTCCGATAGGAATTCAGGAAACACAGTGAGGAACGCTGTATATGGCCTAGGAGGCCTGTAAACAGTAGCTATAAAAAGTGATTGAGTAGGCTACATAGATTTCATGACTAGATGCTCAAAAGACAAAAACTTCGTTTTTTTGTGTAAATTTAAATTTACTAATGTAAATGTAAGCAACACCTCCACCTTTGCGGGATGCGCAGGGGATATGGTCACAAGTGGAACCAGGAGGTGAGGCCTCATTTAACACAGTAAATTCAACAGGCTTAAGCCATGTTTCAGTCAGGCCAATCACATCAAGATTATGATCAGTGATTAGTTCATTGACTATAACTGCATTGGACATGAACGATCTAACATTAAGTCGCCTTATTTTGAGATGTGAGGTATCACAATCTCTTTCAATAATGTCAGGAATGGAGGAGGTCTTTATTCCAGTGAGATTGCTAAGGCGAACACCACCATGTTTAGTTTTCCCCAACCCAGGTCGAGGCACAGACATGATCTCAATGGGGATAGCTGAACTGACTACACTGACTGTGCTAGTGGCAGACTCCACTAAGCTGGCAGGTGGGCTTACAGCCTGCTGCCTGGCCTGCAACCTATCTCATTGTGGAGCTAGGGGAGTTAGAGCCCTGTCTATGTTTGTAGATAAGATGAGAGCACCCGTCCAGCTAGGATGGAGTCCATCACTCCTCAACAGGCCAGGCTTGGTCCTGTTTGTGGGTGAGTCCCAGAAGAGGGCCAATTATCTACAAATTCTATCATTTGGTAGGGGCAGAAAACAGTTTTCAACCAGCGATTGAGTTGTGAGACTCTGCTGTGGAGCTCATCACTCCCCCTAACTGGGAGGGGGCCAAAGACAATTACTCGACGCCGACACATCTGTCTAGCTGATTTACACACTGAAGCTATATTGCGCTTGGTGACCTCTGACTGTTTCATCCTAACATCGTTGGTGCCGATAATAATATCCCTATACTCTCTACACTCACCAATTTTAGCTTTAGCCAGCACCATCTTTAGATTAGCCTTAACGTAGCCCTGCCCCCTGGTAAACAGTGTATGATTGCTAGATGATTAATTTTAAGTCTAATACTGTGGGTAAGGGAGTCGCCAATGACTAGGGGTTTCAATTTGTCAGAGCTAATGGTGGGAAGCTTCGGCGTCTCAGACCCCGTAACGGGAGGAGTAGAGACCAGAGAAGGCTCGGCCTCTGACTCCGACTCGCTGCTAAATGGGGAGAACCAGTTGAAAGTTTCTGTCAGCTGAATGAGCGACACCGGTTGATCATTCCTACAGCATTTCCTTCCTGTAGCCATGAGAAAGTTGTCCGGCTGCGGGGACTGTGCCAGGGGATTTATACTACTATCTGTACTTACTGGTTGCACCGACGCTGTTTCATTCTTTCCTATACTTAAATTACCCTTGCCTAACGATTGCGTCTGAAGCTGGGCTTGCAGCACATCTATCCTCGCCGTAAGGTGATCGTTCTCCTGTATATTATGAGTACAGTGACTGCAATTACAAGGCATCATGTTAATGTTACTGCTTAACTTCGACTGGTGGAGGTCCTGACGAACCACCAAAGTTGTCAGGTAGCAAAGTAAGGTTAGCAACAAAACGCACAGCAGCACATTAACAAGTCTACAAGTTGTGACCAGAAATGACGTAAGAGCGGGTTACCAGGATCAGAGTGGTGCAGAAGCCAATTGATTTCCTTATATGAACTGTAACTCAGTAAAGTCTTTGAAATTCTTGCATGTTGCATTTATATTTTTGTTCAGTATACTTATAATAGAAGTTTAGGTGAAGTTCTTTTGTGATTATTTGAGCACAAAATTAATTGTTGACCTCGATTAAAAGGGTTTTGCTCTGAACAAAAGCTGGAACACTCATCCTGTGACTTGTAATGTAGACACATTGTAAGGTCCATTCCTCACCATTATTCAGTTTAAATAGGGCATAAATGGCCCCCATGCCTATTGAGAGGTACTATCTATAACATTTAGTGGGACTTACTGGACAATGTGAAAACATATATTTTTATGAAATGTTCATTATTGGAAAAAGATGGTAAAAGTACAATAATAAATACATTTTAATACAACTTTTTTAAAACATTTTTCATAAACTTTCAATAAAGTTTAAGAATTTGTTTACCCCCATAGTACACTATGAAGTCAGAAAATAAAATGAATCCTATTTATATCAAGACAGCAAATGAATTGTTAAAGTTGATCAACTCTGTCATGGTGAAAATATTATGCCATATTGACTGGGGCTTTATATACTCCATTCTATCTCTTTCTTATCATTGAAAACACTCTGTAACTTTATATCCATTTTTGTCAAGGATGCCCTTGTTGCAGTCTTACGAGTTGCATATTGAATCGTCTTCTCAGCACATTTGGTGTGCAGATCAAGGTCTACCCTGTCTTTAGTTGTCTTCACAAAATGAAATTGCATCACTGTAATCTCATATGTAATAATTTTGTCCAAGCAAAGAGAATATGTTTCAGAAGAGTTGACTGAATGTATCTAGATTCCTGTCAGTATAAACAACTGACGGCAAATTGATATTAAACAACTGCTTGCCTTCTTGTTAAGCAGGCAAATCTGAATAATTTTCTTTGTTTATTTTCTTTCCATTTATTCTCCTTTAGGGATGAATCCCGACTGTGATCCTCTCCAGTTTGGAAAATGGAGAACCTCACAGATGGAATAGAATAACATTAAGAGCGAGACTGAAAGCATACTTTGTAACAGATTTAACAAGACTGGGAAGCTGGAGGCCACGCAATATCTATTTCAGCCAAATCCTGTCTGGCGGCCCTCTGATCTGTAACCAACCTGATAGCCGTTTTTCTCACACTAAAATAAATACATATTTGAATACCTGTGACCTGTTCTAAACAACTTCTCAGACTCCACACTAAAACAGAGCTGTGTATTAGCTGTGGGATGGAATGGCAAAGCAGTCACTGATCTCGCTATATCTTCATAGAGAGACATATTCAGCAGGCCTTTGAGGCCAAGTTCTGAAGTCCACCGGGGTTTCATACATGTATGACTCAATGTGACATATGCTTGAAAGACTATTCGTCTTTATATCATCCCCAGTCCTTCTGCATCCTGTCAGACTCATTTTGCCATGTTACACATCAATGAGGAATTATTCTCAATGTTTTTCTTCTTCTGTCTGGGTCCAAGGTGAATCAGTCTATTTGGGCTATTTGCATGTCTCAGTGTGTAGGGCTTGAGATTACGAGAATAATATATAAGAAGAAGTGAAGACAAAAAATAATTACCTGTAAGCACATACTGTACTTACCTAATTGTTCAAATTCCATTCCAATTTCTATATTCTTGCTCCCTGTTTTTTTTCTCCTTCAACACTGCCTACAGTGCAGTACAGTAGAGCATGCTCCCCCACAGGGTCCTATACTCTAAGTTAATACTACATTGACCTTTTCATTAACAGTGACAAGGCCCAGTACAGTGCAGTACAGCAGAGCCTGCTCTGACTCCCCCCTCCTCATCCCCACGCCAGGGTCTTACAGTATGCTGTAGTGTAGGTCATTAGTACAACTGTACTGCAGTAACAGCAGACACACACAGAGGGAGATCAATTCATTTCCTTTTTCCACTGCCAGTATGTGAGTTATAGAGATAGAGGCATTCATCATCATGGACATTCACATGTTAATACAGGCTAATAAGACTGATGAGTCAGCCTGGCCAGAGACAGACCCAGGTCTGGGAGACCAGCCTTCAGTGGTGAGTGATGGTTCACCCTGTCCTGGCCGAGGTTAATATGCCAGACAAAGGCTGAGATGGATGGATGTGACCTGGAGCATGTTATTAGTATCTCACCGCAGCTCAATCAACCAGATTGAGATGAGTCAGCTGGATATGGCATCATATCCTGAGAATAGACGGCGTCCAATCTTTATAATGAACGCAAATGAATCCCTATGATGACGATGGTTATTATGATCAATACAGTTATGATGACACTGACATCAATCAAGTCGAGCAGAATTTGTAGAGCACTTGGTAGCGTTTATAGAGAGCTTGGTAGCAGTAGAGGAAATAAGAAAGAGCACATGCTTGAGCCAGGACTAAAATTGTCTCCATTAAAAGGCAATAGTTTTACCATATGTCCCTCACACAGGCAATTGCTTAAACGAATGTGTCTGAAACACAGTTAAACTGTAGATAGGGCTCCTAACACTGTCTGCCACTGTTTTGCTGTGTTCCATAAAAAGGAGAGTGGGGTAAAATGTTTTACATTCAGGATCACTTCATCAAGAAAAAGATAGTATTATTTCTCACAAAGATATCTACATATATTTTAGGATGTTGTGTATCCCTGGAAATAATCAGAATTCATGTAAACATTACTGTGTTGAAAACCACAAAAAAGTGGTCCCTCTGCACAACTTATCCCTGGAATGGGATAAGGGTAAATTAAGTTAATTTCTGTACTGAATTAAATATTACCTTAAACACAATTCAACAATCACAATCACCTTTTTTTGTATTTTAGTCATTTAAGTAGCTTATAACGCAGGCTAAACAAACACTGTTAACATATTACAGGCCCTGTTTATCACAACTCAGGATATGACCTAGATTCAGACGCAATATGTGGATAGTACAGTTCTCATAATATTTATTATACAAGGGGACAGGCTAGGGCAGGCAGAGGTCAGTAATCCAGAGCAGAGTCAATTAGGTACAGAACGCCAGGCTGGCTCAGGGCAGGCAGAATTGTCAGAACCAGGAAGACTAGAAAACAGTAACTAGAAAGACTCGAAAATGGGAAAACACGCTGGTAAGACTTGACGGGACAAGACAAACTGGCAAAAGACAGACATAAAACACTGGTATAAATACACCAGGGATAATGGGGACAAATGGGGGACACCTGGTGGGGTGTGGAGACAAGCACAAGAAAGGTGAAACAGACCAGGGTGTGATAATGTTGTTACCTCAAGAGTAGATGCTGCTTCTGAAAAAGCTAATGGGGATCCAAATAAACAAATATCCCAGCGATAATGCCTTGCATTACACCTGGGAAGAAAACACTTACATTTTCTCAACTTGCCATTGGCTCAAACATTGACTCAATTTAACCAAAGGGAAACATTTTGACTATATTAGCCCACACAGCTACAAGGATGCACTTTCATATTAGGTTTAGGACCTCATACTGAAGTTTACAGAGACCCAAACTGATGTAGAGAACGATCTTAACATGATCTACTTTGGTTTAGATACAAACATGACGAAACATCTAAGACAAAGGAAATTTGACTTGGTGAGAATCTGTTTTTTTGGACCTAACTTGCTTACCACTTTTTCCATGGCTCCATGAAATTATGATCTGTTCCTAAATATTTGGTTTAAAAATATATACAGTTGAAGCCGGAAGTTTACATACAACTTAGCCAAGTACATTTTCACAACTTTTCACAATTGCTGTCATAGGTCAGTTGGGATCACCACTTTATTTTAAGAATGTGAAATGTCAGAATAATAGTCAAGAGAATGATTTATGTCAGCTTTTATTTCTTTCATGACATTCCCAGTGGGTCAGAAGTTTAGGCCTCCTTGCTCGCACACGCTTTTTCAGTTCTGCCCACAAATTTTCTATGGGATTGAGATCAGGGCTTTGTGATGGCCACTCCCATACGTTGACTTTGTTGTCCTTAACCTGTTTGGGATAGGGGGCGGTATTTTCACCTCCGGATGAAAAGCGTGCCCAAAGTAAACTCCCTGCTACTCAGGTCATGAGTAGGATATGCATATAATTTGTAGATTCGGATTGAAAACACTCTAAAGTTTCAAAAGCTGTTAAAATTATGTCTGTGAGTATAACATAACTTATTTGGCAGGCAAAACCCCGAGGGCAAACCATCCAGGATTCTATTTTTGTTGAGGTGACTGTGTTTTCAATTACTTTTCTATGGGAATCTAGCGATCTGGTTGCAGTTCCTAGGGCTTCCACTAGATGTCAACAGTCTTTAGAAATTGGTTGATGTTTTTCTTTTGAGTAATGAAGAAGTATAGCTGTTCAGACTGAGTGTCGAGTCTAGTGTACTGTTGTGTTTGGCGCGCTACCTGGCACTCGCTCCACTTTAATTTTATCTGCTATTGAATACAGTTTATTCCGTCTGAAATATGACTGATTATTTACGTTTTAAAATACCTAAAGTTGGATTAGGAAAGTTGTTTGAAATGTTTGGACCAAGATTACACATAATTTATTAGATAATGTGTAGTCATGTCAGGCGAGTTGGAACCGGTGTTTTTCTGAATCAAATGCGCCAAATAAATTGACATTTTGGGGATATAACGACAGAATTAATCGAACAAAAGGACCATTTGTGATGTTTAATGGACATATTGGAATGTCAACAGAAGGAGATCTTCAAAGGTAAGGCATGAATTGTATCGTTATTTCTGAGTTTTGTGTCGCGCCAGGCGTGTTGAAATATAATTGTCATGTGTTTGTTTGATGGGGTGCTATCCTCAGATATTCACAAGGTTTTCTTTTGCCGTAAAGCCTTTTTGAAATCTGGATTAACAAGAAGTTAAACTGTATTTTGGTGTATTGCACTTGTGATTGTATGAAAGTTAAATATTTCTAATAATTTATTTTGAATTTCGCGCTCTGCAATTTTACCGGATGATGTCAAAACGTTCCGCTAGCGGAACCCCTAGCCGCCATTTTGCCACAGCTTTGGGAGTATGCTTCGGGTCATTGTCCATTAGGAAGACCCATTTGTGACCAAGCTGTAACTTCCTGACTGATGTCTTGAGATGTTGCTTCAATTTATCCACATAATTTTCCTACCTCATGATGCCATCTATTTTGTGAAGTGCACCAGCCCCTCCTGCAGCAAAGCACCCCCACAACATGATGCTGCTACCCCGTGCTTCACGGTTGGGATGATGTTCTTCGGCTTGCAAGCCTCCCCCTTTTTCCTCTAAACATAACGATGGTAATTATGGCCAAACATTTCTATTTTTGTTTCATCATACCAGAGGACATTTCTCCAAAAAGTACAATCTTTGTCCCCATGTGCAGTTGCAAACCGTAGTGTGGCTTTTTTTATGGCGGTTTTGGAGCAGTGGCCTCTTCCTTGCAGAGCGACCTTTTCAGGTTATGTCGAGATAGGTCTCGTTTTACTGTGGATATAGATACTTTTGTATCTGTTTCCTCCAGCATGTCACTTTTCGCACCGCAGTACGTTCATCTCTAGGAGACAGAATGCGTCTCCTTCCTGAGCGGTATGATGGCTGTGTGGTCCCATGGTGTTTATACTTGCTTCCTATTGTTAGTACAGATGAATATGGTACCTTCAGGCATCTGGAAATTGCTCCCAAGGATGAACCAGACTTGTGGAGGTCTACAGATGGCTGATTTCTTTTGATTTTCCCATGATGTCAAGCAAAGAGGCACTGAGTTTTAAGCTTGGCCTTGAAATACATCCACAGGTACACCTCCAATTGACTCAAATTATGTCAACTAGTGTATCAGAAGCTTCTAAAGCCATGACATAATTTGGAGACCCAAACATAATTTCTGGAATTTTCCAAGCTGTTTAAAGGCACATTCAACGTAGTGTACGTAAACTTCTGACCCACTGGAATTGTGACACAGTGAATTATAAGTGAAATAATCTGTCTGTAAATAATTGTTGGACAAATGACTTTATGTCATGCACAAAGTAGATGTCCTAACTGACTTGCCAAAACGATTGTGGTTGAAAAACAAGTTTTAATGACTCCAACCTAAGTGTATGTAAACTTCCGACTTCAACTGTACATTTGTATGGTTTCATAGAAATAAGGGTGGCTCAACTTCCCCCACTCTCCCTTATAATCAGTTGGAGTCCTGTTGTCCTGGAGTGAACAGTTACAAAACTTCCAGTTCTTCTATTGTTTCCATGGCAATACACATCATGCTTACTGCTCTTTAATGTGACCCACTGAGGCCTACCCAGAGTGGTTGTATACACAGAATAAGATCAGCTTCAGAGGAGGCCATGTAGAAAACCTCTCTGCAGTGTTTTGATTGCATTTCACTATAGCTCTTAACTCATTTTAAGTTGTATTCCACAATTCCTTTGTGAACCGCCGCTAAAACTAGCAGCTGATTCTTTTGTTGTTTTCCTGCTGTGTTTGCTTACTAATTCATATTGTAATTCAGCCTGTGGAATGGCCTCAGCTACGTTGGAGTCCTTGTTGGGAGAAGTGTCACCTAACGCCCATTTACGGAAGCAGCAGGAGAGGAGAATTGTTACCGTGTAGCAGTGTTGGCTAGACAGGGACAGAGAAGAGGTAATATAGGAAATATGAATACTAGACAGACAGACCCTATTCACCTTTGGGTGATTATGGTGAGTGTTGGGGGTTTATTTTCTGGGTTCTGTAACATTCAGCTATAATTATTTGCTCCATCTCAATAGTCGGCTCTACCTCTCCTGCATTATGATATTCATTGGAGTCCCAAACTAGAGTGCTGCCTCTTGCTTCTCATCTCCCTCATATACCATGAGTTGCCAAGGGATCCTTGGAAAATAAAGATAAGCCATGTCTACCAGGGACAAACATGTGATGCTGCTACAGAGCAAAATAACAAATTATACCAGTAATAAATAAGTATGAGGCTGCCTTTAGTCACAACAAACCTTTCCTGTATCTCTCAAGTAGTGGTAAAAATACCAACAGTGGTTCATTCTCTGTAGGTGCACCAGTGCAGTGAGCCTATTAACCTCAGAGACGGAAAGAGGCAGGGACCAACCCTGTCTGGTGGGAAGTGAGAATGTGTTACGGATTCTAGTGTCTCAGTCTATGAGGACGGATGAGGATGTAAAAAGTAATCCTTGTGTTTCGATCAATCAGTCATGGACCTGGAAAAGTGTGTGAGGATATGCAATTGATTCTAGCATCTTACCTCATCATGAAGGAAGAGACATTGACAGGAAGACAGGCAGGTAACCATCAGAGAACTGGCCAGTGGAGAGATCTATGCTACACATGCATGAGCACACACACACACACAGTTTCCCCATGTAACCACCTGGTGGAAAATGCTGTGAGATGGGGATAAAATGATGTGTCAAACTTAAGAGGCTACTCTCTCTCCATCTTCTTGAACAGGCTTACATACCTTCAATAAATGTCAATGCTCATAGAAGTGGAAATAACCGAGAGCCTACCACTTCTCAACTAAAAAAACGGAGAGATCAGGACTGAAGATATGTTTTTTTTAAACACTCCCTTATTAAAGCCATGTCTGATCCCTAAATATGGAGTTAGTCTAATGAGGCAGGATCATTCAGATTTAGCCCAATAACGATTAGTTCAAAATTAAAGCCTTTAAATAGATGTACATTATATACATTCACCCGCACATTAATAATGATCCCTCTGTTGGTCTCATCAGAATCATAGTCCCATGATAATTGATTAAGACTGACCGAGGCTCTCAAGTCTCAACACTGAAGTGCAATGAAGACGTAAAATAACACGGTCGGATACAGAGATCTGACACATAATACCTTGGTCAATGGAAAATGGTGACAAAATGACTTGATGACTTATTCTGAATTCAATAATTATTTTGCGAACCAACAATGTGTGTGTGTGTGTGTGTGTGTGTGTGTAGCCGAGATGGACTGATTCACAAAAGCCTTGATATGGAAAGGGTGAGAGCTTTTGGCACGGCAGTGTGTGGTGACGGATGAAAGACAAATCGGTGTTGTTCACTTCCTCTCCTATACACTTCAAATGCACAGACACCAGGTTAATCTCTTCGCATCTGAATTAGATATTTCCATTTGACTTCAAAAAGGGATCTCACCCCAGATACATGACTTTCAAGATGGGCTCTTACTTCTTGAAGTATGCTTTTCAAACAGGAAGAGTAACATAATTTGGATACATAATCCTCCTGTTCCTGGGAATCAAAAAGGTGTTGAATCCATACATAATCTTTGGTTATTTGCCTGTCACTATAATCAACAAAAGGATGAACACTGCTATATACAAATACACATACATTTGCACACACACTACCTGGGAGCTACTGCGCTGAAATGTTATGGAAGTAAATACACATTTGCATATTAGTGTGGAAATCATATAGAAGTATTTTTGAAAGATTGTTGCAACACAAAAAGGAACAAAACCCCCAGAACCACTCTCCTAAAGCACGGCTGTGAACAGTTAAGACTTCATTACATATGCTCAAATACCCATCAAAACAATAAATAGATTTTCCATTGACTGCAACCTACATGTGTGATCTTTAGATGCTAAATTAAGTGCCTCCTTTTGGTATTAATATGATTGGTATTGTTTCATTTCCTATCATATCCTGTGCTCTCAGTGAAACCGTTCCTGTCAATTATTTTTAAAACCGTAGGCTGCCCGCAAGTAAGTGTCATAAACGTGTGTATAGGAGTAGTTTAATAACTTAAAAACATAGCTCCAAAACCATGACAATAATCAAAACAAAGTTGGTACGAGGACCCGTTGCACACAAATAACTAACACGATAAATGAACAACAATCTCTGACAAGGACATGAGGGGAAACAGAGGATTAAATACACGACAGGGAATGAATGGGACCAGGTGTGTAGGAAGACAAGACAAAACCAATGGAAAATGAAAGATGGATCAATGATGGCTAGAAGACTGGTGGTGTCAACCACCAAGCACAGCCCGAACAAGGAGAGGCATTGACTTCGGCGGATGCCGTGCCATTACCACCCCTCGCAGCAGTGAAGGATCTAACACGTCCTCCACCGGATCCCAGCATCTCTCCTCCGGCCCGTACCCCTCCAAGTCCATGAGGCACTGCAGGCCCCTCGCCCAACGTCTTGAATCCAGGAGTACACCGGGGCCCCCTCAATGGGATGGAGGAACCTCCCGCAACCTCAGCCTCCTGGAGCGGGCCAGCCACCACCGGCCTGAGGAGAGACACATAGAACGAGGGGTTAATGCGGTAATTGGAGGGGCAGCTGTAACCTTTAACATAACTCGTTCACTCTCCTCAGAGAGCCCCACAAAACTGAGGTGACGGTCTGCACCAACTTTCTGCCGCAGTACGGCGCGCTGAAGGTGGACGTGGGCGGCTTCCCAGGTTTCCTCCGTGCGTCGGAACCAATTGTCCACCGCAGGAGCCTCGGTCTGACTCTGATGCCAAGGAGCCAGAACCGGCTGATACCCTAATACACATTGAAAGGGAGAAAGGTTAGTGGAGGAGTGGTGGAGTGGCGGAGCGAGTTCTGGGCCATCTCTGCCCAGGGCACGAATGCCGTCCACTCCCCCGGCCAGTCCTGGCAATAAGACCTCAGAAACCTACCCACATCCTGGTTAACTCTTTCCACCTGCCCATTACTCTCGGGGTGAAAACCTGAGGTAAGGCTGACCGAGACCCCCAGACGTTCCATGAATGCCTCCAGACCATTGACGTGAACTGGTGACCCCGATCAGACACTATCCTCAGGCACCCCATGTTGCCGGAAGACGTGTGTAAACAGAGCCTCCAAAGTTTGTAGGGCTGTAGGGAGACCGGGCAAAGGGAGGAGACGACAGGACTTAGAAAAATGATCCACAACGACCAGGATCGTGGTGTTACCCTGTGAAGGTGGAAGATCGGTAAGGAAATCCACCGACAGGTGCGACCACGGCCGTTATGGAACATCTAGAAGCCTTGCACTGGGCGCACACTGAGTAGGAGGAAACAAACCCTCACGTCCTTAGCTAAAGTGGGCCACCAGTACCTCCCATCAAGACAGCGCACCGTCCGACCGATCCCAGGATGACCAGAGGAGGGTGACGTGTGGGCTCAATAGATCAGTCGGTCGCGGACAGCAGACGGAAAGTACAGACGCCCACGTGGACACTGAGGGGGAGCGGGCTCTCCACGTGATGCCCACTCAATGTCCGCGTCCAGCTCCCACCCTACCTGGCGCCACCAAACTAGAGGCTGGGTGTATGGGAGTGGGATCCATGGGCCGCTCCTCTGTGTCATACAGCCATGACAGTGCGTCTGCCTTAATGTTCTGGGAGCCTAGTCTGTAAGAGGGTAAACACAAAACGGGTGAAAAACATGGCCCACCTTGCCTGTAGAGGATTCAGTCTCCTCGCCTCCTGGATGTACTCCAGATTGTGATGGTCAGTCCAGATGAGAAAAGGGTGTTTAGCCCCCTCAAGCCAATGTCTCCACACCTTCAAATCCTTGATGACAGCCAACAGCTCCCGGTACCCCACATCATAGATTCGCTCCGCTGGGCTGAGCTTCATCGAAAAGAAGGCACAGGGGCGGAGCTTCAGTGGCATACCCGAGCGCTGAGAGAGCACAGCTCCTATCCCAGCCTTGGATGGGTCCACCTCCACTATGAACGGCAAAGAGGGAGCCGAGGTAAACAGAGTCTTCAGGTGCCTAAAAGCCCTGTTCGCCTCAGCTGACCACTGCAAGCGCACCAGGCCCCCCTTTAGCAGTGAGGTAATGGGAGCAGCTACCTGACCAAAACCCTGGATAAACCTCTGGAAGTAGTTGGCAAACCCTAAGAATCCCTGCACCTCCTTCACCGTGGTGGGTGTCGACCAATTACGCACGGCTGCAATGTGGTCACTCTCCACTCCTGATGTGGAAATACGATGCCCTAGGAAGGAGACGGACTGTTGGAAGAACAGGCATTTCTCAGCCTTGATTTACAGGTCATGCTCCAACAGGCGACCGAGTACTTTGTGCACCAGGGACAAATGCTCGGCACGTGTAGCGTAATATATCAGAATGTCATCGATATACATCACTACACCCTGCAAGTCTCTGAAAATCTCATCTCCAAATGATTGGAAGACTGATGGAGTATTCATCAACCCATACAGCATGACGAGGTACTCATAATGCCCTGAAGTGGTACTAAATGCCATCTTCCACTCATCTCCCTTACGGATACGCACCAGGTTGTACACACTCCTGAGATCCAGTTTAGTGAAGAAGCGCGCCCCGTGCATTGACTCAATTGCCGTATCGATAAGAGGTAGCGGGTAACTGTACCTCACCATGATTTGATTGAGACCTCGATAATCAATGCACGGGCACAAACCTCCATCCTTCTTCTTCACAAAAAAGAAACTCGAGATGACGGGTGAAGTGGAGGACCGGATGTACCCCTGACGCAGGGATTCAGAGACATATGTCTCCATAGCCACCGTCTCCGCTTGCAACAGGTGATACACGTGACTCCTTGGAAGTTCAGCGTCTACCAGGAGATTTATCGCACAATCCCCCCGTCGATGAAGTGATAATTGAGTCGCCTTCTTTTTACAGAAAACGAGAGCCAAATCGGTGGAGACGTGGTCTGGACTTTCCACCGTAGTAGCACTTACGGAAACCCCTAAACACCTACTTGAGCACTTTCACGACCACCCTGTGAGAGCCCTCTATGGCCAAGAAGCAGTGGGGTTATGACAAGCTAACCAGGGTAGGCCCAGCACCACGAGATATGCAGGAGAGTCAATAAGAAAAAGACTAATCTTTTCCGTGTGACCCCCCTGCGTCACCATACTCAAAGGAGTGGTGGCCTCCCTGATAAACACTGACCCTAATGGTCGACAATCTAAGGCATGAACAGGGAAAGGCACATCCACGGGAAAACAATAGGGATCCCTAAACTATGAGCTAACACTTTATTAATGAAATTCCCCGCCGCGCCTGAATCTACTAGTGCCTTATGCTGGGAACGTGGGGGGGGGTCAGGAAAAGTGACAGAAACAAACATATGTGCAACAGAGGGCTCTGGGTGAGAATGGTGCCTACTCACCTGGGGTGACGCCAGAGTGCCTGCCTGCTGCCTCGTTTCCCGGAGGAACCAACCCGGCACCGACCAGCAGTGTGACCTCTGCGACCACATATGGTGCACGAGCGGGAACCCCTTCCGGTCTCCCTGCGCACTGTCCATCCCAGCTCCATGGGTATCGGAGAGGGGGTGCGGGAGGATGAAACAACCAGACTCCGATCTGGACGTCCGCGAGTAAACAGCAGGTTGTCCAGCCGGATGGACAGGTCCACCAGCTGGTCGAAGGTGAGGGTGGTGTCTCTGCAGTCCAGCTCCCGACGGACGTCCTCATGTAGACTACAGCAGTAATGGTCGATCAGGGCCCTGTTGCTCCATCCAGCCAGGGTCCTAAATTCCAGCGCAAACTCCTGGGCGCTCCTCGGCTCCTGCCTCAGATGGTAGAGGCGCTCAACGCAGCATCTCCCTCTCCATACACAGCGCTGGCCCACTCCAGGGCTTTCCCGGTGAGGCACGAGTAGAAGGGGGAAACTCTTCCCTCGGTCTGATGGAGCTGAGTGGACCGTGGCCAGGTAAAGGCTTAGTTGGAGGAGGAAATCCTGGCAGTTGGCAGCACCTCCGTCATACCCTTGTGGCATGGATAGACGGATCCCACTGTGTTCAGGCGGGAAAGGTGCGCTCAGGATAGACCCCGATTGTGATGGTGGAGGCGCTGGAAAAACTCTGTTTCTCCCAGCGGTCCATATTCTGGACAACGCGATCCATGGCGGCGCTCAGGTGGTAAATCTTCTCCGTATGTTCCTGGACTCGCTCCTCCACCTCCATGCCCGGGGTCAGAGATTCTGTCATAAACGTGTGTATAAGTGGCAGGGAAGTCAGGCGCAGGAGAATCGAACTTGGTAAAATTGAGTAGTTTAATACCTTAAAAACATAGCTCCAAAAGCATGACAATAATCAAAACAAAGTGGGTACGAGGACCCGTCGCGCACCGACACAAACAACACGATAAATGAACAACAAACAATCTCTGACAAGGATATGAGGGGAAACAGAGGGTTAAATACACAACAGGTAATGAATGGGAAGACAGGACAAAACCAATGGAAAATGAAAAATGGATCAATGATGGCTAGAAGACAGGTGAAGTCGACCGCCGAGCACCGATCGACTTCGGCAGAAGTCGTGACAGTAACAACAAAACATGTAGGAAGGCAAATATTAACACAGTAGGAATTAGATTATATGCAACTCTAGGTACTACTGTGTTCAGGATAGCACCATACACTTTATTCATTACAATTGGTACCATGTGTTCCAGCTCATGTCTATACATGGAAGGGACCTCACTTGCTGCTTTCTGATGCTCAAGAAAATGCTGCCCTCTGAAATATGTATTTCGCTGCAACAACTTAGTCATTTTCTACTTTCTCTTCACTCTCTACTTTCTCTTCTGCTTTTGAACCATGTTAACCAGGCCAGTAGCTTAGGGACTCCAAAACATGAATAACTTTTATGAGGCCCTCAGTGGAATGGAATGGGTTGTCAACTTAACACAGCACAGGGAGCATCATGGACCTGTCTACCCTCAATGTTTGGTGACTAGTGCTTTCATCAGCTTAAAGTCAAGCACGGGAAATAACAACAATTATTCTAAACCATGCTTATTAGTAAGGGTGTGAATTTGTGATTGATTTCATAAGTTAATTAATGATCATTGTTATGAAACAATCTAACAATTAATTACCTCAAACAACATTGATAACTTCTTTTTCTTTTTCTCATGAAACACTCAACAGATTTCCATCGCATTAATATAAATAAATATATATTGGATTGATCTAAACTCGGCATACGACCACCTAGCTGCAATCCACCAAAGTAATTACGACTGAGATTTCCACGGATCAAACGATTATCTCTTTAATAAGCGCATCATCATGACTGACGTCTCTTATGTCTGCGATCTGGTGCAACTTCCCGCCTCGGTGCTCTCTCTAACAGGAAACACGCCAGAACTGCAGCTGGCCGTCACTTCAGCTTCTGGTAAACACGCTGGCCTGGCCAGGAAATATAACAGCTAGTCAGTTACACTGAGAGGACCCACAGCTGCCCTCTGTTCCACTACAGTCATATAGCCACAATATAATTTGGTTTATATAGTCAGGCTGCTGCTGGTTAGTTAGGAGGACATGCTGGCATTATGTCAGGAGATCATGTGTCCCTGGGGTTAACTGAATCAACAAAGGAAAGTGGTGTCTTTACGAAACAGAAGACAATGCAGCAGGTCTGCAGATGGTCTAAAGTGAAACATTGAAATGCAAGTGACACACCCCTTTGATAACAAAGGGAATGACTATATTTTGTTCGTTTTGGAAGATATTTCCAGTGACCTTGCTGAACATTGCATCATTTGCTTTGTAATAAAGTAAAACCACACAATGAAAAATATAGATAGAAATACACTACACTACACCATGAATCCAACTTCAGATACAAACTGACAAATAGAGAGTGCAATCCAGAGTACTGTGAATCATTTGAAGCGGTCTAGAGGAGGTTTGATGAAGCTCTTATGGGATACCACATGCAGTGCATACTGCACTCCTCGTCAATAGAAACATTGCGTTGTCCTTCATCTCTACAGCTAGAGTCCAGACGTACAAATTGATTTGAGTCATCACAAGTAATTATACTGAACAAAAATATAACTGCACAGGTAAAGTGTTGATCTTTCATGAGCTGAAATAAAATATCACAGAAATGTTCCATATGCACAACAAGCTTATTTCTCTCTAATTTGTTTACATCCCTTTAAGTGAGTATTTCTCCTTTTCTAAGATAATCCATTCATCTGACAGGTGGGGTATATAAAGAAGCTGATTAAACAGCATGATCATTAGACCGGTGCACCTTGTGCTGGGGACAAAAGGCCATTCTAAAATGTGCAGTCACACAACAAAACTGACACAGATGTCTCAAGTTTTGAGGGAGCATGCAATTGGCATGCTGGCTGCAGGAATGTCCAACAGAGATGTTTCTAGATAATATAATGTTAATTTCTCTACTATAAGCCGTCTCCAACATTGTTTTAGAGAATTTGGCAGTACATTCAACTGGTTTCACAACTGCAGACCACATGTAACCACGCTAGCCCAATACCTCCACATCCAGCTTCTTCACCTGTGGGATCCTCTGAGATCAGCCACCCAGACAGATGATGAAACTATGGGTTTTCACAACAAAATAATCTTTGCACAAACTGTCATAAACCATCTCAGGGACACTCATCTGCTTGCTCGTCATCTTCACCAGAGTCTTGACCTGACTGCATTTTAGCGTCGTAACCAACTTCAGAGGGCAAATGCTCACCTTCGATGGCGACTGGCATGCTCGAGAAATGTACTCTTCACAGATTAATCCCGGTTTCAACTGTACCGAACAGATGGCAGACAGCGTGTATGGAGTTGTATTGGCAAGCGGTTTGCTGATTTCAATGTTGTGAACTCATGGTGTCAGTTGGGCTATGGTATGGGCAGGCATAAGCTACAGACAATGAACACACAGAGATACCGTGACGAGATCCTGAGGCCCATTGATGCGCCATTCATCCACCGTCATCACCTCATGTTTCAGCATGAGAATGCACAGCCCCATGTCGCAAGGATCTGTACGCAACTCCTGGATTCTGAAAATGTCTCAGTTCTTCCATGGCCTGCATAGTCACCAGACATAGTCACCATAGTCACCAGACACTGTCACACCAGACACTGTCATCCATTGAGCATGTGTCGCACTGCGAAGCAAATGGTGGTCACACCAGAATGGTTTCCTGACACTAGCTCCTACCCTTTTATAAAGGTATCTGTGACCAACATATGCATATCTGCATTCCCAGTCATGTGAAATTCATATATTAGGGGCTAATTCATTTATTAAAATTTACTGTAACTCAGTAAAATCTTTGACATTTTTGCACGTTGTGTTTATTTTTGTTCAGTGTACATTACCAGACCCAATAGTCTACATGAGGAAAAGTTTTACAGAGGTTCTCTGTCAAAGCACTGCGCTCAATCAAAGAGCTAGAGTTTCAAACGGACTCGACAGGCTCTCTCGTTCTAATAACCCGTCAGGCAGCTTTACAGGCCTCAGCAAGAGTGCAAGGAATTAAATAACAGCTCGTGAGTACAGTACAAAGATTGCCTTTGCATCAAAATAGTTTCCCCAGTCAACTGCTACATATTGTTGGAAAATAAAATAGTAAAAGCACACAGATTTTAAAAGCAAACAAGATTAAACATTTGTCTCATATCACAGATTTAGATTATGTATAGGCAAAAGCTCATTGAGTCACCTGCATGAATCATTATACAGAGACCATTGTAAATATGCCAATCCATCAGAAGAATACCTAAATACTTGCCGGGGACGCTGTGAAATGCTGTCTCCGTGGGCAATGACATGAATAACTTATCTTCAAGAATCCTGTCTGTCTGATCTCCATTCTCCGGCAAAGCTCATGAAGATATTTAATTTATTGTCAATTCGGGGAGTTTGAGGAGAGAACAAGAGATTGTGAATGGCGAGGAGAGTGGAGGATTTCCCTCTTTCCCAGAGACATCAATCCCACATCCAATATCCAGGTGTTCGGTCGGCTGCTATGGGGCGCTCCTGGGAAGGCACTCTGACGGCCTTTGGTGTCAGAGGAGGACAGAAAACGATGATGATGAAAAGGAACATTTTAATTACTCGCTGTGATAAGCAGGAAGAGGACTAGCCACCCCACATATGCTCTCTCTAATTCTCTCTTTCTTTCTCTCTCTCGGAGGACCTGAGCCCAAGGACCGTGCCCCAGGACGACCTGACATGATGACTCCTTGCTGTCCCCAGTCCACCTGACTGTGCTGCTGCTCCAGTTTCAACTGTTCTGCCTTATTATTTATTATTCGACCATGCTGGTCATTTATGAACATTTGAACATCTTGGCCATGTTCTGTTATAATCTCCACCCGGCACAGTCAGAAGAGGACTGGCCACCCCACATAGCCTGGTTCCTCTCTAGGTTTCTTCCTAGGTTTTGGCCTTTCTAGGGAGTTTTTCCTAGCCACTGTGCTTCTACACCTGCATTGCTTGCTGTTTGGGGTTTTAGGCAGGGTTTCTGTACAGCACTTTGAGATATCAGCTGATGTACGAAGGGCTATATAAATACATTTGATTTGATTTGATAAGCGGCTCTCTGAGTGAATGCCACCGGTTATGATAAACATTTTAAGACTGAGTTTGCCCATAAAACCTGATATGTATTTATTTTTCCATCGTAAGGGAGGGCCTCAAATTGCTATGTGCGAGGCAGATACCAGCTGTGACAGTAAACCAAGTAGGATGGTCTATGGAGATGTACCTGTAATTTTAGAGGCATAGCAACTCTTTACTAAGAGAAGAAGCTGTCTTAATTTAAAATTAAAACATACATAACACCTTAACAGACACTATCACTCTATAATACTAATATCACAGCCTGTAATTGTTTTGAGTCGACAAAATGAACACCTTTGGGGCCCAGTCCCTGCATATACACTAATATAACCATTTTCACTTAGATAAGCACACACGAAAAGAAGAAGAAAAAGACAGTTGGATCACTTAGCTCACAGAGAATCAAATAAGTACTGTACAATTGAACCCCCTGTCCACAATGAACACTATGATCACTATGATTGCGACTGCACCAACACACTGCTGTTGGGGTGATTAGTGCTAATGACTGTAATCAGAGCAAAGCAGAGTGCTGTCTGTGGGGTTCCGAGTGGGACACTACTGTGACTGAGCTTGGCCATTTCATAAAATTCACTATGTCCTTTACTTGTCTTTTTGAGGTGCTGTCCGGAGGTATTATGACCTCAGTCCCACTCCACCATGCTGCTGAAACTGACTCATACTTCACCACAGAAGATCCTAGCTGTGAGAGATGCTTCTTCTGCTACAGACAAATTGTGTCAAGGTTTCCTGTCATGCCGGAAGTAAAGATCTTTACATTGTTTAGTAAATTGTTTATGTTATGTGTGTCCAGGTGGGAAAGAGTTTTTCTGTGTATATAGAGGGACATACTGTATCTTGTGGCAAATGGTAGCCTTGTCATCAAACTCATCTAAGGAAAGTAAAAGAAGAGAAAAAGTAAAGTGAGTGAATAAAAAACCCATACATCTTCAACTTCAGAGCATGTCCACACAGTGTTGAGTGACAGCTGGGAGTTTGAACTTGTTTGTATTTCAATCCGCCAGTGGTCTTTCTCTGTGTGCCTGAGGAAGTCAACCTGGGATGTAAATAATAAATAGGGCTTGGCTAAAAGCAGCCAGCGCTGCTGTATTGTGGGAAGCCTGAGCAGACCTGTGTTGATTGGCCCTGGTAAATAATTAATTTCAGTGTGAGGATAGAGTGACAGGTTAAACAGAGATGTAATGTTGACAAGCCCCCGGGAACACAGGCATGGATACATCCTGGGAAAGTATGCAGGGACCAAAGATCAGAGAGCATCCGCCTCACACGTACACACACTACAGAAGCAACCCTAACACCTGCAACTAACAGCCAGACATGAGAGCCAGCATGAAACACCAAGCACGAGCAAGGCTCAATGTAAACAGGCAAACCACGCTGAAGTGGTTGGAATAATCCAAATAAATTTTCAGGCCGTGACCATGGTACCGTGCATACTGAATAAAGGGGAATATAGTCTGACGTATATATTCTACAGTAATAGTTGCATTTTCCATTACTAATCTTTTCATCAATAGGCAAAAATGTAATGTCTCACTACGTGCACCATAAACCGTACATTAAAGCTAGAATCCTTAATTGATACATCATGCATTTATAAGTCCAAAAATGGATGTATGTCCATTGATTCTTGAAGAAAATGCCTCATGAGCTTTGTTGAGCTTAGTCATAACTGTCGTAACTGTCACCAGGAACCAAAACATAAGCTTGTCATACTCCAATGTTTGTAAACAAATTAAATGTAAACAGACACTGTATAGCCACAAAACATGGTTAAAACTATAATTTTGATATCATGGACGGTCAGTCTTTATAGGTATTGATTTGAATTTGAGAGTGGTTACATTTCTCCAGGCCCATCCCTCAGCTTTGACCAAAACACAGGCGGGATGTCCGCTTTGTTATTGTTTAAAATAAGGATTCCAGCTTTAATATCCTTTGGGTGAAGAAAATCTCACTTCTTTAAACTTTTAAAATGTATCCAAAGTGTTTTGGTGGATGTTCCAAACTATGCTGTGGAATTAGTGGGGAGACCACTTGTGATGGTGACAAAGTTTCTGGCAAAACTTTGAGAGTGAAAGAGTGAGAGAGAAGAGAGATGTGGAAGAGGGAGGGATAGAGGGGTAGTTCCTGCATGGTTGAGTATGCAGTAACTGAGTTTAATTACATTCTCGGGTTCAGGCAGGCAGTGCTGCCACTGTTGCTAGGTGGGCCTTATATTAGTTGTATATTAAAATGCTCATAAGAGGCTGATCTGATCTGAGCCAATGTGATTCTCAGTCAGAAAAGACTCGTGTGATTTCCGTTTTCCACTTTGAGGGCACTAAAAGCAGCATTTTTCCCGTCACAGAACATTAATAATGCATGGTATTGTCTAATAGTGGTTAAACATTCAGATAAACAATCAGACTAGCTTTTATCAATGTGACATCACTTCCTCACCGGTGTTTCTGTGGGGAAGGTGTTTTAAGGGCTCCTGAGTGGTGCAGTGGTCTAAGGCACTGCATCTCAGTGCTAGAGGCATCACTACAGACCCTGGTTCGATTCCAGGCTGTATCACAACTGGCCGGTGATTGGGCGTCCCATAGGGCGACACACAATTGGCCCAGCATCGTCCGGGTTAGGGTTTGGCGGGGGTAGGCTGTCATTTTAAATAAGAATTTGTTCTTAACTGACTTCACTAGTAAAAAAAAACATTTAAAAATACAATAAAGAGTGACACCCACAGGAGACATAAAAGTCAAGCCGAACAGTAAAAGCTGGGTTTACTATCGGTCCTAACTCCATTAATGCAGGGCTGTGTGGTTTAATAAGGCCACAGTGACACAGCCATCTTCCTGCTTCACTGAGATTGACTTCTTACTACCCCAGTGATTAGATTATTTTAAATGGCCTTATCTCAATATCGCATATTCAAAAGGATGGATTTTTGGATTCAGGGAGAGATATACCTCAGTCTAAATTAAAAAAGAATGAGATGAGATTTTTATTTCTTAATGTGGTCGTTTCTTTCTACTGCCTCCAAGAGAAGAGGCTGGTAGCCAGTGCTGAAACATGAAGGACCAGTGTTACCCAACTCTGTTATGATCTGTATTCTCAAAGGACAGAGCTTTACCTATGTCTAACAAGTTTGATTGAAAGAGAAAGTAAGAGACTGAGGTGGTCGTGTGAATGGTTACTTCTACCTAACGGGGTTCTGTCTCCATCCACTCTGTCTACGATATTACCCAGTCAATATTCAAGAACCACTTAAACTACGCCAATCTCTGAGCCAATAGATTCATTAGCTTACTTATTTGATTAACTTGTAAATAATGACAATTATATATTTCATAGATGCATAATTCACAACAGTGTGCATGACTAAGCTTCATTCATGACAAACCAAAATCACCTGTCAAAACAGTGTACTCATACACAGTGCAGCAGACCCACCAATATATCTGCAGTTTGTAATATGCAGTGGATTATTAAATCATAGTGATTGCCTTGAGCAACCTTTAGTCCATTTCAATCACACACTAATTACTGTTATTACAGTTTCTTTCTGATTGCTTAGGCACTATCTTTGTAACTATAGGTTATTTTTTGCAAAACTCTACACACTAACCAGAAAAACTTACACCAAACCAGAAAAACATGTTACATCTCTTGCAAAAGCAAACCGTTCTTGCCAAACTCTTCATACTCTTTAAAAAATATGTTTTTGTGTCAATACAGTACACACAAACCATAATTTGAATAAGCACACAAAGCACCAACTACGCACTGATCGTATAAATGAAAACACTTTTGCTCTGTGTGCAGGGCATAGCAGTTTGCAATAAAGTTTTATCATACATGTAGTAAACACACATATACCCAGGTATCCAAATGTGTAAAGTATGGATGTGTATTCTGAACAAAACTATAAATACAAATAAGGGGAAACCTTTTTTTTCTCAAAATGTTCTAACACTCCTCAAACAAAAAAAGCACAGTAGGAGAAAACAAAAACATTTGTGCTAGAAGAAAAACGAACAGAAGAAATGTTGGTTACATCTTGTCCTCTTTGTGAGAATGGTTATAAGACTTCATCCACATCACATGCGATGTTGTCTTGAGCTAGGCAGCGTGGAAAGTATCGCCTGGAGTGCCGTATCCAGGCCTGGCATGACCCCTGATCCATGTCTCCACAAGCCTCCTCCATTGCCTGTAGAAGGCGTATGCGTTGGTGGGGCTGGCGATCATACATCTTCCAACACCATGCAGAGAAGAATTATTCAATAGGATTCAAGAACGAAGAGTATGTGGGGAGATTGAGTGCAATGAACAGAGGGTGACCTGTGAACCAATTGCGGACCATAGCAGCCCGGTGGAAAGTAACATTGTTCCGGACAATAACGTACCTGGGCTGCTCTGGGCGCTAGTCATTAGGGATTAGTCTGTTGTGGAGGGTGCCCAGAAATGTGATAATGTGTGCAGTGTTGAATGGGTCTAGGATTGCATGATGGTGAAGGACGCCATTTTGACTAATAGCCGCACACATTGTTATGTTGCCACCACGTTGTCACGGAAGTTGATGATGGCATTGTGTCTGCCGATATTTCATGACTCTGAAAGAGACAAAACAATATAGCACAGTACGAAAAGACAGGGATCAGTCAATATGATGTAGCACCATACACTTCCAGTACCATTGATAGGATAGTATAGCTTATCTGCACATATTTACATCTCAGTTGTTTTACATGGTCTAACTTTCTTTCGAAAGGGACTCTGTACAGCTACTTCATCCTAATTATATTGTGTTTCAGTAGATGAAACAGTGCAGAGAGACTCACTCTGTTGACGTTTTGGAATATGGTGTTATCTGCCATTATGTGGTCCTGCAGTTATTTGCAATGACCATATTTACAATGTGTTTTTACTGCTCTTCCACCAAATACTGGTTCTCTCGCAACTGCAAAAACAATTAAATGGTTTTAGTGAAAGATCCTTCTCATTATGAAAGTACAGTACATATTTATGTACCAGTAAGACTACAGCAATTACAGTTACTCACCAGTTCTGATTCCTGCGACGGTATAGCGGCTCAGATTTGGTTGAACCCGAAGCCCAGGCTCCCTCATGCTCATCCCATGTTTGACAACATGGTCAACCACAGTCGTTCTGATTTATTCAGTTATTGCGTTCCTGACTCCCCTTCCTCTTCCCCATCCCACTTCACCTCTTCCATCTCCTACTCCTCCTCTTACTTCTTCACCTCCTCGTCCTCCTCTTCCTCCTCCTCGTCCTCCTCTAGTTCTCACCCCTCATACTCTCTGTCCAATATTTGCCTCCATTGTTGTCTAAACCAAATGTTTACCTGTGGCCTATTTATAATAAAATAAAATTTTAGTAGTCACATGCGCCGAGTACCAAAGGTGTAGACCTTAGAGTGAAATGCTTACTTACCAGCCCCTAATCGACAAATGCAGTTTTAAAAAACACGGATAAAGAAGAAATAAAAGTAACACATAATTAAAGAGCAGCAGCAAAATAACAATAGTGAGATTACATACAGGGGGTACCGGTACAGAGTCAATGTGCGGAGGCACAGTTTAGTTGAGGTAATATGTGCATGAAGGTAGAGTTATTAAAGTGACTATGCATAGATGATAACAACAGAGAGTAGCAGTGGTGTAAAAGAGGGGGAGAGGAGAGGGGGGGGAGTAATGTTAATAGTCTGGGTAGCCATTTGATTAGGTGTTCAGGAGTCTTATCGCTTTGGGGTAGAAGCTGTTACCACTTGCCGTGTGGTAGCAGAGAGACCAGTCTATGATTAGGATGGCTGGAGTCTTTGACAATTTTTAGGATCTTCCTCTGACACAGGCTGGTATAAAGGTCCTGGATGGCAGGAAGCTTGGCCCCAGTGATGAACTGGGACGTACCCACTGCCCTCTATAGTGACTTGCTGTCGGAGGATGAGCAGTTGCCATACCCGACAGTGATGCATCCAGTCAGGATGCTCTCGATGGTGCAGCTGTAGAATCTTTTGAGGATCTGAGGACCCATGCCAAATCTTTTCAGTCTCCTGAGGGGAATAGGCTTTGTTGTGCCCTCTTCATGACTGTCTTGGTGTGTTTGGACAATGATAGTTCGTTGGTGATGTGCACACCATGGAACTTGAAGCTCCCAACCTGCTCCACTGCAACCCTGCCGATGAGAATGGGGGCGTGCTTGGTCCTCCTTTTTCTGTAGTTCACAATCATCTCCTTTGTCTTGATCACACTGAGGTAGAGATTGTTGCCCTGGCACCATATGGCCAGGTCTCTGCCCTCCTCCCTATAGGCTGTCTCGTCGTTGTTGGTGATCATGCCAACCACAGTTGTGTCATCGGCAAACTTAAGGATGATGTTGGAGTCGTGCCTGGCCGTGCAGTCATGAGTGAACAGGGAGTAAAGCACGGGACTGAGCGCGCACCCTGAGAGGCCCCCGTGTTGAGGATCAGCGTGGCGGATGTGTTGTTACCTACCCTTACCACCTGGAGGCGGCCCGTCAGGAAATCCAGGATCCAGTTGCAGAGGGAAGTGTTTAGTCCCAGGGTCCTTAGCTTATTGATGAGCTTTGAGGGCACTATGGTGTTGAACGCTGAGCTGTTGTCAATGAATAGCATTCTCACAGAGGTGTTCCTTTTGTCCAGGTGGGAAAGGGCAGTGTGGAGTGGAATAGAGATTGCATTATCTGTGGATCTGTTGTGGCGGTCTGCAAACTGGAGTTGGTCTAGGGTTTCTGGGAAAATGGTGTTGATGTGAGCCATGACCAGTCTTTCAAAGAACTTCATGGCTACAGACGTGAGTGCTACGGTCGGTTGTCATTTAAGCAGGTTACCTTAGTGTTCTTGGGCACAGGCACCATGGTGATCTGCTTAAAACATGTTGGTTTTACAGACTTGGACAGGAAGCGTTTGAAAATGTCAGTGAAGACACTTGCCAGTTGGTCAGCGCATGCTCACAGTACACGTCCTGGTAATCCGTCTGGCCCTGCAGCCTTGTGAATGTTGACCTGTTTAAAGGTCTTAATTACATCAGCTGCTGAGAGCGTGATCACACAGTCTTACGCAACAGCTGGTGCTCTCATGCATGTTTCAGTGTTACTTGCCTTGAAGCACTCATATAAATAGTTTAGCTCGTCTGGTAGGCTCCTGTCATTGGGCAGCTCTTGGCTGTGCTTCCCTTTGTAGTCTGAAATAGTTTGCAAGCCCTGGAACATCCGACGAGCGTCAGAGCCGGTGTAGTACGATTTAATCTTAGTCCTGTATTGACGCTTTGCCTGTTTGATGGTTTGTCGGAAGGCATAGCGGGATTTCTTATAAGCTTCCGGGTTAGAGTCCCGCTCCTTGAAAGCGGCTGCTCTAGCCTTTGGCTCAGTGCGGATGTTGCCTGTAATCCATTGCTTCCTGTTGGGGTATGAACGTACTGTCACTGTGGGGACAATGTCATCGATGCACTTATTGATGACGCCAATGACTGATGTGGTGTACTCCTCAAAGCCATCGGAGGAAACCCAGGAGCATATTCCAGTCTGTGTTAGCAAAACAGTCCTCTAGCTTAGCATTTGCTTCATCTGACCACTTTTTTATTGATCTAGTAATTGGTGCTTCCTGCTTTCATTTTTGCTTGTAAGCAGAATTCAGGAGGATAGAATTATGGTCCGATTTGCCAAATGGAGGGCAAGGGAGAGCTTTCTATGCATCTCTGTGTGTGGAGTACAGGTGGTCCAGAGTTGTTTTTCCTCTGGTTGCAAATTTAATTAACATGCTGATAGAAATTTGGTAAAACGGATTAAAGTCCCCGGTTACTAGGAGCGCCACCTCTGGGTGAGCATTTTCTTCAGCTCATTCAATGCTGTGTTATTGCTAGCCTCTGACTGTGGTGGTACAAAAACAGCTATGAAAAATGCAGATAACTCTCTTGGTAGTGTGGTCTACAGCTTATCATGAGATGCTCTACCTCAGGTGAGCAATAGCTCGAGACATCCTTCGATATCATGCACCAACTGTTATTTCTAAAAATACATAGTCCAACGCCCCTTGTCTTACCAGAAGCCACTGTTCTATACTGCCAGTGCAGTGTATAACCAGCCAGCTGTATGTTGATAGTGTTGTCGTTCAGCCATGACTCCATGAAGCATTAGATATTACAGTTATAAATGTGCCTTCGGTAATTTAATCTTCCGCATAGGTCATCTTCTTTTATTGTCCAAAGATTGCACGTTTACTAGCAGAATGGAATGGAGGTTTATTTGATCGCCTATTCTCCACTTCCTCTTCACACAAATCACGGGGATCTGGGCCTGTTCCCAAGACAGCAGTCACTTGTTAATGGAGAATAAGTTGATTTCCAATCTGCTTATTAACAAGGCTACACTCAAAATGGCGGCGGAAGAATTGGCAGCAGTTTTACAGGCGCCCAAGCAATTGCTCTATTATGTGGGGTTTTTTCATGTTATTTGTAACTTATTTTGTACATAATGTTTCCGCAACCATATCTTACGGCAAAAAAGAGCTTCTGGATATCAGGACAGCGATCACTCACCTCGGATTAGTCAAATATTTTTTCTACAACAAAGACGACGCACAAGACATTCTCCAAACACCCCACAGGACCGACATTCCCGTTATTTGCAAGAGGAAGCGACGCAGGTACAGAAGACAAAGAGACGGATGCCTGGTCAGGACCCGGAGAAAGCTGCCGTTACCGTCAAAACTACTCGCCAGCGTGCAATCATTGGACAATAAATTCGACGAGGTACGATCACGAATATCCTACCAACTGGACATTAAAAACTGTAATATCCTATGTTTCACGGAATCGTGGCTGAATGACGACATGGATATTCAGCTAGTGGGATATACGCTGCACCTGTCAGATAGAACAGCACACAGTAAGACGAAGGGGAGCGGTCTGTGCATATTTAAAAAAAAAAACAGCTGGTGCACGAAATCTAACGAAGTCTCTAGATTTTGCTCAGCTGAAGTAGAGTATATTGTGATAAATTGCAGGCCACACTACTTGCCGAAAGAGTTTTCAGCTACACTTTTCGTGGTTGTTTATTTACCACCACAGACAGATGCTGTCACTAAGACCGCACTCAGTCAGCTGTATGAAGAAATAAGCAAACAGGAAACCACTCAACCAGAGGCGGCGCTCCTAGTGGACGGAGACTTTAATGCAGGGGTTCTTAAATCAGTTCTACCAAATTTCTATCAACATGTTAAATGTGCAACCAGAGGGAAAACAATTCTAGATCACCCGTACTCCACAAACAGAGACGCGTACAAAGCTCTCACTCGCCCTCCATTTGGTAAATCCGACCACAACTCTATCCTCCTGATTCCTGTTTGCAAGCAACACCGAGGCATGCATGAGAGCATCAGTGTTCTGGATGACTGTGTGATCACACTCTCCATAGCCGACGTGAGTAAGACCTTTAAACGGGTCAACATTCACAAGACCGTGGGCCCAGATGGATTACCAGGACATGTGCTCCAGGCATATGCTGACCAACTGGCAGGTGTCTTCACTGACATTTTCAACATATCCCTGATTGAGTCTGTAATACCAGTTGTTTCAAGGAGACCACCATAGTCCCTGTGCCCAAAAACACAAAAGCAACCTGCCTAAATTACTACAGACCCGTAGCACTCACGTCCGTAGCCATGAAATGTTGGAAAGGTTGGTCATGGTTCACATCAACATGATTATCCCAGAAACCCTAGACCCACTCCAATTTGCATACTGCCCAAACAGATCCACAGATGATGCAATCTCTATTGCATTCTACACTGCCCTTTCCCACTTGGACAAAAGGAACACTTATGCGAGAATGATATTCATTGACTACAGCTCAGCGTTCAACACCATAGTACCCTCAAAACTAAGCTAAGGATCCTGGGACTAAACACCTCCCTCTGCAACTGGACCCTGGACTTCCTGACGGGCCGCCCCCATGCGGTGAGGGTAGGAAGCAACACATCTGCCAAAGTTTACTGTGTGATATTAGGTTGCTTCTTTTGTAAATATTTTCTGTCTGGATTTAAAATCGCTGATCCACAACACTGGAGCTCCACAGGGGTGCGTGGTCAGTCCCCTCCTGTACTCCCTGTTCACCAACGACTGCATGGCCAGGCACGACTCCAACACCATCATTAAGTTTGCAGACAACACAACAGTGGTACAGCGGACAAAGATCGCCTGATCACAGACAACGACGAGACAATCTATAGGGAGGAGGTCAGAGACCTCGCCATGTGATGCCAGAATAACAATCTCTCCCTCAACGTAACCAAGACTAAGGAGATGATTGTGGACTGTAGGAAAAGGAGGACCGAACACTCCCCCATTCTCATCAACGGGGCTGTAGTGGAGCAGGTTGAGAGCTTCAAGTGTCCACATCAGCAACAAACTAGAATGGTCCAACATACCAAGACAGTCGTGAAGAGGGCACGACAAAGCCTATTCCCCCTCAGGAAACTAAAAAGATTTGGCATGGGTCCTGAGATCCTCAAAAGGTTCTACAGCTGCAACATCGAGAGCTTCCTTACTGGTTGCATCACTGCCTGGTACGGCAATTGCTCGGCCTCTGACCACAAGGCACTGCAGAGGGTGGTGCGTACGCACCAGTACACCACTGGGGCTAAACTGCCTTCCATCCAGGACCTCTACACCAGGCGGTGTCAGAGGAAGGCCCTAAAAATGGTTAAAGACCCCAGCCACCCCAGTCATAGAATGTTTTCTCTACTACTGCATGGCAAGCAGTACCAGAGTGCCAAGTCTAGGACAAAAAGGCTTCTCAACGGTTTTTACCCCCAAGTCATAAGACTCCAGAACAGGTAATCAAAGGGCTACCTGGACAATTTGCATTGCCTCTTTTTACACTGCTGCTACTCTCTGTTTATCATATTGTATGCATAGTCACTTTAACTATACATTCATGTACATACTACCTCAATTGGGCCGACCAACCAGTGCTCCCGCACATTGGTTAACCAGGCTATCTGCATTGTATCCCACCACCCACCGACCCCTCTTTTACACTACTGCTACTCTCTGTTCATCATATATGCATAGTCACTTTAACCGTATCTACATGTACATACTACCTCAATCAGCTTGACTAACCGGTGTCTGTATGTAGCCTCGCTACTTTTATAGCCTCGCTACTGTAAATAGCCAGTCTTTTTACTGTTGTTTTATTTCTTTACTGACCTATTGTTCACCCAACACCTTTTGTGCACTATTGGTTAGAGCCTGTAAGTAAGCATTTCACTGTAAGGTCTACATGTGACAAATACACTTTGATTTGATTTAGAAATGATGTGCTGTTGAACAGCACAATTTGTGTTATGTCTAATCTGACACATTTTGTGTCAGTTCCTGAAATGAATGTGTTAGGGTGTTAACGCACCCTAAATGTGTTATATTATTAACCAATCACATTGCGGCTCTGACCTCATTGTGCACATTGTGCATGCCACGACCCCACACTGTGGCCCACATGTAGCACACTGAAGTTCAACTGACAGAGAACAAGATACCTCTTTATCAGAATGAGGTGAACATTTGATAAGGCTAACATTTTAGCCCTGTTTTATAAAAATATGAAGTGTCTCAGAAGAGTTTAAATCTGTCTTCCTCAATAATGCACTAGCAGCTAGGTTAGCTAGCTTGGTTGGACTGTTACCGATACTCTCATAAATGTGAGACTGACACAAAGCTTGGTTAATTCTCACAATAAGTTTACATTTCTGATGTGTCCCAGTAAATTTATTTCAATAGCTTTACTTCCATTCTTGTCTGAAGGCAATGGAACTTATCTAGCTAGTTTGGTAGCTAGCTAGCAACATGATGAGGAACAGAGCTGCTTGTGTCATCACTGTCGGCATCTGAGGTAAGTTTTCTGTACCAAAGCCAGCAGTTGGCTAATATACGTTCTCAGTCCTCTCCTGTACTCCCTGTTCTCCCATTACTGCATGGCCAAGCACGCCTACAACTCAATCATCAAGTTTACAGACGACACAACAGTGGTAGGTTTGATTAACAACAACGACGAGACGGCCTATAGGAAGGAGGTGAGGGAACATGGAGTCAACAAAACAAAGGAGATGATCATGGACTTTAGGAAACAGCAGAGGGAGCACCCCCCTATCCACATCGACTGGACAGTAGTGGAGAAGATGGAAAGTTTTGAGTTCATCACGGACAAACTGAAATGGTCCACCCACACAGACAGTGTGATGAAGGAGGCGCAACAGCGCCTCTTCAACCTCAGGAGGCTGAAGAAATTTGGCTTGTCACCGAAAACACTCACAAACTTTTACAGATGCACAATGGAGAGCATCCTGTCGGGCTGTATCGCCACCTGGTACGGCAACTGCTCTGCCCACAACCGTAAGGCTCTCCAGAGGGTAGTGAGGTCTGCACAACGCATCACCGGGGGCAAACTACCTGCCCTCCAAGACACCTGTCGTGTCTTTGGCTATGCAGGATTAAGTGATACGACATGCTATTCTATAAAATCCTTTATCCGTAATTAATATTACCTGATTGAGCTAATCATGTAAATGTAATTAACTAGAAAGTCGGGGCACCACAAAATAATATTTCGGTACAGATATGACAGCTGGTTACACAAAAGAAAAGGGGCTGAATTTGAGTGAAAGAGCAGGAAGAAAGAAAGGGAGAAGCTGTGCTATCGTAAATACAGTATCTTATGCATTCTAAATTACCGCCCATTTGGAAAAGGAAAATGCAATAAATGTTTACTCTGGGCTGCGCTTCGGTAGGTTGGTGGTAGATGGAAGGCCGTGTTGCCCAACCGAGTCCTTTGAAGAATGTCTCTGGTGGTAAATTGGATACGTTGTAGTAACGTTGTTGTGTGGTAGACGGGATACTCTGTCTGTTCTTTCCTAGCCCACGTTTGCAGCTGCTGTTGCTAACTCAAAGGCTAGGAGGTATCACTTCTGTCATGAATAAGAGTTCAAATTTCATACCATTCGCAACCAAAGCTCATGCTGAGATTGGCTTAATTCTGTAGTTGACATGTTAGTTATTTTAACTCAGAGGCTGCAGACCTCACATACTCGGAACAGGTTACATTTTCGTCAAGGCTTTATATAGTGGAGCGAGAAGGGTGTGTTTGAAAAGTTTTACAACCCATGTCTCTGCACTGGAGCGTGCCACTGATTGTGCCGAGCCCTAACATTATGAGAACCCAAATCTCTCATTTGGAAGCTAAAATTACATTTTATCTCTTCATCAATAATTTTATTTTCAAACATTTAAATTGAACAACAATTCCATGTGGCTCTGATAACTACAATGTGCAGAAGTTCCACTATAGAGTTTGTCATCCTATCTTTGATGAGAATGTCCCAGATGACAACCGAACTGACATCATATTTATTAAGTACCACCGCATATGTTCAATTAGTCGGATTACCAGAATATAGTTAATTTCCCCCCACCTTCTGATGTTCCCATAATCTCTATGTTAACCAATGGGTTTTCAAACTTCACATCAGTAGGGTAGAGTGAGGAAAAAGGGGGAAAAGGTATTTATGACTGTCATAAACCTACCCCCAGGCCAACATCATGACACACCTACACCACCCGATGTCACAGGAAGGCCAAAAAGATCATCAAGGAAAACAACCACCCGAGTTACTGCCTGTTCACCCCGCTATCATCTAGAAGGCGAGATAAGTACAGGTGCATCAAAGCAGGGACCGAGAGTCTGAAAAACAGCTTCTATCTCAAGGCCATCAGACTGTTAAACAGCCATCACTAACATTGAGTGGCTGCTGCCAACATACTGACTCATCTCTAGCCACTTTAGTAATTAAAAATGTAATGCAATAAATATATCACTCGTCACTTTAAACAATTCCACTTTATAAAATGTTTACATACTCTACATTACTCATCTCATATGTATATACTGTACTCTATACCATCTACTGCATCTTGCCATCCTTATGTAATACATGTATCACTAGCCACTTTAAACAATGCCACTTTTATATCTACTACACCCTGCCTATGCCGTTCGGCCATCGCTCATCCATATATGTATATGTACATATTCTTATTCATTCCGTTCCACTTGTGGATATAAGGTAGTTGTTGTGAAATTGTTAGGTTACTTGTTAGATATTACTGCATGGCCAGAACTAGAAGCACAAGCATCTGCTAACCATGTGTATGTGACCAATAAAAGTTTATTTTATTTGATTTAATATTAACCTAAGTAAGTGAGTGGGAAACTTTTCAGTTTTCCTCGTGTCTTATTGTAAAGACATTTTGTTTGTTTGATTTTTAGCCTGGAACTAGCATCCCCTCTCTGTATGGTGTGCCTTGGCCTTACAAACAGAGCAGTCCGCCAGTATGTGAACATTGCGAGGAACAACAATGTCACCATTAACTTCTTGGTGACAGGGGGCAGTATGCATGCCCAAGTTCAACTGCCTGCAACTCATCCCCAGAAGATAAGATATTATTAGTAGATATGGATAGAAAACACTCTGAAGTTTATAGAACTGTTTGAATCATGTCTGTGTGTATAGCATAACTTATTTAACAGGCGAAACCCCAAGGACAAACCATTCAGATTTTTTTGAGGTCACTCTCTTTTCAATGGGTTTTCATTGGGAATCCAGATTTCTAAGGGACCTTTTTGCAGTTCCTATTGCTTCCACTGGATGTCAACAGTCGTTAGAAAGGTTTTTCCTTTGTGTAATGAACAAGTACGGCCATCTTTAACGAGGGTTACTTGAAGTGTACTGTTAGATAGAGGCGCGTAACCAGAAAGCATGCTACAGTTTGTTTTACTCCTGTATTGAACACAGATCATCCCGTCTTCAATTTTATCGATTATTTACGTTAAAAATTACCTAAAGCTGTATTACAAAAGTAGTTTGAAATGTTCTGGCAAAGTTCACAGGTATCTTTTGAGATATTTTGTAGTCACGTTGCGCAAGTTGGAAACATTTTTTTTCTGGATCAAACGCGCCAAATAAATGGACATTTTGGATATATATCGACGGAATTAATCGAACAAAAGGACCATTTGTGATGTTCATGGGACATATTGGAGTGCCAATATATATATCGTAAAAGGAAAGGCATGAATTATATTTTTATTTCTACTTTTTGTGTCGCGCCTGCAGGATTGAAATATGCTTTCTCTCTTTGTTTACAGAGGTGCTATCCTCAGATAATAGCATTGTTTGCTTTAGCCGAAAAGCCTTTTTGAAATCTGACATGTTGGCTGGATTCACAACAAGTGTGGCTTTAATTTTCTATCTTGCATGTGTGATTTAATGAAAGTTTTATTTTTATAGTAATTTATTTTTATTTTGCGCTCTGCATTTTCCCTGGCTTTTGGCCAGGTGGGACGCTAGCATCCCCCACATATCCCAGAGAGGTTAACCTGGAGGATGAGGGCGTAAACTGGGAAATTGACAAACTCTTCAAGCTGTACAGTCATGGCGAAAAGTTTTGAGAATGACATAAATATTCATTTTCGTAAAGTCTGCTGCCTCAGTTTGTATGATAGCAATTTGCATACACTCCAGAATGTTATCAAGAGTGATCAGATGAATTGCAATTCATTTCAAAGTCCCTATTTGCCATGCAAATAAACTGAATCCCCAAAAAACATTTCCACTGCATTTCTGCTCTGCCACAAATGGACCAGCTGACATCCTGTCAGTGATTCTCTCGTTAAAACGGGTGTGAGTGTTGATGAGGACAAGGCTGGAGATCACTCTGTCATGATGATTAAGTTTGAATAACAATCTGGAATCTTCAGACTTGTTCTTCCTCTGTCAATCATGGTTACCTGCATCAAGAACTTTAAGGAGAGCGGTTCAATTGTTGTGAAGAAGGCTTCAGGTCACCCAAGAAAGTCCAGCAAGCGCCAGGATCATCTCTTAATGTTGATTCATCTGCGGGATCTGGGCACCACCAGTACAGAGCTTGCTCAGGAATGGCAGCAGGGAGGTGTGAGTGCATCTGTGAGGCGAAGAGGCAAAGGCTTTTGGAGGATGGCCTGGTGTCAAGAAGGACAGACTGATATTCTGCAAAAGGTACAGGGATTGGACTGCTGAGGACTGGGGTAAAGTAATTTTCTCTGATGAATCCCCTTTCCGATTGTTTGGGGCATCCGGAAAAAAGCTTGTCCAGAGAAGACAAGATGAGTGCTATCATCAGTCCTGTGTCATGCCAACAGAAAAGCATCCTGAGACCATTCATGTGTGGGGTTGCTTCTCAGCCAAGGGAGTGGGCTCACTCACAATCTTGCCTAAGAATACAGCCATGAATAAAGAATGGTACCAACACATCCTCCGAGAGCAACGTCTCCCAACCATCCAGGAACAGTTTGGTTACGAACAATGCCTTTTACAGCCTGATGGAGCACCTTTCCATAAGGCAAAAGTGATAACTAAGTGGTTCGGGGAACAAAGCATCGATATTTAGGGTCCATGGCCAGGAAACTCCCCAGACCTTAATCCCATTGAGAACTTGTGGTCAATCATCAAGAGGTGGATGGACAAACAAAAACCCACAAATTCTGACAAACTCCAAGCATTGATTATGCAAGAATGGGCTGCCATCAGTCAGGATGTGGCCCAGAAGCTAATTGACAGCATGCCAGGGCGGATTGCAGAGGTCTTGAAAAAGAAGGGTCAGCCCTGCAAATATTGACTCTTTGCATCAACTTCATGGAATTGTCAATAAAAGCCTTTGATACTTATGAAATGCTTGTAATTATACTTCAGTATTCCATAGTAACATCTGACAAAAAATATCTAAAGACACTGAAGCAGCAGACTTTGTGAAAATGTATATTTGTGTCATTCTCAAAACCTTTGCCCCGACTGTACTGGGTTAAAGCCGATTCATGCTCAATCCGCATCGACATTATTCACGGCGATGCGGCCTCCGCAGAAGTCAGAGCATTCATACTTCTTGCTCTTCGAGCAGTAGTTCTACACATCCAATAAATTGGTCTGCACCACTTAAAACGCACCACTCGTGGTGACTCAGGGCTAATCTTCTGTAGCCATCCAGCTAATTACGAGCAAATGGCTGTACGAAAAGATATGTTGGAGTCCGTTTCCCGGAGCTTGGCCAAGATAGCATTTAGTAAAACGGTGGCACCAGTTTCCCACCTGCATCTCCACTTCAACCCTTCATTTAGCTTTACGATTTTGTCCAGCAACTGCATCCACTTCTTGTCACAAGCTTCCCATTCAATGGATGTGGTAAAGAGGTCAATGGAACTTGACCAAAACAATGGAAATGCCATGGAAACACAATTGGGGAATGATCCCGAATCTCCTCATTGTCCCCCAGCAAAATTAGGCCATTGTTTATATGTGGATTTCATTCTGAGACAAAAAATAGAGTGTAATGATTGTATAGATGTCAACCGCAATACATGTTCATGTCCTTTTCATTGTCATCAATCAACTGCATTATAGTTAAAATTGTCTGCCACCACGATTTCTGTATGCTAGCTATGCTACCAGCTTATACGAAAGTGAGTTAGCATTTAGCAGTGACTTCTTCTAAACCTGAAAAGGGACAGCTTCTTCCTGCTATGCAGGAAAAACAACCAAATATATCCAAATCGGACTTTGGTAGCCACATTGTAGCCATGATACAATACATCCATCATGACAGATTTGACGAATGTCCACTTTGTTAGATTAGATTTGTTGAATGTGCGCCAATCCAGCATCCTATCCACCACAGTCTGCATTCCACTGACTTCTTTATCACATCTAAAGATGTTTATATTTATGAACTTGTTCTGATAGCCTTTTGTAAAAGTTCTGCATGTTTGTTGTAAAGGAAGTTGTCAAGGAAGTAAGTTTGTGTATGAACAGGATGTGCCGCCCCCACCGACTGTCAGCCAATCATGTCAATACGGAGCTATACGGAGGTCTTCGTATTGTTACAAAATTGTGAGATGCACTGCATCAACATATGGAGCTCGTTTTGGAGCCTCCGGGCCGCATTCTGGATCCAGCATAAATCAGCTTTTAGCAATTTATCATACCCTATCCAACTTCAGTCCCTTCTCCTGTGTCCCTGGTACAAAATTGTCTGAGTTAGTGATTTAAAATGTTTCATGTCAATTTGTTTAACGTAAGATTTTCTATATGGAGCACTGTATGAAATGTATAAATTACTATTGTTTTCTAGACATGTATTTCCCAGTCATTTACAGAATTGTAAAATGGGTTTAAGTGGAATATAACACAACATGTAAAAAAATGTATATTTTGAAACACTGTGCCAGCACAGTAACTGTTTTAAAAGTAACACAAGGTATCGTCCCTAACTAGACACACGGATGTGTGTAATAAGGTAAAACGTAGGGGAAAGTGATAGTGGAAAGCACACAGTCCAACCAACACAAACAGACTGCTGTTGTGTGCATTCAGCCACACTGCTCTCTGACCCTACTGTAGATTTAGCATTCAATCCATTACTACAGTCACACCCTGCCTCTGCCCCTCACCCCCACACACACAGGCTGGAATGGCACAGGTACCCTTTCTCCACGTGACAAACTGTTTACTAAGATCACAGAGGAGGCTAACACTGTAACAGTACAGAAAGAGGAGTGTGCGTGCATACAAGTGTGTGCACAACTGCATCTCTGTGTGTGTCATGTGAGTGTTTATTTTCCACCATCTGTTGTTTTATTTATTGTCCTTTGAAACAGAGGCATGGCATCCACGTAGCTGGCTGCTGATTTCTCTCACAGCGCTGTCTGTCTGCCGGCTAACCCTGGGCAACGCACCTTATAACTGTCACCTAAGAGCACCTCTGGGACCCACACAAAACACAGCTGAGAGGAGCGTGAGAGCTCCATGCTCATGACCAATCTTCACACTCTCTACTTGTTCCGAGGCACCTCCAGGACTGTAGGGAGCATCAAAGTTCACAATGTGGGTGAACATGATGGAGTGAGGTGAGACAGGAGGGAGAGATTAATAAAGAGGTGAGCTTCTGTGAGCAGTGTAGGAGGCTGGTAGTGAGGGCAGAAGTTACTCTCAATCAATAGACAGCTATGAGCCTCAGACTATGGCTCTCTGCCAACAGTGATTATTAAGTCCTATAGTGGTAAAGGGAACAAGACATGTGGTCATGTAACTTCACTAATACATAGATTAGGTCATTAGTGAACTCAATGGGAGTAATCAGGGAAATGTATCTCTATTAGCTTTGTCACATGTCATTACCTCATCCCTTTGACTGAGTTGGAAAAGGCCGATCTGAATGCTTAAACACAAACAGTGATTCTTGAAGCACTATCTCTGAAACCATTAACACTTGTAGCCAATGCATTTACCAAGTGTGCCAAACTGAACTGCTATTTTTTTCCGTTGTCCACACAGTGTTCATAGATCGATATCTAGGCTATATATGGACCGATTTAATCGAAAAAAGACCCAAAATGATGTTTATGGGACATCTAGGAGTGCCAAGAAAGAAGCTCGTCAAAGGTAATGAATGTTTTATATTTTATTTCTGCGTTCTGAGTAGCCCCCGGCTATCGCAAAATCTGTCGTTAGGTGACGGTGCAGTATTTGGGGGATACATGCTATCAGATAATAGCTTCTCATGCTTTCGCCGAAAAGCATTTTACAAATCTGACTCTGTAACTAGATTCACAACGAGTGTAGCTTTAATTCAGTATATTGTATGTGCATTTTAATGAAAGTTTGAGTTTTATCAAAAACTATACGTGGCGTACTTGAAATTTCCGCTGATATATGTTCCCACCACGGGACCACTGCCCTAACAAGTTTAACCTGTTAAAAGGGACAGTCAATGAGCCTACTGGTCCTGTACAACATTTTGGTGATGATGAAGATTAAAGCACCTTATACCACCCACCACTGCGACTTGTATGCTCTAGTCGGCTGGCCCTCACTACATATGCGTCGCCAAACCCACTGGCTCCAGGTCATCTACAAGTCCATGCTAGGTAAAGCTCCGCCTTATCTCAGTTCACTGGTCACGATGGCAACACCCATCCGTACCACGCGCTCCAGCAGGTGTATCTCACTGATCATCCCTAAAGCCAACACCTCATTTGGCCGCCTTTCGTTCCAGTTCTCTGCTGCCTGTGACTGGAACGAATTGCAAAAATCGTTTTTGTTTAGCCATATATATTCAGGCAAGTGCCCCACAACTGTTTAAATATTTACACACACAGCTTGTTTGGTAGTTGACTGAGAAGAATGTCAAATTTATTCAAGATGAAACTGCTGAGCAACAAAGCGAGCGGTGGGATATCTACTGGCCATTGAAACTTGGAGGATAGAAACCTTGGAACCCTTTTCCTGAACTAACTTTGTTTAGGATTCTCTCTCAAAGCAAAAGCATCTCACAGAGGGAAAAAGTACTGAAAAGCCAGTGATTGTAGAGGGGGATGAGGGGAGGCTGAGGAAGGGTTTGGGAGCTGGTCAAAGATAAGGACAGAGGGGAGAGAATGGAAAGGTGTACAGGATGTACAGTGGCAAGAAAACATATGTGAACCCTTTGGAAATACCTGGATTTCTGCATAAATTGGTCATAACATTTGATATGATCTTCATCTAGGTCACAACAATAGACAAACACAGTCTACTTTAGCTAATAACACACAAACAATACGTTTTTATGTCTTTATTGAACACACCGTGTAAACATTCTCAGTGCAAGGTGAAAAAAGTATGTGAACCCTTGAATTGAATAACTGGTTGATCCTCCTTTGGCAGCAAAAACCTCAACCAAACGTTTTCTGTAGTTGCGGATCAGACCTTCACAATGGTCAGGAGGAATTTTGGACCATTGCTCTTTACAAAATTGTTTCAGTTCAGCAATATTCTTGGGATGTCTGGTGTGAACTGCTCTCTTGAGGTCATGCCACAGCATCTCAATCTGGTTGAGGTCAGGACTCAGGACAGTATTTTTCTTCTGTTGGAGCCATTCTGTTGTTGATTTACTTCTGTGTTTGGGGCCTTTGTCCTGTTGCATCGCCCAACTTCTGCCGAGCTTCAATTGGCGAACATATATTCTTACATTCTCCTGCAAATTCTCCTGAAAAATGGGAATTGATTTTTCCGTCAATGATAGCAAGCCCTGAGGCAGCAAAGCCAGCCCAAACCATGATCCTCCATCCACCATACTTCACAGTTGGGATGAGGTTTTGTTGTTGTGCTGTGCCTTTTTTTTCTCCACACATAGCATTGTGTATTCCTTCCAAACAACTCAACTGTAGTTTCATCTGTCCACAGGATATTTTGCCAGTAGCGCTGTGGATCAACCAGGTGCGCTTTTGCAAACTTCAGAAGTGCAGCAATGTTTTTTTTGCACAGCAGTTGCTTCTTCTGTGGTGTCCTTCGATGAAAACCATTCTTGTTTAGTGTTTTACGTATAGTAGACTCGTCAACAGGGATGTTCCAGAGATTTCTGTAAGTCTTTAGCTGGCACTCTAGGATTCTTCTTAGCCTCATTGAGCATTCTGCACTGTGCTTTTGTAGTCATCTTTGCAGGATGGCCACTCCTAGGTAGATTAGCAACAATGCCGAACTTTCTCCATGTATAGACAATTTGTCTTACATTGGACTGATGAACATCAAGGCTTTTAGAGATAATTTTGTAACCCTTTCCAGCTTTATGCAAGTCAACATTTCTTAATCTTAGGTCTTCTGATATCTCTTTTGTCCGAGGCATGGTTCATATCAGGCAGTACTTCTTGTGAATAGCAAACTCAAATTTCATGATAGTTTTTTATAGTGCAAGACAGCTCTAACATCTCCAATCTCGTCTCATTGATTGGACTCCATGTTAGCTGAATCCTGACTTCAATTAGATTTTATTAGCCTATGGGTTCACATACTTTTTCCAACCTACACTGTGAATGTTTAAATTATGTATTCAATATAGACAAGAAAAATACAATAATTTGTCTGTTATTAGCTTATTGTCTATTGTTGTGACTTGTTGTGACTAATTCTACGACCAATTTATGCAGAAATCCAGGTAATTCCATATATTAGGATGAAGCAGATTTTTGCTTTGAAGGAGACATTGATACACATTCTCTCTCTCTCTCTGTCTCTCTGTCTCTGTGTCTCTGTGTCTCTGTGTCTCTGTGTCTCTGTGTCTGTGTCTCTGTGTCTCAATTCAATTCAATTCTCTGTCTCTGGCTTTATTGGCATGGGAAACTCTGTGTTAACATTGCCAAAGCAAGTGAGGTAGTCAACATAAAGTGAATATATAAATTCAAAAACAACAAAAATGAACAGTAAACATTACAAAGCAAGAAGTTTCAAAACAGTAAAGACATTACAAATGTCATATTATATATATAGAAGTTTCAAAACAGTAAAGACATTACAAATGTCATATATATATATATATATATATATATACAATGTACAAATAGTTAAAGGACACAAGATAAAATAAATAAGCATAGATATGGGTTGTATTTACAATGGTGTTTGTTCTTCACTGGTTGCCCTTTTCTCGTGGCAACGGATCACAAATCTTGCTGCTGTGATGGCACACTGTGGAATTTCACCCAGTAGATATGGGAGTTTTTCAAAATTGGATTTGTTTTCAAATTCTTTGTGGATCTGTGTGATCTGGGGAAATATGTATCTCTAATATGGTCATACATTGGGCAGGAGGTTAGGAAGTGCAGCTCAGTTTCCACCTCATTTTGTGGGCAGTGAGCACATAGCCTGTCTTCTCTTGAGAGCCATGTCTGCCTACGGCGGCATTTCTCAATAGCAAGGCTATGCTCACTGAGTCTGTACATAGTCAAAGCTTTCCTTAATTTTGGGTCAGTCACAGTGGTCAGGTATTCTGCCGCTGTGTACTCTCTGTGTAGGGCCAAATAGCATTCTAGTTTACTCTGTTTTTTTGTTAATTCTTTCCAATGTGTTAAGTAATTATCTTTTTGTTTTCTCATGATTTGGTTGGGTCTAATTGTGCTGTTGTCCTGGGGCTCTGTAGGGTGTGTTTGTGTTTGTGAACAGAGTCCCAGGACCAGCTTGCTTAGGGGACTCTTCTCCAGGTTCATCTCTCTGTAGGTGATGGCTTTGTTATGGAAGGTTTGTGAATCGCTTCCTTTTAGGTGGTTGTAGAATTTAATGGCTCTTTTCTGGATTTTGATAATTAGTGGGTATCGGCCTAATTCTGCTCTGCATGCATTATTTGGTCTCTCTCTCTCACACACAGATCGACAGGCAGACATATATTCTGATGCACAGAAAATGACCAGAGCTCACGTATTACCATCCTCATCATCATTCTTACATCAGATGAAAAGATGAGGGTTAAGGGCTATTTTTTTATCAGATGTTTTTGAAGTGCCATCTGACGTCAACTACCTTCTTGGTGACAGGGGGGCAGTATTGAGGAGCTTGGATGAATAAGGTGCCCAGAGTAAACTGCCAGATACTCTGTCCCAGATGCTAATATATGCATATTATTAGTAGTATTGGATAGAAAACACTCTGAAGTTTCTAAATCTGTTTGAATGATGTCTGTGAATATAACAGAACTCATATGGCAGGCGAAAACCTGAGACAAATCCAACCAGGAAGTGGGAAATCTGAGGTTTGTAGTTTCATTTTAGGGATTGCCTATCCAATATGCTGTGTCTATGGGGCCAGATTGCACTTCCCAAGGCTTCCAGCCGATGTGGAAGGGTGTCAAATAAGAGCTGTTTCAACAAGTGAACTAGGCTGAGGCCAATCAGTTTACTGCTCGGGCATGCAGTTCCTTCTTTTTCCTCTGTAATGAATACGCTATTGTACGGTTGGAATATTATTGAAGATTTATTATAAAAATACCCTAAGGATTGATTGCAAACATCATTTGACATGTTTCTACAAACTGTAATGGAACTCTTTTGACGTTTCGTCTGGATTTTGCTAAACGTGTGAACAAAACGGAGGTATTTGGATATAAATATGGACGTAATCAAACAAAACAAACATTTCTTGTGGAAGTGGGAGTCCTAGGAGTGCATTCCGACAAAGATCAGCAAAGGTAAGTGAAGATTTATAATGCTATTTATGACTTTTGTTGACTCCACAATTTGGTGGGTAACTGTATGGTTTACTTTTATGGCTGAACGCTGTTCTCAGATTATTGAATATTGTGCTTTTGCCGTAAAGCTTTTTTGAAATTTGACACAGCGGTTGCATTAAGAACAAGTTTCTTTAATTCTATGTAAAACATGTATATTTCATCAAAGTTTATGATGAGTATTTATGTTATTTGATGTGGCTCTCTGCAATTTCTCTGGATGTTTTGGAGGTATTTCTGAACATGGCACCAATGTAAACTGAGGTTTTTGCATATAAATATGAACTTGAGCGAACAAAACATGAATGTATTGTGTAACATTGAGTCCTGGGAGTGTCATCAGATGAAGATCGTCAAAGGTTAGTGATTCATTTGATCTATATTTCTGCTTTTTGTGACACCTCTCTTTGGTTGGAAAATGGCTGAATGCTTTCTGTGACTAGTTGCTGACCTAACATAATGATATGTTCTGCATTCGCTGAAAAACTATTTTGAAATCGGACACTGTGGTTGGATTAAGGAGAAGTGGATCTTTAAAATGGTGTCAAATAATTGTATGGTTGAGGAATTTTAATTGTGAGATTTGTTGTTTTGAATTTGGCGCCCTGCAATTTCACTGGCTGTTGGCGAGGTGAGACGCTAGCGTCCCGAACAATCCCAGAGAGGTTAATGTTTTTGTGTGTGTGTGACGGAATTAGACAGGGCAGCCTCTCCGCACAATATTGATCTGTTATAGCATGGCCTTGTCCTGGTCCTACAAATATCCCACTACAGACTGGCACGTTCGTTGCATGGAGGAGACCAAGGCGCAGCGTGATATGAATACATTCTTCTTTAAAAAGAAAGAGACCACTGAACAAACTATACAAAATGAACGTGAAGCTATTTATAAGTAGTGCTGACATGCCATAGACAACCATAGACAATAACCCACAAAACCAAAATGGCAACCTAAATAGGATCCCCAATCAGAGACAATGATAAACAGCTGTCTCTGATTGGGGACCAATTCAGGCCACCATAGACCTACATATACCTAGACATACTAAAACCCCATAGATATACAAAACCCCAAGACAGGACAAAAACACCTAAACAATACACAACTAAACCAACCACCCTTGTCACACTCTGACCTGACAAAAATAATAAAGAAAACAAAGATAACTAAGGTCAGGGCGTGACAGTACCCCCCCCCAAAGGTGCGGATTCCCGGCCACAAACCTAAACCTATATGGGAGGGTCTGGGTGGGCATCTAAACTCGGTGGCGGCTCTGGTTCTGGACGCCGCCCCCCTTCTTTACAATGAGTCCGCTCTTGTATCACTGACCAGTGGATCATCGTCGGAGGCTCTGGACTGCGGATCCTCACCGTAGGCCCCGGACCGGGGACCCTCGCAGCGTGGAACATCGCCGGGTATTCTGGACCGGGGAACGTCGCTGGACACCCTGGACCCGGGACCGCCGCTGGAGACTCCGGACGAGTGCGGGGAGGAGGAACAGGGCGTACTGGACTGCCGAGGCGCACTGTAGGCCTGATGCATGGTGCCGGTACTGGTGGTACCGGGCTGGGGACACACACCTCAGGGCGAGTGCGAGGAGCAGGTAAAAGGTCGTACTGGACTGCCGAGGCGCACTGTAGGCCTGATGCGTGGTGCCGGCACTGGTGGTACCGGGCTGGGGACACGCACCTCAGGGCGAGTGCGAGGAGCAGGAACAGGGTGTACTGGGCTCTGGAGGCGCACTGTAGGCCTGGTGCGTTGTGCCGGCACTGGTGGTCCCGGGCTGGGCACACGCGCCTTAGGGCAAGTGCGAGGAGCAGGAACAGGGTGGAGCGAACAGGGCGATGCTGGATGCCCATTCTAGCCCGGCAAATGCGAGGAGCTGGAGCGCACCCACTGGAGACACCGTGCGCTCCAGCTCCTCGCATTTGCCGGGCTAGAATGGGCATCCAGTCAGGCCGGATTGAGCCAGCTCTATGTAACACTGTGCCTCCTCTACCGCATAACACAGTCCCTGACCAGTAATACGCTCCCCACAGTAAGCACGAGGAGTTGGCTTAGGTCTCCTACCTGACTCATGCAATCTCCTTGTGTACCCCCTCCCACCCAAAACATTATTGGGGCTGCCTCTTGGGCTTCCGTGCTAGCCGAGTACCTTCATATCGTCACTGTTTCTTCATTTTCCGGTATTTCTCCTCATAGTATTGCGTTCCGCTTTCGCTGCCTCCATCTCCTCTTTTGTACGGCGATACTCCCCCGGCTGTGTCCAGGGTCCTGCTCCATCTAATCTCCTCCCAGGTCCATTTCCCCATTAAGCGCTGTTCCTACTTTTCACGCTGCTTGGTCCTGGTTTGGTGCGTTATTCTGTCACGTTCGTTGTATGGAGGAGACCAAGGCGCAGCGTGATATGAATACATTCTTCTTTAATGAAAGAGAACACTGAACAAACTATACAAAATAACAAAACAAACGTGAAGCTATATATAACTAGTGCTGACATGCAACTAACCATAGAAAATAACCCACAAAACCAAAATGAAAAATGGCAACCTAAATAGGATCCCCAATCAGAGACAATGATAAACAGCTGTCTCTGATTGGGAACCAATTCAGGCCACCGTAGACCTACATATACCTAGACATACTAAAACCCCTAGATAATACAATAACCAAAATATTAAAGAAAACAAAGATAACTAAGGTCAGGGCGTGACACACACACACACACACACACACACACACACACACACACACACACACTCCTGAAAATAACACAACAAAATGTGAGGTGTGAGATAAGAGATCCAACATCAGGACTCTTTCTGGCCAGAGCCTCTCAGCCTATCATGCTTTGATTTTGTCTTTCTTTTTTTCTATTTCAAACTTTCTCTTTATATAGAGCTGAACCTTTTCTTCTGTTTCAAATTCGATAACGAGAGGTTTTTTTCAGATGCATGATCACTTTCCTTTACCAGGAGGTCGATGGGATGTGTGGAAACACTGAATTCCCACTGGTAGCAGAGTTTTCCAGGCAAAAAACCATGATCTGGAATTAGGCCAATCTTTTTGTTGAAGGGGGGTAGATATCTGTGTGTTTAGTGTAGCAATACAGGCCGCTTAACACACAACATGTATAATTTGTTACCTATCACATGGAGCAGTGTCTAGCTTATATCTTTCTGATGGCTGTTTTGCTAGATTATTTTTTATATCAACCGTAACTAGTTTCTTGTCTGTTTCATCATGCTATCCTGACACACCATGTGAGGGCTAAAAGAAGTACAGGTATCCATTACACTTGACCATTACACAGTATTTCACCTCAGTCAAGCTGTATCTGAGACCCACCTGGTTGAAGATATCTCTCTAGTGGTGTAGGGGCTGTGCTATGGCAACGTGGGTGGGGTTATATCCTTCCTGTTGGCCCTGTCTGGGGGTATCATTGGATGGGGCCACAGTGTCTCCTGACCCCTCCTGTCTCAGCCTCCAGTATTTATGCTGCAGTAGTTTGTGTCGGGGGGCTAGGGTCAGTCTGTTATATCTGGAGTACTTCTCCTCTCTTATCCGGTGTCCTGTGTGAATTTAAGTATGCTCTCTCTAATCCTCTCTTTCCTGGCATGATGACTCCTTGCTGTCCCCAGTCCTCCTGGCCGTGCTGCTGCTCCAGTTTTAACTGTTCTGCCTGAGGCTATGGAATCCTGACCTGTTCAACGGACGTGCTACCTGTCTCAGACCTGCTGTTTTCAACTTTCTAGAGACAGCAGGATTAGTAGAGATACTCTTAATGATCGGCTATGAAAAGCAAACTGACATTTACTCCTGAGGTGCTGACTTGCTGCACCCTCGACAACTACTGTGATTATTATTATTTGACCATGCTGGTCATTTATGAACATTTGAACATCTTGGCCATGTTCTGTTATAATCTCCACCCGTCACAGCCAGAAGAGGACTGGCCACCCCTCATAGCCTGGTTCCTCTCTAGGTTTCTCCCTAGGTTTTTCCCTTTCTAGGGAGTTTTTCCTAGCCACCGTGCTTCTACACCTGCATTGCTTGCTGTTTGGGGTTTTAGGCTGGGTTTCTGTACAGCACTTTAAGATATCAGCTGATGTACAAAGGGCTATATCAATTTGATTTGATTTGTGCAGCATGATAATTATCTAACTACAAAGGTAGCGATCATAGAAGACGGGCTGAAGGATCACATGCACAAACACACACACAGATCTGTACCCTACTATAGTATATTGCATTTGTTTTGTTCTTGGTTTGATATCTCTTAATCTAAAGCAGGCGTAACTGAGATGTGAATGAGTGCGGTGTGGTGGAACCATGCAGAGGGCATATAGCAGATTGGCTAAATACATTTTAACTTCCCTCTCTGACAAGGCCTGGAAGTTGCTATCTCTTTAATTAAGGTGTGTAAGATCAGCCAGAACAGCGGAAACACATCTAGCTACAACTTACACTCTGACCACAAACACAGACTGTCCTGCCTTCACCTCTAAAAGTCTTAGAATATTACATTTAGCCTTCACTATTATAGCCCATATAAATGCATTGGATAACACAGTAACAAATGATCACACCAAAAATAAATGATAAGGAATAAGGTTTTGAAGTGTCTGCTGTATTTAACCCCTTTTTCAGGGGGCACAAAACTACCTCAATACTTCCATTCATTTATTTTAAACCCTATGTGTGGCAGCATGAGTGAAGGAGGCTTTGTTGTGAAATAGGAAGCCGATTCTAGATTTAACTTTAGATTGGAGATGCTTAATGTGAGTCTGGAAGGAGAGTTTACAGTCTAGCCAGACACCTAGGTATTTATAGTTGTCCACATATTCTAAGTCAGAACCGTCCAGAGAAGTCATGCTAGTTGGACGGGCGGGTGCATTTCGTTTTACTAGCAGCATGTCTCACCGCAGATGCGGAAAGCTGCTACAGGCGGATGCAGTGGATTAAGACGCAACACATTAAAAACTAAAGATCTCTTGCTTAAACTGATGGAATTTAATGGGGATTTTTTTAAATTGTTACTTAGATTGACACACGTGTGCGTCAATAGACTCTTAAGGATTATAAAGGCCAGAATTCTAAATGATCCCTAAGGAATATATTATTCACCGGGGAAACAAAAGGTAGAATCTGACCAGACATCAGTTGACAGCAAATCTCCTATCAGGGGCTCTCCAGCTGGCATATAGACAGAACCAGGAACAATCTATAACTGACTATAAAGTAAAGTACTCCATGATTCAGACTATGCTGGATGCAAAAGGACATCACGTTGCTTAAGGCTTGTTGATGTTTTTCTCTTATTGAGTAAGAATGTCTGTTTGAGTCATTTTAAGTAATTTTTTGTAAAGAAGTCAAACCAAGAAACTTGATACTGAATCGACCCTGTCGTTGTCAATAAACGTGCAGTTATAATCAACAACAAAATTATGTTCTGTGGCCTCACCCTCATTAATCCTTTATGATGGAGTGTTTCCATTAGAATAGTATGTATAATGTTCTTTCAGGGATTGCCATTATTACTTATATTTCAAATACAACAGCGGCAGCGTGAGAATATTCCAGTGCTCCTCAGCAGCATTTTCTTTATAACAGATACAGTGAGGCGGAGATGAAACAAAACCCAATAGAAAGCCATGACAGCATCTCTCAATATCAAATCAAATTTTATTGGTCACATAAACATATTTAGCAGTTGTTATTGTGGGTATAGCAAAATTATTGTGTTTCTAGCTCCAACAGTGCAGTAGTTAATAACAATACACGCTAATCTAAAAGTAAATGAATGGAATCGTATGAGTGAGACCAAGGCGCAGCGTGGTATACGTACATTCTCTTTATTAAAAGAATGAACACTGAACAAAATAACAAAATAACAAACGAAACGAGAAGCTATATAATATAGTGCTGACAGGCAACAACACATAGTCAAGATCCCACACCAGAAACTGGGGAAAAGGCCTGCCTAAATATGATCCACAATCAGAGACAACGATGAAACAGCTGTCTCTGATTGGGAACCATATCAGGCCAACATAGATATACAAAAACCACTAGACCTACAAAAACCCTAGACATACAACTAAATCTAGAGTGCCCACCCTAGTCACACCCTGACCTAACCAAAATATATAGAAAACAGAGATATCTAAGGTCAGGGCATGACAGTATTTCCCCCCCCCCCAAAGGTGCGGACTCCCGGCCGCAAACCTGAACCTATAGGGGAAGGTCCAGGTGGGCATCTACCCTCGGTGGCGGCTCCGGTTCTGGACGCAGCCCCTCCTCCTTACGCTAATCCCTCCTCTTCTGTCAAACCGGACCATGGATCATCGCCGGGGGCCCCGGACTGGAGATCATCGCCGGAGACCCCGGACAGAGGACCGTCGCTGGAGGCCCCGGACTGGGGACCGTCGATGGAGGTTCCTGACTGTGGACAGTCTTTGGAGGTTCCGGACTGTGAAACGTCGCCGGAAGCTCTGGTTTGAGAACTGTCGCCGGAAGCTCTGGACTGGGAACTGTCGCCGGAAGCCTTGGACTGTGGATGCGCACTGGAGACCTGATGCGTGGGACCGGTACAGGTGGCACCGGGCTGATGACACGCACCTCAGGGCGAGTGCAGAGAGGAGGCACAGGACTTACTGGACTGTGGAGGCGCACTGGAAACCTGATGCGTGGGACCGGTATAGGTGGCACCGGGCTGATGACACGCACCTCAGGGCGAGTGCGGGGAAGAGGCACAGGACATACTAGACTGTGGATGAGCACTGGAGACCTGATGCGTGGGACTGGTACAGGTGGCACCGGGCTGATGACACGCACCTCAGGGCGAGTGCGGAGAGGAGGCACAGGACATACTGGACTGTGGAGGCGCACTGGAGTGTAGAGCTGGCGCAATGCGTCCTGGCTGGATGCTCACTTTAGCTCGATACGTGCGGGGCGCTGGCACAGGATGCACTGGTCCATTCCTCATGAACATGCTGCTTGGTCCATTTTTGGTGGGATCGTCTGTCACGTTTGTTGTATGAGTGAGACCAAGGCGCAGTGTTAAAAGAATGAACACCGAACAAAATAACAAACAAAATGTGAAGCTATATATAATATAGTGCTACAGGCAACTACACATAGTCAAGATCCCACACCAGAAATTGGGAAAACGGCCTGCCTAAATATGATCCCATATCAGGCCAACATAGATATAGAAAACCCCCTAGACCTACCCACCCTAGTCACACCCTGACCTCACCAAAATATATAGAAAACAGAGATATCTAAGGTCAGGGCGTAACAGTGGCTAGTGATTCCAAGTCTATGTGATAGTGGGGTGAATATGCCGTGGCTTGGTTTGGTTGATGTCCTGGATGATCTTTTTGGATTTACTGTGACATCGAGTGTTTTAGGTGTCCTGAAGGGCAGGTAGTTTGCCCCCGGTGATGCGTTGGTGTCAGAGTCGTGTGTATAGGTGGCAGGAAAGTCAGGCGCTGGAGAATCAAACTTGGTGGAATGGAATAGTTTAATAATTTAAAAAAACATAACTTCAAAACCATGAATGCAATAAAGCAAAGTGGGTACGAGGACCCGTCGCGCACCAATACAAAACAACACGAATACTGAACAACAAACCATCTCTGACAAAGACATGAGGGGAAACAGAGGGTTAAATACACAACAGGTAATGAATGGGATTGAAACCAGGTGTGTAGGAAGACAAGACAAAATCAATGGAAAATGAAAAATGGATCAATGATGGCTAGAGGACTGGTGACGTCATCCGCCGGGCACCGCCCGAACAAAGAGAGGCATCGACTTCAGCAGAAGTCGTGACAGTTGGGCAGAATGCACCACCCTCTGGAGAGCACTGCGGTTGCGAGTGATCCAATGTGACATAAAAACAACAGCCACATTGAGTGAAATAAATAAAGGATACATTTCATTCTTTAAAGGCAATAGAAGGAATACTAAAGTCAGTGTAAAAAAACACGTCACAAACAATTGCATCACAAGTATTTAGTATTTTTTGGGGATTCAAATTAGCTACTGCTAAAGCAGCGGACCCAGAAAATTCTCAATTCAAAGTTAATGCCTCCTTTTACTTTATCTTTCCAACAATAAGAGTTCTCACCATTGCGGTTCGTATCAAACACATTGTTAGTTAAGGCAACCACGTTTTATACTAGGGTATTTTATTGTAAAACACATTTTATATAACCCTTTTTACAAAGCCAGTTGTCACAGAAAATGTAACTGAAGGAACATCACCAAAACAAAACATTTTAAACAAACCATTCCAGATGATTGCTGTTATCTGCCCACATCCATCCACCACCACTAGACTCTTGACAGACCACTCTATTGACTGATAAAATTGAGGTAAAACAAACACCAAGAAAACACTTTTCCGAAAAAATCCACCAGCACATATTTTCGAAGCATCTAAAAGGTTACAGCCAGGCCTTGAAGGTGACAGGCTGCATTCATGTTGTTGTGGTTCTGTTATTGGGAGGGAACGTTTGGTTTCTGTAGAAGTCTAGGTAAAGAGCGTGGGGTGGAGGTGATGGGGTATTTTAGAGATATCTTTGGTAAAGGCAGACTAAACGGTTATGAAGAGGGGTTGGCCAGAGGTTGGTCCATCTCCATACACAATGATGATAGCCTGGCAGACTGGCATGCGTGAGAGTTAGTGTGAATTGGAGAGCAACAGCTTTCAAAAATAGGATGCATGATAGACTGAATAACAAAGCCTCTACCTGTGTTCAGAGATGGATTCACTCAGAGCAGTTGAGTGGAGCCAAAGCTTTTCTCTCTCCTATTTAATCCTTTGAGAGCATCCTGTTGGGCTGTATCAACCTCAGGGCTCTCCAGAGGGTGGTGCAGTCAGCGAAACACATAATCGGGGCACACTGCCTGCCCTCCAAGATATCTACAGCACCCGGTATCACAGAATGGCCAAGAAGATCATCAAAGACCCAAGTCACCCGAGCCATGGCCTGTTCACCCCGCTAGAAGGAGAGACAGTACAGGTGCATCAAAAGAGGGACCAAGAGACTGATAAACATCTTCTATATACAGGCCATCAGACAGTTAATAACGGAACATTTTCTAAATCCCAATTGACCCCCTGCAATGGGGATAGAAGATTTTACGAGACTCCCGTTTCCCCGAATCAATGACTAAGACCGCATCGCTAAGGTTGGTTGAAGACTCTGTGCCACACCAAGCAGTACCTATCCTGTAACTCCCAGTAATGGATACCAAAAATAGTTAAATCACATTATCTGGTGTAACAATCTGTAGCTAATCTGTAGCTAAGATAACTGGTTATCAGCAGATGATGAATGAGGTGGTCGTGATGAAATTGCCATTCCAAAGAAACATACAGTAAGTTCTGGGAATACTTGTAAAGTTCTGGCAGGAGTATTATCATGATCAAACTGCCATTCAGCTCCTCATGAGTCATCTGCTTGAAATCATGAATATAGGTCTGCTACAATGACACACAGGCAAAGGAATTCTGTTTCTGTATCTACTGTAGAATCCAAGCCAGGAAGAAGCCCAGGCACCACGCAGTATTATCTGTAAGATTTGTGCCAAATTAAATAACATAAACACTAGTGTACACTAGTTTAACATGTGCACAGGCACAGAGATTATATTTACAACAGTATCTAGCCTAATAAAAAAAATATGGCATAACCCTCAACCTTTTCACAGTGACCAGACCGTACTATTGAGCCTAGGTAGTTGGGCAGATAGACATGGCTGTAGCTAGATACTATCAGGCATGCTTGTGCAAATATGTTTTATAGTTAAACCAGTGTCAGTTTGAGAGATTTACAACAGTAAATTATTTTATTATTGTTTCTCCTCAATATTTGCTAGTAAACATAGCTAGCTAGCTTACTGGATATGACAATACTTCTTATGACAATCTGTTTGGAATCCTATCTTGCATCATGCCTATAATTTTGTGAGATTGAAATGCATCCATCTCTTCTAGGTTTTAGTCATATATATGGCTACCAGTAGTTGTTTAGCTAGCTAGCTAGCTAAGATAGCAAATATAACAATTATTTGATTTCTCCACACTGCAATACAGCAGTATGTTAGTCAGAAATACACAATATGGGTTTCAGTTTCAGTAAATAAACTAAGGTTAGCTAGGTGGCTTGCAGGAAAAATGACTTAAGTTAGTTAGGCACAGTATTTGTCATCTGCCCTCATGGTGCTGGCATCGGCTGTAGCTGAGCTTCTAACGTTAGCTAAATCAAACTCTTTTTTTTCAAATCCTCTGCTATATTCCAGTTGAAACATGTATGGTTGAATGTCACCATGTAGGTAATAGATGCACCAACTTCGAGTTTGTGTTGATGAGAGGACTCACTTGAAGCCATTTTGTCTGGTCAGTTCTTAAAGTTTTGCCCAACAGATTGTTGTTAGTGTCCGCCTCCTTTAAAAAAAAGCCTGTCTTGGGGAGGGGTGGGAGCCAGAGCATGAAGCACTGTCCAACACAAGTTGTAGTCTTTCAGACAGTGGACAAAATGTGTCTGCTTCAGTGGAGGACAACTCATAATAACGGCTGGAACTGAGCAAAACTAATCCGACAATAGGAATATCGCTGAAAGACATCCAACGACGTCTATTGAACAAGAACAGATATATGTAGTCCCACAAAAACATATAGTGCAATCAGTATAACATTGAGCCTTCGCGAAATGCCACAAAGCAGGACTACATTCATTTTTAGATCTCCCCTGACCTGCCTTCCTCCTGGGAAATGTGTGAAACACATCTCACTGTCCTAGACACGCATAAGACATGATTTTGAATTATTAGGACCCCCATTAGCTGACACCAATGGAAAACTAGTCTTACTGGGGACCGACATATAATGAAAAATACATTGCAAACAAAATAATTAACATTTTACATAAACTTTAAAAAAGTTACATGTTGTGTGTGTGTGTGTATGATGAAAACAAGCCCAGATTCCCAGAGGGTGGAATTCCCTTTTCAAGCTTTCAAGATTCAACAGCAATTCAAGAGAAACTCTAATCTTGGGTGTCACGTCTACTCTCGCTCTCCCCCCTGGCGCTCGACGTCACAGGTATGTATACGCACCATTGGTCCTGGGATCCATCATTACGCACACCTGGCATCAATCATTACGCGCACCTGTACGTCATCATCAGACAAACCTGGACTCCATTACCTCACTTATTACCTCCCCTGTATCTGGCACACCATTAGGTTCTTTCCCCAGTCAGTATTGTTTATGCTTCATGTCTATACGCTACTCGTGTTTGATGTGCCGTTTATTATTAAACTCACCACTTGCTTTCTGACTCCCAGCATATACGTTAAATTGGGTCGCTACATTTTTTATTTAACTCCCTGTACACTCATTAGCAACACAGTAGGTCTGAGAGACAGATGTAATGAAATGCATTAGGAAACTGAAACATCACTGGCCCAGGAATAATTGCATGCATGCTAATTGTATATACTCTTCATTTCACCATTGTGTCTTTGAGGCGGAGTGTTAGTGTAGTATACTGGAGTGCGGCGCTAGAGCACTAAAGCCCCTTGTTCCCTCAGCAGTGATCTGTATTGTCCGAATTTAGCTTGCTAATGATCAGCTCACTGAGGAGTAACACCTCTGTTAATATGCAGAATGAATTAATGCATTGCATTTACGGAGGAGGTGAAAAGGAAACTTTTTGAAGTAGTGGAAGAATCTCAGTGGATTCAAGTGTTTTTACATATTAATTTAGAGGGGGAGATAAGATTGGTCTCATCCAAGTAGTAATTGTCATTTGATTAGGGCCTCCACAATTAAAGGAACGGGTGTAAACACAGTATCATCTTACATACAGTAAGATTATATCATGCTGTTTTGAATAAGGTAATGGCAATGTTTCTCGAGATGAAGAAAGCAAATACTAAACCCATTTTAGATACATTGCAATTTGTGTTTCCACATTCAGATAACAGCATATCAAATGTAAAATCAAACTGTATTGGTTATGTACACGTTTTAGCAGATGTTATAGCAGGTGCATGTTACTAGCTCCTAACAGTAGAGTAAAATGTCAAACATACAAAAATAAAAACAATGAACAAGAAATCAATAACAGCCCAAATACCACGGTTACAGTAATCCAAACTATTTGTATCTACAGCAGATGAATTTACAGAAGATATACAAGGAATGATATGTACAGCAGTAGATATATAGAATGAGCCATCAAGAATCCAATATATAAATAAATATGCAGTGTGTAATTAAAATGCAATGTACAGTAGTAGAAATATTAGAATGTGCCATCTCAATAATACAGTATAGAAATACACTGTACAAAACCCCATAGTGAAATGGATAGAATTGCAGGAAATATAATATTACACTGAGAGTACAAAACAGTAGGAACACAAATATTGAGTTGCACCACCTTTAGTCTTCAGAACAGTCTCAATTCGTCAAGGCATGGACTCTACAACATGTCGAAATGTTCCACAGGGATGCTGGCCCTATGTTGAATCCAATGCTTCCCACAGCTGTGTCAAGTTGGCTTGATACACATGGGAAACTGTTGAGCGTGAAAAACCCAGCAGTGTTGCAGTTCTTGACACACTCAAACAGGTGCGCCTGGCACCTACTACTATAACATGTTCAAAGGCACTTCAATCTTTTGTCTTGTCCATTCACGCTCTGAATGATACACATACACCATCCATGTCTCGTCTCATGGCTTAAAAATCATTCTTTAACCAGTCTTCTCCCCTTCATCTACACTGATTGAAGTAGATTTAACAAGTGACATAGGGATCATAGATTTCACCTGGATTTACCTGGTCAGTATATTGTGGAAAGAGCAGGTGTTCGTTTGTGAATGGTGTGTATAGATAGCATAGGTTGTTGGTGGAACCTTAGTTGGGGAGGACGGGCTCAAAGTAATGGCTGGAGTGGAATGGTTTCTATGTGTTTGGTGCCATTCCATTTGCTCCGATATGTGAATAGAAAAGGTGTGTACAGGAGTAGTTATATAGGATCAACTTTGACTAGAATACAGAATATACAAAGTGGTTAAAACAATATGTAAACATTATTAAAGTGACTAGTGTTCGAATAGGACAGCATTCTCTAAGGTGCAGGGTAAATAGTTCCTGGGTGGTAGCTGGCAAGTGACAGTGACAGAGGTTCAAGTCAGGGAACTGGGCTATTTAAAATAAGTACTTTTTTGCTCATCCAGCAATAAAGTCATGCAGCAATATGTACGCCGCCATCGTGTCTATTTCAGGTCTTCTCACTCGTTAATCGAGATAGGTCTATGTCATCATGACATACAGCACTTTGGGGTGGAAACCCCCCTGTCTTGATCAAATCTTTGGGTAAATCACATTATCTGAGGTAACAATCTGCAGCTACAGTTCTCTGCACTTGTGTGTCTCTAGACCTGAACAACACTGTTCAAACCTTTTTTATTGTAGGTTACTTTTACCATATAACATTCTTGTTGAATACCCACTTTTCTTGAGTTAGCATTTAGTGCACCCTCCCTTGTATTTTAGAATTTGACAAATTAACAAACATTATTTGGATATCAGAACATCTAGCACCTGCTTGATACTACAGAGCCCTGTGCAGCTTATATAGTGAGCACCATAATTCATTGGACAATGACAAATTTTATTTTTATTTTGGCTCTGTACTCTGTCATTGTATTCTTTCAAACTCAAAGTGCTAATGAGGGTGAAGTGCAGACTGTCAGCTTTAATTTGAGGGTATTTTCATACATATTGGATGAACCATTTAGATATGATAGCACCTTTTGTACATGGTCCCCCCCATTTTACGGTACTACAAGTATTTGTTGAACTGGCTTCACAGATGTGTTTCGTTAGGCAGGTGTATTCATTTGTGTCGTTAGTAAATGCAGGAGAGCTGTTGATGAATAGTATTGATTCTAGACTTTGCTATTGCTATATTTTAAATTGATATTTTCTAAACTGATCTGATTGGTCAAATACCAATTAGTGGGAAAAAAGTGGAAAAAAACATCAGAACACCTGTGTAAACACAGCCAGTCCTTTATCGGCTTTGGTACAGTGGAAATTGTGTTCGGGGGAATGGCCAGCTGGATAAGACTCTGCCGAAAGTGGTGTAGGGCTTCTTAACAACCAACTGTTTGGCCCTCTTGCAGAAGATTTGCTAGTACTGCACGTCTCATTTGTTGGTACTGCACGTGGTTGTAGTGGTAGCATTTTACACTTTTGTGGAAGGGACGTAGGGCCACACACCTTTGTTGGGAAAGGTATCAACCGAATGGGACCGGGTAGAGTCTTGTTTAGGAACAATGAGGGGACATTGGGAGCTGCTTTTGAGAGGAATGATCCATCAACAAAGTGAATGGGCTGGAGGGCTCAATAAGGTGTGCAAGGTCTTATGAAGACAGTTCCTACACAGTTTGAGTTGTTGTGTATGGAAATTGAGGTGCCATTTCTCCTCAATCACTCTCATACACAACTATATATTTACTGGCTAAGCACAACCAAAACCCCTTTCCTCATCTCAATGTACTGTCTGTAAACCTCCCACAGCCCATTGACTTTAACAGATCCTTCTTGTCAATAGTAGCCCTTTGCATAGGGAATTTATCTTTGTATTGTGTTTTGAGAATCTGCAGAGAAGAATGTAGTTATGTCATTACTGTTGTAGTCTTAATTTTATACCTTTCAGTATCCCTTGCTGGTTGTGCTCAATAACCGCAAGCCATGTCATCTCCCTCATACTTGTATACCCAAAATCCCCCCCGCATTTGGGGAATTTTTCAGCAGGGCACTGTCAATGACTCCAGGTAATCTGAGTTTTACAAAAAGAAAAGGTAAAAAGAGAAGAGGGGTAGACTAAATTGATTACATGGTCTGGAAGGTACTCTGTGGTCCTCAGGCTCTCTCTAACCACCTGAAACCCCATAACACAAACACTACCCAATTCATGTTTATACCATGCTTACTGTAAATTGAGCTGTCTTAGCTGTCAGCTTGTAAATATTTTGGCCAACTTACCTTCACCTTGTTCAGAGCTAGGGATTGGAAGCGCATGATGGTGGAATCAGATTCTGTACCACCTACAACAACATACAGAACAATACACAACTGAATCACCACATGAATTGATTTGAGCTCCATTAGATTGGCAAGCTAGGCATACCTATTACGGACATTTCAATATAGCAAAGTAGCGTCACTAAATTGGCAGCAGGATTGCTACCCAGCTGAGACTGGCTGAGAACCAACTAACCAACCATAGACGATTTATACACATTCATCATTGCTGCCAGCATACAAAACATACAAACAGAGTGAGTTAGTTACAGCAACACATATATTTTTGGTTCTATACAGGACTGTAACATTAGCTAGCTAAATTACCCAGCGAGTCCAACTAGGCTAGCAAGCTAGCTAACGTTAGGTTACCTCTGATTGAGAATCTTCCGTTTCGTTGTGAAGGAAAAAAATCGATGGTGTCGCCTCACTTCTCAGCTGTTGTCAAAATGGATTCCATATCAGTTCAGCCTGAAAATCAATCTGATAATCTTCTTCTTCTTTGTTATAATGGCATTTGCAACAATTATATGTGCATCCCGCTACTTACTGTATAGGTGGACAATAAACATCTGAAAAAAAAAAATGGGGGGAAAAAGGAAAAAAAATACAAAATACATGTCATACATATCAAGTAACAAAATGTTAAACTACAGTGGCAAGAAAAAGTATGTCAACCCTTTGTATTTACATGGATTTCTGCATACATTGGTCATACAATTTGATCTGACCTTCATCTAAGTCACAACAATAGACAAACACAGTGTGCTTAAACTAATAACACACAAATTATTGTATTTTTCTTATCTATATTGAATAGCAGTAAAATAACAGTAGCGAGGCTATATACAGGGGTTACCGGTACAGAGTCAATGTGCGGGGGCACCGGTTAGTCGAGGTAATTGAGGTAATATGTACATGTAGGTACAGTGGAGTTGAAGTGACTGTGCATAGATAATAAACAGAGTGTAGCAGCAGCAGGGGGGGGGGGGGGGATGCAAATAGTCTGGGTAGCCATTTGATTAGCTGTTCAGGAGTCTTATGGCTTGGGGGTAGAAGCTGTTAAGAAGCCTTTTGTACCTAGACTTGGCTCTCAGGTACCGCTTGCCTTGCGATAGCAGAGAGAACAGTCTATGAGTAGGGTGGCTGGAGGTATGTTAGGGCCTTCCTCTGACACCGCATGGTACAGAAGTCCTGGATGGCAGGAAGCTTGGCCCCAGTGATGTACTGGGCCGTACCCACTACCCTTTGTAGTGCCTTATGATCAGATGCCGAGCAGTTGCTGTACCTGGGATTGATGCAACCAGTCAAGATGCTCTCAATGGTGCCTCTGTAGAACATTTTGAGAATCTGAGAACACATGCCAAATCTTTTCAATCTCCCGAGAGGAATATGCTTTGTCACGCCCTCTTCACGACTGTCTTGGTGTGTTTGGACAATGATAGTTTGTTGGTGATGTGCACACCAAGGAACTTGAAGCTCCCAACCTGCTCCACTGCAGCCCCATCGATGAGAATGGGGGCGTCCTCCTTATTCTGTAATCCACAATCATCTCCTTTGTCTTGATCACGTTGAGGGACAGGTTGTTATCCTGGCACCACATGGCCAGGTCTCTGACCTTCTCCCTATAGGCTGTCTCATCGTTGTCAGTGATCAGGCCTACCACTGTTGTGTCATCGGCAAACATAATGATGGTGTTGAAGTCATGCCTGGCCATGCAGTATTGCGTGAACATGGTGTACAGGAGGGGACTGAGCACACACGCTTGAGGGGCCCCAGTGATGAGGATCAGCGTAGCGGATGTGTTACCTGCCCTTTCCACCTGGGGGCGGCCCATCAGGAAGTCCACGATCCAGTTGCAGAGGGATGTGTTTATTCCCAGGGTCCTTACCTTAGTGCTGAGCTTTGAGGGCATTGGTGTTGAACGCTGAGCTGTAGTCAATGAATAGCATTCTCACATAGGTGTTCCTTTTATCCAGGTGGGAAAGGGCAGTGTGGAGTGCAATAAAGATTGCATCATCTGTGGATATGTTTGGGCGGTATGCAAATTGGAGTGGGTCTAGGGTGTTTCTGGGATAATGGTGTTGATGTGAGCCATGATCAGCCTTTCAAAGCACGTCATGGCTACAGACGTCAGTGCTACTGGTTGGAAGTAATTTAGGCTGGTTACCTTAGTTTTCTTGGGCACAGGAACACTAAGGTAACGTTGTTAAATGTTAATATAGTAATGACTATATGTTTTGGCAGAGCCAGGGTGAAATTCCCCTTGAAGACAATTTCAAGTTAGTACAGTATTTTTGTCATCATTTGTTATGAAGACTTGCTCCTTGAAATTATAATGGTCCACTACAGCAATGTATCATACGCCGAGCCAGATCTATCCAAGGCCACACTGAGGCACTGAAATCAGTAGTTGAAATCAATGGTAATATACTGATGCTTGATTACAATGTAAGAGTTTCTCAAAGCCTTCATTCCATAGTGACAAAAGGTTTAGATGTCCACATTAAACTTTTAGAAAGTTACGTTGTTAAGCAGATGCGTTGTCCAATACTGTTACTAGGTTATTTGAGAGCCTAATGTAAAATGCATGCTCTGTCCATGACATCAATGCATGCTCTGTCCATGACTTCTCTGACTTTGGACTGCTATTGAAAGCTGTTTTTGTTATTAAGTAAATTTCCGAAGGAAGCTACAAAAAAAAATACTTTGATGGAACGTAACTACTTGTGTGTAGGACTCACTCTGTGTGTAGGCCTCACTCTGTGTGTAGGCCTCACTCTGTGTGTAGGCCTCACTCTGTGTGTAGGCCTCACTCTGTGTGTAGGCCTCACTCAAGGGGCGGATCCCAGTAATCTCTCCTTCTTCCTAAAGTGTGGACTCATTCATTATTCCCAACAAATGTAAAAGCATTAGATTGGTGTTGTAATGGGCTTGAGGGTTTCCATTTACCAGTAATTTCCTTTCAAATCAATGAAGTGAAGTGAACAAGTGCACACTTTGGGAGAAAGGATAGATATTGCAATGCAACCATAGAGGGATGCGACTGTAACACTCAGATGTGTAATTACATCAAGTCCCCCCCCAAAAATAACACATTTGTAACACTGCAACAGGATGGACCTTCCTTTGGCAGTCCAAATGAAATTACACAAACCAAATGGCCTATTCTGAACAGTGTTATTGTTTCTGGCGTTAGGAGTGGGATGGAACATCTGAGCCTGCATCTGTCCTCCATTACATGGGATATAAACAGGACTGTGCTATAATGGACACACACACACACACACACACACACACACACACACACACACACACACACACACACACACACACACACACACACACACACACACACACACACACACACACACACACACACACACACACACACAGAGAGAGCGAGAGAGACTCCCAGCTCCCTCTGCCATCACATTCACATCCAGCGCCCGTCCAAGGAGGATTTAACTCAGGGATAAAGAGAAGTAGCCATCTGTCCCAGCACCTGCCAAAGCAGATGGACTCATCTCCTGGACATAAATTTCCTCCTTTATTCAAAGAAAAAAGACAAAACATGGAGTAATTGAAATTGATACAGAGGATGTAGTCTTGTTAGAACTCATTAAGAGCCCCATGCTGAACAAGTGATCTCCTTTCAGTGTTATCCATTCCACCCCAACCTAATGCTACACTAAAACACAAATAAATAAGAGGATTTGGCAGCGGCACAATCTAATTTAAGAGAGCGTTGGGAAACAAAGAGTCTCAGCAGTTGTTACTGGGCTGCATTCCCTCTCCAGTTCCACAGGCGTTTAATCACAGGTCAACTCTGATGAGCACCACAAAAACATTAGATTAACAGCTTTTTTTAATCCACAAAAGGTGCCTTTTTACCATGGCTGTGTACTTTTTGTACTGTACTTAGTGCCACTGCACCACAGAGCCAATGAATAACATAAACTGCTGTTTCAAGTACACATAAGGAATATGTAAGGAACATAAAATAATCTTTGGGTCATAGAGTGAGAAGTTCCAGCTGGAGCACTATAAAGGTAGCTCTTTACCTTTTGTTGACATAATCAAGGAAGAAGTCTTTCATGTTTACAGTCAGAGGAACCATTAACCAAGGGTATTTTTACATTAGGAGAGAAAGCCTTCAAATGTCACACACTTTCAGTTTAAGAGGCCTGTTAAACTCAGCCAAACTTGTACACAAACACAGTGCACACGCACGATGGGAGGACATTATGACTTCAATAAACACTCCAAACCACACGTAAAGCTTTTTTTGTATGTGGACCTAACTCATTTAAAAAAACTCTAGTAAATAATTTCACAGTCTGCCTTCACGTAATTTATTTAACCTGGAGCAAGAATAATTGATTTCAGATACAGGATAAGGATAAATCACAAGGGTCCAATATCTCCAGTTTTGGTATTGTTGTTATACAAACAATCTAAAATAGCCCATCCCAAGTGTACCTTCTATTGAACGATCCATTAGTATTCTGTAGACATGCAGCATTAAGCAGCTATTCGAGTCTATCATGACAACTAGAAACTTTAGAGGAGACAGCATACAATGTGCACATTTGATTTCAGCCTGCAGGATGTACGTATCAATACATGGGCTCCAAGAAAGACACGACAAGCAGTAGTGCATCAAAGACAAAGATGTGCACGCACACACACACACAAAGACACACAGAAACAGAATCCCGGTTCCAAGTAAAGTGGGGGCTGAGCCTCTGGAAGAGTAGGAGGCAGAGACAGGATAACCCAATCAAGGGCAAACATCTTTGCTGCATATGGGGGGGGTTGGGATCAATGCGTTTCAGGGTAAATCCCCTTCTAGGGGGGCTCCAGTGGCATGCCCCCCCAGGATTATTTTATGTAGAAGGACTATGTGAAACTCAGTTCTGAGGTGCCTTCAGTTCGATTGAACTTTTGATAGATCGCATAATGGAATGTACTGAACTACACATTTCCCCAAAACATTCTTCAACGTTCTTGAACAGACCTCTTCAACCTCAGGAGGTTGAATAAATTTGGCTTGTCACCCAAAATCCTGACAAACGTTTACAGATGCACAATCGAGAGCATACTGTCGGGCTGTATCACAGCCCGGAACGCCAACTGCACCGCCCTCAACCGCAAGGCTCTCCAGAGGGTGGTGCGATCTGCACAACGCATCACTGGGGACAAACAACCTGCCCTCCATGACACCTACAACTGCAGATATCACAGGAAGGCCAAAAAGATCATTGAGGACATCAACCACCCGAGCCACTGCCTATTCACACCGCTAACGTCCAGAAGGCGAGGTCTGTATACAGGTGCATCAAAGCTAGGACTGAAAAACAGCTTCTATCTCAAGGCCATCAGACTGCTAAACAGCAATCACTAACTCAGAGAGGCTGCTGCCTACATTGAGAACCTATCACTGGCCACTTAAAAAAAAAGATCACTCGTCACTTTATACAATGCCACTCTAAATAATGCCACTTTAATAATGTTTACATATCTTACATTACTCATATCACATGTATATAGTGTATTTTATACCATCTATCGCACCTTCGGGCCATCGGCCTTCCTTATACTTACATGTATGTATTCTCATTCACCCCTTTAGATTTGTGTGTATTAGATAGTTGTTGGGGAATCGTTAGATTAATTGATAGATATTACTGCACTGTCGGAACTGGAAGCACAAGCATTTCACTACACTTGCATTAACATCTGCTAACCATGTGTATGTGACAAATAAAATTTGACTTGATTTTCCTACTCCAAAATGTATGAAATCAAATGATGGTGAGACAATTCAAATATAATTTTCTCCTCCAAAAATGAGCCTAACATAATATTGTTCCATATAATTAAATAAATAGGCTGAAGCATGGGGTTGCCCATCTGTATTTGTCATTAGCTAGATCAGTGCTTCCCAACCTTTCTTTTCATCATGGCGGAACATCAGCCCCTACCTTACTGTCAAACACCAGTACCTGGTTTCCCCTCCATATTGAAATCAAAAAGTATAAACTAGAAATAAATCAGCTTACTGCTGTGCAATGTTACACGCATCTCTATCAATGAAGATATAAAGGTGGCTATGGAAGAATTCTGGTGATTATTAGATTGCGTAAACATAAGTGTTTTCACCCCCCCCCCCCCAAATTTGGCTTTCAAATTAAATAAGTAGGATAGGTTGCTGCTGGTGGTCAGAGTCTCTGAGAAAGGCATGCTGCTTCTGACTGGGGAGAGAAACAGGATTGCTTAAGCCTACTGCCTGAGGTTCAGCAAAACAACCCTTCTCTAATAATTCTGTAGCCTACTAGAAACCAGTTGTTTCAAAGTATAATACTACCAAAGCTGTCTTTGGACCAATGTAATCGTTATCAATTATCACTCGTTTTGAGAAATACCGCTCACATGAGATGAGCTTCTAGACACTTTGTAATAGAAACTTTAGAATTCTTATTTGTGCTTATGAATTATCATGTTAAATGTGGCTGTACTTCTTTATTTGTTAGAAGTTAACTCACAGAAATAAGAGTTTATTAAGAAGATAGAGGAAAGAGAGAGGAGCTATTGGTCCGTTCTCCTTACAAACCTTTTTTTTCCTTTAACAAACCACAGCCTCTGAAGACCGGGCCAAATCATAAGCATAATTGGCGGCGGAGGCGATCCAATCATAAAATGAGGAATTATGTAGTACTGTGTAGTGTAAAGCCACAGAAAGCCAGTAGATACGATGGGAAAATAATTTCAAATCCATCAAATTCATCATAGTATGACATTGAGGGTGTCATATTGGCCTGTCTCAAGTTACGTGCCAGGACGCAGGTCTCCCCCTGCTGCTTGCAGCTATAGATTTCTACTGGCAGCTATTGGCATAATTGGGAATCAGTGACAAAGAGAGAGGTGACTTGAGAATGGTGCCGAAGGAGATGGCTGCTATTTTACGAGGAATACTTTTTCTTCAAGGATTTACTTCAGACACCCGACAAGGCCCTCTTCCCCTTCATTCGCAGGAGAAAGAGACAGAGGTATCGTGGACGAAGCTCCGGGTGCCATGTAAGGATCCGTCGCCGAGAGGGGGATCTACCTTTACCATTGGTCCTAATAGCCAATGTACAATCAATGGATAATAAAATAGGCAAACTACGATCACGTATATCCTAACAACGGGACATTAAAAATTGCAATATCTTATGTTTCACTGAGTCGTGGGTGAACGATGACATGAATAAAATACAGCTGGTGGGTCTTAACTTCTCTAGGGTAGGGGGCAGCATTCGCAACTTTTGATGAAAAGCATGCCCAAATTAAACGGCCTGCTACTCGGGCCCAGAAGATATGATATGCATATAACTGGTAGATTTGGATTGAAAACACAAAAAACAAACATAGTGTCTGTGAGTATAACATAACTGATTTAGCAGGCGAAAACCTGAGAAAATTAGTTTTTTTTGTTTGGTAGTTTTCTATTCAATGCCATTACAGTATCCATTGAGTTAGGACTAAGACCAGTCTGAACAAGTGGACCCTACAGTGTCGCAGAGCATTCTCATGAGCAAGTGCATTTCTTGTTTACCTTTTATATTGACAACTTTATTGTCCGGCTGAAAAGTTATAGATCATTTAGGCTAAAAAACAACCTGAGGTCTGAATATAAACATTGTTTGACATGTTTCTATGAACTTTACAGATACAATTTGGATTTTTTTGTCTGATTGTTTTGACTGCGTTTGAGCCTGTGGATTACTGAAGAAAACACGCTAACAAAATTGAGGTTTTTGGATATAAAGAGACTTCATCGAACAAAATAAACATTTATTGAGTAAATGAATGTCTTCTGATTGCCACCATATGAAGATCATCAAAGGTAAGGGATTAATTTTATCTCTATTTCTGAGTTTTGTAATGCTTCTGCTTGGCTGGTTACTGTTTGTAATAATTTGTCAACTGGGCTATGTTCTGGGCTAGGTATGTTCTTGGCTAGGTATGCTTTCACCAAAAAGCATTTTATAAATATGACACTGTGGTTGGTTTAACAAGAAGTTAATCTTTAAACCTATGTAAAATATGTTTTGTTTTCTGAATTTTTATAATCTGCATTTCTGTATTTGGCGCTCTGCAGTCTCACTAGATGTTGGTCAGATGTGACGCTAGCGTCCCACGTACCCTAAAGAGGTAAAGCTTATTCTGCAGGATAGAACAGTAGCCTCTCGTAAGACAAGGGGTGGCGGTCTATGTACACTGCTCAAAAAAATAAAGGGAACACAAACAAAACAATGTAACTCCAAGTCAATCACACTTCTGTGAAATCAAACTGTCCACTTAGGAAGCAACACTGATTGACAATACATTTCACATGCTGTTGTGCAAATGGAATAGACAACAGGTGGAAATTATAGGCAATTAGCAAGACACCCCCAATAAAGGAGTGGTTCTGTAGGTGGGGCCCACAGACCACTTCTCAGTTCCTATGCTTCCTGGCTGATGTTTTGGTCACTTTTGAATGCTGGCGGTGCTTTCACTCTAGTGGTAGCATGAGACGGAGTCTACAACCCACACAAGTGGCTCAGGTAGTGCAGCTCATCCAGGATGGCAGATTAATGCGAGCTGTGGCAAGAAGGTTTGCTGTGTCTGTCAGCGTAGTGTCCGGAGCATGGAGGCGCTACCAGGAGACAGGCCAGTACATCAGGAGACGTGGAAGAGGCCGTAGGAGGGCAACAACCCAGCAGCAGGACCGCTACCTAGATTGGCAAATTCGCCACTGGCACCCTGTGCTCTTCCCAGATGATAGCAGGTTCACCCTGAGCACGTGACAGACCTGACAGAGTCTGGAGACGCCATGGAGAACGTTCTGCTGCCTGCGACATCCTCCAGCATAACTGGTTTGGCGGTGGGTCAGTCATGGTGTGGGGTGGCATTTCTTTGGGGGGCCGCACAGCCCTCCATGTGCTCGCCAGAGGTAGCCTGACTGCCATTAGGTACCGAGATGAGATCCTCAGACCCCTTGTGAGAACATATGTTGGTGCGGTTGGCCCTGGGTCTCTCCTGGGTTCCTCCTAATGCAAGACAATGCTAGACCTCATGTGGCTGGAGTGTGTCAGCAGTTCCTGCAAGAGGAAGGCGTTGATGCTATGGACTGGCCCGCCCGTTCCCCAGACCTGAATCCAATTGAGCACATCTGGGACATCATGTCTCGCTCCATCCACAAACGCCACGTTGCACCACAGACTGTCCAGGAGTTGGCGGATGCTTTAGTCTAGGTCTGGGAGGAGATCCCTCAGGATACCATCCGCCACCTCATCAGGAGCATGCCCAGGTGTTGTAGGGAGGTCATACAGGCATGTGGAGGCCACACACACTACTGAGCCTCATTTTGACTTGTTTTAAGGACATTACATCAAAGTTGGATCAGCCTGTGGTGTGGTTTTCCATTTTAATTTTGAGCGGGACTCCAAATCCAGACCTCCATGGGTTGATAAATTTGATTTCCATTGATAATTTGTGTGTGATTTTGTTGTCAGCACATTCAACTATGTAAAGAAAAAAGTATTTAATAAGAACATTTTATTCATTCAGATTTAGGATGTGTTATTTTAGTGTTCCCTTTATTTTTTTGAGCAGTGTACATTTGTAAACAACAGCTGGTACATGAAATCTAAGGAAGTCTTGAGGTGTTTCTCATTTGAGGTAGAGTATCTCACCATAAGCTGTAGACCACACTATTTACCAGGAGAGTTTTCATCTATATTTTTCATAGCTGTCTATATACCACCACAGACTGATGCTGGCACTAAGACCTCACTCAATGAGCTGTATACGGCCATAAACAAACAGGAAAACGCTCATCCATAGAAGGTGCTCCAAGTGGCAGGGGAATTTAATGGAGGGAAACTCAAATCCGTTTTACCTCATTTATTCCCGTATGTTAAATGTGCAACCAGAGGGAAAACAACTCCACCTTTACTCCCTCACCCTCCATTTGGCAAATTTGACCATAATTATATACTCGTGATTCCTGCTTACAAGCTTCCTGCTTTAGCTTTTGCACCAGTGACTTGATCAATAAGATAGTGATCGGATGAAGCAGATCCTACATAAGCTACAGGACTGTTTTGCTAGCACAGACTGGAATATGTTCTGGGATTCTTCCAATGGCATTGAGGAGTACAACACATCAGTCACTGGCTTCATCAGTAAGAGCAACGTTGTCCCCACAGTGACTGTACGTACATACCCCAACCAGAAGCCATGGATTACAGGCAACATCCACACTGAGCTAAAGGGTAGAGCTGCCATTTCAAGGAGCAGGACTCTATAACCTGGAAGTTTATAAGACATTTCACTATGTTCTCAACAAACCATCAAACAGGCAAAGCGTCAATACAGGATTAAGATTGAATCCTACTACACTGGCTCTGATGCTCGTCGGATGTGACAGGGCTTGCAGACTATTACAGACTCCAAAGGGAAGCACAGACGAGAGCTGCCCAGTGAAAGTGTAAGCCTACCAAGCTAAATTACTTCTATGTTCGCTTCAAGGCAAGTAATACTGAAGCAAGCATGAGAGCATCAGCTGTTCCGGTTGACTGTGTGATCACGCTCTACGTAGCCGATGTGAGCAAGACAGGTCAACATTCACAAGGTCACAGGGCCAGATGGATTACCAGGACGTTTACTCTAAGCATGCGCTGACCAACTGGAAAGTGTCTTCATTGACATTTTCAACCTGTCCCTGACTGAGTCTGTAATGCCTACATGCTTCAAGAAGACCACCATAGTCCCTGTGCCCAAGAAAACTAAGGTAACCTGCCTAAATGACTACCGACCATTAGCACTCACATCTGTAGCCATGAAGTGCTTTGAAAGGCTGGTCATGGTTCACATCAACACCATTATCCCAAAAAATCTAGACCCACTCCAGTTTGCATACTGCCCCAACAGATCCAGGGATGATTCAATCTCTATTGTATTCCACACTGCCCTTTCCCACCTGGAAAAAAGGAACACCTATGTGAGAATGCTATTCATTGACTCCAGCTCAGTGTAGCCACCTGGACCACACCCAGGTGGTAAGCGTAGGTAAAAACACATCTGCCATCCTCAACACGGGGGCCCCTCAGGGGTGCGTGCTCAGTCCCTTCCTGTTCACTCATTTCTGCATGGCCAGGTACGACTCCAACACCATCATGAATTTTGACAATGACACAACAGTGCTAGGCCTTACCACCAACAACGATGAGACAGTCTATAGTGAGGAGGTCAAAGATCTGGCCGTGTGGTGCCAGGACAACAACCTCTCCCTCAACGTGATCAAGACAATTGAGATGATTGTGGACTACAGGAAAAGGAGGGCCGAGCACGTCCCCATTCTCATCGACGGGGCTGCAGTGGAGCAGGTAGAGAGCTTCATGTTCCTTGGTTTCCAGATCAACAAACTTTTGTTGTGTGTGTGACTATCATTAAATGTGAAGACTTATTTATATAAAATCAGTTCTCTAGGTTTGATTAATATGTGATTAAACCAATTATGTAAACATTATTTAACCGGGAAGTCGTTGTATCACGGAAAATTTTGATTACAAAGTTAAAATTTTCCTAATGTAACTCTTCAATTAGTCTTCTATTTATTAATTATGATCTCATTTGTCTCATTCCAAACATCGTAAAGTTTCCATAATGAATCACCAATTTACAAATAGGCTTAATTATTTATTTACTAACTAAATAATCACACAGAATTACACAACAAACAAACAGTAGATATTGGTCACTGACAATAATAGAAAAGTTCCCAGTGGGCTAAGCCGATATGACAGCTTGGTAGTCAAAGGAAAGTTGTGGGGACTGAGAGACTGGGAAAGACAAAAGGGATTCACTACACACAGTTATAATTATATTCATTGAAATGCTAATCCTTTGCACATGAATGGCCGCTCATTCGGGAATAATTGCAATGGGACCTGTGTGTCATTGTTGTCTTCTCTGTAGGAATCCTCGATCGTCCTGTAGGTTTCATCAGAGTCTCTGGTTAACTTTCCCAGAAGTCACAATGTCTTTCGTGGTTGTAGGTGGTTAGAATGGATATTTCAGAGTACCATTCGGAAATGTTCTCATGAATAGAGGCTTCGGCGGTTGTCGGTATTCTCGTTCTAGGTTTCGGTCATTTCTAGCTGCAGACTAGTAATTTGTGTTTTCTAGAATTTGCTCCTTCTGTAGTGATCGTTAGTCTGTGACTTCTTATTTGAGACGTCTGGCTTATCGTGGGTCTCTTTGGCAAGTTGTAGTTTAAACCAACTGTTGTAAAGTCATAAAACTGTGGCGAGAGAGGGGGGGACTATGATCCTCCCCCCAGGGCACGTCATGACACTATCATGATTCCAACACACTAAGACAGTTGTGAAGAGGGCACGAGAAAGCCTATTCCCCCTCAGGAGACTCAAAGGTTTTGGCATGGGTCCTCAGATCCTCAAAAGGTTATACAGCTGCACCATGCCTGGTACGGCAACTGCTCGGTCTCCGACCGCAAGGCACTACAGAGGGTAATGCGTGCGGCCAAGTACATCACTGGGGCCAAGCTTCCTGCCATCCAGGACCTCTATACAATGCTGTGTCAGAGGAAGGCTCTAGAAATTGTCAAAGACTCCAGCCACCCTAGTCATAGACTGTTCTCTCTGCTACCACATGGCAAGCGATAGCGCCAAGTCTAGGTCCAAAAGACTTCATAACAGCTTCTAGCCCCAAGCCATTAGACTCGTGAACAGCTAATCAAATGGCTACCCAGAACTCTCTTTTACGCTGATGCTACTCTCTGTTTATTATCTATGCATAGTCACTTTAACTCTACCTACATGTACATATTACCTTAATTACCTCGACTAACCGGTGCCTTCGCACATTGACTCTGTACCGGTACTCCCTGTATATAGCATCGCTATAGTTATTTTACTGCTGCTATTTAATGATTCGTTTTTATATATTTTCTTAAATTCTTATCTAATTTTTACTTTTTCTTAACTTCTTAAAGCATTGTTGGTAAAGGGTTTGTAAGTAAGTGTCACGGTTTTCATATGGTGAAGGAGAGTCGGACCAAACTGCAGCGTGTCGATTGCGATCCATGTTTATTTAAACAACGTAAACACAAAATCAACAAAACAATAAACGTAGTGAAATCCGAAAACAGCCTATACTTGTGTCAACTAACACAGCACAAGGACATCAAGACACTCAGGACAATCACCCACGACAAACTCAAAGAATATGGCTGCCTAAATATGGTTCCCAATCAGAGACAACGATAAGCACCTGCCTCTGATTGAGAACCACTCCAGACAGCCATAGACACCAAAACCCCAAGACAAAACACACCACAATACAAAAACTCCATGCCACACCCTGGCCTGACCCAATACATGAAGAAAAACACAAAATACTTAGACCAGGGCGTGACCCCCCTAAGGTGCGGACTCCCGAACGCAGCTCGGGAGAGAGAGAAAGCTCGGGAGAGAGAGAAAGCTCGGGAGTGAGAGGAAGCTCGGGAGTGAGAGGAAGCTCGGGAGTGAGAGGAAGCTCGGGAGTGAGAGGAAGCTCGGGAGTGAGAGGAAGCTCGGGAGTGAGAGGAAGCTCAGGAGTGAGAGGAAGCTCAGGCAGGTTGATGGATCTACCAGATCCTGGCTTGCTGGTGGTTCCGGCAGATCCTGGCTGACTGGCGGATCCTGGCTGACTAGCAGATCTGGCGGATCCTGGCGGATCCTGGCTGACTGGCGGATCCTGGCGGATCCTGGCCGACTGGCGGATCCTGGCTGACTGGCGGATCCTGGCTGACTGGCGGATCCTGGCTGACTGGCGGATCTAACTGATCCTGACAGACTGGCGACGCTGGGCAGACTGGCGGCGCTGGGCAGAGGGGCTCTGGCGCTGGGCTGAGGGGCTCTGGCGCCGGACAGGCGGGAGACTCCGGCAGCGCAGGAGAGGAGAAAGGCTCCGACAGCGCAGGAGAGGCGAGGCGCACTGTAGGCCTGATGCGTGGTGCTGGCACTGGTGGTACTGGGCCGAGGACACGCACAGGAAGCCTGGTGCGGGGAGCTGCTACCGGAGGGCTGGGGTGTGGAGGTGGTACTGGATAGACCGGACCGTGCAGGCGCACTGGAGCTCTTGAGCACCGAGCCTGCCCAACCTTACCTGGTTGAATACTCTCGGTCGCCCTGCCAGTGCGGCAAGGTGGAATAGCCCGTACTGGGCTATGTAGGCGAACCGGAGACACCGAGCGCAAGGCTGGTGCCATGTAAGCCGGCCCAAGGAGACGCACTGGGGACCAGATGCGCACTGGGGACCAGATGCGTAGAGCCGGCTTCATGGCATTTGGCTCGACGCTCAATCTAGCCCAGCCGATACGCGGAGCTGGAATATACCGCACTGGGCTATGCACCCGCACTGGGGACACCGTGCGCACCACTGCATAACACGGTGCCTGTCCGGTCTCTCTAGCCCCCCGGTAAACACAGGGAGTTTGCGCAGGTCTCCTACCTGGCGTTGCCATACGCCCCCCCCTAGACATTTTTGGGGCTGATTCCTGGGCTTCCATCCACGTCGCCGTGCTGCCTCCTCATACCAACACCTCTCCGCTTTTTCCGCCTCTGGTTCCTCCTTGGGGCGGCGATATTCCCCTGGTTTAGCCCAGGGTCCTCTCCCGTCGAGGATTTCCTCCCATGTCCAGAAATCCTTACTACGCATTTCCTCTTTGGGCTGCTCTTGCCTGTTGACACGCTGCTTGGTCCTGTGGTGGGTGATTCTGTCCATGCACCCGCACTGGGGACATCAAAACACTCAGGACAATCACCCACGACAAACTCAAAAAATATGGCTGCCTAAATATGGTTCCCAATCAGAGACAACGATAAGCACCTGCCTCTGATTGAGAACCACTCCAGACAGCCATACACTTTGCTAGATAACCCCACTAGCTACAATCCCAAATACATACACACCAAAACCCCAAGACAAAACACACCACAATACAAAAACTCTATGCCACACCCTGGCCTGACCCAATACATGAAGAAAAACACAAAATACTTAGACCAGGGCGTGACAGTAAGCATTGTACTGCCAGGCCTGCACTAATTGTATTCGGTGCTTATGAGAAATACAATTTGATTTGATTTTGGAGTGATGCTAGCCATTTCTCTGCTGTTTTCTCCAACCACATAGTGCCTAGCTACACTGTCAGTATTCCTCAATATGCTCACCCTGCCAAATGTAAATGAGTAAATGCTAATAGGTTAAACATAATAAATAAGGCATTACTAACCCGGCCTCTTAACGGACTAAGAACAGGGGTCTCTCCTGCTTGCCCACGCAGCCTCTGAAGATTGCCCTCTACATGACCCTGTCTTAATTAGCCTAGCCATTAGCGCGCTTCGCTCAACCAACAGACCATTTACAACCATCAAACGCAGCTAATAAAGCCTGCAGATGAGCAAAGGGGAAGAGGTTATTCATTATGTTTGATTAGTCAATGAAGAAAAAATCTCAAGGCAACTGCGTGGCCAACATGCAGAACAGAACAGAGCAGGTGGGGAGAGGATCATTGAACAGCAACCTTGACTCAGGGGTTAGACAGAACATAGTAAATATAAATCTGGTACACTCCAATTAGTACGATGTGTTACGTTTTGTGTGGTACGTATTCATTTGTGGATGTCATCATCCATTTTGTATGATATGTTTTGAATTGCAATTCGTACAATATGTTATGAATTTTCTGTTCTGAAATCCAATTTGCTGTGGCTAATGTAAGCTACAGAGCTTTCAGAAAGTTTTAAACACCTTTATTTTTTCAACATTTTGTTGTGTTACAGCTTAATTTGACATTTTGTGTCACTAATCTACACACAATACCTGTCACGTTCTGTCCATCGTTCATATGTGTTTTCCTTGTTTTAGTGTTGGTCAGGACGTGAGCTGGATGAGCATTCTATGTTGTGTGTCTGGTTTGTCTATTTCTATGTTTGGCCTGATATGGTTCTCAATCAGAGGCAGGTGTTAGTCATTGTCTCTGATTGGGAACCATATTTAGGTAGCCTGTTTTGTGGGTGATTGTTCCTGTCTCTGTGTTTGCACCAGATAGGACTGTTTAGGTTTTCACTTATCTTGTTTTGTATAGTCTGTTCATGTATAGTCGTCTTTATTAAAAACATGAATAACCACCACGCTGCATTTTGGTCCGCCTCTCTTTCACCAGAAGAAAACTCTTACAATACCTTATGTCAAAGTGGAATATTGATGTAGAACATTTTTTAAATTAATAAAATATTTTAAGATTAAATGTTTTGAGTCATTAAGAATTCAACTTTTTTGTTATGGCAAGCCTAAATATGTTTAGGAGTAAAAATGTGCTTAACAAATTGCATAACAAGTTGCATTGACTCATTCTGTGTTAAATAATAGTGGTTAACATGATTTTTTGAATGACTTCCCCATCTCTGTACCCCACACATACAGTTATGTAAGGTCCATCAATCAAGTAGTTTACTTCAGTTTTTAACCTTCTGTGTTATGTAACCACTGTCTTATGTAACCATACCAAACTTAACATATTATATTAATTTGAGTGTCTTGGATTTACATTTACGTCTAGTCTATGAGACCGGGTTGTGAAACAGAACCACTAGCAGCTCCATGTGAGGAATCATTTGTTCCTGGATAATGAGTTTACTTGTTCTCCCTTCGCTTTGTGTTTTTGTAGTGTTGCTCATTTCATTTGCAGCATGATTATGATGTGTAATCGACCTGATGATTATATTAATGATGTAAAATAATCTAAAGTAGAAGTAGTTGGAGGATCTTTGATAGGGAAAATGTATTCATCCTATATTATGCATTCTGATCTCAAATACAAAATGAAATAGAGAAATTATCCTCAATTAAAACAACAGGTTTATACTATTCACTCCTGAAACACTTACTGAATAGTTTTGGTCTATTTCTTTGGCACTATTAAGTTTCAGAAATTCTTATTATACCTGTAGCAAATCACCATTGACGTACACAACCGTTCAAACGTTTGGTGTCACTTCGAAATGTCCTTGTTTTTGAAAGAAAAGCTAATTTGTTGTCCATTTAAAATAACATGACATTGATCAGAAATACAGTGTAGACATTGTTAATGCTGTAAATGACTGTTGTAGCTGGAAACGGCAGATTTTTTATAGAACATCTACATAGGTGTACAGACGCCCATTATCAGCAACCATCACTCCTGTGTTCCAATGGCACGTTACGTTAGCTAATCCAAGTTTATTCTAAAAGGCTAAATGCTCATTAGAAAATCCTTTTGCAAGTGCGTTAAGAAGGCCAGCATCCCGGATTTGCCTTTTCACTGTTGACGTTGAGACGGGTGTTTTGGGGGTACTATATAATGAAGCTACCAGTTGAGGACTTGTGAGGCGTCTGTTTCTCAAACTTGACACTCTAATATACTTGTTTTCTTGCGCAGTTGTGCATCAGGGCCTTCCACTCCTCTTTCTATTCTGGTAATAGCCCGTTTGCGCTGTTCTGTGAAGGGAGTAGTACACAGCGTTGTACGAGATCTTCAGTTTCTTGGCAATTTCTCGAATGGAATAGTCTTCATTTCTCAGAACAAGTATAGACTGAGGAGTTTCAGGAGAAAGGTCTTTGTTTCTGGCCATTTTGAGCCTGTTATCGAACCCAGAAATGCTGATGCTCCAGATACTCAACTAGTCTAAAGAAGGCCAGCTGTATTGCTTCTGTAATCAGCACAACAGTATTCAGCTGTGCTAACAACATTGAAAAAGGGTTTTCTAATGATCAATCAGCCTTTTAAAATGCTAAACTTGGATTAGCTAACACAACGTGCCATTGGAACACAGGTGTGATGGTTGCTGATAATGGACCTCTGTACGCCAATGTAGATATTCAATTAAAAATTTGCCTTTTCCAGCTATAATGGTAATTTACAACATTACCAATGTCTACACTGTATTTATGATCAATTTGATGTTATTTTAATGGACAAAAAATGTGCTTTTCATTCATAAACAAGGACATTTCGAAGTGACCCCAAACATTTGAACGGTTGTGTACATTAAATCTAATGTAGTAAATATGTGAGGGAGAAGCGACAGAGATGATAGCCACAGCAGAATTAGGCTCCACTTGAGAGGATATGCAAGGGGCATTGGCCTCACTCAAGGACATAGCCTGGGTGTCTGTCATTTGCATGTCCTACTTTGCTCTGCTTTGTGCTGTGTGTCATGACTCCATGGCAACGACCATAGTAAATCAAAAGTGTATTAGCCGATGGCTGAGAAGGCGGTGAATATGGCTCAGAGAGAAAAAAAGAAGCAATTGCACAATCCCTCCATTACAGAAGAGAAAATGGGCGCTAATGCAGGAGGCGGGGAACAGAGAGGTTCAGATAAACCCAGCAGAACAAGAAAAGAAAGAATGAAAGAAAATAACAATAAAAAATATAACTACAACAAGGTCCTAAGTAATGGAATCCATTACCCATGCTGCATTGGGTTACATGCCATTGTTGGAGTGTTGAGTAATTGATAGAGAACTTGCTTTCAGGGTTATTCTGTGAGGGGGTGGGCGGGTGGCTTGGGTTGCCGATATGGGTATCTGGAGCCGGCCCTGGCCCACACAGAGCTGAAACATTGACAGTGATGAAGTGATTCCATGAAGCAGCATATGGAATTAGATTCATCTTAATTACTGGCCAAGAGGATTCAATGCTATTTCTAGAGTAGGGGTAGGAAACCAGATTCAGCCACAGGCCGATTTTTGTCTGAGTGGATGGTCAAGCGGACGGAACAGAATTATATATTATAATTTGTATGTTGCAAATTGACCACAACTATGCCCAAAAAGAGATCGTATTTGAAAATAACAATCACTTATTAACAGACCTAAACCAATACATCCTGATGTCCATATCCATTGACAACCTACTGGTGGACCGCAGCCCAATACAGTCGCCCATTGCCTGCGAGTCTTCCACGCCCTTCTCTCGTCCACCATGGACCAATAGCCCCGTACCCATGTGTAACAGTATAATTTTAGACAGTCCCCTCGCCCATACCCGGGCCCGAACCAGGGACCCTCTGCACACATCAACAACAGGCACCCACGAAGGATCGTTACCCATCGCTCCACAAAAGCCGCAGCCCTTGCAGAGCAAGGGGAACCACTACTTCAAGGTCTCAGAGCAAGTGATGTCACCGATTGAAATGCTATTTAGCGCGCACCACCGCTAACTAGCTAGCCGTTTCACATCCGTTACACTCACCCCCCTTTTGACATCCTCCTTTTCCGCAGCAACCAGAAATCCGGGTCACGGCACCAATGTAACAGTATAACTTTAGACTGTCCCCTCACCCATACCCAGGCGTGAACCAGGGACCCTCTGCACACATCAACAACGGTCACCCACGAAGCATCGTTACCCATCGCTCCACAAAAGCCGTGGCCCTTGCAGAGCAAGGGGAACCACTACTTCAAGGTCTCAGAGCAAGTGACGTCACCGATTGAAACGCTATTTAGCACGCACCACCGCTAACTAGCTAGCTGTTTCACATCCGTTACACATGCAACTGGGCCACGGAGGTTACGTGAAAACCTGTGCCTCTATTGTGGAGAGAGTAACCACCTACTCACTAGCTGTCAGATTCGCCCCCCCACGAGGGGGTGACCACAACCCGTCCACTTCACACTATCCTCATCCCACCTGGACAAAAGGAACACCTATGTGAGAATTCTGTTAACCTTTTGCGTATAGGGGGCAGTATTTTAGTTTTTGACTAAAAAAACGTACCCATTTGAAACTGCTTATTTCTCAGCCCCAGAAACTAGAATATGCATATAATTGTCAGGTTAGGATAGAAAACACTCTAAAGTTTCCAAAACTGTAAAAATATTGTCTGTGAGTATAACAGAACTGATATTGCAGGTGAAAGCCGAAGGAAAATCCAATCAGGATGTGCCTCTTATTTTGAAACCTCTCTGTTCCTATGCATGCCTATCCTCCATTTAAAGGGATATCAACCAGATTCCCTTTTCTATGGCTTCCCTAAGGTGTCAACAGTCTTTAGACATAGTTTCAGGCTTTTATTTTGAAAAATGAGCGTGAAGGATCACATTGCGTAAGTGGTTAGATGTGGGCTCTCAGAGTGAGTTTTGCGCAACTGAGTCAAGCCGCCATTGTTCCTCCCACTGTTATTGAAAAACCTACACACTCGGTTGATATATTATCGAATATATATTTTAAAACAGCATAAGGATTGATTATAAAAAACGTTTGACATGTTTCTGTGGACATTATGGATATTATTTGGAATATACATCTGCGTGGTCGTGACCGCTCTTTCCTGTGGATTTCTGAACATAACGTGACAAACAAACGGAGGTATTTCGGGTATAAAAATAATCTTTATGGAACAAAAGGAACATTTGTTGTGTAACTGGGAGTCTCATGAGTGAAAACATCTGAAGATAATCAAAGGTAAACCATTTTTTTGATTGCTTTTCTGATTTCCGTGACCTAGCTATTTAATGCTTAGTGTACATAATGTTATGTTATGCTATCGATAAACTTACACAAACGCTTGGATTGCTTTCACTGTAAAGCATCATTTCAAAATGGCAGGTGGATTAACAAAAGACTAAGCTGTGTTTTCCTATATTGCACTTGTGATTTCATGAATATGAATATTTTTTTTGTAATATTATTTGACTGTGGTGCTATGCTATTCAGCGGTTGCTGATGACAATTATCCCGCTACCGGGATGGGTAGCGTCAACAAGTTAATTGGCTACAGCTCAACGTTCAACACCATACTGCCCATAAGGTTCATCACCAAGTTAAGAACCCTGGAACTAAACACTTCTCTCTGCAACTGGATCCTGGACTTCCTGACAGACCGCCCACAGGTGCTAAGGGTAGGCAACACCACATATGCCACACTGATCCTCAACACTGGGTCCCTCAGGGGTGCGTGCTAAGTCCCCTCCTGTACACCCTGGTCACGCACAACTGCATGGCCAAGCACGACTCCAACACCATTATTATGTTTGCTGACGACACAACAGCGATAGGCCTGATCACCGACAAGGATGAGACAGCCTATAGGGAGGAGTTCAGAGACCCAGCAGTGTGGTGCCAAGACAACCTCTCCCTCATTGTGAGAAAGACAAAGGAGCAGATTGTGAACTGCAGGAAAAGGAGGGCCAAACAGGTCCCCATTTTCATCGACAGGGTTATAGTGGAACAGATCGAGAGTTCAAGTTCCTTGGTGTCCACATCACCAACAAACTAGCATGGTACAACACACCAAGAAAGTAATGAAGAGGGGACAATGTTGTTTCTCCTCAGGAGACTGAAAAGATTTTTCATAGGTCCCCAGAGCCTCAAACAGTTCTACAGCTGCACCATTGAGAGCATCCTGATGGGTTGCATCACCGCCTGGTATGGCAACTGCTCAGGCATCCAACCATAAGGCGCAACAGAGGGTAGTGCATACGGCTCAGTACATCACTGGGGCCAAGCTCCCTGCCATCCAGGACTTACAGTGCCATCGGAAAGTATTCAGATCCCTTGAATTTTTACACATGTTGTTAGGTTACAGCCTTATCCAAAATTGATTACATTTTTTACCGCCTTCATCAATACACACAATACCCCAAAATGACAAAGAAAAACACATTTTTTGACATTTTTGCTAATTTATCAAAAATGTCAAATTGAAATACGACATTTATATACGTATTCAGTCTCCTTACTCAGTACCATTTTTAAGCACATTTGGCAGCGATTACAACATTGATTCTTCATGGGTATGACAATACAAGCATGGCACACCTGTATTTGGGAAATTTCTCCCATTCTTCTCTGCAGATCCTCTCAAGCTCTGTCAGGTTGGATGGAGATCGGGTTCAAGTCCGGGCTCTGGCTAAGCTACTCAAGCACATTCAGAGATTTGTCCCAAAGCCACTCCTGCATTGTCTTGGCTGTGTGCTTAGGGTCGTTGTTCTGTGTGAAGGTGAACCTTCGCCACCCAGTCTGAAGTCCTGAGTGCTCTGGAGCAGGTTTTCATCAAGGATCTCTCTGTACTTTGCTCCGTTCATATTTGCCTTGATCCTAACTCGTCTCCCAGTCCCTGCTGCTGAAAAACATCCCCACAGCATGATGCTGCCACCACCGTGCTTCACTGCAGGGATGGTGCCATGTTTCCTCCACACTTGAAAAAAACATTTTTATTAAAAGAGTATTATTATTTTGAAGCTGGCCCGTGGCCATCACAGCCACCTATACAACTGCCGTATTTCCTTATGGCTACGTTATGAGTTTATACAGTATATGTTGAGAGGAATTATCTAAGTAATGGAATCTTGAATAAAGTGGAATGAGGTTGCTTTAAGTAAAGATTAGTGGTTAGATGACTTGACTCTTAGAGGTTAGTGCGCTGTATTTTAAACCTGAGGATCAAAAGTTAGCTTGGAACAGCGGTTATAGGCCTTCGAATTGCTTTTGGGGTTTCGAGCATAAAATGTTATTTGAACAGTTGACTCATTTTGGTTTGGTCTTTCAGTTTGCAGATCAATATTTCCCATAAGTTTTTCATGACAACTTAGACTTATGCAGTACATACTGAGAGTGGCAAACCGTCATTCAGGGCAGGTGGGTTAATAAAGGGCACACAAACATGGTCTCTTTTTTATTTTCTTGAGTAAGGCAGCTCCAAAATGTAGGTATTTCATCCTAGCTCAGTGTTTTCTGTAGTGGTGGGTGGTGATTGTCTCAGTGTTCTATCACTCATGGGGACACTACGTCACTGCAAAGTGTAAGGGTAGAGCTAGAAAATTCTAGCTCCTTGGGTGCTGCCATAGAGTTACATTAGAAGTGCCTGTACAAGAAGGCTCAATGTCATTGACCACAGATAAAATGAGGTCAAATCATGTTATATGTACAGTAGCTTTGATTGGACTTATCATGTCATCATACTTTCAAAATCTTAGCTAACAGTCATCTTCATGAATAATGTCGACAATCTACTAGCAAATAATTTTTAACCTTGTCATATGAAGAGAAACAATGAAGAAAAATGATTGATAAATGCATCGGTGCTCATCGGCCATTGGACATAAACATTACGCATCACCCTAATCATTTGTTCTATTTATCCCTCTTAATTTCGCCTACTGTTCTGACTTGGTTTAGAGAATTTAAATCATTGATTATTGTAAGAGCTTTCATTGTTTGCTTATATGCCCCCTTTATTTATCCTACGGTTCTGACTTGGTGTACAGGGAGAACACTGTAGGAATGGCCCATGTTCTGAATTCTGTCGCGGTACATTTCAAAAGTGCTAAACAAATAGTTATATGGACTACGACGTCCTAGCTCGCTCAATAATGTCTTAATCGAAATTACGGATGGCCTCTTATCCGCTTGTCGTCCCCTTATGCCATAGTTTATACATCTCAATTGTCATTAGAATCCACATTTGTTTTAAGCAAGTCAGCCATATCAACTATGTTTTTTTAAAGGCAGTAAATGAGGCTGAATTAACTGTTATGCTGCCAGACAAGGTTGACAAGATGTTGGATCTGCTGTTGAGACGGCTTTATGTAGGCCCTAACTGTTTGCGGGCACCGTTTGTCACCATTAAGGTATTGTTTAGTGTCGTGTTGTGTAGTGGTTTATCTGGAATGCATCCTCACTTATTTTTTTTTTGCCCCACCAAGATTTACATCCTAAAATCGCCACTGCATACTGATGCAGGTAATGGAAGAATTATGGATCTTTGGTCCATCCAAAACATCCCAGGCACTTTGTAAATCTTGCACAAACCTTACAACACACTGGATCAAAACTTTTGAATCCTTTTTATTTAGCTTACAAATAAACCTATGGGGATTTGTAATTAAAACTTTTCTTTATTAATTATCATCGCAGGGGTCTGAGGGGAATAGGCATTGGGATCATTATGCAGTAATTGCTCATAGTTTAAGGTCTATTTCACAGTTGAGCGGCCCAGTGAACCCAGCATTGCTGAATCTGTGGCTTCAATGTTTACAACTGGGGTGTCAAGCCTGGTGCCGGGAGGGGATTTGGAAAGGGTCAGTGACGACGCTGATTACTGGGTCCAGCTCAGGGTCCATTCACTAGGAGAGATTATTTACAAAGAGCCTGAACTATTTAACTCAACATGTTGGGTTCAGTCAATACAAAGACTGCTGTTCATGGCCTGTGAGAAAATACATGACCTCATTGGGCTGTGTGACTAACCATTATAGACACTGTACTTTGCCTGAGGAGAGCAATATGAATATCAACATTGTTAATTCAAATACATTTTGTGGAGGGGAGAACATCTCTTGCTTTTGATATCTTCCAAATGTGCCGGGATGAGTAGAGAGCACTGGATAGTACAAGTGATAAAGTGAAAAGAAGTCAAGACCACTAGCAAAAGGTCATTATCAATTAGGGATAATTTGATATGATGTCTTGCGTAAACGATTCTCTCGCAGGCAAAGTGTAACTGGATTGAGTATTAATAGATGAAACAGGATCCGTCACATTAACTCCTGTGGACAGACATACTGCACTGCTTCAGCTGGTGGAAGATCAACCTGCACACAGATAGAGGTGTGTGTGTGTGTGTGTGTGTGTGTGTGTGTGTGTGTGTGTGTGTGTGTGTGTGTGTGTGTGTGTGTGTGTGTGTGTGTGTGTGTGTGTGTGTGTGTGTGTGTGTGTGTGTGTGTGATGTAACTCCAACATATCATGTATGATAAGGTAGAGCTGTCATGATGGACCATCATGAGAATCCTCTCTGGTCACAGATCAGAGCTCTACTGTACGTCATGTGAGGGATAACGAGAGAAAAAAGGGAAGATAGAATTTCCATTTCAATCCATACAATTCTATTCCAGTTTCAAGTGATTGAATATGGTCAAGAGGTCACTGTATGGCCATAGAGTGGTACTGTGGTCATGGTTTCGTTCCTATCCCTTTCTTTACTCCTACTCTGCTCTGAGTATTCAGTAGTCTCTGTTGCCCATCCAGACCACTGACGAACCAACGGAGAACGAAGACTCTGAGACACATCATGCTACTGGTCCGGTACGACTCTGAAAGACACTGAAGCACCATGTTACTGGCCCGGTAGGACTCTGAAAGACACTGAAGCACCATGTTACTGGCCCGGTAGGACTCTGAAAGACACTGAAGCACCATGTTACTGGTCCGGTACGACTCTGAAAGACACTGAAGCACCATGTTACTGGCCCGGTAGGACTCTGAAAAACACTGAAGCACCATGCTACTGGCCCGGTAGGACTCTGAAAGACACTGAAACACGCCACGCTACTGGCCCGGTAGGACTCTGAAAGACACTGAGGCACGCCACGCTACTGGCCCGGTAGGACTCTGAAAGACACTGAGACACACCACGCTACTGGTCCGGTACGACTCTGAAAGACACTGAGACACGCCACGCTACTGGCCCGGTAGGACTCTGAAAGACACTGAGACACAACATGCTACTGGCCCGGTAGGACTCTGAAAGACACTGAGACACACCATGCTACTGGCCCCGTAGGTCTCTGAAAGACACTGAGACACCATGCTACTGGCCCGGTAGGACTCTGAAAGACACTGAGACACACCACACTACTGGTCGGGTAGGACTCTGAAAGACACTGAGACACAACCTGCTACTGGCCTGTAGGACTCTGACAACAATAATCCACTGGATGAGCAAACATAATAGAGTGGGTGGCTGCCTGAAGTGAAAAGAATGTGCCTGTGTCCCTATTCCCTATATAGTGCACTACTTTTGACCAGAGCCTCTATGTCTCAATTATAGAGAGGAGAATATGTGTTTTAGGAGAGATGGGTACAATAACAGAGTAAGTGAATCAAGAATCTTGCCTCCAATACAGTCACAGTTTATGGTATAAGCCCCAAGGTTCTAAGATGTGATCCCATTGTAGTCAGAGAAAGCTCAAGTGAATAGTTTTGTACTGTACATTACACACCAGTAAAGGTTCAGAATTCATGTTCCATACCAAAGATAGCACAGTGTTAACTTCTAGGTGACTGGGGGGCAGTATTGAGTAGCTTGGATGAATAAGGTGCCCAGAGTAAACTGCCTGCTACTCAGCCATAAAAGCTAGAATATGCATATAATTAGAACATTTGGATAGAAAACACTTTGAAGTTTGTAAAACTGTTTGAATGATGTCTGTGAGTAAAACAGAACTCATATGACAGGCAAAAACCTGCGAAAAATCCAACCAGGAAGTGGGAAATTTGAGGTTTGTAGGTTTTCAACTCATAGCCTATCGAAGATACAGTGGGATATTGGTTATTTTACATTTCCTAAGGTTTCCACTAGAAGTCAACAGTCTTTCTAACTTTGTTTGATGCTTCTACTGTGAAGTGGGGCCGAATGAGAGGGGATTGAGCCAGGTGTCTGGCAAATTGCCACGAGCTCGTGATGCGCGGTCATGTGAAAGTTAGGTTGCGTTCCATTGCTTTTCTATAGACAAAGGAATTCTCTGTTTAGAACATCATTGAAGATTTATGCTAAAAACATCCTAAAGATTGATTGTATACTTCGTTTGGCATGTTTCTACGACCTGTAATATAACTTTTTGGACTTGTCATCCGACCGTTCGGCAGAACTTGCACGCTCGTTTGGATTTGATTACCAAACGCCCTAAAAAAGGGAGGTATTTGGACATAAATGATGAACTTTATCAAACAAATCAAACATTTATTGTGGAACTGGGATTCCTGGGAGTGCATTCTGATGAAGATCATATTTATAATGCTATTTCTGACTAATGTTGACTCCACAAAATGGCAGATATCTCTTTGGCTGTTTTGGTCTCTGACCGCCGTACTCAGATTATTGCATGGTATGCTTTTTCTGTAAAGTTTTTTTGAAATCTGAGCGATTGCACTGAGGAAAAGTTTAGATAAAGTTCCATGTATAACAGTTGTATCTTTTTATCAATGTTTATTATGAGTATTTCTGTAAATTAACGTGGCTCTCTGCAAAATCACAGCATGTTTGCGAACTACTGAACATAACACGCCAATGTAAAATTTGATTTCTGGATATAAATATGCACTTTATCAAACAAAACATACATGTATTGTGTAACTTGAAGTCCTATGAGTGTCATCTGATGAAGATCATCAAAGGTTAGTGATTAATTTTATCTATATTTCTGCTTTTTGTGACTCCTCGCTTTGGCTGCAAAAAACGGCTGTGTTTTTCTGTGACTTGGTGGTGACCTAACATAATCGTTTGTGGTGCTTTCGCTGTAAAGCCTGTTGAAATCAGACACTGGCTGTATTAATGAGAATTTTATATTAAAAATTGAATTTTAATTATGAGATTTTTGTTGTTTTGTATTTGGAGCCCTGCACTTTCACTGGCTGTTGGCAGGGTGGGACGCTACCGTCCCGAATATCCCAGAGAGGTTAAAGCCTGCAAGCCTGCTTCTCCACAGGTATCAAATCAAATTTTATTGGTAACATACACATGGTTAGCAGATGTTAATGCGAGTATAGAGAAATGCTTGTGCTTCCAGTTCTGACAGTGCAGTAATATCTAACAAGTAATCTAACAATTCCACAGCAACTACCTAATACACACAAATCTAAAGGAATGGAATAAGAATATGTACATATAAATATATGGATGAGCGATGACCAAGCGACATAGGCAAGATGCAATAGATGGTATAAAATACAGTATATACAGTGGAGAGTAAATAAATGACTTAAAAATCATACAATGTGATTTTCTGGATGTTTGTTTTAGATTCTGTCTCTCAGAGTTGAAGTGTACCTATGATAAAAATTACAGACCTCTACATGCTTTGTAAGTAGGAAAACCTGCAAAATCGACAGTGTATCAAATATTTGTTCTCCCTACTGTATATATGAGATGAGTAATGTAAGATGTGTAAACATAATTTTTTAGTGGCATTATTTAAAGTGACGAGTGATCCATGTATTACAGTCGCCAATGACTCAAGTCTGTGTTAATGATGTCTGTTTAACAGTCTGATGGCCTTGAGATAGGAGCTGTTTTAACAGTCTCTCGGTCCCAGCTTTGATGCACCTGTACTGACCTCGCCTTCTGGATGGTAGTGGGGTGAACACCCAGGGGTTCGGGTGGTTGTTGTCCTTGGTGATCTTTTTGGCCTTCCTGTGACATCGGGTGCTGTAGGTGTCCTGGAGGGCAGGTAGTTTGCCCCCGGTGATGCGTTGTGCAGACCTCACTACCCTCTGGAGAGCCTTGCGTTTGAGGTGCACCTTGCATTTGCGGTGCAGTTGCCGTACCAGGCAATGATACAGCCCAACAGCATGCTCTCAATTGGGCATCTGTATATGTTTGAGGGTTTTAGGTGACAATCCACAATTTTTTCCGCCTCCTGAGGTTGAAGAGGTGCTGTTGCGCCTTCTTCACCACACTGTCTGTGTGGGTGGATTTTTTCAGTTTGTCCGTGATCTCCACTGCTGTCCCGTCGATGTGTATAGAAGGGTGCTCCCTCTGCTGTTTCCTGAAGTCCACGATCATCTCCTTTGTTTTGTTGACGTTGAGTGAGATGTTGTTTTCCTGACACTCCGAGTGCCTTCCCCTCCTCCCTGTAGGCTGCCTCATCACTGTTGGTAATCAAGCCCACTACTGTTGTGTCGTCTGGAAACCTGATGAATGAGTTGGAGGTGTTCATGGCCACGCAGTCATAGGTGAACAGGGAGTACAGGAGGGGGCTGAGCATGCACTCTTGTGTGGCTCAGTGTTGAGGATCAGCAAAGTGCTACTTGGGGTGGCCCGTCAGAAAGTCCAGGACCCAATTGCACAGTGCGGGTTTGAAACCAGGGCCTCAAGCTTAATGATGAGCTTGGAGGGTACTATGGTGTTGAATTCTGAGCTGTAGTCAATGAACAGCATTCTTACATAGGTATTCCTCTTGTCCAGATGAGGAAGGGTAGCGGCAGGGTAGCCTAGTGGTTAGAGCGTTGGACTAGTAACTGGAAGGTTGCAAGTTCAAACCCCCGAGCTGACAATGTACAAATCTGTCGGTCTGCCCCTGAACAGGCAGTTAACCCACTGTTCCCGTCATTGAAAATAAGAATTTGTTCTTTAACTGACTTGCCTGGTTAAATAAAGGTAAAATACAAATAAAAATAGGTGTGATGGCGATTGCATCGTCTGTGGGCCTGTTGGGGCTGTACACAAACGGAAGTGGTTCTAGGGTGGCAAGTAAGGTGGAGGTGATATGATACTTGACTAGTCTCTCAAAGCACTTCATAATGACAGAAGTGAGTGTTACGGGGCAATAGGTGGATCTACGTCTAGATTAAGGAAAAGGGACTAAAACATCTGCAGAAAGAATGCACAACTACATGACAGGAAGAGGATAGGGCTATGATATGCTATGCGGGAGCAAAGCCATACTGTTGACAATGACTTATCATGCTCATAAAATAATATTTGTTTCTGATGGGCAGTTGATTAACAACATCTTAACCGGACATGGCTAACAGCAGGCCCGAAGGCACTTCTGTGTGGATCAATAGTTACTCCTATTGAATCAATCAATAGGAGACACACACCAAGAATGCCCAATCAAATCAAAGGTCTAAGAAGTCAAAACAACATACACACTTAGGACACTCAACCATTAATAAAATGAGTGTTGCACCTCAACATTGAATCATTTCTACTAACTACCCACTGGCCTGTGTGATAGGATGAGTTTGATAAGGCATTTGCCACATAGACCTCTACAAATACTCAGCCCTGCCACTTTCATGCTGCCAGATTGTAGCCTCTGCTCAGTCAGTCTGCATTTTAGCCATTGGCTCATGCATAGATCCTGTTTTCATGTTGTGCCTGTTTTCCCTTGCCTGACACTGTTTTCTCTCCGCTACAGTTCTGTCTGCTCTGACTCTGATCCCTGCCTCCAGCCCCACGTCTCGTCAGTCCTGCCACCCTGCTCAGAACACCCACTCCACTGCTTCCTTGGATTCCGCTCCAGACCTACTTACCCAACCCCAACTCCTCTCGCTCCAGCCTCAGCCTCAGAACCTGGCTTCCTGCAACCCGCCCATGCTTCCCCTGGCCTGCACCCCATCTTTCACCAGTTTTTCAATTTTTCAATATCCCAGTCTCCTCGTCTGAGTCTGCTCTTGGGTTCACCTGCTCCGCTCCATGTAACACATCCATTAGACACACACACACAATCAAAAACAGTGTTTAGGCAAAACCCAGCTGCATCGACACAGCAGGTAGTGTGTACAGTCAGAGACTGGGCCAATCCACCAGAAAGCTTCTAAGACAGAGAGCGGCCCACTCCATCCAACTCAGGGATGGATTATTGCGACTGGAATGGAGCAGATGTTCTTTTCAATTGAGCGGATGAGACACTTCTATAGCTCACCACTTTACATGGTAGTACCCTGCAGGCAGGCCTCCTTTCAGCACAACCATCAATTGTTTTTGATAGAGTGTTTTGTCGACGACCTCCGTCAGTCAGGGCATTAAAAATGCCATGGCGTTTCCTGGGGCCTGGGGAGTGGAGGGAGAAGGAGGAAAAGAAAAGGGGGGTGTTATTGTAAATAGAAATAGATTAGAAAAAAGCACCAGAGACTTTCAGAGCAGATGATGCCTCTGGAATGCTCCTTAGGCAGACACGGATTACAGGGAAGAAAGCCATGGGATGTTGCAGAGTGGGCATGTGAATGATTTGTCTGTTGAATCTCATTTACAATTACTGTGTGTGTGTGACAGAGTGTGTGAGTGGAAGACTTAGCAGTGGGGCGACCAACGGCCCATCATACACAGAGATCCTAGCGTGCTGATCTAAAGGATTGAGAGGACGGTGACAGGGAGGAACAGCGCTATACACCCCACACAAACCACACATACACCACCTGCAAAGGCTTAGGTAGAACCAACAGCCATTCCATTAGCAAGCCCACATGACCAAATCAGACATAGGGACAAACAGACTGATAGACACCTGACACCTGCAGTGAGCCAGAAACAACCAGCAGCCATTACATTAGCACACCCCCAGGCGCAAAACACAAGACTGATAGAAATATACAGAGACTGACAGACTGGTAAGGCAGAGCCTAGTAGAGACAAACGGATACAAACAAACAGTCTTCATAGAACAAACTCTGAACCAAAACAAAAGCCCTGACTCCAAAAGGACATTTCTTAAAAGTCACACAATTCAGGGCAGGTCACCTATACAAAACCCATTCAACTAGCGCTTCTAGTTTGAGGTGTAAGGAAGTTTGAGTTGTTCTGCTGCTGACGACTCAGATTGAGACAGTTTCTCCCCATCCTACACAGTTGCTACTATGCTTGCAAACGACACCGCTTGCATATTCATTCTTTAGGCGTGTTGAGAGTGAGATTCTATTAACAGTTGTGTGGTGTTTTTTAGTTGCTTTCTGAGTCATTAGTGTGGAGGTGGCTGGTAATGAACATGTCCCCGGTTCTGGATGAAGTCGTCCAGAGAACGACAGACGGTGGTGACATGTCTCACCCGGGAACAGCTCCTTCTGTACTGACTCTCATTATCCTCTCATCTGTCAGACACACACACATCATAGAGAGAGATAGGATAAAGTGAGAGGTAAGAAAGAGATAAAGAGAGGGGAGATAAGGAGAGGGGGATTGAGAGAGAAGGACAGGGAAAAAGAGGGGGACAGAAAGAAGGAACACAGACACAGGTGCTAAAACAACAGAGAAGCAATCTTAGTCTTAATGATCCTTCTGTAACGATGCATCATTCTACCGTCTCCCTCCTGATCACAGCCACGATCATTACATCATTATCACCACCATCATTATCATCATCCCCACCATTACCACCACTGTTATTATCTTTCATCTGCCTCACTTTAGAATAATGTGACCCAATCACAGCACTTCCATCTCCATGTTGGTCTATATTAATAAATAAAATTGCCTTGCTCCTTAGTACTGTAGGGTGCAGTCAGAGCATCACAGCTCACAAGGACAAAGTTATCATCTTTTACAGAGGTCGGTTTATGTGTCACGTCCCATTCTACTGTAACCAAGAACATCCTATTTCACGAGTGTGCCAAATTCACCATGTTGTCTCATCTGAGCAGCATGTAGAATGCTGCTCCTCTGTGTCTTTAATAATAATGGCGTTTATCTCATTAGAGAGCTCTTCACACCACACATAATAACCCTGTGGGCCGCGTAGCGTCACAGCTCTGGAGCTCGGGGCTTTAATTAAGACTTGGTGTTATGTGAGTCCCACTGCCCTCTTTCTTTCTTTCCTCTCACATTCTCTCGTTCTCTCTCTCAGTTATACACTTATCTGTGTCCTACTATGAGTACTGATTTGTTGTGTCATGTCACAAGAGCATTGCCGAAATATGTTCAAAAGTTTGTAAAGAGGGGAAAGGGGGATGGAGCCGGAAAGAGGGGGAGGAAAGAAGGAACGAAGGAAAGAGTATTCCCCACAAGGCCTAATCATCAACGCCTTCTGAATAAAGTGATGACGCAATATTACACCATGTGGAACTGACAAAATGAGACAGTGTGACAACTTCTGCCCCAAAACCCCTGTAAAATGGCACCCACTACAACCATGACAGATCCAGTGAATCTGAACCATCTGAACATCAAAGACAGGGGGACAAAATGGTGCAAGAAACCTTCATTTTACTTCCTGATGAAGAACAAACAGAGGATGGCAGCCTGCTCTCTGTCAGTGTTGCCAGATCGCAGGGCCATCTGTGAGGAGAGGGGTACAGCTGGCCCTCTCTGCCTCTATACCCACACTGATCGCTACTCTCAGGCTCTGCCGTGCATCATCTTGAAGGGTGTGTTGGGGGAGAAGGGGGCCAACTAACAGCTGTTGCAATCAGACAGCTAACAGGTAAGTGTCTGCCCGCTTTAGCCTGTCTGCCCGCTTTAGCCTGTCTGCCTCACTGCCTGAGATCCTGATTAGTGTGTCTGCATTCTCAATGAGCCACAGAACCAGCATGGGCAAGACAGTGTCTCTACTCAGAACAGGCTTTGAACAGGCTCAGGCTAAATTAATCGTCTAATGTCCTCTGGGATACAGCATCCGTTTTTTTGTGTCCGATCTTCTGACACCTGATTAGCTACGTCCCCTGGTTGCTGCCAGCCGGGCTCCACTCTGATAGGACTGTCTGGCCTGGTGCACCAAGGCTGCTCCTCTCACTGGGATTCAACTACAACATTCATTAGATGAGGCAAACTTTGGAACTCACTCACATGCGCCACACAGACAAGCCTGTTCCACACAGGCAAACATGCAAATGCCCACAAACACATGCAAGCATGCCCGGCCGGGCGCAGACACACACAGACACACACACTCTTCCAAAAAAAGTACTTTCCATGGCTTCCATCTGTCTGATCCACTCTGTCTTTATCCCTCTCTTTTCATCACACTCTCATATGTATGGAAAGAGACTAAACAAATGGAATGGAGTTCACACTGTGATTATGAATAACTAATGGCATCGAATCCATGCCTATCACTGCTTATTTTCTCTCCTGCACCTGCAGAGCTGGAGAATACTGGCCTGCATGCTCTCATCTCGTCTAGACAGAACTGAGACAGACAGACGGGCATGTCAAAGTGATAGGAAAGGAGGCCTGTCATGTTCAACAGTATGTGGCGAGTGGTGAGAGATGGCCCTCCTGTTGTGGAGCTCCTCCTCTCCCCTCCATGGGACTCAGCAGGCAGTATCTCAGTCTCCACCAGCGTACCTCTTCATGGGCAATTTATAGACTATCTTCCTTTTTTGTCTGTGTGTGTATGTGTGTGTGTGTGTAGTGTTTGTGGTGTGTCTGTCCCACATCACTGATTGTTTTTCCTCTAAAGAGAAAAACAATCAATTCCATTTTACAGCATACATGTTATTTGCTCTCCCACTTTATTCCTAATGGAACACAAAAAAAATACTTGTTATTCAGAGATGCATTTATTGTTCCTCAGCAGGAATTCCCGTACCACAGTTATAGATATTATGTCATTTCAATGGAATTCTCCAGATAATAGAAGAAATACAGTACTATATTGAATTCCATTGGAAAACTGAACTCTGGGGACCCACATGATAAAAGCACTTACAGTAAAAAAATGTTAGTTTCTGTTTAACCCTGAGCTATTTTGAGGCTACAACAGAAGGGTTAACCATTGGATATACACAGTTGATCTTAGTGGAATGCACATTGAAATCTTGGTAATTCAATGAAAGCACAGTTTCTGCCTCAATGCAGACCTACTGGTCAAGCTATGTCCACGGATCCATGCTGTGTGCCTGGGTGACATCTGCACATGAATATACAGTAGGTCCTTGTGAGTCGTGCTAGAGAAGGTGATTGATACAGTCCTGTTCTTCAAGAACAATGGAGCTTCCGTCTCTCCTGAAGAGCCTAGTAGGGGTTAAGTTGTTTAATTAGGTGGGTTTATTAATACTAATCATTATGGCTGCTTTGTTTCGGGTCCTTGACCTTGTCCATGTGACAGAGTAGAGCCCACTTCACTGGGCAGCTGAGGACACAACACACACACTACACCATACACTCAGGCCTCACGTCAATCAGAACAATAACACACACATGGAGGACTAGTGGCAGGAGCTTAGCGGTTAGGAGCATTGTGCCAATAACCGAAAGGTCAATGATTCAAATCCCTGAGCAGGCAGAGTGGAAAAATATGCCTTTCTGATCTTGAATAAGGCAGTTAACACCCAACAATTGCTCCCCGGGCACTGATGAAGTTGATTAAGAAAGCCCCCTGCACCTCTCTGATTCAGAGGGGTTGGGATAAATCCTTTTCCCCTTGCCTACACCCACGTGCAGGACATCACAAACCACTGAAAAGGCCCCTGTTTTGAAGAGGACCATGTGAAAACTAGGACAGCTCAAAAACCACATGGAATCTGAAAATAATGTGTACATCACAGGATAGAAGACAATTTGTAGAAGACAGCTAGATTTTTGAAGTGGAACATCACTTCCATCGACTTCACGCTGAAATCAATAGCACAGGGGGTATAGCGCTGTTTACAAACACTATACAAATGCTGCTACTTGGAATAACCTATAGGACTACATGTTGGTTAGATGAGAACTGGCTTATACAGTTGAAGTCTGCAGTTTACATACACTTAGGTTGGAGTCGTTAAAACTAATTTTTCAACCACTCCACAAATTTCTTGTTAACCAACTATAGTTTTAGCAAGTCGGTTAGGACATATACTTTGTGCATGACATGACACAAGTCATTTTACCAACAATTGTTTACAGACAGGTTATTTCACTGTATCACAATTCCAGTGGGTCAGAAGATTACATACACTAAGTTGACTGTGCCTTTAAACAGCTTGGAAATCTAGCTGTCTTCTATCAGAAGCTTTAGAAGCTTCTGATAGGCTAAATGACATAATTTGAGTCAATTGGAGGTGTACATGTGGATGTATTTCAAGGCCTATCTTCAAACTCAGTGTCTCTCTGCTTGACATCATGGGAAAATCAAGAGAAATCAGCCAAGACCTCCACAAGCCAAGACCTCCATCAGCCAAGACCTCCATCAAGAGAAAAACTGTAGACCTCCACAAGTCTGGTTAATCTTTGGGAGCAATTTCCAAACACCTGAAGGTACCACGTTCCACGTCTGTCTCCTAGACATGAATGTACTTTGGTGCGAAAAGTGCAAATCAATAACAGAACAACATCAAAGGACCTTGTGAAGATGCTGGAGGAAACAGGTACAAAAGTATCTATAGCCATAGGAAAACGAGTCCTATCTCGACATAACCTGAAAGGCCGCTCAGCAAGGAAGAAGCCACTGCTCCAAAACCGCCATAAAAAAGCCAGACTACGGTTTGCAACTGCACATGGGGACAAAGATCGTACTTTTTGGAGAAATGTCCTCTGGTATGATGAAACAAAAATAGACATGTTTGGCCATAATGACCATCGTTATGTTTGGAGGAAAAAGGGGGAGGCTTGCAAGCTGAACACCATCCCAACCGTGAAGCACGGGGGTGGCAGCATCATGTTGTGGGGGTGCTTTGCTGCAGGAGGGACTGGTGCACTTCACAAAATAGATGGCAACATGAGAAAGGAAAATTATGTGGATATATTGAAGCAACATCTCAAGACATCAGTCAGGAAGTTAAAGCTTGGTCGCAAATGGGTCTTCCAAATGAACAATGACCCCAAACATACTTCCAAAGTTGTGGCAAAATCGCTTAAGGACAACAAAGTCAAGGTATTAGAGTGGCCATCACAAAGCCCTGACCGCAATCCCATAGAAGATTTGTGGGCAGAACTGAAAAAGCATGTGCGAGCAAGGAGGCCTTACAAATCTGACTGGGCCAAAATTCACCCTTATTGTGGGAAGCTTGTGGAAGGCTACCTGAAACGTTTGACAATTTAAAGGCAATCCTACCAAATACTAATTGAGTGTATGCAAACTTCTGACCCACTAGGAATGTGATGAAAGAAATAAAAGCTGAAATAAATCACTCTCTCTACCATTATAATGACATTTCACATTCTTAAAATAAAGTGGCGATCCTAATTGACCAATGACAGGGAATTGTTACTAGGATTATATGTCAGGAATTGTGAAAAACGGAGTTTAAATGTATTTGGCTAAGGTGTATGTAAATTTCTGACTTCAACTGTATCTATATATTGAAATGTTGAATGTTGATTTCGGGAGGCTACCATCAAGCAAAAGGGAACAGACCACTTTTCCTATTAACTTACACTGTAAATGAATCACGACCCAGAATAGGACATAAACAGTAACAATGGTTGGCTGCTATTTAAATTATTGCTTGACTGTCAAATCCATGTATTGGTGTGTGGCCAGCAACTTTTATAGAGAGACCGCCCAGAATTTTTCGTGCCATTTAGCGGCTCTTTTTGAACAGATCTTTTTTGGTGAGCTTGGGGAGCGCGTGCATTCTGGTCTACGCTCATTTTTATCAGTGTGATAAAAATAATACTTTTGGGGTTTTACAATGTAGTTTCTAGGTGTTACTAAAAATCATTGTTCTAGGTCATTTTTTAAAATCATTTTGAATGAATAGCCGTTTGAGAACCAAATGAGCCTGCTCTTTTAAGTGAAGAAAGCCAAATGAGCCAACTCTCCAAAAAGACTCAGAAGCACTACCACTTGCAGGACATCACAGCCCACTGAAAAGGCACCTGTCTTGGAGATGACCACAGGTAATTATAGGTCATTGTGGGAAGGGGGAAGGACAATAACATACAAAACTGAGTGGCAGTGCAAGCAAATTATGATATTGAACTGCATTGCTCGGCTTAAAACTTGTTGTTAGAAACAAAATATAAAAAATATGTCTCTGCATGTTCATTCAATATGTGAATCCTAGGTTGCTCCATCCACAGAAAGAAGTGGAGGAAAAGGAGGAGGAAGGACTGTGCCAGTATGGCAGCAGAGGCGAGGGGGTTTGTGAGGTGTGTCCCCTACCACACAAACACATTCACTGGAGCCAGTGCAGTAGGCAGGCTGGCGTGAAGAAAATACAGTTTCCGTCATATCCGGATGACTGAAGCATGAAGAACATTTCCAAAGGGAGCTCAGTGATGATGTCATAGACGAGGCATGGAATCCAAGCCTGGGGAACTAGGCCTGCTTTCCAGCAAGACTCCTGACAACGAATGGCAGGTGTGGCGACTCGATATGCAAGCCTGGGCATTTAGCGCCTGTCTTCCTACTTAACCAACACATTTTGCAGATAAAACTCAGTGACCCATTGACGCTAAAGATGTACTGTTCTGTGCCAACACATTACCCTCAAAATCCAATCCAGTGCAATTCCATGGAACTCATTTCATGCTGGGAGTACAGTAGCTAGATTACGTTTTATGGAGTTTCAGAACACTTGTCATGGAATCAGCTTAGGGAAAATCACTGGGAAAGGTGCTAATGACATGGCGGGAGGTGAAACATTGTTAATAAAGAGAGGCCCGAGAGAATACACAGGCCTGATACCAAGAAGAGAGTGTGTGTGTGTGTGTGTGTGTGTGTGTGTGTGTGTGTGTGTGTGTGTGTGTGTGTGTGTGTGTGTGTGTGTGTGTGTGTGTGTGTGTGTGTGTGTGTGTGTGTGTGTGTGTGTGTCTGCATGCGTGCGTCTGCATGCGTGCGTGTGTGTGTCAGCTACGGCAGGGCCCACATGCACGCCCAAGGAAAAACATGCACAGGCACACAAACAAGCACACACACACACCCTTCTACTGTGTCAAGTTAACAAGAATCCATGGAGAGGTTTCACATTGCTAATGAGGGTGAGAGCACACAATGATATATTGAAAATTAAGTCTGGTATCTTCACAGTAAAAACTAACTGACTTCATGAAATCATGCGCAGGAGAATAAAAAAAGGGCACCCTAAGAACCAAAAAACATCCATCAACCACAATGACTTGTTGAGCAATTATTACAAGAAGAGGGGAAAGCAGGACAATCTGATGAGTAAAGTATTTAGCAAAACCTTTTTGAAGTATAATAATTGCTTCACTTATTAACAATAACCAACACAATTCCAGTCAAAATAGAAGATTGTAAGAAGCACTGTAGCCTACCATTACTATATCCTACCCAACTCCACTTGTTGCCACTATCATGCATCCCATTGGTTTTCAAACACTTTGACTCGCAACCACCAAAAAGGAGTGGTATAAAACTTGCGAATTCCACCCATCAAGGTGTGCACACGTGACCATGCGCTCACAACCACTGTGTGAGAGCTTGGGACTATAAGGTTCTATCTGCAAAAAGATGATTCTGAGATAATTGGCTTTACATTCTTTTCTCATTCTTTTGAACTTAACAACATGAATTGGGGTATAGTGTAGGTAGAGAACATTTAACAGAACAAGGCTCTGTCAATAACTACATTTGGACAAAAATGCATATAGAACCTTATAGTCTGTCATTTTTATCATAGGTACACTTTAACTGTGAGAGACGGAATCTAAAAGAAAAATCCAGAAAATCACATTGTATGATTTTTAAGTAATTAATTAGCATTTTATTGCATGACATAAGTATTTGATACATCAGAAAAGCAGAACCTAATATTAGGTAGCCTATTGTTCTGGCAAATATGAGTCAGTAGTAGATTTCTAAACTGTATTTTATATGGATGATACAATTATAAATATATATATTATTTATTTAATTAACCTTTATTTAACTAGGCAATGATAAACGTAGGCCAAACTTAGTTTTTGCCAGGTGAAACTGCAGGAAATAAAACAAGTTCTTTCTGCTCATTAATCCAGATATGCACACCGCCTCTCATTGGTCAACAATCACGAAATGCAACTTTTTGGTTCTGAAGCATAGAATAAAACATTTTGGGGGAAATTATACCACCACCAAAGAGTGCACTTTGTAGACTGGAAGGGCAAAGGGGCATATAATAACACACCCAGAGGGCATTAGATTGTATAACAGCAGGGTGAATACATTGATCCCCCAACCCCAAGTAAAGTGTCCATCTGTTCCCAGTCTAAGGATAAATCACCTTTTTCACTGGTGATGGAACAGTGTACTGGCTCCTCTGTTCTCTCACAGCCTAATGGACACCTAGAAAAAGGGCTTTAAGCACAACTGTTATTACTGCCTCAGTCTGACATTTCCCTGACTGGGACTGAAAGGCTGTGGAAATATCAACGTAATTTGCCTGGGTAGACTGCCTGAGGTAAAAACAGACCAGAGGACATTTTTTTACTGGTAACTTCATTAAATTAGAAAAAGACTCTCTTTCATACCCAGACGTCAGATGCCTGCTGATCTACTATAAGTCCTGTGAATGCACTGTTACCATAGATAAACTTGAAAAAAACTCAGTTTGTACTAGCACAACTCAGTCCCTAAAGAGTTGAGAAATTGAGAGCAGCCCTCACAGCATCCTTCAAAGGAATCTCTCCCCAGACAGTTTACAACAGGGACACATACAGTATAAATGACTAATTGAATTGCTACGGCAATGATTTGACAACAAAAGGCAATGTGGCGAGTGGCGGACGCCTGTCATCTTGTGTTACTGTAACCCGTCTGAGAAAAGGTCCTAGCCAGAGCCATTGCACAGCCCAAACATGGCCCACTGTCAAGTCCAATGAACAGGCTGTCACAAACACAACAGAGAGGACTCAGCATAAAGAGAGATTGGAGTTTTGGCAGGGACCGTATACACACGGCAGACTCCGATGGCTTTTGACAAAGCTGGCATCTCGTAAAGGGAATGCGACATGGGGCAATTTGTGTTGGTGTCTCTGCTTAGGCTGCTATTCTGTAGTTGTACCAATGTAACTGTGATGTTCCGACACATTATAATGGACTTGGCATTCCTGGTTGGATGCTTTCCGGAATATTTGTTGCTGTTAGTGTTTTTTATCAGCACTCCCCAACAACTCTCTGCAGGTATGGTATTCAACTGTCAGTTATGCAATATTAGTTTCCTAAAGGCTCGCTGCACACCATTGAAATGGTGTGGGAATGATAAACCATAATGTACAGTGCCTTCAGAAAGTGTTCAAACCACTTTTTCCACATTTTGATATGTTACAGACTGAATTTAAAATAGATTCAATTGAGATTTTCTGTTGCTGGCCTACATAATGTCAAAGTGGAATTGTGTCTTTTAAATGTTAATTAAATGAATTAAAAATGAAAAGCTGAAATGTGTTGAGTCAATAAGTTTTCAACCCCTTTGCCTCAATAAGTTCAGGAGTAAAACTGTGCTTAACAAGTCACATAATACGTTGCATGGACTCACTCTGTGTGCAATAATAGTGTTTAACATGATTTTGGAATAATCATGTGCAAATATTGTACAATCTACGTATGCAATGATTTTAGAGACTTTACCCGGAAAGACTCGGCTGTAATCGCTGCCAAAAGTGATTCTAACATGTTTTGACCCAGGGGTGTGAATACTTATGTAAATTCAATATTTCTGCATTTCATTTTCAATACATTTGCCAACATTTCAAAAAACAAGTTTTCACTTTGTCATTATGAGGTATTGTGTGTAGATGGGTGAGAAAAACGTTTTAATCCATTTTCAATTTAGGCTGTAACCTAGCAAAATGTGGAATAAGTCAAGGGGTATGAATACTTTCTGAAGGCACTGTACATATTCATAGACTACTAAAAACAAATAAAATTAACAAATAAACAATTATATTAGACAGTGTTTTGGCCTGAAACATTTTATTAGTTCATTACGATTATAATTGAAACAGTAAGCAATTAGTCTTGTGTAAAGTAAACAATAATTTACATTATTGTTGATTTTAGACACAGATTGTGTGTGTGTGTATATGTGTGTGTGAAATTGTGCGTGACTTCCCCCATTAGTCTGAGATGGAGGGAGGTGCTGCCTAGAAGCAGAAGCTATGTGACGGGCTAAGACTGAGACCACTTGTTTTTAACTTATTTTTGTTGTAGTTCCAAGCCTTGCCCCCAGGTGCCTGTCAAATACATCAAAACAGAATACAGATTTAAAGAATGATGATAACAATGAAAATGAAGAAGGAAATGCGCAGCATAGTAATCTCGTACAGTAATGAATACCAAAAGGAAAATAGTGTGCCTGCCGACCAAGGTCGTTGGAATATTGGAATTATTCTGGATTAGAACGAGAACCAGAGCACAGAGTCCGTATTCTAATAGTGTTAACATACTGTTTTAGCCAGCGGCCAGACACTTACTTGGGTGATACTTTATTATTTCTGTTGTGCTCTTCATATAGTATACAGGTAAACAGTTCCAGGCGATTCAAAGGAGACACTGTCTCTGTCTATTAGGGTGGGGAGCCAGGGACTTTTATTGAACCTTCACTCTGGATGTAAGCCATACTGTTGGGGCTGAGATCAAAATACAAAATGATGAACAACTCTCCTATCTTCATCCCCCTGTTTATTAGTCATATACATAGCATGTACTGTATGGCGAAAACTGAACAGTAAACCAGAGCCTATGGCTCAATGGGGACTTAGAAGTGTACACACTGCCACCAACAGGTCGTTAGAGGTAACACCTCAGTGACACAGTCCTCATACTTTTTCTCATTATTCAAATGTCAAAGACGGCTTACTAAAGAGCCAATTGAAGTGGTTGACATTATTCTCTACCCCCTCTAATTCAGGAGTGGACCCCTCCATTCTGTCTGCTATGAAAATGCACATTTCATCTTCTCATTTCACCGGGGCCCCTCAGGGGTGGGACACAAAGGAGATAGCTAAAGGCAAAATGAATAATAGATGTGAGAGGACAATCAGACATAATTAAAGATAGAGATGAGATTAGAAAGGTAGAGATGTCAAAGAGAGGGACGATGAGGATGATCAGCGGTGCCTCTCTGGGACCTGTACTAATATCTGCCTGGTCCCAATCACTGTCTGATGAGAGAGAGCGGAGAGATAGATAGGGAGAGAGGTAGAGAAGGGGGGGGGGCAAAGAGATCTAAGGACACTGGTTGCTGGAGCTACACTGCACGTTGCACTGTGCAACTGATGTGTGGGATCTCTAAATATAGTCTATTGTTCTGAACACACCTTTGATCTGATTTATTTTTGTTTCATGTCATGTTCAGGTTGTATGGTCATGTGTGGAAACCAATGGAAACATGGTATGGTAAATTATCCACATTGCTGTAGTTGTTTGAGGGATCCGATGGAAAACTACGTCTGTTTTCTGTTTTCAACCAGAACAGAGAGAATTAGAGGTAAAGAGTAGAGTAGAGTAGAGTAGAGTAGAGTAGAGTAGAGTAGAGTAGAGTAGAGTAGAGTAGAGTAGAGTAGAGTAGAGTAGAGTAGAGTAGAGTAGAGTAGAGGATGGGAGATCTGATACTTATAGCTCACGGACATGCATCTATAGTACATCACAGCAGAGCCCCACTTATACAATCCATTTGAGTTCCCATTTGAGTTCCGAGTTGATTATGACACTACATGCAGTAGGCCTAACTGTGGTCGGCCACAGCTCACTGGCAAAATACTCTGTGGCTTTACTGTGCCACTAAACGTCTACACAACAAAACATGTAAATATTCAACAACAGCTTCATAATAAACACTTATTAGTACTTATCCAATGCATAGCATGGTTACTTAGAGTTTTATAAAGGTTTATAGTCATATAAAAATAATCCTTTTGAGAGTGATTCTTTTCGATTTATTTATCATTGTTTTCTGCTTTGATTTCCCCCAAAAGAGAAAAGAAGAAATTATGTCATGGCTTTGGTTACATCTTGCATAAACACAGCTCTCTGCCTTGTAATTAGGCAACCTTAGTGCAGGGAGCGATCAGGGCATTGGTATGGACAGAGAGGACGAGGCTGCCCACTAATTATAGCCTCACCGGGGCAGAGTAAAGCACCAAAGCTTCAGGCTATGATCACATGGCTGAGTCAAAGCAGAGGCGGGGTGTGTTTCAGGGTGTGCATGGGGGGGGGGCAGGAACACACAGGCCTAGAGGTAGATGCTGAGAAGTATCTGAAGGAGACAGCATCTAAACAAGAATAATAAAATATTTACCAACAAGGGTAAAATAAAAAGTAACACAATAAGAATAACGAGGCTATATACAGGGGGCACCGGTACAGAGTCAGTGTGCAGGGGTACAGGCTCGTTGAGGTAATCTGTACATGTAGGTGGGGGCTAAGTCACTATGCATAGGTAACAAACAAACAGCGAGTAGCAGGAGTGTACGGGGGGGTCAATGTAAATTGTCCAGTGGTGATTTTTATGAATTGTTCAGCAGTCTAATGGCTTGGGGGTAGAAGGTAAAGGCTGTTGAGAAGCCTTTTGGTCCTAGACTTGGTGCCGCTTGCCATGCGGTAGCAAAGAGAACAGTCTATAACTTGGGTGACTGGAGTCTCTGACAATGTTATGGGCTTTCCTCTGACATGACTAGTACGTAAGTCTTGGATGGCAGGAAACTTGGCCCCAGTGATGTACTGGGCCGTTCGCACTACCATCTGTAGCGCTTTACGGTCAGATGCCGAGCAGTTGCCATACCAGGCGGTGATGCAACCGGTCATCATGCTCTCGATGGTGCAGCTGTAGAACCTTTTGACGATCTGGGGGCCCATGCCAAATCTTTTCAGTCTCCTGAGGGGGAAAAGGTGTTGTCGTGCCCTCTTCACAACTGTCTTGGTATGTTTGGACCATGATAGTTCATTGGTGATGTGGACAACAAGGAACTTGAAACTCTCGACCTGCTCCACTACATCCCCGTCAATGTTAATGGGGGCCTATTCGGACAGCCTTTTCCTGTAGTCCACAATCAGCTCCTTTGTCTTGCTCACATTGAGGGAGAGGTTGTTGTCCTGGTACCACACTGCCAGTTCTCTGACCTCCCTATAGGCCGTCTCATTTTTGTCGGTGATCAGGCCTACCACTGTTCTGTCGTCAGCAAACTTAATAATGGTGTTGGAGTGTTTGGCCACGCAGTCGTGGGTGAACAGAGAATACACTAAGTACACACCACTGAGGGGCCCCAGTGTTAAGGATCAGCGTGGCAGACGTGTTGTTGCCTACTCTTACCAGCTGGTGGCAGCTCCACAGGTAGTCCAGGATCCAGTTGCAGAGGGAGGTGTTAAGTCCCAGGGTCCTTGGCTTAGTGATGAGCTTCGTGAAAATAAGTGAGACAAATGAGAAAAACACACTGTAGCCTACAGAGAGAAACTCAAAGAGTAAAGCAGATTAAGTTAAATGCAAAAGGTTATTTCATTTCTTACTGACTGATGGAGAAAAGAAAAGCAGGCCAGAAAACTACTGAAGACAAGAAATTGATTGACAATGGAAAGGCTGTGGGGATCTATCGGATTGGAAATAAAGTAATTAACTGCTATAGGCTCTCTTCACTGTATGATGCTCCTTCCTACCGTATTGCGTCACAAACAATCAATTTGAGTTCCCATCTTAGTTCCGAGTTGATTATGACAGACTCTAATGAACAAAGCAATGTGTATTAGTTGAGTGGCCCATAGGGTTAAGAACCATCTGTCCAGCTTGATCTCATAGACTAGACGTAACATAGAAAATGAAAATCCGGGATACTCAAATGTGTATGATATGTTTGGTATGGTTACATCAGACAGAATGTCAGTAAAGGAAAAACCAAAAGGAGGGTGATTGGTCAAGGTGGATGGGTAGGCAATAACGCAATCGTCTAGCAACCCAAAGGTTGTGTGTTCGAATCTCATCATGGACAAATTTAGCATTTTAGCTAATTAGCAATTACTTACCACTTAACCCTTCCCCTTCCCCTAATCTTAACCTTAAACCCTTTAACCCAGCGTTTCCCAAACTCAGGCCAGGGGACTTTAGTTTAGTTTTTTGCCTTAGCACTACTCAGCTTATTTGAATCAACTGTGTAGTACTGAGGCAAAAAACCAAAACGTTCACCCCTTGGGGTCCCCAGGACCGAGTTTGGGAAATGCTGCTTTAACCCACATCCTAACCCTAACCTTATTTATAACTTTAACCCCTTTGCAAATAAATTCATTTAAAAAATCCTACAATGTGATTTTCTGGATTTTTTTTTCTCATTTTGTCTGTCATAGTTGAAGTGTACCTATGATGAAAATTACAGGCCTCTCTCATCTTTTTAAGTGGGAGAACATGCATAATTGGTGGCTGACTAAATACTTTTTTGCCCCACTGTACATATGAGATGAGTAATGTAGGGTATATAAACATTATATAAAGTGGCATTGTTTAAAGTGGCTAGTGAAACATTTATTATATACATTTTTACATTATTAAAGTGGCTAGAGATGAGTCAGTATATTGGAAGCAGCCACTCAATGTTAGTGATGGCTGTTTAACAGTCTGATGGCCTTGAGATAGAACCTGTTTTTTAGTCTCTCGGTCCCCGCTTTGATGCACCTGTACTGACCTCGCCTTCTGGATGATAGCGGGGTGAACAGGCAGTTGATCTGGTGGTTGTTTTCCATCTATGATATTTTTGGTCTTCCTGTAACATCGGGTGGTGTAGGTGTCCTGGAGGGCAGGTAGTTTGCCCCCGGAAATAAGTTGTGCAGACCTCACTACCCTCTGGAGAGACTTACGGTTGTGGGCGGAGCAGTTGCCGTACCAGGCGGTGATACAGCCCGACAGGATGCTCTCGATTGTGCATCTGTTAAAGTTTGTGAGGGTTTTTGGTGACAAGCCAAATTTCTTTAGCCTCCTGAGTTTGAAGAGGCCCTGCTGGGCCTTCTTCACAACACTGTCTGTGTGAGTGGACCATTTATGAATTGCAATTCGTAACATATCATACAAATTATAATTTGTAATATATCATACAAATTATAAGTTGTAATATATCATACAAATTATAAGTTGTAATATATCATACAAATTGTAATTTGTAACATATCATGTGAAATGGATGATGGACATCCACAAATGTATGCATACCATACGAAATGTAACATATTATACTAATTTGAGTGTCCTGGATTTTCATTAACTATGTTACATCTACCCCTGAGTACAGGTTGCTCTATCAGCATTGCTGTTGTTCTTGAAAAGCTATATTTCCAACCACTAATACCGTGAACGGCAACCAATTTTCCACATAATGAAGTACATCCACTTGAGTGTCGATATATAGGGAAAGCAAATCAAATCTTTGTTGTGTTCAGCAGGCACGCTTGTCCCTGTAGGAATGCTGTGCTGATGTGCTATTTCAGTTCCCATTACCGAACCCTCACAAATTTTCAAGTGAGAGAGTTTTGAAGTTTGAAGTTTGAATTCTTTTTAAAGATTTAACAAATATTTTGTTGAAGAGACGTCACTGTGTTCCGATGGAAATTAAACCCGTGCCTCCGCTTGCATGTTTCTAGTTAGGCCACACTGCCACTGGGAAAAGGGACCCTCTCATCAAACGTTTTAATTCTTACAATTGGATATGCATGACATTTGGTGGTGGGAAACCAAAATGATTGGAACCATTCCTGCAATTTCTACAGTATACTTTATTACGAACATTGTTTCTCTCCATGCACACACTCATACACATGGGAGAGTTGTTGCGGGGGAGGCGGAGCATTAATACACAGTATGTAACTTATCAAAAGACAATAGGACTGTGGTATTCCAATTGTATGACCTTTATCACGTGTAGAACAATGCTTTACTGAACTTAAAGTTTAGTGCACGTCACGCTGTTTCTGATGACTTAGTGGTTGTAAATCTGTGGTGACAGCTATGTGGCTGCATGTGAGTGCCTGAGAACCAAGCGGCTGCCACATCGCTGCCTGCCTCCTTGCCTGCCTGCCTCCATGCCTCACTGACTCCATTCATCACTGCCCCCTCCATCCCTGCTTTCCTCCATCCCTGCATCCCTCCATCTTTGCCTCCCTCCTTGTCTGCCTGCCTACTTTCCTCCTTGACTCCATTCATCACTGCCCCCTCCATCCCTGCTTTCCTCCATCCCTGCATCCCTCCATCTTTGCCTCCCTCCTTGTCTGCCTGCCTACTTGCCTCCTTGACTCCCTCCCTCCTCCTGCCTCACGTGGAATTCAGTGAACTTCACCCTGAGACAACATCATTGTGCACATTATGAAGAACGCAGTGACCTTGATACCCTATATTTACTGTGCATACACACGCACAAACATGCATGCACAGTTGCACACACACACACACACACACACACACACACACACACACACACACACACACACACACACACACAGACACAGAGAATCACACAGAGAAGCACACACTGTCCGTGTGTAGCCTAAGGCTAGGAAAGGAAGTTTAGCACAGAGAACATTTTTGATCCTCAAAGTCATCTAATGTCTGTCTAGGTTCCAAAAAAAGACAAAATTATATTTGATGAGGACACACGATAGACCAAAGCAAACAACAGCAATTATAGTGATCACTGCTTGCTTAACGCTATGCTTCACTGCTCATAAAAAAGTAGAGACGCGAACTGTTCAAACAAGCCTGCCATCTAGTGGTCAACATGTATAACAGCATGACGACATCAACAGAAGAGGAACTCAGACACTATCAGTAGGTATGCTCTGACCAGGGTCCTGACTATCTGTGGTCATTAAAATAAGTGCAATTTGTACAAAGCCCCCAAATAAGTGCAAACCAAAAGTGTCCTGACCAGATACCTGACTTAGGTTTCATTCCATTATGGCCACTCAACCCTTCCCAATTTACATCAGACAATCTATCCCTCAGGTCATTTTTATAATGACAATGGTAATAACATATTATCCTGATTACAGGGCTAACACACTGCCTGTCTGATGGTAGCCACTAGCCAGTGCAGCGCAAGATGCAGACTATAATGGTTGAGAAAGGAATCAGCCAAAATGGCCAGACATTAGCCTCCCCCTTCATTCACATGATACACAATGTTTTTTCTAAGGGCCAGTGGGACAACTGTTCCAGCTGCACACCATCATAATGGCCAGTCGTGGTCTAGAATACCACAGTACCTTTCCGGCTCACACCTCAATCACTCTGGTACCCCAGAGGAAGGTGCTTAGCACCTCTAGCTTCCATAATACCCAGCTGTGAAAAAGGATCAATCATAGAGCCATGCATCTAAGCCTCTGTGGATGAGGGTTTCTGCGTAGAAAAAGGGTAATGTAGTGTAAGTAATGCTTTAAGATCTACAGGATCATTCTCCATGCTTTTCATTTGGAGCTGCGGACCATCGCCAGCAAACTGAGCAGAATACTAGAGAGACTTTGAGCAAAGAGATGTGTTTAATGAGATTAAGGGCAACATTTTCACAGGGGGTTAATCCCCGTCTTCTGTATTATCACATGTTCAATTCCCCAAAGCAAGCCTACCACACGGCTTGGATCTAATATCATTTTCCATTATTAATTGAGTTGGAGATATAGGCCCCTTTTAAAACAAAGCTCACCACCACACTTTATTTCTACTCTATCAAGGAATATTTTGAAATCATTTGAACCGTTTACCAAGGTTCTCTTGTGGTCACTAATTTACCTTATCCTAAGGTCCTATTTATAAGGAATTGGAGGTCTTAACCTACAGTCCATCATGCAAGAGAACCACGCATCTCTTGATTCTGTGAAAAGACCCACATTCCCTAATCTGAAGTACTTACAAACATTTCTATAGATACATTGGCATGAGTGTCAGCGTAATTTCTCTGAAACAGCCCCAAAACATAAGAAAATCAGTAGCAGGTGGCATTTGCAAGCATGGATGGTGATCTTCTGGCTTTATGAAGGACTCACTTGATTGTCCTGAACTGAACTGAAAACATGACAAACAGTAATCTCAATCATGGTTGCAAACAATTCAAATCAAATTAACCATTATTAACCAAATTAACCATTATAGGTCATACACATATAATCTAAGTAGGAATGAATTAAGACTATATACATATGGAGGAGCGATGTCAGAGCAGAAACAAACCAAAATATTGTAGAATAGTATAGAAAACAGTATATACAGTGCCTTGCGAAAGTATTCGGCCCCCTTGAACTTTGCGACCTTTTGCCACATTTCAGGCTTCAAACATAAAGATATAAAACTGTATTTTTTTGTGAAGAATCAACAACAAGTGGGACACAATCATGAAGTGGAACAACATTTATTGGATATTTCAAACTTTTTTAACAAATCAAAAACTGAAAAATTGGGCGTGGAAAATGATTCAGCCCCCTTAAGTTAATACTTTGTAGCGCCACCTTTTGCTGCGATTACAGCTGTAAGTTGCTTGGGGTATGTCTCTATCAGTTTTGCACATTGAGAGACTGACATTTTATCCCATTCCTCCTTGCAAAACAGCTCGAGCTCTGAGGTTGGATGGAGAGCATTTGTGAGTGTCCAATAAGGGTCTGACAACCTCATATTCATTAACACTATTCATTTCAAATCCCCCTCCCTTGGCAGCCACCCGACTAGTAGATGAGGCCTTTTGATTGCCTCTCTAGCACTGAATGGAATTGTAGCCTTTCAGTGAATCACTTTCACAAAACATTCCTCTGTGGAATGTAGCAACACCAAAGTCCAGTTTCCACATCAAGATTCCTGTATTTTGAGAGAGAAAATAGCATGACCTTTGAGGAGGCCTCTGTGATTTAGTCAATACACTTGATATCACTGGCGTAGATGAGCAATGACTAGGCCTGGGAATTGTCAGGGACCGCACGATACGATATTATCATGGTACTTAGGTGCCGATACGATATGTATTGCGGTTCTCAAGATTCTCACCATTTTATATGTATTGTGTTTCAAAACTGAGCGATTCCATGGTTCAAACATATTCCTCACGATATGTCTGCTGTAGAGGGACAAGAGAGAGAGCCATGAGAAAACGAGTTTTGATCAGACATGGAAATAAAAATGCTGAAAATGGGCTTCCTATTTCAAAAGAAGACAGAGAACAAGCTTTGAAGGAAAAATTCTGGAGCTTTTGTGCAGGTACAATCAATTATTGAAAAAATAGTTAGCATCTATTAGGCCCATTCAACACCTCACTGTCCTCAACTGTGTGTCTGATAGCTCGCAGGCCTCGCTGCTCCAGACTGTATATTTTTTTTCAGGGTTTGAATTCAAATGAATCTCCGCTGGGTGAGTTGCTTCTCCCAGGGCTTTGTATTGGGAAAATGCAGGCCACATGGAGAACATCAGAGGTCTTGAGGAGAGAAAATACATATTGGAAAGACTTCAAGCCTGCATTCTGGAGAGCGAGCAGAGATAGAAAGGCACGTCGCTGAGTCACAGCTGCACTACTCAACAGTGGATACATCAAGATGTCACACAGTTCTTCCTGGGAAGGAGAGGCGGACCAAAACGCAGCGTGGTTATTTTTATACATCTTTAATAAAGATGATAACTTGGACAATGTATAATACAAGATAAGAACAGTGGAAAAACCAAAAGAGCCCTATCTGGTACAACAAAGACAGGAACAATCACCCACAAAACCCAACACCAAACAGGCTACCTAAATATGGTTCCAATTCAGAGACAATGACTAACACCTGCCTCTGATTGAGAACCCTATCAGGCCAAACACAGAAACAGACAAACTAGACACACAACATAGAATGCCCACTCAGATCACACTCTGACCAACCAAAACATAGAAACATACAAAGCAAACTATGGTCAGGGTGTGACACAAGACAAGTATTAAGTAGGAAGGGAGAGGGATATGGTGATGGTGATGTGGAGGATAAGACTGGATCACACAAGATGTTACTTCACCAGGTCTCAGTGACAGTCAGAGCTTTCTGAGATACTGACTGTGGGATGTTACGAAAATATGCAGGTTCTCAAATGATGAGTAACCTTGTATAAGAGAGGAAACACACCTGAACAATTGATGGCCAAATGCCTCGGACCAGAATATCACAGAAAACAGCCACAGTTCGCTTGCACCCAACAATGCATATTTACAGTATTTGTAGCCAGCCACATTGCAATCTTCTAACACTTTTTTTCTAAGAGTGACAGAGATTTTAATAATGAGAAGTGGCCTTTTTCTCTGAAGGACTCCCAGGGGTACTCTTATAAGCATTAACATAAAGGAAAGTATTTTGTTCAACGTATCACATATAATGATAATACCTACTTAGTTTAATGTAGCGTGTGTATTGATTATTCATTTAGCATACCATGTTAAACGATAATACGTGTTTGAGTTAATGTACCGTATCAAAAAGGATAACGCTAATGCCATTGGGGATATTCTCTGTATGACTTCACAACATGAAGGTGTTCGGCAGCAAAGGGATTTAAATTGCAACAGAAATATGTGCTTGAATGAGAAATATCATTACTGGCTTCATCCATCCATTCATTATGATCTAAAAAACACTGACACCCTGTGTAGAGCCCTGCACAGGCATGCATTTCAAGCCCGAGCCCTACCTATGTGTCACGAATCCCGCCGAAGATGGTGCCTCTTCCTGTTTGGGCGGCGCTCGGAGGTCGTTGTCACCGGCCTACTAGCTGCCACCGATTCCCTTTTTCTGTTTCATTTAGTGTTGTCTGATGAGTGTCGTGGAATTATCAGAATTTGTTGGTAACATTTGTAAGATGTTTAATGTTCATCAAATGTGTCTAAGTTACTTCTCATAAGAATATATTTTGTTGTACTATAGAGGTGGCCATTGGCAGTTATCTGTTCTATGTCAGGACTAAGTTGCATGGGCCACATGAGAGGGGAGAGGTCAAAGTGTCATCATGTGTAAACATATCTTTTACTCCCTACTTTTCCCAGTGGGGAAAGGAGGGGTTGCAGTGTCTGGAATCATTCTATGCTCCCTCTAATGTTGTTTCTATCTTAACCTATAGACTCACCTCCTATCCGTGAGTTTGTCCAGGAGTTTGTGTTTAGAGTGGGTTGTATATAAATGACAATTTGATATATGCCTGTTGATATGGAGGATTTGATTGATGGTTCTGGGGTTTGGGAAAGGAGACAGAGCTGAACGATGAGTTATGTCTATGCTGTCTGACTATGGGTGTCTTTGCTATTAAAGGAACTCAGTTGCATTGTAAGGGGACTCTCAGAAAATTCACTGAGGAGACAGTGGATTATCTGAGAGTCACAGGATTGTGATAAGAGCTCATATAATTAAAGATGGACTTTTATAACTAACTCTGACGTGTGTGTGTGGTTTGCTCCCATGATTAGGTAAATAGAGGACATTTCCACGACATGAGTTGCACCTGTTTCTTGTTTGGGTTTTGGTTTTGGGCTATTTAAACCCAGTAGGCCCGCCGGCTTATGTGCAGGCTTGTTTTTCTGTTATTGGTGTATGTATATTTTGTGGATTTTATTTCCCAAACCGTTTCGTCCTGTTTGTTTTGGACTGGGTCTTTTAGCGCCCGTGTGTATGGCATTGACCGACACACTGTTGTTTGGGAATAAATAGCCACGTATCAAACGAGCCTGCTCTCTGCGCCTGTCTCCTCCACCCACTACTTCCAGACGTCCTGACACTATGCCGATTACATTCAGGCCTTACCCTGCCCAGGCCAATTGCTTTTGCCAAATTTAAGGCTCTGCCTGAAACCCAGAATCAAAAATAACTTCATTAGTATATCCATTAGCTACTCCTCTCAGTCTGTCGCTCGCTCCCCGCGCGCATCTCGCTCTGCATGCGCTCTGCTCATAGTGGTTCTGAGTCTGTGAGTATCCATAGCAATGGCTACACTTGGGCTCTTTTGCTCATTGCAGAGACATGAGAGAGCTGGTAGCTGTCACCATAAACTCAGACAAAACCCAAGGAACATTATTATGTCTGTGAAATCATCTCTCCTGTCTTATATTTGACAAGGTTGAAACCCTTCTGACTCCATGTTATGATCTTGGTAAGATATGACTGTACTGCACAGCAGAGCATGAGCAAATGGCTCGGCTTCAAAATGTTAGTGATCGATTTAGTGATAACCGAGTCCGTACCCTAGTTATTGATAAAACATTTAAAAAACAGTTCCTTCCAGACCCTAACCCTAACTGTATAATGCTGGGGCCCGTAGGGTTTGGGTCGAGTAGCAGAGCTCTAACCCTGAGACGCTTTATGACTATAGGCCCAGTTCTTTTGTCTAGTCCTTTTGTAGGCCCGCGGATCAATTCCCCTATAAATAAACAACATTGCACTTAGGGTCCCCAATAGTCTAGAGCCAGCTCTGACTGCATGTGTGGGGTTTGGATGTGGATACGCAGACCCCTCTAGCATATGCGGCCCCTTATGATCACTTTAAAATGTTTGTGGCCCCACCCCCATCAATGCTACCCATCCCTGGTCTAGTCTATGCCAGGCCAGTGTCCACATGCGTGTCCACCACTCACCCATCATGATGTCCTTGGTGACAGACTGCAGCACCACCTCCTCAAAGCGTTCTCCGCCAGAATGAACAGGGAGAAGTCCTCAAAGATCAGCTCCTGGAAGCGAGGGAGGTTCTGGTCAGGGAGGGAAGAGAAGAGATTAATTCATTCCTTTCAGTCCGGAAAACCTCCAGGAATTGATGACATATCAATTGAGTTATATCAGAGCTTTATTGATTTTCTCAAAAATCCACTATTAGCATATTTGAACTACTCCTATACAAATGATAGACTATCAGATACACAGCAAGAAGGTCTGATTTCACTATTACTGAAACAGTAAAGACCATAACTTGAAAAAATAGAACACTATGAAGCAATGAAGAAACCAGGTCTGGTCTTTATAGCAGATTTTGAAAGGCCTTTGATAAAGTATGTATATAATTTATATATACAGTATTCAGACTCCTTGACTTACGTTACAGCCTTATTCTAAAATGTATTATTGTTTTTTCTACCAAAAAATACCCCATAATGACAAAGCAAAAACATCTCTCCAGAGATGTTCGATCGGGTTCAAGTCTAGGCTCAGGCTGGACCACTCAAGGACATTCGGAGACTTCCGAAGCCACTCTTGCGTTATCTTGGCCGTGTGATTAGGGTCGTTGTCCTGTTGGAAGGTGAACATTCATTCCAGTCTGAGGTCCTGAGCGCTCTGGAGCAGGTTTTCATCAAGGATCTCTATGTACATTGCTCCATTCATCTGTTTCTCGATCCAGACTAGTCTCCCAGTCCCTGCCGCTGAAAAACATCCCCACAGCATGATGCAGCCACCACCATGTTTCACTGGTGGAAACATGGTGGAGAGGGATGGGGATGGAGCCGTACTTAGGTTATTGCATCATTAAAAGACACAACTTTTACATTACCCTGTAGTTTACCAATACATATGTCTGATAATGAAGTAGACATACTTGGTATTCATATCTCTCCAAAAATCCCTCCAAAAATAAATGAACAATATATTTCAATAGAGAGATCTTGCAATAATGGAAAGGTAAATAACTGTCTCTTTATGGAATAATCACACGGATGAACTCTTTAATCATACCACAGTTTAATGTTACTTATTTACTTATAGAACTGCCTACTCCAGACAAATCATTTTTCAAATTATATGAACAAAGATATTTCACTTTATTTGGAACAGTAAGCCAGACAAAATTAAACATGCATATTTATATAATGAAATACAAGTTTGGAGGGCAAAAATGATTTAATGTTAAAGCATTAAACCTCTCTTAACTTGTTCTCTTGTAGATTAGAAGAAATGTCTCACTCCTTGTTAAAAAATGTCCTTTATCCAGATTACAACCTCTCACTTTTGGTTCATTTAAAATGAAACCTTGTTCAAAGTATCACCGTTTCTAAAACAAGCCATAACTGGCTGCAATTCCAGTTTCATCGTTCAGAAAAGACAGAACAAATAGTACAACAACTATTATGGTTCAACTCAAATAAATATCTTTAATAGTGATATTATGAATAGGAATGGTGGAGTTATGTCACACGTGCAGTTAACAAAAATATATGGAAATATTTGCATCATAAAGGTTGCAAAATAGCTCGGAAGAGAATTCCGATGTTTCCGATTCCATGGCACACGGTTAATTAACTGATACACAAAACAACGCTTGTTTCAAAACTCAAAGTTCTTCTATTCAAATTATTATTGCCACCAACATAATGTTCTGAATATGGGGCATACAACCATCTCAGCTTTGCAGATTTGGCTGTGAAAAGACAGAATCATTAGATCACTTATTATGGTATTAACTCTGTTTCTGGTCACAGGTTCAGGGGTGGCTGAACAATCACAACATTTACCTGCAACTAATCCTACAAATAGCACTGTTGGGAGATTTGGAAAGCAATAGTCAATCAATCAAATCAAAGTTTATTTGTCACGTGTGCCGAATACAACAGGTACCTTACAGTGAAATGCTTACTTACAGGCTCTAACCAATAGTGCAAAAAAGTATTAAGGGAACAATAGATAAGTAAAGAAATAAAAACAACCGTAAAAAGACAATGAAAAACAGTAGCGAGGCTATAAAAGTAGTGAGGCTACATATAGACACCGGTTAGTCAGGCTGTATGTAGTATGCATATACGATGAACAGAGAGTAGCAGTAGCGTAAAAAGGGGTTGGCGTGTAGTGGGTGGCGGGACACAATGCAGATAGCCCGGTTAGCCAATGTGCGGGAGCACTGGTTGGTCAGGCCAATCGAGGTAGTATGTACATATGTACATGAATGTATAGTTAAAGTGAATGTGCATATATGATAAACTCCCAACAATGTAACACTCTTAGTAAAAAATATACATATTTAATTTACAATCTGTAGATACTATGCAACTAGAAAGGTTCAGACTGCATGTGAAACATTACAACACAGTTGAAACATGTATGGCACGTGGGAACCATAGGAGGGTGGTTAACGGAGATACTCAAGATGGGATGGGCTGAGAGCAGCTGAGGGGTGGGTTTAAAAGCCCATAATATATACTAGTTATGACTGAAAATACTATATATGTATTTTATTTAACCTTTATTTAACTAGACAATTCAGTTAAAGAACAAATTCATATTTACAATGAAGGCCTACCAAAAGGCAAAAGGCCTCCTGCAGGGATATAGAAATATAGGACAAAACACACATCATGACAAGAGAGACAACACTACATAAAGAGAGACCTAAGACAACAACATAGCAAGACAGCAACACATGACAACACAGCATGATAGCAACACAACAACAACATGGTAGCAACACAACATGGTAGCAGCACAAAACATGGTACAAATATTGTGCACAAACAACAGCACAAAGGGCAAGAAGTTAGACAAAAATACATACGCAAAGCAGCCACAACTGTCAATAATTGAGTCTTTGAATAAAGAGATTGAGATAAAACTGTCCAGTTTGAGTGTTTGTTGCAGCTCGTTCCAGTCGATAGCTGCAGCGAACTGAAAAGAAGAGCGCCCCATGGATGTGTGTACTTTGGGGACCTTTAACAGAATGTGACTAGCAGAACAGGGGTTGTAAGAGGATTTTATAAATAAGCATCAACCAGTTGGTCTTGCGACGGGTATAAAGAGATGACCAGTTTACAGAGGAGTATAGAGTGCAGTGATGTGTCCTATAAGGAGCATTGGTGGCAAATCTGATGGCCGAATATAATGTATACCAAATGTGTTTAAGTGCTATCTATCCAGATGTATTGTATTTCAAATAACTATTTTGCTATGCAACTACGGTGTAAAAATAAATGGCATGTATGTAGAATGTACAAGTAACAAAAAAGAAAAAGCTGTAAAAAAAAGTAATTTTCATCCTCCGAAGAGGGGTGGTGGTGGATGGGCTAATAATAAATACAATTAAAAAGGGGCGGGGGGGATTTCAGACTGTTGAGGGAATACAATGTTCATCGTCGAGTCAGATGACAGACACAACATTACCAGTTCTCTAATGACCTGCATTCATTAGAGAACCGACATTCATGACCATAATCTAATCCAGTGTAAGGTCAGCAGTCTAGTGATTGTCTATAAATAGACTACATACAGTGCCTTTAGAAAGTATTCTTGACTTATTCCACAATTTGTTGTTACACCCTGAATTCAAAACTGATTAAATAGATTTTTTCCCTCCCCCATCTACACACAATACCCCATAATGACAAAGTGAAAACATGTTTCTAGACATTTTTGCTACATTTTAGCTTTTAGATACAGAAATATCTACATTTACACAAGTATTCACACCCCTCAGTCAATACATGTTAGAATTATCTTTGGCAGCGATTACAGCTCTCAGAGTCTAGGAGCTTTGCACACCTGGATTGTACAATATTTGCACATTATTATTTTTAACATTCGTCAAGCTCTGTCAAATTGGTTGTTGATCATTGCTAGACAGCCAAATCAAATCAAATTTTATTTGTCACATACACATGGTTAGCAGATGTTAGCGAAATACTTGTGCTTCTAGTTCCGACAATGCAGTAATAACCAACAGGTAATCTAACCTAACAATTTCACATCAACTACCTCATACATACAAGTGTAAAGGGATGAAGAATATGTACATAAAAATATATGAATGAGTGATGGTACAGAACGGCATAGGCAGGATGCAGTAGATGGTATAGAGTACAGTATATACATATGATATGAGTAATGTTGTAACGGCGTTCTTCGTTTGTAGAAAGAGAGTCGGACCGAAATGCAGCGTGGTGGTTACTCATGTCTTTAATGAACAAAGATCGTGATACATGAAATAACTTATACATATACAAAAAACAACAAACGGAACGTGAAACCTATTACAGCCTATCTGGTGAAACTACACAGAGACAGGAACAATCACCCACGAAATACAAAGCGAAACCAGGCTACCTAAATACGGTTCCCAATCAGAGACAACGAGAATCACCTGACTCTGATTGAGAACCGCCTCAGGCAGCCAAGCCTATACAACACCCCTAATCAGCCGCGATCCCAAATACTACAAACCCCAATACGAACATACAATATAACATAAACCCATGTCACACCCTGGCCTGATCAAATATATAATGAAAACACAAAATGTGATTGACTGTAGACCCTGCCACATACCTCTTGTGTCTAAGCCGTTTAATTGCGACTCTACAGGGAGAAACAATATGGAGTCTTGGTCAGCTTTTCTGAAAGGAGGGCCTTATATGCATTGTGGAAGTTAGAATAACAATGATCCAGGGTTTTACCAGCTCTGGTAGCACAATTGATACGCTGACAGAATTTAGGGAGTCTTGTTTTCAGATTAGCCTTGTTAAAATCCCCAGCTACAATGAATGTAGCCTCAGGATATGTGGTTCCCAGTTTACATAGAGTCAAATAAAGTTTGTTCAGGGCCGTCGATGTGTCTGCTTGGGGGGGAATATATGCGGCTGTGATTATAATCGAAGAGAATTCTCTTGGTATATAATGCGGTCGACATTTGATTGTGAGGAATTCTAAGTCAGGTGAACAGAAGGACTTGAGTTCCTGTATGTTGTTATGATCACACCACATATCGTTAATCATAAGGCATACCCCCCCGCCCCTCTTCTTACCAGAAAGATGCTTGTTTCTGTCGGCGCGATGCGTGAAGAAACCAGCTGGGTGTACCAACTCCGATAGCGTGTCTCGAGTGAGCTATGTTTCCATGTTAAAGTCTCTTATGTCTCTCTGGAATTCTACCCTTGCTCGGATTTCATCAACCTTGTTGTCAAGAGACTGGACATTGGCGAGTAGTATGCTCGGGAGCGGTGCGTGATGTGCCCGTCTCCGGAGCCTGACCAGGAGACCGCTTCGTCTGCCCCTTTTACGGCATCGTTGTTTTGGTTCGCCGGCTGGGATCCGATCCAGTGTCCTGGGTGGTGGGCAAAACAGAGGATCCTGTCACGGACGTCGTCGTGGAAATGACCGGACCAAGGTGCAGTGTGGTTAGCGTACATTTTCCTTTATTTATTTAAATGTTGCCAACAAAACAAGAAACAAAGAAACAACTGTGAAGCTTACAAGGGCTATAGTGCCACTAACAAAGATAACTAACAACAAAATACAAAGTAAAAAAGGCTGCCTAAGTATGATTCTCAATCAGAGACAACGATAGACAGCTGTCCCTGATTGAGAACCATACCCGGCCAAAATATAGAAACAGAAAATATAGAAATAAAGAAACTAGAATTCCCACCCTAGTCACACCTTGGCCTACCCAAAATAGAGAATTAAAGCCTCTCTATGGCCAGGGCGTGACAGTACCCCCAAAGGTGCAGACTCCGGCCGCAAAACCTGACTTTACAGGGGAGGGGCCGGGTGGGCATCCCTTACGGCCGCTACTCTGGTGCGCGACGGAGACCCCCTCCGCCTCTACATGCTGTAATTATGGTTGTGAGTGTAAATTTTGCCATAACAAAAGGAACAACTCTTGGGTGAAGATAAAATGTCTGTTACATCCCAGGCCTGTTCTAATAGGCCACTCATTCAGTGCTCTGTGCTACCTTCCTGGCTCAAGAATACAAACATTGAGGATGTATTTCACTGTATTTAATGGATACATTTTCTCCAGACTCAATATTATTTCCCTTGTATCTTGCCCTTCACATAAATGGCGAGACAGTATGGTATGGCTGTGGGACTTTTAACTTGTTTTCATTCAGTTCCTCACCCAGAGCTATATAACTCAGTGATTATATAGTAGGTGCTAAACTTGTATGCATTTCTGTTTTCTACAACCACCCACACGGTCACTCTCCCACGTTTCCTCACCTCCAGTAGTGTAAGGCACCACCTAAATATATCTCTGTCCAATTAGACAGGTTATGTGTCTGACTTCCTCTGAGTCTGCCATTCTGGCAGTCTGCTAATCCACCATTGGGGACTGTCAGACCTGCCAACTTAATATGCATTATTGATTTACCCAGAAGTAAGAATACCCTCATTGAGAAATGAAATTGAAATTATGATCACCCACCTCCCCCAATTCCCTGGGAAGGTGGGAAGTCAATTGCTGCGACAACATCACTGGCCCAGCTCAATTTGGCCCACCAGCAGATCCAAAATTACAACCCCAATGTAATTTGCAGCTTTATCATTAGCTTGACTGACTCCTGGCTCCTGTTCAGACTCAGTCTCTCGCTCCGCCGGTGGGTAGGGGCTTTGCAATTAGAATTAGCTGACTGATTAACGCCTGGACTGGATACCTTCCCATGGGTAGGTAAACTGTGTAGTCCAAAAACGATAGAATTACACACCAAACAGTGCAGGTACTAACAAGTATCACTGGGGAGAGCTCAACATTCTTTTAAGTTGTTAATTTATAAATAGAATGTCTACACTATGGTTGTTCAGAGTGTTAGAGTACTACAGCTGTGGATTTAGGAAATAAACTATTTAATTAATCTTCTTCATCCGAGGTGGGACATAAGGCTGCAACGATCTTCTACCAATCTGCTAGTCTGTTTTTGGCCACATCTTGCACTCCCATGAGAGACCCATCTGCTCTAGTCATGAATGTTAAATAGATTCAGAAAAAAATAAACAAATGTTGAATAAAATTACATTTGAACTTACTCTGACAAATGTATATGTGGTTGGTCTTTCAGCTGGTCAAAATTTGAGACACAATATTCACAGGAAAGTATTATTTAACCTGTGTGTGGCAAACAAGATGTTTTTTTCTCATGACATAAGGCACATGCACGGAAGTACATACATACTAACCAAAGCCTGGCAGTGTGTTTACATGGTTTTAATGTGCCAGGTGATATAAATGTCAATGACTGGCAGTGTGTTTACATGGTTTTAATGTGCCAGGTGATATAAATGTCAATGACTCTACCGGCACCCTAAAAGTTGGGTAAATAATGCTTTCTTGTGGATACTGTCTCAAATTTCAAGCAGCTGAATGACCAACCCCACGGACAATCGGCAGAGTAAATTCAAACAGAATTATATTCAACATTCGTGACAGTTAAGCTTTGCGTGGCCATGCCTACACAAGGGAAGGCATCGCTTCATTCGTGACTATATCCCCTCCAGCTCAGCCACCACTTTCTGTTAGGAAAGAAAGCATGCAGGAAAAAGCGTGCAAGAAGACAAAGAAGAAGGACATGACATTTAGATTTGTGCATGGAAAGGGTATATTCAGCAGTTTTAGAACACTACACACTGACCTTGCATACGTGATGCTTTGTGTTTGTTTCTCTGTGTTATTTCATTAGTCCTGGCTTTTTCCATGGCAGCACAGCTCAACTACCCTGTCGACTTTGTCCCTTCAAATCATACATCTCAGCCAACTTTGTCCTTGACTGTGCTTTGTCATTATGTGTGTGTGCCTGCACAGATGCCTTATATTCCTTGTATTCACAATAAAAGTCATATTATGTATACAGTGCCTTGCGAAAGTATTCGGCCCCCTTGAACTTTGCGACCTTTTGCCACATTTCAGGCTTCAAACATAAAGATATAAAATTGTATATTTTTGTGAAGAATCAACAACAAGTGGGACACAATCATGAAGTGGAACGACATTTATTGGATATTTCAAACTTTTTTAACAAATCAAAAACTGAAAAATTGGGCGTGGAAAATTATTCAGCCCCTTTACTTTCAGTGCAGCAAACTCCAGAAGTTCAGTGAGGATCTCTGAATGATCCAATGTTGACCTAAATGACTAATGATGATAAATACAATCCACCTGTGTGTAATCATGTCTCCGTATAAATGCACCTGCACTGTGATAGTCTCAGAGGTCCGTTAAAAGCGCAGAGAGCATCATGAAGAACAAGGAACACGCCAGGCAGGTCCGAGATACTGTTGTGAAGAAGTTTAAAGCCGGATTTGGATACAAAAAGATTTCCCAAGCTTTAAACATCCCAAGGAGCACTGTGCAAGCGATAATATTGAAATGGAAGGAGTATCAGACCACTGCAAATCTACCAAGACCTGGCCGTCCCTCTAAACTTTCAGCTCATACAAGGAGAAGACTGATCAGAGATGCAGCCAAGAGGCCCATGATCACTCTGGATGAACTGCAGAGATCTACAGCTGAGGTGGGAGACTCTGTCCATAGGACAACAATCAGTCGTATAGTGCACAAATCTGGCATTTATGGAAGAGTGGCAAGAAGAAAGCCATTTCTTAAAGATATCCATAAAAAGTGTCGTTTAAAGTTTGCCACAAGCCACCTGGGAGACACACCAAACATGTGGAAGAAGGTGCTCTGGTCAGATGAAACCAAAATTTAACTTTTTGGCAACAATGCAAAACGTTATGTTTGGCGTAAAAGCTACACCCTGAACACACCATCCCCACTGTCAAACATGGTGGTGGCAGCATCATGGTTTGGGCCTGCTTTTCTTCAGCAGGGACAGGGAAGATGGTTAAAATTGATGGGAAGATGGATGGAGCCAAATACAGGACCATTCTGGAAGAAAACCTGATGGAGTCTGCAAAAGACCTGAGACTGGGACGGAGATTTGTCTTCCAACAAGACAATGATCCAAAACATAAAGCAAGATCTACAATGGAATGGTTCAAAAATAAACATATCCAGGTGTTAGAATGGCCAAGTCAAAGTCCAGACCTGAATCCAATCGAAAATCTGTGGAAAGAACTGAAAACTGCTGTTCACAAATGCTCTCCATCCAACCTCACTGAGCTCGAGCTGTTTTGCAAGGAGGAATGGGAAAAAATTTCAGTCTTTCGATGTGCAAAACTGATAGAGACATACCCCAAGCGACTTACAGCTGTAATCGCAGCAAAAGGTGGCGCTACAAAGTATTAACTTAAGGGGGCTGAATAATTTTGCAAGCCTAATTTTTCAGTTTTTTATTTGTTAAAAAAGTTTGAAATATCCAATAAATGTCGTTCCACTTCATGATTGTGTCCCACTTGTTGTTGATTCTTCACAGAAAATACAGTTTTATATCTTTATGTTTGAAGCCTGAAATGTGGCAAAAGGTCGCAAAGTTCAAGGGGGCCGAATACTTTCGCAAGGCACTGTATGTATTATGTCTTCAAGGTTAACATGAAGTTTATAAGGGCTCTGAATAAGAGCTCTGAATGAACAATGGTATCTGATTAAACCTTTCCTTTGAAGTTCTTACAGGCACCAGGGCGACCTTGGCTAGAGTAAGTGCCTGGTGAACACAGCCTTCCTTTGTATTTAATCAATAACTCCCTTTATTAGCTGAGCCCTGAGGGGATGGACTAAGGAAGATGAGTTGGAAAAAATCCTCAGCATTTACAGTAAACACTCCTTGACTCCTTGACTGGAGGGCAGGTATATGGTGTAAACGCAAAGGTTTGGTTGAGTCAGAGTTGAGTGCTCTGGAATAGCAGCAGGCAATGCCGTTGTTTATGTGAAAGCTTCCTTAGTAAAAAACAAATATTAGATGACTATGAATGTTTCACATGACTGTTGTCTGTTTTTTATTACAATATGTTGTCGACAGATGTTAGTCTTTTATCGGCCTGGAAAGAAGTTCTCAGAGAGCAGAGAGCAGTTGAGGAAACAATTATTTGAGCATGTTCCAAAGGACCAAAGCACTAATCTAAATGTAGGCCTAACACATTCATATTAGGCTGCATTTAGAGATTCAGACAAATTCTGATATATCTTCCACTAATTAGTCTTTTGACCAATCACATTTGGTATTTTCCAATCAGATCTTGTGTTATGAGAAACTGTAAGAGTCCTCTGTGTGTGTTAACACCTGTTTTGAGTGTTGTGCCCTTCAGACACTATCAGAAGGTGGAAACCTCCTCAGACTCCTCCTGTCCAGGCCCCACCTGGCTATCTGAGGTTCTGAGAATACAACTGTTTTTCTGAGAACACAAGGCTGCCGCAGGCCTGATGAAAACAGCCAACTGTCAGAAGATGCTTAGACTCTTTCACCTTGTTATGACCCGAAACTTGTGATGAAAGGTCTAGTTTCGGTCAAACCCCCTTCTGAGCTTTTACTTGCTGACAAGATGGTTTCTGCTGTCAGGGGAGGTTAGATGTATTAAAATGTTGTTGCCAGGGAAAGTCACGCAAGGACTGGGGAGGCTATATGAGTTACAGGATGTCTTAGACATTTTGCAGAACCTGGGGAGGGCTATCACATACTGTACACTGTACCAACTTCTGCCTACAATTGTATTACTAATTAATACTTATTAAACAAAGTGTTTCCTTTCCATTACTAATGTGAGTTTGATAATTATATAGTTGAAGAAATTGACCAACAAAACGCAGCCTAACTTTTTGCAAATTATGATTTTGGGACTTGCAATTCGAAGGGAATGCTGCCGATACGCGCTCCAACCAAAGGTGCAGAATTTGAGAAGAAAATTAAGTGACGAGGAAATTCAGCAACTTTTGCAGACAGTGGAAGTTGGTGCCAAACGCGTTTCGGTCATAGAAATCGAATCCATGGATTCTATATGGTTTCGGCCCCTTCCTTAATAGGGGTTTACGGATTGGATAATGGAGGTTTTAATATATTTAAAAATGCCCTCCAAGGGATCAGGAAGGTCTGATGAATGCCAGATCTTACAACACCTGGATAGGTATTTTAATTATTGATAGGTACTGGGTATTGTAACTTCAGTTACATGAGTGGATATCCGAACCATAGGGGTGCTTCGCTCCTATTGATTTACCCTGCTGCTGGTGCCTCTTCACCCGAGAAAATTAAATATGCATGCAACTTCAGCCTATGAGAATACAGGTGCCCTACAGTGGGGCAAAAAAGTATTTAGTCAGCCACCAATTGTGCAAGTTCTCCCACTTAAAAAGATGAGAGAGGCCTGTAATTTTCATCATAGATACACTTCAACTATGACAGACAAAATGAGAAAAAAACAACAGATTTCTGGCTCTCACAGACCTGTAACTTCTTCTTTAAGAGGCTCCCCTGTCCTCCACTCGTTACCTGTATTAATGGCACCTGTTTGAACTTGTTATCAGTATAAAAGACACCTGTCCACAACCTCAAACAGTCACACTCCAAACTCAACTATGGCCAAGACCAAAGAGCTGTCAAAGGACCCCAGAAACAAAAGGTAAGTCCACAAGGTGGTAGGTACAGCGGGAAAAAGCCTCAAAAGATAATAAAAAAGAATAAACGAGAACAAAAACAGAGTACCACAAGAGAGTCCAACTGGAGCAACAAATGTTCACAGCATCGCTGGGGCTGGGTTCGAACATTCAAGCACAGAGCAAAGAACTGAGGAAAACGAAGGGTTTAAATACATTCAAGGGAAACGAGGCAGAGGTGCAAATAATAACTGTAAACAAGGGAAAACAAAAGGGTCAAAAAGCACAATGGGGGCATCTAGTGGCCAAAACCGGAACAATCCTGGCCAAATCCTGACAAAATGTATTTATAACACCCATCTTACATCAGCTGATGTCACAAAGTCCTGTACAGAAATCCAGCCTAAAACCCCAAACAGCAGGCAATGCAGGTGTAGAAGCACGGTGGCTAGGAAAAACTCCCTAGAAAGGCTAGAACCTAGGAAGAAACCTAGAGAGGAACCAGGCTATGACTGGTGGCCAGTCCTCTTCTGGCTGTGCCAGGTGGAGATTATAACAGAGCATGGCCAAGATGTTCAAATGTTCATAAATGACCAGCAGGGTCAAATAATAATAATTACAGTAGTTGTCGAGGGTGCAACAAGTCAGCACCTCAGGAGTAAATGTCAGTTTGCTTGTCAAAGCCAATCGTGATTGCGAATAGTTATTGAATTCCTAACCATACCACGTGGAGCATTGGCTACACGGCTGGAAATGGTTGAACTCTGAGACTATCTATCCCTACAGAATAAGAGCAAATCTTAGATACTAATTACTAGTCTGCAGCGAGAAATGATGTAAACCTGGGATGCGACAACCGACAACCGCTGAAACATCTATTCAATGAGAACCTTTCTGAATGGTACTCTGAAGTACCATTCTAACAACGAAGGACTTTGAATTTCAGGGAAACAGAAAGAGAGAGAGAGACTCGGATGAACTCTCCTTCAGACGGACTGACAATTCCAACAGAAATCACGATGACACATGGGCGTAAATATGTATTTATTGCAATTATTCCCGAATGAGTGAGCATTCATGTGCAAAGGATTAGCATTTAAGTTAATATAATTATCAACCATGTATAGTGCTCCCTTTTGTCTTTCTTTCTCAGTCCACACCCACTTCCCTTTGTCCACCAAGCCTTCATATCGATTTAGCCCACTAGGGAATCTTCCCGGTCATTTGTTAGTAACATATCTAGTGTTTGTTTATGCATTTCTGTGATTATTTAGTTAGTTAGTAAATCAATTATTAAGACAATTATGGATGATTTATAGTAAAGGCTGGATTTGTGCAAGCAATAATTTATGACGTTTGGAATGAAACTGACGTGAGGTAAAGAATAATTAGTTAATAGAAGACTAATTGATCAGATATAAAACATTTGAAGAGCTATGTTAGGAAATTATAACTTTGTGATCCTTGGTGCCCCACTTCCTAGTTAATTACACTTACCTGATTATTTTAAGAGGTGAAAATATACCAAATTATTAAGGTTAAGCACATGGGATACTAAGCTTAGTATTACTTTCTTATCTACAGTATACATATCTCCCTGGCATATTATGGCGCAGCATTCAAGACATTTTTACACTCACTTTGTTGTGCTGTGCTAACTTGAAGAGGAAGTTGGTGCAGCGGTACTTTGTGGGCAAATTTTGTCATCAATGTTTGGCATTCTCTGGGTTTATGGTGCTTTCAAGACATTTGGGAACTTTAAAAAAAAGGTTGAATCATGATGACGTCAGTAATTTTCAGGTCGTAGCTTTAGAAAGCGTCCAGAGTTCCCGATTTACAATTCCGAGTTGGATGAAAATTCTAAACGTATTTACCAGTCGTAGCTCGTTTTTCCGGAGTTCCTGTCACGCCTTGGTCTTAGTATTTTGTGTTTTCTTTATTATTTGTTCAGGCCAGGGTGTGACATGGGTTTTGTTGTATTTCGTATTGGGGTGTTGTGGTTATTGGGATTGCGGCTGAGTAGGGGTGTTGTATGGGCTTGGCTGCCTGTGGCGGTTCTCAATCAGAGTCAGGTGATTCTCGTTGTCTCTGATTGGGAACCGTATTTAGGTAGCCTGGGTTTCGCTTTGTATTTCGTGGGTGATTGTTCCTGTCTCTGTGTAGTGTTCACCAGATAGGCTGTAATTAGTTTTCACGTTCCGTTTGTTGTTTTGTATTTGTATCAGTTATTTCATGTATCGCGATTCTTTCATTAAAGAACATGAGTAACAACCACGCTGCATTTCGGTCCAACTTTCTTTCAACAAACGAAGAACGCCGTTACAGTTCCCTGTTGTCTTGAAATCGCTAAAGTTAGATTTTCCAGTTCCAAGTTAGCAGTTGTTTTAAGCACGACACAAATCATTCTTCATTAACAGCATGGCCAATGTTGAATGTTTATCTCAGACTTGGGACTCTACTGAATAGCAGGCTAATGATTGCTTTGCAATGCTTGCAGTTAGCCACAAATTGTTAAATTTGCGATTTTCAATTTGCTGTGTAATGTTTATGTCCAATGGCCAATGAGCAACCATATGTTTTATCTATAATTTCTCTGCATTATTTCTCTTAATATGACAAGGATTAAAAATAATTTGCCAGTAGATTGTCGGAGTTGATTCATGATGATGACTGCAAGCTAAGATTTTGAAAGTATGATGTTGACATGATCAGTCCAATCAAAGCTACTGTAGATAACATAATTTGACATAATTTTATCTGTTTCCAATGACCTTGAGCCTTGTAATGTAACTCTATGTCAGCACCCAAGGTGCTTGAATTGTTGAGCTCTACCCTTAGACTTTGAGGTGACGTAGTGTCCCCATGAGTGACAGAACACTGAGCCGATCACAGCACAACACTACATATTTTCTGCTGGCTTGCCCCACCACAGAAAACACTGAGCTATGCTGAAACCACTGTATTTTGGAGGTCCCTTATGCAAGAAAACAAAAAAGAGACCATGTTTGTTTGCGGCTTTATTAACTCAATGATATATATATATATATATATATACTGTACATATATAACAACTTATGTCCCTTCTAGAATCACAGTGTTTCTTTGATTCTATCTCTCCCCTGATCCCTCTTCTGCTCCTGCTGTATGTGTGCTAGGGTAGCAGGCGGCAGGGTAGTCTACTGATTACAGCGTTGGACTAGTAACCGGAAGTTTGCAAGTTCAAATCCCCGAGATGACAAGGTACAAATCTGTCGTTCTGCCCCTGAACAGGCAGTTAACCCACTGTTCCTAGGCCATCATTGAAAATAAGAATTTGTTCTTAACTGACTTGCCTAGTTAAATAAAGGTTCAATAAAATATTGCCACACAGCAAGCAGCTCCGGGTACAAGAATGCTTGGAGGAGAAAGACAACACATTGTGCAGTGTTTCAAGGATGCAGATCTAATGAAGAGAATCTCCTGCGTTAACACATACCAACACACAATAGAAACCATGGAAACTACTGAACCTGCTGCTTTATCTCTGGAGTCACGACACATTCACAAATGCATTCACACACCTTTGGTATTTGGCTGGATACAAGCACGGATCTGCATACTACATGTGCTTACCTTTGTGTTTCTGTCTTACCTCTATTACATGACTGAGGAGGACCAGGCCAACTGATATCAAGGAATGTCAAGTCACATGCAGCAGAAAAGAAGCGAGGAGAGAGTATTTTGAAAAAGAGTTGATGGTTGCCACAGTCAGAGGTAGGAAAATTTGAAAAAGCATGGGAATCCCTCCTCGATCATAATTGTACATCTGAACTGTTACAACATACCAACTGTACATTGCCTTCCAATTCTTATTACGTAAATGTAGAAAAATGCAGAATAAAAATACCATCAATAAGGGGTAGGTTTCATTATCGTGTTTTCTTTTTTGTCAAAATACTGCCTATAAGCTTGATCAGAGAGTGAAAATAACAACACAAGTGCTAATTCATGTTGTCCTGGTAACCACTGACTCATATCATGCTCAAGCATGAGACACAATGTTTTCTGGTTGAGTGCATGTTGCACATTTGTGTAAGCCTGTGGTCACATGCATTGGAGAGGTACAAAGGTAAACTGCTCTCTCATCTCCTCTCCTTTATTCCTGACAGTGACTGTAGCTTTCGGGCTGGCGGATGAGGATTCACATTTGTTCCCAATAAGAAGACGTCACTGCTCTCTGCAAATTTGGTGCAGTTATGCTTGAGGTCATGGTGGGCTGTGAGGGGACAAGGAACGGGTTGTTGTGGAGACATTCATGCCTACAACAATACGTCATGGTCATGTTCAGCAGGCATGTCATGGGAAATCATTTTAAACGGAATGAGGTACTCCGTTTCCTGCCTTTTGAGAGGGACACCATGCTCTCTGTTTCCCTTTCTCCCTGCAGCAAGACAGAAGCTCTCCAAGGTGAGTCATTAAGAAGCTGTGAGGTGTATCCAAATTTGGTTTTGCATGTGTGTAAGGGAAGGCCCTCTCCTTTGGCTTGGGTTAACAGGACAGTTAGGCTCAGCACAGCTCTCCTCAAAGACAGAGTTTCCCAACCCTGGTCCTCGAGTACGCTCAACAGTACATATTTTTGTTAGAGCCCTGGACAGACTCACCTCATTCGGCTTATTGAGGGCTTGATGATTAGATGACAAGTGTTCTTGTCCAGGGTTACATAAAACATGTTTACTGTTGGGGATACTCGAGGAACAGGGTTGCTTAAAGACACCTTTTTTAAAGCCCAAAAATATTGGTATCAGTTTAAAATATGATTATATTTCACATTGCTCAACTAATTCTATTCTAGGCTAAAGAGTCACATGATATAATGGCATTATTCAGCTAGAAAGTAGAACATGGAAATGTTCCAGATCACTAATAGAGTGAATGTATAGACTGATGTTTGCTCTCTTACCAGGTACAATAGGCAAAACCCTGCTGTAAGGTACCCTAGCAGCTGCCTAAAGTTAATGGGAACGTCCTAGAGAGAACCTTCACTGGTTTAAAGAAACGATTCTCCCATCTGAGCCTGGAGATACGATCATCCTCATGGTAAAAGCCATGTTAGGCTGATGGGTCACTGCCAATTGTGTGTCACACAGACCCATGCTGTGTGTGTGTGTGTGTGTGTGTGTGTGTGTGTGTGTGTGTGTGTGTGTGTGTGTGTGTGTGTGTGTGTGTGTGTGTGTGTGTGTGTGTGTGTGTGTGTGTGTGTGTGTGTGTGTATATGAATGAGAGCAGCATTTCAACATTTCAATCAATCAAAGTTAGGACCCAGAATGAAAATTCCCAGAAATTGTGAGACCACGTTTCCATCTAGTGTTGACTTTGCGGTCGTGAAAAAGTGCTGACTACAGTACATACACCAGACACCTTTCATTTCTAAGTATTCTAGCTATTTTAAGGACCCATACCCATGTCCAACTCTCCACAACAAGAAAAGGAACCATTATATTCAGATTATGCCAAGGAGCATCTGAGTACTGATAAAAAATGATATCAAACCTTTGTGAAAGACTTCCGTATCATGATGTATCCTGTGGTCTTTGTAGTCTAATCTGTATAATTCCCCCAGTGAGCTAAGCAGTATTAACCCCCTTAACCATGTTAATCATCATCGAGGGATGTTTGTGATGACTAATAACGGTGAGTGATTTTTGATTTGATTTGAGTGGCTGGAAGGAGGACAGCAGCAGAGCGGAGGGATGGAGAGGGGTACTTAGTATTGGCTGATAAAAGCTGGCCTAGGTCCAGCGGCTCCTCCTGTCATTGTAGTGCTGTGTACAATAATCTCCATGCTCTCTCTCTCTCTCTAACACTAATTCTTAACCCTAAACACCCTAGAAATAGCATTTGCCCCTGTGGGGACTAACAAAATGTCCCCTAATAGGTCAGATTTTTGTTATTTTTGTTATTTTATTATTAAACACGTCCACACACACACACAGACACACACACTCTTTTTTACGCTACTGCTACTCTCTGTTCATCATATATGCATAGTCACTTTAACCATATCTACATACTACCACAATCAGCCTGACTAACCGGTGTCTGTATGTAGCCTCACTACTTTTATAGCATCGCTACTGTAAACAGACAGTCTTTTTACTGTTGTTTTATTTCTTTACTGACCTATTGTTCACCCAACACCTTTTTGCACTATTGTTTAGAGCCTGTACGTAAGCAATTCACGGTCTACACCTGTTCTATTCGGCGCACGTGACAAATAAACTTTGATTTGATTTGAATTGATACTCAGTCAGTCAGTCTGTGGTGAAAGCCAGAGAGCTCTAGATGTGTGGCAGCAGCACTGTTAAACTATTGACATCAGGTAATTGGATTTATACCTAATCTAGGGATGAAGCTGTATTGTTTTTTATTATGAATAAAGTGTATATGTGTGTGAGCATGAGTCTGTGTTTTTGATTATACAAAGTCTATATTTGTGAATGTGTGTGTTTACAGCATACTGATTGTGTGTGTCTTTGTGATATACGATGTGTGTGCCAGACTGCCAGGACATGTTGTGAGGTCACAGGTCAAGTTTTTATTTTTTTATTTTACCTTTATTTAACCAGGTAGGCAAGTTGAGAACAAGTTCTCATTTACAATTGCGACCTGGCCAAGATAAAGCAAAGCAGTTCGACAGATACAACGACACAGAGTTACACATGGAGTAAAACAAACAGTCAATAATACAGTATAAACAAGTCTATATACAATGTGAGCAATGAGGTGAGAAGGGAGGTAAAGGCAAAAAAGGCCATGGTGGCAAAGTAAATACAATATAGCAAGTAAAACACTGGAATGGTAGTTTTGCAATGGAAGAATGTGCAAAGTAGAAATAAAAATAATGGGGTGCAAAGGAAATAAATAAATTAAATACAGTTGGGAAAGAGGTAGTTGTTTGGGCTAAATTATAGGTGGGCTATGTACAGGTGCAGTAATCTGTGAGCTGCTCTGACAGTTGGTGCTTAAAGCTAGTGAGGGAGATAAGTGTTTCCAGTATCAGAGATTTTTGTAGTTCCTTCCAGTCATTGGCAGCAGAGAACTGGAAGGAGAGGCGGCCGAAGAAAGAATTGGTTTTGGGGGTGACTAGAGAGATATACCTGCTGGAGCGTGTGCTACAGGTGGGAGATGCTATGGTGACCAGCGAGCTGAGATAAGGGGGGACTTTACCTAGCAGGGTCTTGTAGATGACATGGAGCCAGGCGACGAGAGCGTACAGGTCGCAATGGTGGGTAGTATATGGGGCTTTGGTGACAAAACGGATTGCACTGTGATAGACTGCATCCAATTTGTTGAGTAGGGTATTGGAGGCTATTTTGTAAATGACATCGCCAAAGTCGAGGATTGGTAGGATGGTCAGTTTTACAAGTGTATGTTTGGCAGCATGAGTGAAGGATGCTTTGTTGCGAAATAGGAAGCCAATTCTAGATTTAACTTTGGATTGGAGATGTTTGATATGGGTCTGGAAGGAGAGTTTACAGTCTAACCAGACACCTAAGTATTTGTAGTTGTCCACGTATTCTAAGTCAGAGCCGTCCAGAGTAGTGATGTTGGACAGGCGGGTAGGTGCAGGTAGCGATCGGTTGAAGAGCATGCATTTTGTTTTACTTGTATTTAAGAGCAATTGGAGGCCACGGAAGGAGAGTTGTATGGCATTGAAGCTTGCCAGGAGGATTGTTAACACAGTGTCCAAGGAAGTGCCGGAAGTATACAGAATGGTGTCGTCTGCGTAGAGGTGGATCAGAGACTCACCAGCAGCAAGAGCGACCTCATTGATGTATACAGAGAAGAGAGTCGGTCCAAGAATTTAACCCTGTGGCACCCCCATAGAGACTGCCAGAGGTCCGGACAGCAAACCCTCCGATTTGACACACTGAACTCTATCAGAGAAGTAGTTGGTGAACCAGGCGAGGCAATCATTTGAGACACCAAGGCTGTCGAGTCTACCGATGAGGATGTGGTGATTGACAGAGTCGAAAGCCTTGGCCAGATCAATGAATACGGCTGCACAGTATTGTTTCTTATCGATGGCGGTTAAGATATCGTTTAGGACCTTGAGTGTGGCTGAGGTGCACCCATGACCAGCTCTGATACCAGATTGCATAGCAGAGAAGGTATGGTGAGATTCAAAATGGTAATCTGTTTGTTGACTTGGCTTTCGAAGACCTTAGAAAGGCATGGTAGGATAGATATAGGTCTGTAGCAGTTTGGGTCAAGAGTGTCCCCCCCTTTGAAGAGGGGGATGACCACAGCTGCTTTCCAATCTTTGGGAATCGCAGGCGACACGAAAGAGAGGTTGAACAGGCTAGTAATAGGGGTGGCAACAATTTTGGCAGATAATTTTAGAAAGAAAGGGTCCAGATTGTCTAGCCCGGCTGATTTGTAGGGGTCCAGATTTTGCAGCTCTTTCAGAACATCTGCTGAATGGATTTGCGAGAAGGAGAAATGGGGAAGGCTTGGGCGAGTTGCTGTTGGGGGTGCAGTGCTGTTGACCGGGGTAGGAGTAGCCAGGTGGAAAGCATGGCCAGCCGTAGAAAAATGCTTATTGAAATTCTCAATTATGGGGGATTTATCAGTGGTGACAGTGTTTCCTATCTTCAGTGCAGTGGGCAGCTGGGAGGAGGTGTTCTTATTCTCCATGGACTTTACAGTGTCCCAGAACTTTTTTGAGTTAGTGTTGCAGGAAGCAAATTTCTGCTTGAAAAAGCTAGCCTTGGCTTTTCTAACTGCCTGTGTATAATGGTTTCTAGCTTCCCTGAACAGCTGCATATCACGGGGGCTGTTCGATGCTAATGCAGAACGCCATAGGATGTTTTTGTGTTGGTTAATAAGGGCAGTCAGGTCTGGGGAGAACCAAGGGCTATATCTGTTCCTGGTTCTAAATTTCTTGAATGGGGCATGTTTATTTAAGATGGTTAGGAAGGCATTTTTATAAAATATCCAGGCATCCTCAACTGACGGGATGAGATCAATATCCTTCCAGGATACCCCGGCCAGGTCGATTAGAAAGGCCAGCTCGCTGAAGTGTTTCAGGGAGCGTTTTACAGTGATGAGTGGAGGTCGTTTGACCGCTGACCCATTACGGATGCAGGCAATGAGGCAGTGATCGCTGAGATCTTGGTTGAAGACAGCAGAGGTGTATTTAGAGGGGAAGTTGGTTAGGATGATATCTATGAGGGTGCCCGTGTTTAAGGCTTTGGGGAGGTACCTTGTAGGTTCATTGATAATTTGTGTGAGATTGAGGGCATCAAGTTTAGATTGTAGGATGGCTGGGGTGTTAAGCATGTTCCAGTTTAGGTCGCCTAGCAGCACGAGCTCTGAAGATAGATGGGGGGCAATCAGTTCACATATGGTGTCCAGAGCACAGCTGAGGGCAGAGGGTGGTCTATAGCAGGCGGCAACGGTGAGAGACTTGTTTTTAGAGAGGTGGATTTTTAAAAGTAGAAGTTCAAATTGTTTGGGTATAGACCTGGATAGTAGGACAGAACTCTGCAGGCTATCTTTGCAGTAGATTGCAACACCGCCCCCTTTGGCAGTTCTATCTTGTCTGAAAATGTTGTAGTTTGGAATTAAAATTTCAGAATTTTTGGTGGTCTTCCTAAGCCAGGATTCAGACACAGCTAGAACATCCGGGTTGGCAGAGTGTGCTTATGCAGTGAATAGAACAAACTTAAGGAGGAGGCTTCTAATGTTAACATGCATGAAAACAAGGCTTTTACGGTTACAGAAGTCGTCAAAAGAGAGCGCCAGGGGAATAGGAGTGGAGCTCGGCACTGCAGGTCCTGGATTCACCTCTACATCGCCAGAGGAACATAGGAGGAGTAGAATAAGGGTGCGGCTAAAAGCAATAAGAATTGGTCGTCTAGAACGTCTGGAACAGAGAGTAAAAGGAGGTTTCTGGGGGCGATAAAATAGCATCAAGGTATAATGTACAGACAAAGGTATGGTAGGATGTGAATACAGTGGAGATAAACCTAGGTATTGAGTGATGAAGAGAGAGATATTGTCTCTAGAAACATCATTGAAACCAGGAGATGTCATTGCATGTGTGGGTGGTGGAACTAATAGGTTGGATAAGGTATAGTGAGCAGGACTAGAGGCTCTACAGTGAAATAAGCCAATAAACACTAACCAGAAGAGCAATGGACAAGACATATTGACATTAAGGAGAGGCATGCTTAGTCGAGTGATCAAAAGGGTCCAGTGAGTGGAGAGGTTGGTTGGGGGTCACGGCGATTTAGACAGCTAGCCAGGCCATCGGTAACAAGCTAGCATAGGATGGAGGTCTGTTGTTAGCCACCACTTGCGTTCCGTCAGTAGATTAGTGGGGTTCCGTGTGGTAGAGGGGATTAATCCAAGGTCCTGGAGTGGCCTAGCCAGTCTCCAGACCTGAACATCTTTGGAGGGAGCTGAAAGCCCATATTGCCCAGTGACAGCCCCGAAACCTGAAGGATCTGGAGAAGGTCTGTATGGAGGAGTGGGCCAAAATCCCTGCTGCAGTGTGTGCAAACCTGGTCAAGAACTACAGGAAACGTATGATCTCTGTAATTGCAAACAAAGGTTGCTGTACCAAATATTAAGTTCTGCTTTTCTGATGTATCAAATACTTATGTCATGCAATAAAATGCAAATTAATTCCTTAAAAATCATACAATGTGATATTCTGGATTCTTGTTTTAGATTCCGTCTCTCACTGTACCTATGACAAAATTACAGACCTCTACGTGCTTTGTAATTAGGAAAACCTGCAAAATCGGCAGTGTATCAAATACTTGTTCTCCCCACTGTATAACCCAAATGTTATGCATATCCTTGTTAAATTTGCTGTTTATATGTTGTACTGTAAGTCAGTTGTCAATGTGTCCAGGAGAGGACAGCATATCTCACTGAAAGCACCAATGACCCAATGGTAAAAAGCAATGTCTGGATTCACCAATCAGAGGTTGAAACAGGGTGAAATCCATGATGACGTGTTATTAGCATCTTCAGTGGGTGTGGTTAAAAGGTCTTTTCAAATGACACCTTGCCTCCTCAGACTCATTTTCTGTCCAATCCCAACTAGAGTCTTACAGGGTTTTGCATTGTGCCTGAAAACCAACTGGCTTATAAAGAACCGTATCTAAGGACAGAGAGAGAGGGAGGGAGTGTGTACTCTCAGAGCAGCTGGCGTTGCTAGGCAACAGAGTGGAGGAGATTTTTTTTTTCTCTCCCTCTCTCCAGCCCTGTAAAATAGAGAGCTCCTTATGACTAACTAATACCTGCTGCTGTGATATTGTAATCTCTCTAAAACACCACTCTGCTTTTAGAGGTATGATCTGGCATTGGGGAGGGCTGAGAGGGCACTGTTGCTTATTGGTCAGTCAAGGTGAAGGTGAGTTTTGATTGGTCTGTCCTGGTTCGTTTTGGTTTTTCCATTAGCCCATGTCCTCCAGTACTTTAAGGTAAAGGTCTTTTAGGAGTCCAAGCAGAGCCAGGAAGCACACATCTCACTATACCAAACCTAGGTTGAGGACAGGTGACATAGCAGTTCAAAAATAAATTCATGAAGGAATAGAAAGAAAAGAGTGAGGGACGTATGTCAGTGTTTGAATGGGGGGAAGAAAGGAATGATGAATCATGGCTAAGAGGATGGAAGAAGGAGCAGAGTTAAATGATCCAGAGCAGGAATACATCGACCCAGTATACTCAGATCATGCCTTTCTCTATTCTAAAAAATAGAGAGGAGAGTGAGAGAGATGGAGAGAGCGAGACATGGGTGTGAAGGCTGCTCAGGGAGGAGATGCCTGAAGAGGAAACGTTCATCCATGATGCAATCATTTACACATCAATGAGCTGAGATTTACACAGGCAAATGATATGAATGCTGACAACCTTCAGTGGGTTTGTGTGTGAATTTTTGTGAGTGGAATAAAGAGGAGGGATGCGGACTGCACGGAGCATGCGCGTGCATCTGTGAGACAGGGAAGGAAGAGAGAGAGAAAGGCTGAGAAGTAGGGGAGGGAGTTTGTCGTGATAGAGAACCTGCGAGTGCTACTAAGGAGGAGAGAGCGCGAGAGAGAGCGGGAACACAAGCGAGTAACTGAGAGATGGTGTGTGTGTGTGAGAGAGCCTTAGTTCGTCTGACTCTCGGAGCTGTAGACTGGACCAACCATTTAGCCTTTGGAACGCTCACGGCGCACACACACGTAGGAACACGCCACTGCCGCGTCACCCTTGCCGGCCGGTGATGAGAGGGAGGATACAGTCGTTTTGAGACAAAGGGGGAACTGCCTTTGAGGTAGGGAGCTTTTTTACCCTATGCACCACTAGTGTTGTGCCACTGTCTCAGTGGGAATTCTTATTGCCATAACCTTCTGCAAAATGTAGCATATGCATTTCTGCATGTGTAACGCTCTCACCACAGACTCGGATAGAACAGTATTGGAACAATGGTGCAAAGAACATCTCAGTAAACAAACTTGTATGGTATTGACTTGGTTTACACTAAACACACACACACTCAGAAACTACAGTAGATGTCAGCCATGACACTCCTCTTCAATCCACTGATCAGGAATATATCAGGACTAATCAGGTGTGGTGTGTGTGTGTGTGTGTGTGTGTGTGTGTGTGTGTGTGTGTGTGTGTGTGTGTGTGTGTGTGTGTGTGTGTGTGTGTGTGTGTGTGTGTGTGTGTGTGTGTGTGTGTGTGTGTGTGTGTGTGTGTGTGTGTGTGTGTGTGTGTGTGTGTGTGTGTGTGTGTGTGTGCGTGTGTGTTTGCTTGCACACTTACATGCATATTTGTGATTTGTGCCCATGGACTGGGTTGCGTGGGCGATGCTGCTGTGTTGCAGATAGAGAGAGAAGTGTCTGTCTGCTGCGTGCTCCTCCTCAGCTCTACTCTGCTCTGCTGCTTTGAGAGAGACTGCTATGACTGGGACTGCAGCTCTGAAACACTCTGGGTTAGGCTGGGCCAGACTGAGTAGCTACATTAGGCAGGACCATGGCTAGATGGAGCTGGGAAGGCCTGTGGAGAGCTTGGATACATGGGTCTACAGTCTATAGGACACCATGCAGGCTTTTGTGCTTCTGTATAGGGCTAAATGGGGCTAGACATGGCAAGGCAGTGCTGTGTGGGATTTGGCAGGGCCATATACCACTTGGCCTCGACTGGCTAGTGTCAGCACGGCTGTGGAGGGAGGGGAGAGGATAGGCTGGGTAAGGCTACCTCATGACTAGGGAGGTAGGTTGGGTGGGTAATTGCAGGGTTGAATATACCTGAGCAGATATGGCCAGGACCAGGCTAAATGTTCTTATAGTGGATGACTAAGAGGGATTCTCTGTGTGTGGGTGGTTTTATGTGATGAGCTGGTATTACCTTCAAAATCAAGCTGCCTTTTGCAATGACACGTGTAGGGTGACAGGGTGACAACTGGCCTTGACCAGGAGCCCCATAGGACGGTGCACAATTGGCCCAGCGCCATCCGTGGTAGGGGAGGGTTTGGCCGGTGGGGCTTTCCTTGGCTCATCGTGCTCTAGCGACTCCTTTTGACAGGGCCAGGAACCTGTAAGCTAACTCCGATCGTCAATTGAACAGTGTTTCCTCCGACACGTTGGTGCGACTGACATCCAGTTTAGAGAGCAGTGTGATAAGTAGTATGTGGCCAGGTGGGTCATATTTCAGCGAATGCATGACTCGACCTTCGCCTCTCCCGAGCCTATTGAGGAATTACAGAGATGAGCCAAGGGACCAAATTCCGGGAGAAAATGGGGTAAAAAAAATAGGCTTGTGGCCATACCACCCTGAACACACCTGTTCAGGGTCGGGCCTGATTAGTACTGGGACAGGAGACCGCCTGAGAATACCAGGTTCCGTAAGCAAAAAATATATATAAAAAAGAGAAAGGGTCACATGATGAGACAAATGGAGGAAGAGAGAGCACCTCACAGGCTGTGTTGGTATAGTAGTGTCTCAAGGCCACAGGGTGGTAAAGGTGGTGTTATTGAGGTTGACATTTGGCACATTGGATGTTGCAGCTAACAGACCTCAGGCTTTTTCCTACTCTCACTCTATTCCAGTCCATCTGCAATGAGGAAGGCTTTCACTGGGTTTCACTTTTTCACAACCATCACGGACTGTGTCCCAAATGTTACCATATTACCTATATAGTGCACTACTTGGGTTCGGGTCAAAAGTAGTGCACTATATAGGAAATAGTGTTCCCCCCACCCACAGATGATACCGCAGGTGAAGAAGCAGGATGTGTCGGTCCTGAGCTGGTGTGGTTACACGTGCTATGCTGTTGTGATGACTGTTGGACATATTTCTCGAAAACGATGTTAGAGGCGGCTTATGGTAAAGAAATGAACATTCAATTCTCTGGCAACATTTCTGGTGGACATTCCTGCAGTCAGCATGCCAATTGCATGCTCCCTCAAAACTTGAGACATCTGTGGTATTGTGTTGTGTGACAATACTGCACGTAATGATCATGCTGTTTAATCAGCTATTTGATATGCCACACCTGTCAGGTGGATGGATTATCTTGGCAGAGGAGAAATGCTCACTAACAGGGATGTAATCCAATTCGTAAACAAAATCTGAGAGAAATAAGCTTTTGGGATAGAACAACAAGGACTGTATCTAATAATGACCTAATAACCACATATTACATAGTAACACTACATGAATGACTAGCGTGTCAATAGCACAGTAAGTATAACAGCAAGGACTGTATATTATTGTTGTTGTGTGTTTCTTTGCAATAGCCTACTATCTATATATTATACGGATAGTAAAAGGCTATTACAAAGAAACACACAACAGCAAGGACTGTATTTAAATATTTAGGAAATAGGAAGTAGTAAAGAGTGACTAATCATTGCACACAATATTAGTAGTAACATAATAATAACAAGAATGAAAACGTACATAGAATACTATTACTCTAGCACATACTGCAATGATAACAACAGCTACAACAACTTACTTTGTTTTCACATCCCATGCACATACAGTATGTCCATCCACGCTCTGACACTGGAGAAAACACAGTTCAGGCCCAGCTAATACTTTACACTTGAAAGAGCATGCAATGGACCCGACTGGCCAGTGCTGGATTAGCTAGGAGCATCTGACCTATCACAGGATGCATCAATGTATTGACAGAGTGTGGAGTGCATCGGGACTGTTTGATTGGCTGAAACCACAAGCTGGAGTGGATCGATATCTGTCACTTGAGTGGGAGAGTTAGATAAGGCTGCGCCAGACAAAAACGTAAACAGCACGCTGGAAATTAGTCCCACAGCGCCGTCTGCAGGGGATTCTGTAACAGTTCTTGAAGCTGGTTCCTTACTGGCTGGTTTTCTGATCGTGTGTACAATTGTCTGGCTGGTTTGATTCCTCTAGGACTGAATCCTCTAGGTAGAATGTTGTTCTGATTGTCATATTTAAAAAAATATATATTTGTGTTTTACCCCCTTTTTCTCCCCAATTTCGATCTTGTCTCATCGCTGCAACGCCCCAATGGCTCGGGAGGTGAAGGTGGAGTCATGCGTCCTCCAAAACATGACCAGTCTAACCACGCTTCTTAACACCCGCCCGCTTAACCCAGAAGCCAGCCACACCAATGTCGGAGGAAGCACCGTTCATCTGACGACTGAGGTCAGCCTGCAAGGTGTCCGGGTCTGTTGTGACGCCTTAGACCGCTGCGCCATTCAGGAGGCCCCCTGTTTGTCTTTTTGTAGATGGATGTGATGGTTTGTTGGCTGGTTGGATGTCTGATTCTCTGGTCTTAAACCTCTTAAGAATCCCCAACCTTTTTTTCAATTTTCCCCTAAAATGACATACCTAACTACCTGTAGCTCAGGCCCTGAAGCAAGAATATGCATATTCTTGGTACCATTTGAAAGGAAACACTTTGAAGTTTATGGAGATGTGAATGGATTGTAGCAGAATATAACACAATCAATCTGGTACAAGATAATACAAAGAAAAAAACAACCGTTCTTTTGTATTTTTTTTTCATCTTTGAAATGCAAGGGAAAGGCCATAATGTATTATTCCAGCCCAGGTGCGATTTCGATTTTGGCCACTAGATGGCATCAGTGTATGTGAAAAGTTTTAGACTGATCCAATGAACTGTTGCATTTCGGTTAAAACTGTTGTATCAAAACTGCCCAAATGTGCCTAATTTGTTAATTAATAACTGTTCATGTTTAAAATTGTGCACTCTCCTCAATCAATAGCATGGCATTATTGCACTGTAATAGCTACTGTACATTGGACAGTGCAGTTAGATTAACAAGAATTTAATCTTTCTGCCAATATCAGATATGTCTATGTCCTGGGAAATGTTCTTGTTACTTACAACCTCATGCTAATCGCATTAGCTTACTTCAGTGCAACACAACCGTCCCATGGAAGGGACACCGATCCCGAAGAAGCAATGTTGAATGAGATGTCTCACCTACAGTATCTATCTATCCATCTGTCTCTTTTCCTGTTATATGAGCCGGGTGGTTGTCTGGTTGGATATCTGTCTGTCTGGTTGACAGATCCACAGGCTGGCCGGTTTGTCTGGCTTGCGTCCTGCCTGGTTGGTGGCATGGCTGCTTGTGGCTGATTGTCTGGCTGTTGGTCTGTCTGTCAGGGGGGATGCTGTATGTGTGAGCCAGCTGGATGGTTGACAGACAGTCTTCCAATGGTAAGTGTAAGTGATTTGCACAGCAGTGTGTGTGTGTATGTGAGGATTAGGAAATCCTCCCCTGGAAGGTTCAGTTTAATAACCCAAACACATTCATAGTTCAGGAATAAAATAATAATAATAGCCTAGATAAAACAAACACTTGTGTTCTTGGCTTTTGGTGTTATTGTGGCTTGGTTCATGTAGTTTGAAGACCCTCCAATCAGAGGTCACTCAAGGGCCAAAGCCATTTTGACTGAAAATGTAATGAATTTCCTCCTCTTCTTCCGAAGAGGAGAGGCGAAACGGATCAGAGGACCAATACGCGGCGTGGTAATTGTCCATGGTTCTTTTTAATACGTTAAGGTACACATGAACAACGGACTACAAAAAACAAGAAATGTGAAAACTCAAAACAGTCCTATCTGGTGCAAAGACAGAGACAGGAACAATCACCCACAAACACACAGTGAAACCCAGGCTACCTAAGTATGATTCTCAATCAAAGACAACTAATGACACCTGCCTCTGATTGAGAACCATACTAGGCCGAAACATAGAAATACCCAAAACATAGAAAAACAAACATAGACTGCCCACCCAACTCACGCCCTGACCATACTAACTAAATACAAAACACAGGAAATAAAGGTCAGACTTTTAGAGAGACTGTAAATTGATGTTCTGACAAGCTTGGCTTTCAGAAACATTTTCCTCATTATACGCTTTGATAATGAAACATTTCAGAGAGAAATCTGTATCACAGAAGAGTGGGAGGGAGACAGAACATGAAGAGGGAGAGGGAGACAGAACATGAAGAGGGAGACAGTACAGGGAGAGGGAGACAGTACAGGAAGAGGGAGAGGGAGACAGAACATGAAGAGGGAGACAGAACAGGGAGAGGGAGACAGTACAGGAAGAGGGAGACAGTACAGGAAGAGGGAGACAGAACATGAAGAGGGAGACAGAACGTGAAGAGGGAGACAGTACAGGGAGAGGGAGAGGGAGACAGTACATTGAATTCAGGCATCCTTTTAAAGCAAAGCACTACAGGTTGCTTTTGTCTAGGTGGATATGTTGCTTTTTATATCTTGAGATATTGCAGTGCCTGGGCGGGGTAAGTGCCTCGCTTAGGCGCTCAACAGGACCACTACACCCCACTAGGGATTTCAAACGGTAGCTTCCCAACCTCCAGCCCTATATCATTCACCCATAATGCTTTATGAGACGCCTGGACGTCACATCAGCTCGTCGGCCGGCCCTCTCTCGTTCTGTGTCCTTCCACAGAGCTGTGTGTAAGCAGGTCTAAGAAGTGTTTCTGTGTTCTCTCATCAACTCTCATTAACACACACACACACACACACACATACACACACCTCCCTGAGGGGAAGGAGTGTTTAGAGGGAGTCATGAGGAGACGTGTCCACTGGAGGGTGGCTAATTTCAGCAGGCAGGGACAGAGGCAGCATCAGTGTTCCCTTGAGTCAGCTGTCACTTCAGACTGGCCTAACTCTGCCCTGGATCCCTAGCTCCATGCAGTTGCAGCCGCAGCCACAGTCACAGCCCCATCCCCTCTTTACTGTATGACAGGCCCTGGGGAGGAGGCTATGCCTGGACACACGTCATTATGTGAGACTGGCAGTTATGACATTGTGTTTCTTATGTCCTCCTGTACTGTCGTCTTAGGAAAGTCATTTGCTCTGTAGCCCTGGTAGATGCTAAAAAAATTGAATTTGGGGTGTTGAAAACATGTACACTACTGTTCAAATGTTTGGGGTCACTTAGCCATTTCAAAGTACATTAGAGTTTCTAGTTTGAAAAACAGATGCCTCACAAGTCCTCAACTGGCAGCTTTATTAAATAGTACACACAAAACACCAGTCTCAACGTCAACAGTGAAGAGGCGACTCCGGGATGCTGGCCTTCTAGGCAGAGTTGCTAAAAAAAAGGCGATCCCGGAGTCGCCTTTTCACTATTGACATTGAGACTGGTGTTTTGTGGGTACTATTCAATGAAGCTGCCGGTTGAGGACTTGTGAGGTGTCTGTTTCTCAAACTAGACACTCCAATGTAATTGTTCTCTTGCTCAATTGTGCACCAGGGCCTCCCACTACTCTTTCTATTCTGGTTAGGGCCAGTTTGCACTGTTCTGTGAAGGGAGTAGTACACAGCGTTGTACGAGATCTTCAGTTTCTTGGCAATTTCTCGCATGTAGCCTTTCTTGCAATAGCCTTCATTTCTCAGAACAAGAATAGACTGACGAGTTTCAGAAGAAAGTTATTTGTTTCTGGCCATTTTGAGCGTGTACTCAAACCCACAAATGCTGATGCTCCAGATACACAACTTGTCTAAAGAAGGCCAGTTTTATTGCTTCTTTAATCAGAACAACAGTTTTCAGCTTTGCTAACATAATTGCAAAAGGGTTTTCTAATGATCAATTAGTCTTTTAAAATGCTAAACTTGGATTAGCTAACACAACGTGCCATTGGAACACAGGAGTGATGGTTGCTGATAATGGGCCTATGTATTATATTCCATTCCATACAACATTAACAATGTCCACACTGTATTTCTGATCAATTTGATGCTATTTTATCAGACAAAAAAGGTTGCTTTTTCTTTAAAAAACAAGGACATTTCTAAGTGACCCCAAACTTTTGAACTGTACTGCAATTTGTAAGTCGCTCTGGATAAGAGCGTCTGCTAAATGACTTAAATGTACATGTAAATGTATTTTTCAAATTTCACCCCTTAATCTCCTTCAAATAATAAGGGATTGCATTTATATCTTCCTTGAGTTAAGGGATGGCACCTTTTGAAGTGCCCCTGGGAGTGGGGTCTCCTTAGGCCAGATGGAGGAGTTTGTCACTGTGTCCTACTAGTGGCCCTCTAAATCCTGAACACACAAAATGCCATCTATTCTCCAGAGCTCAGCATATTGCACCATATCTGCTTTTGATCCGTTAGGTTTCCAGATAACCAGCGGTTTGGCCCTTCAAGCCATTGGTTAAGTCCTAATCATATTTTATCATACTCTTTACTGCATTTATCTTGATCACAATCTATGTCCTCAGAGAATGTATATTGTATAGATTAGAGTGTATCTCCTGTTCCTTTATGGCATATTTACATTTACATTTAAGTCATTTAGCAGACGCTCTTATCCAGAGCGACTTACATATAGGTCTTTATGGCAAGCTCTCATGCATAGCAAATGTGTGGGTCTGGTGAGCTGTGGCACTTTGGATTGTGCAGTCAGGAGAGTGAGTGGAGGTGAAGTGAAGAGCAAAGAAAAAGTAAGGAAAGGAAAATGGGGGAAGGAGTGGAAGTCCTCTGGGTCTCCTCCTGGTCCAGGGAGGGAAGGTGCTGAAGCTATTGTCCTGGCAACAAGCCCACTAGCAAGATAGGGACAGATTCGTAAAGGGAAACTGACAGACCATAATGGCTTCTTGCTGTTGCAAGCCTCACTTGTTCCAAATCAATTTCACCCAACAGAGATGTAAGGCGGAGGTGGCAGAGATGTGCAGAGCACCTTACTGTACACACGCTAATGGCTTGTCATTGGCCAACACGCATAGGCCTAAAGGCTGGAACATGCTTCCTGGCATCCATGTGACTTGATGGTCAGCTGTTATGTCCATCCAGTATCTTAACGCTCTTATGGTAATGACCACTTCACTGACATGCTCTCCATATTGCCATACATCAACTCATGGAACAATTATGAAATATGTAAATGTGATATAAATAATTTACAGGGAACAATATTATGCTAGCAGAGTGAATAGTGTTTGCGTATGCACATAAACCTGTTATTACATCCACATTGTTGTGTTATGGTGACACAACAGTCATTTCCGTAACTCCATGGTCCTTGTGCAGGAGGAATTCTTGCTCATTCCAGCTTTGTGACATAGAATGGACATGCCACATGAGTCACCAGAGGCTGGGTTGCCAGAGTGGGACTGTGTTATAGTGACAGGTTTTCTAGATTGGGGATGCTGGAATATATGTTCTCATTTTTCCATTTGAGTCATTTAGCAGATGATCTTATCCAGAGTGACTTACATGAGCAATTAGGGTTAGGTTCTTTGCTCAAGGGTAAATCAACATATCTTTCACCTAGTTGGCTTTGGGATTCGAACCTGCCCCCTTCGGTTACTGGCCCAGTGCTCTTAACCACTAGGGTCCCTGCCACCCCAAACATATACACTACTAATAATGATGCGTGAGAAAGTTACAGACGCACAAATAAACATACCCCCAAGATATGCTAACCTCTCATCATTATAATAACGGAAGGTTAGCATGTTATATGCCTCTAACTTTCTCACTCAGCATTATTCACGATTCATTCAGGATTATCCGTCATCATGGCAGCATCCACATTCATGTAGAAGTGTTGAGAAACATTCTATTCTTATTTACAATAAAAGTGACTCTAAAATGAGACAATACATCATTCACCATTCATTTCTATTGAGCACAAAATAATCTGAAACACAACCAAACCAAACACAAATGCAAACAATACGTCTGTAGAGTCACAAGCTTGGTATAATTATTGCATGCCAAGAATATGGGACCAAATACTAAACGTTTGACTACTTTAATATACATAAGTGAATTTGTCCCAATACTTTTGGTCCCCTAAAATGAAGGGACTATGTACAAAAAGTGCAGTAATTTCTAAACTGTTATATATATATGATATAGATGGAAATACTCTCAAATTATTGTAAAGCTGACAGTCTGCACTTTAACCTCATAGTCATTGTACCTTTTCAAATACAAAGTGCTGGAGTACAAGGTACTGTCCCAATACTTTTGGAGCTCACTGAAGCTCAGTATTTTAATTATTTATGTTATACAGTCATTATTGCTCTTCTTTATCAAAGGTGGCAATGCCGGACCACACTGTATATGGATTGAATTTAAATAGCAACGTTCTACCTACTTCGGTACGAAAAGGACTTTGTTACGATAAATGAGTGAAGAGGTCAGGCGCAGAGAGCAAAAGATGTGGGAAAAAAACATGCTTTAATGTCCAGGAAAATAACATGAACAAAAGTAGGAAAACAAATGATCAGAAATATAAACGGACAGCGCGAACACAAAATGCAAACAAAATACACTCAAACACAGAACAGACGAACAAGCCCGCACGAAACAGAAGCGGGCTGAACAAACTTATATAACCCCACCCTAACAACCAAACAAGAAACAGGTTATACCAATCAGACAAAACCAAAGGAACACAGAACAACGGATCGGTGATAGCTAGTAGACCGGCGACGACGACCGCCGAGCGCCACCCGAACAAGAAGGGGAGTCACCTTCGGTAATATTGGTGACAGACTTTACATAGTAAGGGGGAAACTCACCTCATCCACCAATATGTGGCACCCACTTGGGTGATGCACGGCAACCATTTTGTGTTAGAATGCTCATCACATATCAGCTAACACAGTGGAGAGGTGAGGCATGATCTGTCTGTCTGTCTGTCTGTCTGTCTGTCTGTCTGTCTGTCTGTCTGTCTGTCTGTCTGTCTGTCTGTCTGTCTGTCTGTCTGTCTGTCTGTCGCCCTTCAGTGATGGACAGAGCATAGCAGGAAGAGACCCTGCATGAGGAATGACCTGTGTGTCTTTAAGGAGGGTCTCGCTCCCGCTAGAAGGCTACAACTGTCTCCCAGACACAGTCCCCATAGCAACGCCTCTTCTGTGCGAGCCCCGGCACAGCCCCCTCAATGATGGTCCTCATGATGATGATAATAATATGGATGCTAACTGGAAAAACTGCTAATTAATAATAAAGGCTTATAACAGTGTAGTGCCAGGGTCATAATTAGTGTCAATAATGTGTGTTATTCATATGCATAAAGACATAATCACTGGTTTAAAATATCCTAATAAGAAACCTTATATTGCAATTCTATTGAATCCACTCGCCCCCAGGAAATTAACATTGTTTTGGTGAATGCTTCCTAAAGTGATTTCGGTAGGGTCTGCATCAGCTGAGGTCTCCATCCTCCCTAACTGAATTAGACCCAGACAGAGCAGAGCTCTTTTTATCTCTCTCTCTCTCTCTCTCTCTCTCTCTCTCTCCTCCATAACTCCATTATCCTCTCCTGGAGACTGCTAAAAGCACAGCACCATTTTCATAGAGCAAAAAATGTATAGAACCAACACGATTCCTCTATTTCACAATGAGATATACAGTAGTTGTATCGTGACAGACAGGAACAGAAAAGGGGGTAACCCATGAATTATTGGGTTAATTAAGCAATGGATTGGGTGCCTACGAAGGCCCACCACTCCTCTACCAAGTCCCATGCAGTCTGGGTGTAGCCAGCCTGCGCACTGAGTTCAGCTGGACGCATGGTTTGTGTTGGCATTAATAAAAGCAGACTTGATCCAGATCTGAATGGACTGAGCCAGCCCATAATCAAATCAGAGGCAGAGCAGAGAGCTCATTGCTGGCACATAGTGCTTTTACACCTGCATTGTTTGCTGTTTGGGGTTTTAGGCTGGGTTTCTGTACAGCACTTTGAGATATCAGCTGATGTACGAAGGGCTATATAAATAAATTTGATTTGATTTGATTTGACATAGGCTAAAGTAATTGAAAGGTCAGTTGAAATATATAACCACCTATTTACTGTACCTACCTACTTGTTTGTGTGTATGTGGGTGTTTGTGCATGCGTGTGTGTGTGTGCTCCTGCAATTAATACTATTTTGAAATAATTTATTTATATCTGATAAAAATGTTGTGCCAATTCACCAGCACCTGTCCAATAGCTTTTCCCGGGTTTCCACCGTAAAGCCTGTCTTTTCCATGTAAGTATTTTATCTTCCATTTGCAAAATAGTTTAACCCACATATTTAAGTAGGTTCTAAGCTTTTTGAATGAAGACAGTTTTTAATAATGTAACTGATTTGGACAAGATCGTTTAGTGTTCCTCCAAAACTTTGGGGATGGAAAAATGCTTTCAGTGCAAACTTAAATGACTAAAACCAGATATATAGTGTGTACAAAAAATATGTAGCTATTTGACTGATATATTTTAAATTAATATAATCTTTGGGGACTAACAATCACCAAAATAAAGCCAGGGAGAATAGAAAATTCCCAAAACACTGAATTTAGCACTAATTATGTTATTAATATGTTTGAGCAAAAGAGCAGTACTAGCCATGGCAAAATGCAAAGAATTATAGGAAATTAGCATTCAAACTGAAACATGTTCTCAGCTCCATGGCAAAATGTGTAGAATAGCAGGATATTAGCTTTAAAACTGTTCAAGTGTATTTCTGCTACATAGAGAAATGTGCAGGGAATTGGCTTAAAAATGCAAACATTTCTCTACACCACTAAAATAGGGGCATCTACATTGTCCTTTAAAATTTTGCCACGCCGACAGGCCAACCGCACACTTCGCCACACCCTCTGCCGTGCCCACCATCTAAGCCCTTTTTGATCCAGAAAAAATCCTTGGCTTGTTAGCAAAGAAGTGGTAAATATCCCGAGCTTGATAAAGCAGAGAAAATGGGGGGTGGGGTGGGGGGGTCGTAATGCTTTTCGGTGTATTACTTATGATAGTCATGGGGTTGCGTGGTGTCGTGGTCGTAATGCTTTTCAGTGTATTACCTATGATAGTCATGGGGTTGCGTGGGGTGGGGGTCGTAATGCTTTTCAGTGTATTACTTATGATAGTCATGGGGTTGGGTGGGGGGGGTCGTAATGCTTTTCAGTGTATTACTTATGATAGTCATGGGGTTGGGTGGGGGGTCGTAATGCTTTTCAGTGTATTACTTATGATAGTCATGGGGTTGGGGGGGGGGTCGTAATGCTTTTCAGTGTATTACTTATGATAGTCATGGGGTTGGGTGGGGTGGGGGTCGTAATGCTTTTCAGTGTATTACTTATGATAGTCATGGGGTTGGGTGGGGGGTCGTAATGCTTTTCAGTGTATTACTTATGATAGTCATGGGTGGGGGGTCGTAATGCTTTTCAGTGTATTACTTATGATAGTCATGGGGTTGGGTGGGGTGGGGGTCGTAATGCTTTTCAGTGTATTACTTATGATAGTCATGGGGTTGGGTGGGGGGGTAATGCTTTTCAGTGTATTACTTATGATAGTCATGGGGTTGCGTGGGGTGGGGTCGTAATGCTTTTCAGTGTATTACTTATGATAGTCATGGGGTTGGGTGGGGGGTCGTAATGCTTTTCAGTGTATTACTTATGATAGTCATGGGGTTGGGTGGGGGGGGGTCGTAATGCTTTTCAGTGTATTACTTATGATAGTCATGGGGTTGGGTGGGGGGTCGTAATGCTTTTCAGTGTATTACTTATGATAGTCATGGGGTTGCGTGGGGTGGGGGTCGTAATGCTTTTCAGTGTATTACTTATGATAGTCATGGGGTTGGGTGGGGGGTCGCAATGCTTTTCAGTGTATTACTTATGATAGTCATGGGGTTGGGTGGGGGGTCGTAATGCTTTTCAGTTTATTACTTATGATAGTCATGGGGTTGGGTGGGGGGTCGTAATGCTTTTCAGTGTATTACTTATGATAGTCATGGGGTTGGGTGGGGGGTCGTAATGCTTTTCAGTGTATTACTTATGATAGTCATGGGGTTGCGTGGGGTGGGGGTCGTAATGCTTTTCAGTGTATTACTTATGATAGTCATGGGGTTGGGTGGGGGTCGTAATGCTTTTCAGTGTATTACTTATGATAGTCATGGGGTTGGGTGGGGGGGTCGTAATGCTTTTCAGTGTATTACTTATGATAGTCATGGGGTTGGGTGGGGGGGGGTCGTAATGCTTTTCAGTTTATTACTTATGATAGTCATGGGGTTTGGTGGGGGGTCGTAATGCTTTTCAGTGTATTACTTATGATAGTCATGGGGTTGGGTGGGGGGTCGTAATGCTTTTCAGTGTATTACTTATGATAGTCATGGGGTTGGGTGGGGGGTCGTAATGCTTTTCAGTGTATTACTTATGATAGTCATGGGGTTGGGTGGGGGGTCGTAATGCTTTTCAGTGTATTACCTATGATAGTCATGGGGTTGGGTGGGGTGGGGGTCGTAATGCTTTTCAGTGTATTACTTATGATAGTCATGGGGTTGGGTGGGGGGTCGTAATGCTTTTCAGTGTATTACCTATGATAGTCATGGGGTTGGGTGGGGTGGGGGTCGTAATGCTTTTCAGTGTATTACTTATGATAGTCATGGGGTTGGGTGGGGGGTCGTAATGCTTTTCAGTGTATTACCTATGATAGTCATGGGGTTGGGTGGGGTGGGGGTCGTAATGCTTTTCAGTGTATTACTTATGATAGTCATGGGGTTGGGTGGGGGGTCGTAATGCTTTTCAGTGTATTACCTATGATAGTCATGGGGTTGGGTGGGGTGGGGGTCGTAATGCTTTTCAGTGTATTACTTATGATAGTCATGGGGTTGGGTGGGGGGTCGTAATGCTTTTCAGTGTATTACCTATGATAGTCATGGGGTTGGGTGGGGGGGGTCGTAATGCTTTTCAGTGTATTACCTATGATAGTCATGGGGTTGGGTGGGGGGGGTCGTAATGCTTTTCAGTGTATTACTTATGATAGTCATGGGGTTGGGTGGGGGGGGGTCGTAATGCTTTTCAGTGTATTACCTATGATAGTCATGGGGTTGGGTGGGGGGGGTCGTAATGCTTTTCAGTGTATTACTTATGATAGTCATGGGGTTGGGTGGGGGGTCGTAATGCTTTTCAGTGTATTACCTATGATAGTCATGGGGTTGGGTGGGGGGTCGTAATGCTTTTCAGTGTATTACCTATGATAGTCATGGGGTTGGGTGGGGGGTCGTAATGCTTTTCAGTGTATTACTTATGATAGTCATGGGGTTGGGTGGGGGGGGGGGGTCGTAATGCTTTTCAGTGTATTACTTATGATAGTCAAATAATCCTTCTCTGTTGAGTTTTAAATAAATCAAAAGAAAATAGATGTGCTGAGAGTTGTTTATCATTATGAAGCAGAATGGTCTGGAGACTTTAGATTTTTCATTTCCAAACTGATATGATGTCATTTTCCTGTTGTGGAGTCTTGTTGTTATTGAGAAGTGAAAGGGTAAAATACTGTACTCCTATGCAACACTGTATATTTTACTCAGTGTCTAAGTCAATGAGGGCGAAATAACATTCTCAAAACAAAAAGTCACAGATTTTGCCCAGTAGCAATGCAAGGGTGACTAGTCAGTATACCCACATGGATGATGACGTCCATAGAGGGTTCAAAGACCACGGCTAGCCAAAGGAAGGGGCTATCTGAATTTATAAAGCCTTTACTACTGCTTGTCCAAATAGCTGTGTTACATGGCCCACAAATCAACACAACTTAGGAAGTGTTTTTAGGTATGCTGCTTCGGCAACTGCCTGCTCCTGTCCTCCAGCTATTAATGACTGAAATGACCCCTCGAAGTGAGAGAGCTGGAAAAGCAGACCCATTTCAGTAATGCCACATGTTCTTTCAGTCAAATTCAGCGATATAAATGTATGGTCTATTTTCTATAGAATCTCAGCCATATGAATCTTATAAACCAGATCTAAAGCAAGGAGCAATATGTGCAAAATAATATGATATGACACCATTGAAATGTAGGGCCTTCCTGGATTATTTCAAATCTGACTAACCAGATTAAGTCATTTTGGGCCCAACAGCACTGGGCACACACACACACTGATTAAGGCATATAATTATGAGAGGAAGAAGGTGTGTGTGTGTGTGTGCGTGTGTGTGTGTATTTGCTCTGATTCAATTTGTGTTAGAACTGAGAAGATTACTCATTCAATTTGCCATCAGCAAGCATCAAAACACACAGCAGATTATTCAACCGATCCAGCATGTTTTTGGTTCGGGTGTGCACTGCGCATCATGCGCAATTTATTCTTATGTCATACTCTCTTATGACTTCATATTCTTTCTTATTTTCTTCCTCTCGTTCCATCGTTCTCCTCCTTTGCCCCTTAGGATCTTGTTCAATGCTCAGGTGTGTAATCTGCATACATACAGACCCCAGCGTCAGAGCCCTGACAGACAGAGAACTACAGTATGTGACTACATTCAAACAGGTTCCACCGATTCTGCAGTCACCGACAGCATACACTTTTAGCTTTCTAGCAGTTAGCATTGTGTTTGCTTGCTTGTGTGTGTGACAGAGAGAGCAGCATCAGTCAAGCACTGCCCAATTAGCCCCACCCCATACACTATGCTGCTCCATAGCTACAAGTAGGGGAGCGGAGTAGGGGAGGAAGGGATCGGAGGAGGGGTCAATCCACCCTCAGACAAACCCCTCAGCAACTATCTCCAGCTTTCAGACAGTCAGTCAGGTAGTGAGGCAGTCAGTCAGGCAGCCCACTGGAAGCCCAGCCCCCAGCAGACAGGCAAGCGGGGCAGCTTCCTCCTCCTCGTAGGACTACTCCCGGTGTTGCAGTACAGCCCTCTGGAACTACTGCTGCTGGTAGGAGATTAATTCAGCAAAGGGTATTCTGGAGCTAGCTATACAACCAGAGAGCCTGAGAGAGAGAGGAGGCAGAGAGAGAGAAAGACAGGAGGAAAAGGGGGACAGAGAGTCAGGGGTGGACGAATGAGAGAGGTGGAGGAAGGGAGGGAGAGAGACAGAGAGAAGAGAGAGATAGTCAGGAGGCAGAGAGAGAGACAGGAGGAAAGGGGGACAGAGAGTCAGGGGGTGGAGGAATGAGAGAGGTGGAGGGAGAGAAGCAGGCCCAGGTGCCGCTGCTGCTGCAGCCGCCTGACATTTAGCCACCCAAGATAATAGGAAGGAAGGAACACTAGCAACATCTCAGTCACCGTGCTACAATGCTACTGTAGCCTCCCCCAACAACTGCATAGTATCTATCTTTCTCTCTCTTCTCATCTTCTCATCTCCTTCCCTCCCTCTCTCTATCCATTGTGTGTCTTGCCTGTGTTTGGCACATGTGTGTGTGGTTATTTATGTATGGCGGTAATGTGTGTAGGCTGCATGGTTTGGGGTTTTAGTGTGGCACATGCAGCTCTGTGGCTGGCCGAGGGAAGCTTATCCCATATACTGTGCCGGAGGAGAGCTGGAAGATGGAGTGCAATTGTACATCATGGACACTGGGCACTCCAGCATTGTCAGCTCTGCCTCACTGTATGCTGCCACCCATTTCTCATAGCTGTGTGGTCTGTGTGGTCACTTAGGCCTGATGTCACCTACACTCAATTCAATTCAAGGGGCTTTGTTGGCATGGGAAACATACGTTAACATTGCCAAAGCAAGTGAGGTAGATAAGCAAGGAGGGGAGCGGAGGAGCGTAGATTGGGTGGGGGGAAATGCAAATAAGAAAGTACTATAGAGACAGTGGTGTCTTTTCCTGATTTTGGAGGTTGGTTGTGTGACATGAACCTCTCCCTTTTCCTGGCCGATGGGTTGGAGACGATGGGAATCTCCCCAGCAGAAATGTGCTCTTTGATCTCAGTACTGTGTCATATATTTAGCTACTGTCACGACTTCCGCCGAGGTTGGCTCTCCTGCCCGTTCGGGTGGTGCTCGACGGTCGTCGTCACGTCCTACTAGCCACTACCGTTCCCTTTTCGTGTATCTGTTGGTTTTGTCTGATTGTTTTCACCTGTGTGTTGTTTAGTTAATTAGTGTCTGTATATAATGTAGGTTCTCCCGCCCTTGTTTTGTGTGGGATTGTTTATTTCGTCATTCGTTTTGTCTGTCGTGGTTTTTGTGTTTATTATTCTCCGGTTAGTCTGTTATCCTGTTTTGGATAATTTCACCCTGTGTGTATTTGGGTTGACCGTGTTTATTTTTGTTCACCGGAGAATAAACTTTATATCGCTATTTGCTCTCTGCGCCTGATTCCACCCACCTTGATTAGACGTGACAGAATCCCGCACCCACCATGGAATCAGCAGGAACAGCAGCGTCTCCTCTCCCATCGATGGAGGAGAGGGTCCTCCATCATACCAGCGTGATTCACCGGATGGATCGATGGGAGAGGAGTGGCCTCCCCACCTCATCTCTAGCAACCCCTTCTCCAGCACCTCCTGTTTCTGCGACCACATCTGGCTCTGGGGCTCTTCGGCTGACACTCCCACGGGAGTTTCACGGATCGGCGGCTGGTTGCCAGGGTTTCCTCCTTCAGCTGGAACTATATCTGGCTACCGTGCGTCCTGCTCCCTCTGGAGAGGAGAGCGTGTGCGCCCTCGTCTCCTGCTTTACTGGGCGAGCCCTCGAGTGTGCCAACGCAGTGTGGAATTGTCCGGACTCGGCTAAGGATAATTACCCTGAGTTCACCCGCCGATTCCGAGCTGTTTTTGACCATCCACCCGAGGGTCGGGCGGCGGGTGAACGGCTGTTTCACCTGCGTCAGGAGACGAGGAGTGTACAGGATTTTGCCCTCGAGTTTAGGACTTTGGCAGCAGGAGCAGGATGGAACGACAGGGCCTTGATTGATCATTTTAGATGTAGTCTCAGGGAGCTGGCATGTCGGGACACCACATTCACACTGGATGGACTTATCGATCTGGCTATCCGTCTCGACAACCTGCTGGCTGCTCGCGGGCGTTCGGATCAGGTCCTGTCGTTTCCAATCCCCAGCCCCCCTGTTCCTATCCCTATGGAATTAGGAGGTACGGCTTTGAGGGGGACCGGAGGAGGAGTGTCCTCCTGCACCAGTTGTGGTCGACGAGGGCACACGTCCGACCGGTGCTGGAGGAACTCGTCTCGGAGTCGGGAGGACAGGCGGAACACTACTCGATCACCCCAGGTGAGTAAGCACCAAACTCATTCATTCCCTCTGAATATGCCGATTTGGCTATCGCCTTCAGTAAAGGGAAGGTGACCCAATTACCACCTCATCGTCGAGAGAACTGCGCGATAAACCTTCTGGAAAACGCTGCACTTCCTAGGAGTCACGTGTATCCATTGTCCCAGGAGGAGACAGTTGCGATGGAAACATATGTTTCCGAATCGCTGGGACAGGGGTACATTCAGCCCTCCATATCACCCGTCTCCTCAAGCTTCTTTTTTGTGAAGAAGAAGGATGGAGGTCTGCTTCCGTGTATTGATTATAGAGGTCTAAATTCCATTACAGTGGGGTTTAGTTACCCACTACCTCTCATCGCTACGGCAATGGAATCATTTCATGGGCGCGATTCTTCACAAAACTGGACCTGAGGAGCGCGTATAATCTGGTACGTATCCGGGGAGGAGATGAGTGGAAAACTGCATTTAGTACTACTTCTGGTCATTATGAGTACTGCGTCATGCCATACGGATTGAAGAATGCTCCAGCCGTTTTCCAATCCTTCGTAGATGAGATGCTCCGAGACCTGCTCGGGCAGGGAGTGGTATTGTGTGACATTTGATGAGCATGTGTCTCTGGTGCGTAAGTTACTTGGGCGACTACTGGAGCATGACCTGTATTGCAAGGCGGAGAAATGTGAGTTTTTCAAACAGTCCGTTTCCTTCCTGGGGTATCGTATTTCCACCTCCGGGGTGGTGATGGAGGATGATCGCGTTACAGCCGTGCGTAATTGGCCGACTCCGACCACGGTGAAAGAAGTGCAGTGGTTTTTAGGGTTTGCCAATTACTACCGGGGGTTTATCTGGGGTTTTGGTCAGGTGGCTGCTCCCATCACCTCACTGCTGAAGGGAGGACCGGTGCGCTTGCGCTGGTCAGCAGAGGCAGGCAGAGCTTTCAGTCGTCTGAAGGAGCTGTTCACCAATGCGCCCGTGTTGGCGCATCCGGACCCCTCTTTAGCGTTCATAGTGGAGGTGGATGCATCCAAGGCTGGGGTTGGAGCCGTGCTGTCCCAACACTCGGGCGTGCCATCCAAACTCCGCCCGTGTGCTTTCTTTTCGAGCAAGCTCAGCCCAGCGGAGCGAAACTATGATGTGGGGGACCGGGAGTTGTTAGCTGTAGTCAAGGCTCTGAAGGTGTGGAGACATTGGCTTGAGGGGGCTAAATAGCCTTTTCTCATCTGGACTGACCATCGTAATCTCGAGTACATCCGGGCAGCTAAGAGACTAAATCCACGTCAGGCTAGATGGGCCATGTTTTTTACTAGGTTCCAGTTTACCCTCACATATCGGCCAGGCTCCCAAAACACCAAAGCTGACGCACTGTCTCGCCTCTATGATACCGAGGAACGGTCAGTAGAGCCCACTCCCATCATTCCACCGTCATGTCTCGTGGCACCGGTGGTATGGGAGGTGGATGCTGAGATAGAGAGGGCCTGACGGTCAGAGCCGGCTCCTCCTAACTGTCCAGTAGGGACCAAGTACGTGCCGAGGGTGGTCCGGGACAAGCTGATTAGGTGGGCTCATACTCTTCCCTCCTCGGGTCATCCTGATATCAAGAGGACAGTGCAGAGTCTGAGAGGCAGATACTGGTGGCCCACACTGGCTAAAGACGTGAGATTTTATGTCTCCTCCTGCTCAGTGTGTGCTCAGAGCAAGGCTCCTCGGCACCTACCTAGAGGGAAATTACAACCCCTCCCCGTTCCACAACGGCCGTGGACACATTTATCGGTGGATTTTCTTACCGACCTTCCCCCGTCCCAGGGAAGTACTACGATCCTGGTCGTTGTGGATCGGTTTTCTAAGTCCTGTCGTCTCATTCCGTTGCCCGGTCTTCCTACGGCCCTGCAGACTACTGAGGCTTTGTTTACCCATGTCTTCCGGCACTATGGGGTGCCTGAGGACATCGTCTCTGATCGGGGTCCCCAATTTACGTCCAGAGTGTGGAGGGCGTTCATGGAGAGACTGGGGGTCTCGGTTAGCTTAACCTCAGGTTTTCACCCCGAGAGTAATGGGCAGGTGGAGCGCGTTAATCAGGATGTGGGCAGGTTTCTGCGGTCCTATTGTCGGGACCGGTCTGGTGAGTGGGCAAGGTATGTCCCATGGGCCAAACTAGCCCAGAACTCCTTACGCCACTCCTCTACTAACTTGTCTCCTTTTGAGTGTGTGTTAGGTTACCAGCCGGTCCTGGCTCCATGGCATCAGAGTCAGACCGAGGCTCCTGCGGTGGAGTAATGGGTACAGCGCTCCAAGGACACCTGGAAAGCTGTTCAGGACTCATTACGGTTAGCGGGAGAACGGCAGAAGAGGAGCGCTGACCAGCACCGCAGTGAGACCCCCGTGTTTGCACCGGGGGACAGGGTCTGGCTCTCGACCCGAAACCTGTCTCTCCGCCTGCCCTGTCGGAAGCTGGGGCCGCAGTGTGTGGGGCCGTTCAAAGTCCTGAGGAGAATAAACAGGGTGTGTTATAGGTTACAACTTCCTAGGTATTACCGTATTAACCCCTCGTTTCATGTGTCTCTCCTCAGGCCGGTGGTGGCTGGTCCCCTGCAAGAAGGTGAGGTGTCTGAGGTTCCTCCGCCCCCTCTGGACATCGATGGGCCCCCGGCGTATACCGTTCGAGGCATTCTGGATTCTAGACGCCGGGTGGGGGGCCTACAGTACCTCGTGGACTGGGAGGGGTACGGCCCGGAGGAGAGATGCTGGGTTCCAGTGAGGGACATTTTGGCCCCTTCTCTCCTGATAGAATTCCACCGCCTCCACCCGGATCGCCCAGCACCTCGTCCTCCGGGTCGTCCTCGAGGACGGTGGTGGCGCGCTGCGGGAGCCGCGCGTCAGGGGCGGGGTACTGTCACGACTTCCGCCGAGGTTGGCTCTCCTGCCCGTTCAGGCTGTGCTCGGCGGTCGTCGTCACCGTCCTACTAGCCACTACCGTTCCCTTTTCGTGTATCTGTTGGTTTTGTCTGATTGTTTTCACCTGTGTGTTGTTTAGTTAATTAGTGTCTGTATATAATGTAGGTTGTCCCGCCCTTGTTTTGTGCGGGATTGTTTATTTTGTCATTCGTTTCGTCTGTCGGTGTTTTTGTGTTTATTATTCTCCGGTTAGTCTGTTATCCTGTTTTGGATAATTTCACCCTGTGTCTATTTGGGTTGACCTTGTTTATTTTTGTTCACCGGAGAATAAACTTTATATCGCTATTTGCTCTCTGCGCCTGATTCCACCCACCTTGATTAGACGTGACAGCTACCGGGTGTATATTCCTCTTCTACAACATAGACTGATTGAATTCTTTGTAGAGGAAGAAGAAATCTGCAACCCTGTGTAAGTGTATTTTTGGTGATAGGGAGGAGGCTTTTTGGAAACTGCATAACTCCACTTACTACATCATAGCTGCATTGATATGGGACTTGACTACTGAAGGTAGGTTCTAGAAACAAAGCTGAAACTAAATCACTTGGATCCACTGATATTTATGCTCTAGTTACAATTATATTGATAAAGAATGCATGTGCAACTGTGCCTGAGTGTACCCTGTACATATATATGCCTATGTGGGGTTTGTGTGGGTGTGTGAAAGGGAGCAAGGGAAGACAAGAGTGTGTGTCTTCAGGCCTGGGAAAGAAGGGAGGGAGGGGTATACAGCCTAAACTCCCACTCTGCAGTATTTCGACAGGCATGCTTCTCTCTCTCTCTCTCTCTCGCTCTCTCTCTCTCTCTCTCTGTCTGTCTTTTTCATTATGTGGGTGTGAAACCTCAAACAACGGAAGAAGCTGCAGCAGTGACAGGAGTGGCTCATGGGCACCCCCCGCCTCCTCTTCCTCATTATGTGCTTACTCCTTCTCTTCCTCCTCCCTCTATTCTCTGCGCAGACTGGCAGCCAGTACCAGCTGAGCTCAGCCGGATGCCAGGGGATGAGAGGGGAGACAGGAGGGATGGAGGGAGAGAGGAGTGGGGAGGGGGTACCAAACTTCTATTTTGAATCCCCGTCTGGCTGATTTTCCTCCTCTTGTCTTGAGATTAGCGATGGAATAAGACAGCCTTAACTAATCTCAATGTTCCTGAGGACACAGAGCCAGGGGGAGGGCTCAGAGTAGTCACATACATGTGCACAAAACATGCATGTTTGCATTTACTTACATGTGCAAACACACACATACAGAGTCACACACACACACACACACACACACACACACACACACACACACACACACACACACACACACACACACACACACACACACACACACACACACACACACACACACACACACACACACACACACACACACTGAATCCCATCCATGATGCATTTGCTTGTCAGCACAGCATGTACATGTGTTTTTGTGTGCACACACAATAGTACACCATAATACAGTAAAGTGTGTAAGTGAGATGTAAGCACAGGAAAACATCCCGTCTCTTCCCTCAGAACCTGTAGTTTGTATCTGTATCAGTGTTTGCAGGTGGGTCAGACCAGGTGACTCAATGTTCCCATGTAGACTGTGCGTCTTTGATGGATTCATTTGCTAATTTAATTCTGCCTGCCTGTTTGAATAACAGATTAAGTAAGGAGCCTTTGCGTCCACCACTGTTCTGCTGGTTTAGAATACACATCTGACCCCCTGGGATTTGATAACGCTGACTGTGTAATATGGTGCAAATGAGGTTAGTTGCGGCTATGCGCTTTCACCGCCGATATTTTACCTGGAATAGAGGGTTTCTATAGCAACGACCCCTACCCCACCTCACATATGTGTATGAGCATGTGTGTGTGTCGCATTGACTGGTCGCAAACGCACCATAAGCGTTAGTGTCATTAAGCCAGTGGGGCTGAAGAGAGTGGGGAGCGTTTCAGCCCCATGCATGGTAGTAGTACTACAGGAATTGAGCAGTTGCATTTTACAGTAGAATGCTACAGTATCTTCTTAGTCTAGGTTTGTTTGTAGTTTTTTGATCATTTGTAGTCTTTTGGTTGCTTTGACATGAGCCTTGTCTTTTTATTTGATGTTTTACCTGCTGTCTTTCCAGTATCTATCCATCTCCCCCGCTCTTCCCCTCATCTATCCTCTCACTCACCCTTATCTCCCATTAGTTGTGGAGGACTGAGCCACAGCAGGACTAAACCCTGAGGCTGAGGGGAGCAGGCCATTGGGACTGCAGGGAGACTGTTAATGGTCCTGTTCAAACACAACCAACATGACAGCCATTTCTACATAGTACTGATCCAGTCACATGTGCCACCGAGCCAGGCTCTCTAGAGGAGGAGGGTCTACAAGCCCAACTGACTGTACTGTAGAGTCAAACATATAGGCCTACAGGACTTAGTGGGATCATCTTTTATGTGCATTACAGTACCATCACCATGGAAACAGTGGGCTAAGCAACGTGGCAGGGATGAAGGTTGAGGCTGGGCCGTTCAGTGTATTTCTAGCATGCATTTTAACTGTGCAATTGGGTCACCTTGAATTATTTAGCTGTTCTTCAGTCATATGTTTTGCTAGAGATTTGGATATTGTGTTTTGTGTTGTGGGGGGGAGTCCTAGTCAGACATGTATAAGTCCCAGCAAAGGGGAATCTTAGTCACCTTAAAGCTCTTATCCACCAAAAAGTCACCTTTAAGCTCTTATCCACTAAACATATAAAAACCTTGGGGAGGATTTATTTGTATTTTTTCCTTTTGATATTCTCCAGTATGACGAATAGGAACAATAGGTCCCAGTGATGTCAAATGTGATATGTCATCTGTTTGACTGGAAGTTCTTTTAGTCACGTCATCTGATGCGTGCTCTGCTCTCCCCTGACCCCTCTTTGCCAGAGTGGAACAGCCCACTTCCCTCACAGCCCCGGGGCCCATTTGTTCTCGAGGGGCCAACGCATTTCACCCTGGCCCCAGCTGGATCCCTTCCATTATACACACAACACAACCTAGGTAGGGAGGTTATGTGCGGTAGAGGGAGAGGAGGATGTGGAGGAGGTGTGTTATACAGTGGAGAAGTTAATCCTTCTTGACTAGGGCTGGCCTTTCTCTTGGCAGTGCTCTGCCCTGTCTCCTTAGTGAAAGCCTGGCTGAGACTCATCCTGCTTTGTGGAGGCAGGTGATGGGGGTCTTTCTCTGTGCCTCCCACAAGCAGCCAGCTCAGGAGTAACAACCTTACACGCATGGTTTGCTCCTTAGACTGTCTGGTTGAGAGGCTGGCAATCTGCAGGAATATATAGACACACCGCACGCAGTACCATCCCAATCCCCAAACTATGTTGCTTACATGTGTCCGATCCTCTCACCGCCTCACATATATAGAGGCTAGGAGGAGTTGTTCATTTGTAATTGGGCGTAAAACAAAACTAACACCACAAACCTCTCTGAGAATCCCATAAAAGCAGTCTCTCTGGCCACCCCTTTTTACATGTTGTTTCTCTGCTCATAAATCTCCAGTAAAATATATTAACAATTCAGAAGCTGGGCATGATCACTTTACTCCATCAAACCAGCCTTTTGGCCAGTGCAGCAGGACAAGGACAAACTCTAAAGTCTGGCCTGTGTTATGTTGGTGACTTAGAGGCTCAGGCTGATTTTGTCATTTGGTCAAATAGCAAAGATGACAATGATGTGTAGCATGTATTTTTTGTATTTATATCAAAGGTCCATTAATAAATAAATAAATCTTCTCTCACACACCTCACACAGTGCAGGAGCGAGGTGAATACATAGCACACACCCTAGACATGTCAGAGGCAACAGATTGCTGTAGCGTAGAGGTTGTGTCCCACCTGACACCCATTCCCTTTATACTGTGCTACTTTTGACCAAGGCCCATGGTCAAAAGTAGTGAACTATGTAGGGAATAGGATGCCATTCGGGATGTATCGATAGAGATTTCATGGCTGATGTTGGTTGAGATAGAAGTTGCCCTTCACCACAAGACCGGGTCTTATTAATTAAATCCTTATAGGTTAAGACTACGGTTGTAGAGACTGCCCCTGGACCAGAGCTTAGGGACAGCCCCTCCCTAAAGCTGCTGGTTATGCACTGAGCCAGCTGTGTCCTGGCAGCAGAGTCCTTTTTTCAACCCGGCACTGTTTTAGAGATGCCCCACAGGCCTGCAACCACCCGCATACACATACACTTACAAACACAGAGTTCATACACTCATGGCACGCAGTCACGCATGCTCGCAAGCACACACAAACACACAAACATTGTATTAGCCCCACTCACTTGTGTTTTATGAATGAGCTACCTGTAGAGCACAAACAGAGAGAGGTGAGAGGAACATTGTTAAATAGAATCAGCTGAATGCCCTATCATAGTACGACTGAAGGCACATGGCCTCCATCTCTTTTTCTGGGAGCTGGCTAGGAGTGCTTAGCTGCCGCTGTCAAGGTCCTGACTCTTCCAGACCTCAGATGGTGCTGAAGAGACAGCTGATCTTTAAACTTAGGTTATGGGCCATGTCACGTTCCCTTTGCCCTTTCGCTGTCCTACATCACCTACATCACACTGGACTAGCACAAAGTGGTAGCGTGGCTGGAGGGAATGGGGTCTGAGTTACAAAATATGGGCTATGTTCCAACATCCACCCTAGCGTATGACTTGAAGTGCATGCCCAATACATTGCTTCATTCTAAGTTGTGTGCTAGACTGGTGTTGATACTGAATCTAAACTGAACGTATTGGCACGTTTAACATGATTCAGTGAATACTGCAAGGCTCTCTATAAGGATATCTTCTACATTTGTTTTACATGGACTCTGATGCCCCTTGATGATATAATGTAGTGCTATGGTATAGCTCCACCACTGCAGCGGTGTATCTCAGTGTGGTCTGCCTGCTAGTAATCCCGTCAGATACAGTATAGAGACCCCTTAATAGAGGCACCCAAAGCTGCTCCCACGTGACGTCTCATTAACGTAGGATATCCCCCCGGACGTTAAAGAGACCAGCGGGGAGCCACGGGCTCCAGATAAATTGATTTTGTCTGAAGAAACACGCACACAGACACTCCTTAGTGCATGTCTAAGACAATTAGGAAAATAGCTGTTTAGTTATAGATAAACCAACAATCCTGAATACATTTATACTACACCCTCACCAAGTCATGGCGAGTGACGAAATAAGATGGGATTGGTAGACTGACGTGTATAGGCCTAGGAGATATTCAGTATGCTTTGTTTTTGTCATTGTATGGAATGATTGGATGCCTGGTCATTGTGGTTAATATCAGGTAACATTAGCATGGCACAGGAATGATGCCATGTCAGAAGACTGAACTTATCCATACATTGTTCTGACAGGTGCACAGCATCACACACCAAGCATAGGATGATGACATCATCATTGCAGCTGCCAAAGCAGTGATGTTACCCTGAGAGGCTGAAGGGATTATGATACTCTGCATTCTGTGGCTGTAGGCAAGGGGAAATGCTGTCATAGCAACCACCTGGTGAAAAGAACACATAAACAAGGAGAGAGAGAGAGCGAGAGATGGAAGAGAGAGAGAGAGAGAGAGAGAGTGCTCAGGACATGCATCGATGTGCTTCTCTACTTGTGATTTACATATTGACTAAGGACTTCAAAGAGAGACTGGTTATATTTTATTTGGATAGTCCCATATACAGTCAGGTACAGAACAATTGCTCAGATAAAGTCTTTTTTATTATTATTATCCAAAAGAATGTGGTCAAAAGTATTTGATCTAAATCTGAAATGTCATAGACTACAAATTGCAAGAACAGATCACTCAGGAGTCAAATTTTAACAATGTGTAATTTAGACTATTAAACACAAAAACTATGTTTCAAGTGAGAGTTAGACAGGTCGGATGCTGAAAAAGAACGCAAATCTTGCCTACTTTACCCATATTTTCTTTACTTTTTGAAAATAAAAGTATAAGGTAGTTCCGATAGTTAGCTACATCGCTACACTGGCACAAAGTAATGAACTACTGAAAACACGACCAAGATTTCAATTTATTTCAACTACCACCAAGATAAAGCCAAATGTAATTAAACAACTAGTTGAACACCATGTAGTTCACTACTTCCCATCACTGGTACTTGGGTTTTTTTGTCTTGCTGGAAGATCTGACTTGGGGCCAAACTTCAGCCTCCTGGCAGAGGCAAAAAATGTCCTTGTACTGGATACATTTCATGATGCCGTTAAGCTTAATTAACAAGGGCCCCAGGAAAGTGGCAGCAAAATAGTCCCAGAACATCAAAAATCCACCACCATATTTGACAGTAGGTATGGGGTCCTTTTTCTGCATACAGTGCATTCTGAAAATATTCAGACCCATTGACTTTTTCCACATTTTGTTACGTTACAGCCGTATTCTAAAATGGATTAAATAGTTTTTTTCAATCTACACACAATGCCCCATAATGACAAAGCAGAAAACAGGTTTTTATCAATTTTAGCAAATGTATTAAATATAAAAATCAGAAATATCACATTTACAAAGGTATTCAGATCCTTTACTCAGTACTTGATGAAGCACCTTTGGCAGAAATTACAGCCTCAAGTCTTCTTGGGCATGACGCTACAAGATTGACACACCTGTGTTTGGGGAGTTTCTCCCATTCTTCTCTGCAGATCCTCTCAAGCTCTGTCAGGTTGGGTGGGGAGCGTCGCTGTACAGCTATTTTCAGGTCTCTCCAGAGATGTTAGATTGGGTTCAAGTCCGGGCTCTGACTGGGCCACTGAAGGACATTCAGAGACGTGTCCTGAAGCCACTCATGCGTTGTCTTGGCTGTGTGCTTAGGGTCGTTGTCCTTCGCCCCAGTCTGAGTTCCTGACCGCTCTGGAGCAGGTTTTCATCAAAGATCTCTCTGTACTTTGCTCTGTTCATGTTTCCCTTAATTCTGACTAGACTCCCAGTCCCTGCCACTGAAAAACATCCCCACAGTATGATGGTGCCAGGTTTCCTCCAGAAGTGACTCTTGGCATTCAAGACAAAGATTTCAATCTTGGATTCATCAGACCAGAGAATCTTGTTTCTCATGGTCTGAGAGTCCTTTATGTCCTTTTTGGCAAACTCCAAGTGGGCTGTCATGTGCTTTTTTACTGAGGAGTGGCTTCCGTCTGGCCATTGCACCATAAATGCCTGATTGGTGGAGTACTGCGAGATGGTTGTCCTTCTTGAAGGTTCTCCCATTTACACAGAGGAACTCTGGAGCTCTGTCAGAGTGACCATCAGGTTCTTGGTCACCTTCCTGACCAAGGCCCTTCTCCCCTGCATGCTCAGTTTGGCCAGGCGGCCAGCTATAGGAAGAATGGTTCTAAACGTCTTCCATTTAAGAATGATGGAGGCCACTGTGTTCTTGGGGAACTTCAATACTGCAGACATTTGTTGATACCCTTCCCCAGATCTGTGCCTCGACACAATCCTGTCTCGGAGCTCTACGGAAAATTCCTTCTGTCTCATTGTTAGAGGAAATTATAGTTGAAATGATTAATTATGTATACATTTCTGATTAAAACCATTTATTCTGATACTATTATGTTATGATATGAAATGTATGGGCTCTTGGTTAAGCTGTTACTGAAAATGTAAGGAAAACAAATGAATTGTCTGTACCTTGCGGGTTTAATTAAGGGGGAGAGATGCTATAGCTTTTCAGACAGATAAGAATGTTTGGGTTGTGTTCCATTAGTGGAGAAAAGTATATCTTTTAGACAGTTTGGAATGTAGTTTTATGAGGGGAGTAGAAGAAGAGTTCCGGACCTAAAAACAATGGGCTCTTGTGAGAATCGGAGAGAGTGTGGGAAACTGATGATGTCATTTTCAGTTTATAACCTGTGGAAATATGTGTATGCGTTTAGTACTCACTTGAATAAACGCTGTTTACCTGGCTTTTAAGACTGGTCTCGATCTACTTCATGCATAATTAATGTACTTACACCTCATTAATGAACTAGAAACGAATACATAGGAATTTAGAATTCCTCTATCACTCATGGATTGGTTTTTGCTCTGACATGCACTGTCAACTGTGGGACCTTATATTGACAGGTGTGTTCCTTTCCAAATCATGTCCAATCAATTGAATTTACCACAGGTGGACTCTGATCAAGTTGTAGAAACAAGGATGATCAATGGAAACAGGATGTAACTGCTCTCTGTTTTCGAGTCTCATAGCAAAGGTTCTGAATACTTTTATATTTTTAATACATTTGCAAAAATGTCTAAACCTGTTTTATTTTTGTCATTATGGGATATTGTGCAACTCTGCCAAGCCTACAAGCAAAGATGAAATGGTGAAGGCCATCAAGATGTTTTGGTTTTAGAAACTGACAACGCAACAAATGCATTGATCATCTCAGCAAGGTTTTACCCGTGGTCATGGTGCTGGGGGTAAGTGCAACTAAATGTAGCTGAGATGTAGAGTAGTTGAAATAATAATAATTTTTTTCAATATTTTATTAATGAAAGCATAAGATGTTGATGAACAAATACTGTGCAGTATATGCTTTATCCAACATTTTGCGGTTGCATGAGGTTTGGAGTTAGACATTTAAAACTTAAGGGTATTTAACATCGAAAAGATTGCAAGTTGGCGGCATTTTTCACACCTAACCGGGCTATTAGGCTGTCCTATTAGATTTGTTTTATTCAATTCAGTGTGGTATGATAACTGTAGCCCCTATCTGCAAAAGCAGGGTTTATTTTACACAACATTTTCACAAACAGCAATCATCTTACAAGGTAAGCTTCGATGTGGTCTGTGTTTGAGCTATAGCTACACTGGGGGAATGACATTAATCTTTACGTTGAAACAAATCTAGCCTATTGCCAAAGTTATCTGATGATGTATGACTTAATACCAACATCGAATGTCCACCGACTATATCTTTGTGCATCAAGAATATGATGTTGCCTGCTTACACGCAGTAGGCATCCATTACACAGGGGATTGGCTACTATAGTCTTGTAGCCAATGGGATAAGCTTTCCAGGGATATGCAGTTGACCTGGGTGGGATAAAGCAAGGCTGTAATGAGTTTCCTCCTCTTCTTCCGAAGAGGAGAGGCGAAACGGATCAGAGGACCAATACGCGGCGTGGTAATTTTCCATGGTACTTTTTAATGCTATAAGGTACACATGAACAAAACTAACAAAACAAGAAATGTGAAACTCAAAACAGTCCTATCTGGTGCACACACAGAGACAGGAAACAATCACCCACCAACACACAGTGAAACCCAGGCCACCTAAGTATGATTCTCAATCAGAGACAACTAATGACACCTGCCTCTGATTGAGAACCATACTAGGCCGAAACATCGAAATAACCAAAACATAGAAAAACAAACATAGACTACCCACCCAACTCACGCCCTGACCATACTAACTAAACACAAAACACAGAAAATAAAGGTCAGAACGTGACAGTACCCCCCAAAGGTGCGGACTCCGGCCGCAAAACCTTGACCTATAGGGGAGGGTCTGGGTGGGCATCTGTCCGCGGTGGCGGTTCTGGCGCGGGACGCGGACCCCACTTCACCATTGTCTTTGTCCGCCTCCGTGGCTTTCTCACCATGGCAACCCTCTCAATGACCCCACTGGACAGAGGGGCAGCTCGGGACAGAGGGGCAGAAGCTCTGGACAGAGGGACAGGGGCTCTGGACAGAGGGACAGGGGCTCTGGACAGAGGGACAGGGGCTCTGGCGCCTCTGGGCTGAGGGGCTCTGGCGCCTCTGGGCTGAGGGGCTCTGGCGCCTCTGGGCTGAGGGGCTCTGGCGCCTCTGGGCTGAGGGGCTCTGGCGCCTCTGGGCTGAGGGGCTCCGGCAGCGGCGCCGGACAGGCGGGAGGCTCCGGCAGCGGCGCCGGACAGGCGGGACGCTCCGGCAGCGGCGCCGGACAGGCGGGAGGCTCCGGCAGCGGCGCCGGACAGGCGGGACGCTCCGGCAGTGGCGCCGGACAGGCGGGACGCTCCGGCAGCGGCGCCGGACAGGCGGGAGGCTCCGGCAGCGGCGCCGGACAGGCGGGACGCTCCGGCAACGGCGCAGGACAGGCGGGACGCTCCGGCAGCGGCGCAGGACAGGCGGGACGCTCCGGCAGCGGCGCCGGACAGGCGGGAGCACCTGCAGAGAGGAGACAGAGAGACAGCCTGGTGCGTGGAGCTGCTACAGGAGGCAGCGGCGCCGGACAGGCGGGACGCTCCAGCAGCGGCGCCGGACAGGCGGGAGGCTCCGGCAGCGGCGCCGGACAGGCGGGAGGCTCCGGCAGTGGCGCCGGACAGGCGGGAGGCTCCGGCAGCGGCGCCGGACAGGCGGGAGGCTCCGGACAGGCGGGAGGCTCCGGCAGCGGCGCCGGACAGGCGGGAGGCTCCGGCAGCGGCGCCGGACAGGCGGGAGGCTCCGGCAGCGGCGCCGGACAGGCGGAACGCTCCGGCAGCGGCGCCGGACAGGCGGGAGCACCTGCAGGGAGGAGACTGAGAGACAGCCTGGTGCGTGGGGCTGCCACAGGAACTACCAGGCTGGGGAGACTTTCAGGAGGCTTGGTGTTAGGAGGAGCCTGAAAGACCGGGCTGTGGGGGAGCACTGGAGCTCTGGTGCGCAACCTTGGCACCACTTTCCCAGGCTGGACAACTACTCGAGCCCGGACCCTCCAGAGTGCAGGCACAGGTTGAACCGGGCTGTGGGTAAGCACGGGAGATCTAGTGCTTACTACACGCACCTCTCCCCTAGGCTCCACTCCCACAGTTGCCCGGTACGAGCGGAGCGCAGGCAGAGGACGCACTGCACCCTCCCAGCGCCCCGGAGACACAGCACGCAGAGCCGGCGCAGGATAACCTGGACCAAGATACCGGCGACCAGACCCGCTGAGCAGGCACCATACGCCCTGGCTCAATGCCCAAACTCGCATGGCACTCTCGGGGGGCTGTCCTATAGCGCACCGGGCTATGGACACGCACTGGCGACACCGTGCGCTCAACCGCATAACACGGTGCCTGACCAGTAATGCGCTGCTTATCATAAGCACGAGGAGTGAGCTCAGGTCTGCTACCTGGCTTAGTATCACACCTCGTGTGCCCCCCCCCCAAAAAAATTTGGGGCTGCCTCTCGTACCTGTCGCACTGCCGTGCTGGCTCCTCATATTGCCGCCGCTCAGCTCTCGCTGCCTCCAGCTCTGCTTTGGGGCTGCGATTTTCCCCAGCCCGTGCCCAGGGTCCCTCTCCGTTCAGTATCTGCTCCCATGTCCAGGAGTCCTGTGATGGTGGCCTCTGTTGTTGATGCTGCTGCTGCTGTCGTCGCTGTCCTTTACCACGCCGCTTGGTCCGATTTTGGTGGGTGATTCTGTAATGAGTTTCCTCCTCTTCTTCCGAAGAGGAGAGGCGAAACGGATCAGAGGACCAATACGCGGCGTGGTAATTTTCCATGGTACTTTTTAATGCTATAAGGTACACATGAACAAAACTAACAAAACAAGAAATGTGAAACTCAAAACAGTCCTATCTGGTGCACACACAGAGACAGGAAACAATCACCCACCAACACACAGTGAAACCCAGGCCACCTAAGTATGATTCTCAATCAGAGACAACTAATGACACCTGCCTCTGATTGAGAACCATACTAGGCCGAAACATCGAAATAACCAAAACATAGAAAAACAAACATAGACTACCCACCCAACTCACGCCCTGACCATACTAACTAAACACAAAACACAGAAAATAAAGGTCAGAACGTGACAAAGGCCTAGAACCTTAAATGTGTAATGCGAACTATTGCTACCTGGCTCAGATACTTGGAAACGTCCTGTGACCACACCTGACAGCACTTACTAAAACATCTTCCCATGTCTAGTTGTTAGGTCTATCAATCCTATTTTCTTTTTTTCTGATATAGTTCACATGTTGTGGAATCCTTCTGATGTGTTTCCAGCTCTAGTCATCAATAATTCATTTATTGTAACGGTTGTTGTCTTCCTCTTCTGAGAAGGAGTAGGAAATATCAAACCAATATGCAGCGTGGTAAGTGTTTGTCATATTTATTACACTGAACACAGGAAACAAACAAACAAGCGAATAAAGAAAAACCGAAACAGTCCCGAATGGTGAAAAACACTGAAACAGAAAATAACTAACCAACCTCTCATAGTGGGAACACAGGCTACCTAAGTATGGTTCTCAATCAGAGACAACGATTGACAGCTGCCTCTGATTGGGAACCATACCAGGCCAAAAGCAGAAATACAAAACATAGAACAAAAACATAGAATGCCCACCCCAACTCACGCCCTGACCAACCTAAAACAGATACATAAAAAAGAAACTTAGGTCAGGACGTGACACTTATAGCTTGTCAATGAAAGATGAAAACGGTTATTTTGTGTGTGCTTGATCTTGGGCATTTTGAACTATATAACTCCTTTCTCTCTTCTGATAATTTCCTCACAATCTCCCAGACGTCTTCTTTCCAAATATACCAAGTCTGAATCATGCAATTACACATGAATAGCAGTTACATTTTGCCATTTTATTTATGAGGTTAATGGAGGTATGAAGAGTCTATTTTCCTCCTAATAGCCCATCATGGAAACATTGTTTGCAGAGTTCACAACCTGCTAGACTTGTGATGAACAAGTGTTTGAAAACATGTTTTCAAAATGCCTCCAGCTGTCCATCACTACCGTAAATAAAAACCCAACATCTGCAGTGGTACAAATATTTTACTGAATTCAACAAAAGAAAGCTACATTTTCCTCGGGATCCGGCCCAGTTGGTATTCTGTGTCCACTCATGGTATCTCTCTTCAGTTACACATCCTTGGAATAGTAGAACAGTTTCAACTTATATTTGGTCAAGACCGCACAAATATCCCTGCAAATGAAAACAGTCTGATCTCCACTAAAGCATACCGAACTGAGAAATACGTTTTGTTAACAAGTGGTTGCCATGGTGAATAATCCAGTAATAATTGTTATGACACATAAAAGGAAACATCAAAGACTTTACTGGAATCTCTAAATTAACATAGTGGCAGATCAATAAAATGATATAAATTAATATCTAAGGGGCTTTTATACAATTATTATGCAGGGTTAATAATACATTTATATGTTTTTAGGGGTTGATGTATTTTTGGTTAGGGCAAGTCTGGTCTGTGATATTGAATTAGAAACCTTAGAGAGAAAAATATATATCTATTCTTAATTAATGGCGTGGTTTCTTTTCAGCCAAATGTTGAATAGATATGCAGACAAATTAATTCATGCATGGAGGAAAAGAGGGATAATAGTATGTTGTCTTTAAAACAATTAGGCTAAATAAATGTATATTATTTTGTTCAGTAACCAATCGGCTCTCAGAACTCGTCAAGAGGCGGATTCTAAATGAAAATACTGGCAGATCAATAAAATGTCCTTGTAGATCTAATTAAATCTAGAGGATTCGAGAATTCTAAATGAATATCTAAGGGGCTTTTATACAATTATAATGCATGGTTAATAATAAATTAATATAATTGCAGGGGTTGATGCATTTTTCACAAGGGCAAATCTGGTCTGTGATACTGAGATAGAAATGTCAAACCTTAGAGTACTTATATTTACATTGAGGTAATTTAATATATATATATTTTAGGAATAATAGCCTACTGTCTGTAGTCGTAAAAACATTTAGGCTAAATAAATTGATATTATTTAGTTGTGTAACAGATCGGCTCTTGGAACTTATTAAAAGGCGGCTTCTATCAATATAATCATCATTCAGAAGGTTAAACACATAGGTTTTAGACCTGCAGTAAATGTAACCCTTGTGTTGTCTTAAGGGTCAAAAATGACCTGCCACTATGTTTAACAGCAGAGAAAACCCCCTAAATGATATTCTTTCGACTTGAAATTTGGACTTATGCCAGAGTGACCCCAACATTAGAAAAATTTAAACACTTTTGTTCATATGTCCATGAAAGCTGTACACCACCAGGGTACAAAGATTGTTTAGGGTCATTTTTGACCCTGCAGTTATAAAATGATTTACACACCAGAAAAAAACCACAAAGACACACACACACAAACACACTGAGAAATGTAGATTATGTGTGCTACTGATTGTACTCAGACAAAACAAAACAAATATTGTGCATGTGCAGCATCTCCCCTCCATGACCCCACACATGACTCAACTTCACAGACAAAATAAACAGCATTTCAGACAAAATAAACACTTCTTGAAAGCATTGTTTACTAATGCGGAAGGCAGTCAGAAGCTATAAAGGTGCTGTAGATGACAGTCCCCCCAGTTCTCTCTTTGCTGAAGCTATGAGTGCACGTTTCAGTGCCCAACAGGTCGTAGATCAGATTTTTTCAGATGTCCACGAGGAACAACAGTGATTTAGAAGAGGAGGAGGTATCTGAAGAAGAAGATGGGAAAGAAGAAATGGCCAAATCTGAAAGAGAGACATTTTTGTCAAAGAACAGTAAAATAATATACAGTGCCTTCCAAAGTATTCATCTACCTTCGCATTTTTCCTATTTTGTTGCATTACCATCTTTCACAACTTCTACCGAAGGTAACTCCTCTCCCTGTTTGGGCGGCACTCGGTGGTCGGCGTTTCCTGGTTTACTAGCCACCACGATCCCTTTTTCCTTTTCTGTTTGTTTTGTCTGTGATTCTTTTTCACGCCTGGTTTCATTTGCGTTAATTTCTGTGTGTATAAGGGTAACCTGTTGCCTGCCTTAGTTTGTGCGGGATTAGACTTTTGTGTATTGTACTCGATTGTATTTACAGATTGTTGTTTTCACGGTTACGCATGTGTATATGAGTGTCGGAACTGTGTTTGTTCCTCCACGAGTTCTCAGTATCGAGAGCGTAGTTTGTATTTTCGACTGTGCCATTTTTGTGTTGGTGGACTGACTAATTGATTAAACACGCTTCTCCGACATGCCTGCTCTCCTGCACCTGACTCCTACACCTCTCACCTAGACGCACGTTATCACAGAATCCCGCACCACCATCTATGGAGTCAGCAGGAGTGGACGCACTCCCAGTGTCCATGGAGGAGCGCGTTCAACACCACACGGCAGTGTTACACCAGCTGGGGACCGCAATGGATCAGGTGATGGCGACGATGGAAAGATGGGAGAGAGATGGCCTTCCCACACCTCCATCAGCCACACCCCAACCAGTACCAACCCCCTCTCCTTCATTGCCTAGGCACAGTGGGATTCGACTCGTACTCCGGACGGCGGCCGGGTGCCAGGGGTTCTAACTCCAGATGGACTTATACCTGGCAACCATTCATCCGGCTCCTTCGGGAGGTGAGAGTGTGAACACCCTTGTCTCCTGCCTCTCAGGTAAAGCCCTGGATTGGGCTAACACGGTATGGAACGATCCTGACTCGGCGAGGCTACTACCCAGAGTTTAGCCGGGTGAACGGCTGTTCCATCTGAGGCAGGAGAAGAGGAGTGAGTTAGAGCTCAGGACTTTGCTCTAGAGTTCCGGACAGTGGCTGCTGGCGCAAGATGGAAAGACAGGGCCCTGATCGATCACTATAGGTGCAGTTTGCACGAGGACGTCCGTAGGGAGCTGGCCTGTAGAAACACCACCCTCTCCTTGGACCAGCTGATCAACATGTCCATTTGGTTGGACAACTTGCTGGCGACCCGCGGACGTCCAGATCGGGTTCTGTCAGTTCCATCCCCCAGCTCCTCTACTCCAACACCCATGGAGCTAGGAGGTGCTGCAGTGAGGGCGACCGGAGGAGGGGGCCTTTCCTGTGCCAGCTGTGGTCGCAGAGGGCACACTGAGCACTGCTCGGAGTCGGCACCAAGCTCAACCAGAGCCCCCTGTTGGTCACTGATTGTTTTTCCTGAATTTGTCCCTCTTTCCCGGCATAAGGCGGGGAATAAGGCGGGGAATTGTATTGACTGCGGTTTAGCGCATAGGTTAGGGATCCCCCATGTTCAGTTTGACAAACCCGTCCGTGCAATGACTATAGGGGTCTAAATTCCATCACGGAGGGGTATAGTTACCCGTTACCTCTCATTGCCATGGCGATTGAGTCATTTCATGGAGCATGCTTTTTCATAAAACTGGATCTCAGGAGTGCATATAACTTGGTGCGTATCCGGAAGGAGATGAGTGGAAGACAGTGTTTAGTACCACATCCGGCCATTATGAGTACCTCGTCATGCCGTACGGGTTGAAGAATGCTCCAGCAGTCTTCCAATCTTTTGTTGACGAGATTCTTGTTCTTCAACCAGGCCGTCTCCTTCCTTGGGTATCGCATTTCTACATTGGGGGTTGGTGATGGAGTGTGACCGCATTGCAGCCGTGCGTAATTGGCTGACTCCAACCAGGGTAAAGGAGGTGCAGCGGTTCTTAGGGTTTGCCAATTACTACCAGAGGTTTATCTGGGGTGCTGGGCAGGTGGCTGCTCCCATTACGTCACTGCTGAAGTGGGGGCCGGTGCGTCTGGGGTGGTCGGCTGAGGCGGACAGGGCTTTTGGTCGCCTGAAGGCTCTTTTCACCTCGGCTCCCGTGCTGGCGCATCCGAACCCCTGTAGTGGAATTTTCCTGTATTTACCAAATCATGAGAGCAAACCACACACAAGTCAGAGTTATCATAAAGTCCATCTTTAATTATATGAGCTCCATCACAACCCCGTGACTCTCAGATCAATTCAGTGTCTATCAATGAATTCTCTGATAGTCCTTACAAAACAGTTCTTAGTATCATTTATAGCCAAGACACACCCATCTCAACTCCCATGACGAATAACAGATCTTAGGAACATTTACAAAGGAAGACTTTACTTGAGAGAGGAGTATTCCATAGCCAGACAGCATTAGCTATAAATTATTGTTCAGTTTGCTCTCCTAAAATGAGGTTCTACTTCTCGTTCCATAGTACCAAGACATTAGGATATATATCAATTGTTATTTTAGACACTCCCATTCTGGACAAGCTCACGGAGACACAGTGACTGGCACACAGACATTGTGGAGCCAAGAGATAATTGGTTCCCCCTCAATCATCCCTTCACATGGTTTAAAAGATATGTTTACATATGAAGACAAGCTTGACCTCTCCCCTTTCTTTGGCCCAACTAACTGAAACCTGACAGAGAACATATAACTGCAACCGGCCAACAGTATTATCCAAAAATAGACATTCAAATGACATATCTCACATAAGCATGCAATAAAATAAATAAAACATTTGATTTATAAATGTTACCTAAATAATTCTGATTCCGCCACGACACCCCTCTTTGGCATTCATAGTAGAGGTGGACACGTCCGAGGCTGGGATTGGAGCCGTGCTCTCACAGCGCTCGGGTACACCACCGAAGCTCCGCCCCTGTGCTTTCTTTTCTCAGAAGCTCTGCCCGGCGGAGCGAAACTATGACGTGCTGGATCGGGAGCTGCTGGCTGTCGTCAGGGCCCTGAAGGTGTGGAGACATTGGCTTGAGGGGGCTCAACACCATTTTCTCATCTGGGCTGACCACCGTACTCTAGAGTACATTTGGGCTGCGAGGAGACTGAACCCTCGTCAGGCAAGGTGGGCCATGTTTTTCACCCAATTTAGGTTCACCATCTCCTATAGACCAGGCTCCCAGAACACTAAGGCAGACGCACTGTCTCGACTATATGATACCGAGGAGCGGGCCATCGATCCTGCGCCCATCCTCCCGGCTTCTTGTCTGGTGGCACCTGTGAGGTGGGAGGTGGACGCAGACATCGAGCGAGCATTGCGTGTAGAGCCTACTCCACCACAGTGTCCAGCTGGACGGGTGTACATTCCACTGGAGGTTAGAGACAGGCTGATTTGGTGGGCTCACACGTCCCCCTCCTCTGGTCACCCGGGGATCGGTAGGACGGTGCGATGTCTTAGTGGGAAGTACTGGTGGTCCACTTTACCCAAGGACGTGAGGGTTTATGTGGCCTCCTGCTCGGTGTGCGCTCAGTACAAGGCTCCTAGGCACCTGCCCAGAGGGAAGTTACAACCCCTTCCCGTTCCACAGCGGCCTTGGTCACACCTGTCGGTTGACTTCCTGACCGATCTGCCACCGTCACAGGGCAACACCATGATCCTGGTCGTTGTGGATCGGTTTTCTAAGTCCTGTCGTCTCCTCCCTTTGCCCGGTCTCCCTACAGCCCTACATACTGCGGAGGCCCTGTTTACTCACGTCTTCTGGCACTACGGGGTGCCTGAGGACATTGTTTCTGATCGGGGTCCCCAGTTCACGTCCAGGATGTGGAAGGCATTCATGTAACGTTTGGGGGTCTCGGTCAGAGTAATGGGCAGGTCGAGAGAATGAACCAGGATATGGGTAAGTTTCTGCGGTTGTATTGCGTGGTTAAAAAACGAGTTTTAAAACGATTCCAACCTAAGTGTATGTAAACATTTCCGACTTCAACTGTATATACATACATACTGCATATATACACATACCTACACACATACATACATACATACATACATACATACATACATACATACATACATACATACATACATACATACATACATACATACATACATACATACATACATACATACATACATACATACATACATACATACCATATACAGACTCATAAATACAGAAAAAAAGAAACAGAAGTCACTTGAACCCAGTCTGACAAAGGGAAGATTCATATGATAGACAAGCATATACACAATCTATATACACACACCATTATCCATATAGAAGCTAAATATTTGTACTATTTAATTATAGGTAGCCCTTTTTCTTTTATTCCAGGCTTCATGTAAATATTTCGCAAACGGAAACACACAATGGACAAAAAACAAACAAACAGTAGTCTCTGGGATGCAGTGTGGAATGGTGATTTTCCGTGCCACGATGCCACTGAAAGTCTTGCACACTTTCTCAATAATGCTATGATTTGATAACCGTGAGTGAAGACCTGCAAGATTTGTGAGAGACAAACTGGCGGCCATAAGAGAGGTCTGGGAAAATGGGTGGAGCGTCTGCCATACCTCTACAACCCTGGAACTGAAGTAACAGTGGATGAGCAACTGGTTCCATTCAGAGGTAAGTTTTTATTTTCATATCTGTAATATAATATGTATTGCTGTAATATCATTGATTTATGTGATTGTTTTCTGTGACACTGATGCTAATTACTGTCAAAAGGTCGCTGTCCTTTCCGGCAGTATATGCTCAGCAAGCCAGCAAAGTATGGCATCAAGATATGGGTGGCCTGTGACACACAATCCAGCTACGCTTAGAAGATGCAAGTCTACACAGGGAAGCCGACCAGTGGAGGCACGGAGAAGAACCAGGGATGCGATTTTTGCTTGATGTGACAGATAGACTGAGGAGGCACAATGTCACATGTGACAATTTCTTCACCTCTTATGAACTCAGCCAGCAGCTCCTGAAGAGGAAGATCACGATGGTTGGCACAGTTAGAAAGAACACGCCTGAGCTCCCCCTGCACTCCTCACACCAAGGGGGAGAGAGGCCTTCTCATCAAAGTATGCCTTCACCCTTACCACCACTCCAGTTTCTTACCTCCCAAAGATGAACAAGAATGTGGTTCTCCTGAGCACACTGCACAAAATGGCTGAGACCAGTGATAGTGAGGACAGGAAACCAGCCATCATCCTGGACTACAACCACAACAAAGGAGGCATGGACAACCTGGACAAGGTGATTGGAACTTACAGCTACAGGAGGATTAGTGCCCGCTGGCCCCTGGTCATCTTCCATAACATCATTGATGTGTCCTCATACAATGCCTTCATGATATGGAACAAGATCAACCTTACCTGGGTGCCTGATAAGCGGAACAAGAGGAGGGTGTTCCCTGGGCAGCTGGGTAAGGCACTTATAACCCCACACATTCAAAGAAGGGAGCGCCCCCCACGCACAGCAGCCACTGCAGCGCTTGTGAAAGCTGTACAGAGGGCTGAATCTTGTCCTGATCCACCTGAGGCTGCAGCTGGGGCAGGCAAGAGGAGGTGATGCCAATTCTGCCCCCAAACGAAGGACTGTAAATCAAATACTATGTGCTTCACATATGAGAAATACATCTTCAAAGTCATGCACACACACTTGCATATTGTCCCACATGTGCTAATTAGAGTTGATTGATTTATGTTCTTCACATTTTTTTTAAAATATCTTATGTTATTCTTATTTATTGTAGTTGAATTCCTCGTTGTACAGTATGTAAGAATATATCACTATGGTGCCAAACATGTTCAAGACTGATATAGTTTCCATTCAATAAAATGCATTCAAAACTACTTTCTGCATATTTCTGCTACTTTCTTAGGTTATACAAGTGCTATCTCTTGCTAGAAAAAATATGTTTACACCGATGTAGTACCTTCAGCAATAATAATAATAATAATAATAATAGTAAAGAAAACAATAATGACAGTGGTGTCCACTGATTAAATGCAGTCTTGGTTAACCTCTTGCTCCTACCTGACACGCAGGCGTCCCATCTAGACATCGGGAAATGCAAATGCGCTACGCTAAATGCTAATAGTACTAGTTAAAACTCAAACGTTCATTAAAATACACATGCAGGGTATTGAATTAAAGCTACACTCGTTGTGAATCCAGGCAACGAGTCAGATTTTTAAAATGCACAAATAAAATATAAAACATTCATTACCTTTGACCATCTTCTTTGTTGGCACTCCTAGATGTCCCATAATCACTATTGGGTCTTTTTTTCGATTAAATCGGTCCATATATAGCCTAGATATCGATCTATGAAGACTGTGTGATAAACGGAAAAAAATAGCGTCTTATAACGTAACATCATTTTTTTATATTAAAAAAGTCGACGATAAACTTTCACAAAACACTTCGAAATACTTTTGTAATGCAACTTTAGGTATTAGTAAACGTTAATAAGCGATCAAATTGATCACGAGGCGAAGTATATTCTTTAGCTGTCCGTCTGGAAATAATGTCCTGGTAAATCTCAACCAAAATATCCGGTCGGAGACTTGAACAAATGGCTTGTCTCTTCTTCGTTTGACCAAGAAACAAAGCCTAGGCAAATGACAAGACTGTTGACATTGTGTGGAAGCTGTAGGTATTGCAACCTCAGCCCCATTTATTGTGGTTCGCCATTATCAATGGGTTGAAGTGGCGGATGGATATATATTTCCATTTTCAGTGATCAGATTTTCCTGCGCTTTTCTATGAAACGCACGTTCTGTTATAGTCACAGCCGTGATTTAACCAGTTTTATAAACGTCTGAGTGTTTTCTATCCACACATACTAATCATATGCATATACTATATTCCTGGCATGAGCAGCAGGGTGCTGAAATGTTGCGCGGTTTTTAACAGAATGTTCGAAAAAGTAGGGGGTAGGAGTAACAGGTTAAATGCAGCATTGTGAAGAGGGAAAACCCACATCTTTACAAAGTTTGATGAATGACAGGTTGTTTCTTCATGCAAAATAGATTTGGGGTTTAAAATTCAATTTAGCTGCCTAAAAATGGGTCATTTTTTACCCTTGGGGCAAGGGGAGAATACAGAATGTTAAGATTACAGAATGTTAAGATTACAAGATTACAAGGGTTAAATTAGATTTACTGGTTCATTTTTTATTAGGTTACAATAATCCACACCTTCTGGGAATGTTAAAATGTACAAATGTTATGGGTGGAGTTAGATATATGGCTATCAGAAGTATTAAAATAATCCAATGTCAGCCTTTAAATGTTTAAGTGCGTGTGGGCGATGGAGAGAAACAAAACGGTGAAGTTTGAGGCAATGTGGCAGAGAGCAGGCGCTGGAGATATGGTGTCAGCAGGTTGTTCTGGACAGGTGTGATATAGTTGTTGTTTCTATGTGTATGTTTTGTATTGTCTACAAATATCCAATACATTCTTTAAAAAAACATATTAAAAATTAAAAGCTTGCAACACACATCTTATAATTCATTATGAATAGGATTTAGTATATTTTCTTAATTTACATTATTCACTGTGACCACAGTTTCACAAATAATTGAGCACAAACAATATGAGCAGATTAATTTAATCAAAACAGTCCAAACATTTATTTATAAACCTTTCTAGTGCAGGGGTTCCGCTAGATGGACACCTCAACAACATTCTGCTGAAAAGGCAGTGCGCAAAAATATTTTTTACAAATATGTAACTTTCACACATTAACAAGTCCAATACAGCAAATGAAAGATAAACATCTTGTTAATCTACCCATCGTGTCCAATTAAAAAAATGCTTTACAGCTAAAGCACAACATATGATTAGATTAGATCATAGCCAAGTTAAAAAAACACACAGCCATTTTTCCAGCCAAGTCACAAAAAGCAGAAATATAGATCAAATTAATCACTAACCTTTGATGATCTTCATCAGATGACACTCATAGGACATCATGTTAGAAAATACATGTATGTTTTGTTCGATAATGTGCATATTTATATCCAAAAATCTCAGTTTACATTGGCGCCTTACGTGCAGTAATGTTTTGATTCCAAAACATCCAGTGATTTTGCAGAAATACTCATAATAAACATTGATAAAAGATACAAGTGTTATTCACAGAATTAAAGATAGACTTCTCCTGAATGCAAGATTTTTTAAAAAACTTTACGGAAAAAGCATAATCTGAGAACAGCGCTCAGAACCCAAAACAGCCAGAGGAACATCCGCCATTTTGGAATCAACAAAGTTTGAAATAACACCATAAATATTCCCTTACCTTTGATGATCTTCATCAGAAGGCACTCCCAGGAATCCCAGGTTGACAATAAATGACTAATTTGTTCCATAAAGTTCCATCATTTATGTCCTAATAGCCACTTGTTGTTAGCATGTTCAGCTCAGCAATCCATCTTCATGAGGCGCGAGCATTTCGTCCAGACAAAAACTCGAAAAGTTCCACGACAGTCCTTTAGAAACATGCCAAACGATGTATGGAATCAATCTTTAGGATGTTTTTAAACATAAAACATCAATAATGTTCCATCCGGAGAATTCCTTTGTCTTCAGAAAAGCACTGGAACGAGAAGTAACTCTGTCGGTTGGATTTTTCTCAGGTTTTCGCCTGCCATATGAGTTTTGCTATACTCACAGACATCATTTAAACAGTTTTAGAAACTTCAGAGTGTTTTCTATCCAATACTAATAATAATATGCATATATTAGCATCTGGGACAGAGTAGGCGGTAGTTCACTCTGGGCATGCTATTCATCCAAAAGTGAATATGCTGCCCCCATCCCAAAAAGGTTAAAGACATTCAGAATGTGGGTACTTATTTATTTTGATCCTGTCAAACCCTAATCTGTTTCACCTGTCTTTGTGCTTGTCTCCACCCTCCTCCAGGTGTCGCCCATTGTCCCCATTTTCCCCAGTGTATTTATACCTGAGTTCTCTATTTGTCTGTCGACAGTTCGTTTTGTTTGTCAAGCCTACCTGTGGTTTTCCCCTTGCTCATGTCTTTTCTAGTTCCTGTTTTGTAGTTTTCCTGGTTTTGACCATTCTGCCTGCCTTGACCCTAAACCTGCCTGTCGTTCTGTACCTTGTCACACCACCCTGGATTATTGACACCTGCCTGCCCTGACCCCGAGACTGCCTGCCGTTCTGTACCTTATGGACTCTGATATTGATTACTGACCTCTGCCTGCCCTCTGTTCTAGTAATACACATTTGTTACTTCGACACTCTCTGCATCTGGTTCTTCTCCTGAAACGTGATAGATACAATTCCAAGAATGAGTGAGTCACTCAGCTTTATGCTGCAAAATCCTCGCTGGACTCGCTTTCATTCCATTTCTTCTTCACATCAGCAAAGAAGGACTGTGTTTCAGAAACTCACTTCATATAGAGGGGCTATCACACTTTCACACTGTGGTAAATAAAGCCAATATGTTATTTAGAATAACTTATTTCTGTTTTTAGAGGGAGAAAAACTAAAAGCCCACCGTGCTATTTTTCGAAAATCGGCAGTCCGCATGTCAAGTGTAAAATTGGCCATTGAATTTACCAAAGTTCTCTCTCCACTCTTTTTTTGCCTGATGCAGGACTCTAGTACCAAAGAAGAGAGACTCTTAGACTGAAAACACCTCCATTAATTTAGGAAAATATAGTAAATTTGTGCGACAGTTTAGACTACCGATAGATCAGTGTTCTAACTCCCCCTTGTGATAGTGTGGTGCAATGACAGAATTATGTAATTTTAAACAATCTGCCACCATCCACCGTAAATGGTTGCGGCATAAGCTTTAAACTTCTAAAGGACGAAACACTGTAGGAAAATGTTTTATTTAATATATTTTAGAATAAGGCTCTAACGTAACAAAATGTGGAAAAAGGGAAGGGGTCTTAATACTTTCCGAATGCACTGTATGAATCCTTATTTCGACAGCAAACCCACCCCTTGGTCTGTGTGGCCAAAGACCACTATTTTCATGTTATCTGACCATAGTACTGGTTCCAATCCAAGTGCCAATGCTGTTAAGCAAACTCCAGGCGCTTATATTTGTTGGATGACATACATATCTCTTTGGCCACGCACACCAGTGGTGGGTTTGGCGTTGAAAGAAGGATGCCTAGTCAAAGCAGTGATGTTACCCTGAAAGGCTGAAGGGACAATTAAATGTTTCATTTGTCAATACTCTCTCTGCATTGTGTGGCTGTAGGTAAGGGGAAGAGCTGTCGAAGCAACCACCTGGTGAAAAGCACAAAGAGCGTGAGAGAGTGGGGGAGAGAGGGAGAACAGAGGTTGGGATGATGATGGAGGAAATCAGCCAGAGCTGTCAGTGTCAATTAGTCACTGGAAGTGTTGAGGGCTCTCTCTCTCCTGGTCTGTCCACCCTCGACCAGGCAGGCTGGGACGCAAATATGGATTTCAGTGTTGTATAGCTCTACAGCTGAGCACCGGTCCTTACTGAAAATCAATGCTTTTCAGTTCCACTTGCAGATTTTTGTAACCATATGTGTTTTAATTTGTTATCCCTTTGTGGGGTGAGTTTTACAGAATTTTGTCAGCGTTCTATTTTTGGAATTTCACAGCAAGTTTGAAGTATCCATAGAATGTTCAATAAATAACAGGATGAAATCTGTACACTTCAAAGGGTTAAATAAGCAATCCAACTCCTCACGAGGCTAGGAATAAAGGCTTGTCTTATAGGTAGCAGGACCAATGTGAATAGTTGACTCGCAGGTGGAGGAGGAGATGTCACTGCCTGCCAGTGTACCCATACCTCTCTCTCTCTCTATATATATATATATATATATATATATATATGTAGACATCTATATATATATGTCTACATACATCTTAGCCAAATACATTTAGACTCAGTTTTTCCAAGTAAAAATTCCCTGTCTTTGGTCAGTTAGGATCACCACTTGATTTTAATTAAATGCCAGAATAATAGTAGAGAGAATGAATTATTTCAGTTTTTATTTGATTTATTTCATCACATTCCCAGTGGGTCAGAAGTTTACATACACTCAATTAGTATTTGATAGCGTTGCCTTTAAATTGTTTAACTTGGGTCAAGCATTTCAGGTAGCATTCCACAAGATTCCCACAATAAGTTGGGTGAATTTTGGCCCATTCCTCCTGACAGAGCTGGTGTAACTGAGTCAGGTTCATAGGCCTCCTTGCTTGCACACACATTTTTAGTTCTGCCCATAGATTTTCACTAGGATTGAGGTCAGGGTTTTGTGATGGCCACTCCAATACCTTGACATTGCTGTCCTTAAGCCATTTTGCCACAACTTTGGAAGTATGCTTGGGGTCATTGTCCATTTGGAAGACCAATTTGCAATCAAGCTTTAACTTCCTGACTGATGTCTTGAGGTGTTGCTTTAATATATCCACATAATTTTCCTCCCTCATGATGCCATCTACTTTGTGAAGTGCACCCGTCCCTCCTGCAGTAAAGCACCCCCACAACATGATGCTGCCACCCCCGTGCTTCATGGTTGGGATGGTGTTCTTTGGCTTGCAAGCCTCCCCCTTTTCCCTCCAAAGATAACAATGGTCATTATGGCCAAGCAGTTCTATTTTTGTTTCATCAGACCAGAGGACATTTCTCCAAAAAGTATGATCTTTGTCCCCATGTGCAGTTGCAAACCGCAGTCTGGAAGTTTAATGGTGGTTTTGGAACAGTGGCTTCTTCCTTGCTGAGTGGCCTTCGTCAAGTAATTATTGAATCAGTGTTCATAAATTCTGTCTGATACAGACAGATAAAGGTTGTAAAGGTTGTAAAGTTCTGGTCTTAAATAAAACAGACAGAATTCCCAGCTCACAATTGATCAGATCCCAGTTTATTTGCGAGAGCTCTCAAGTTTTCACAAATACATTCCTTCTTATACCATCCTAAACTACGCACATACACACCAACATGGATTTTCTCATGAGTCTAACCACAGTTTATAACCCCTCAGCTGACAGTTCCAGGCTCCCCCAGACACTATAACTCTGGAGGAGCTCTCCCTGTCCTCTCTTCTCTCCACATACATCCCTTTCTTCCTAGGAACATGCCATATAACCCCTTCCTAATGAACAAACATTATTTAATACTACAAGAAAGACAGGGTAGAATTCTTGCCAGTTAAAGTGCAGTATTCCTCATTTAGTCATTATTGATTAAAAAATCCCATAACACCTTTCAAGTTATGTCGATATAGGACTAGTTTTACTGTGGATATAGATACTTTTGTACCTGTTTCCCCAGCATCTTCACAAGGCCTTTTGCTGTTGTTCTGGGATTGATTTGCACTTTTCGCACCAAAGTACATTCATCTCTAGGAGACAGAACGTGTCTCCTTCCTGAGTGGTGTGATAGCTGCGTGGTCCCATAGTGTTTATACTTGTGTACTATTGTTTGTACAGATGAACGTGGTACCTTCAGGCATTTGGAAATTGCTCCCAAGGATGAACCAGACTTGTTGAGGTCCACAATTCTTTTCTGAGGTCTTGGCTGATTTCTTTTGATTTTTCCATGATGTCAAGCAAAGAGTTTGAAGGTGGGCCTTGAAATACATCCACAGGTACACCTCCAATTGACTCAAATAATGTCAATTAGCTTATCAGAAGTTTCTAAAGCCACTACATAAACAATTGATGGAAAAATGACTTGTCATGCACAAAGTAGATGTCCTAACCGTCCTAACTTTCCAAAACTATAGTTTGTTAACAAGAAATTTGTGGAGTGGTTGAAAAACGAGTTTTAATAGTCTTAGGGATAAGATTTCCATTGAAATTGGAGGGAGCGCAATTCAAATAAATTATCGTAACATTAAACATTCATGAACATACAAGTATCGTATATCATTTAAAATCTTAAATTAATGTTAATCTAACTGCGTTGTCCGATTTACAATAGGCGTTACGGCGAAAGCATACCATGCGATTGTTTGAGGACGGTGCCCCAAATCAACATATTTTTCAACCAGCACAGGCTTCATAAAATCCAAAATAGCGATTCAATAAATCACTTTCTTTTGAAGATCTTGCAATCCCAAGGGTCCCAGCTACAACACTTTTCAAAAAACAAGCCTGAAAACTTGAATACATACTGTTGACATCTAGTGGAAGCCATCGGAATGACTCCAACCTAAGTGTATGTTAACTTCCGACTTCAACTGTATATATATTTCTATCACCCCCCACTCTCTTCTCTAGTCTCTCCCCCCTCAATTCTGCCTGTGTGTGACAAACAGTGGTGTTGACACAGAGGCCGTGTTCAGTCCTCTCAGGGCTGAGGCACAAAGTGGATCTGGCACCTGAAGTGCACTAACATCAGGATTAGCCACGTAGGAGAGGTGTCTCCACAGCCAGTGGGTGATACAGTACAGTAGATTACAATGTAGGGAGAGAGGAAGGGATGGGGAGAATGTGTTACACAATCAGATTAGGAATGCCCCACACATACACACCGCTCTGTGCCGGCACCTTAACATCCACACATACACTCCGGCGCACACACGCTTACGCACTCACATTGGCAGTCTATTGTTTATTGAGTCCCTCCATATGTGCAGACAATTTGATGATAGGGAGCCTGCTGAGGCTTTACCCTCCCCGAAAATCCTCCATCCACCCTGGGTCTAGAGCTGGCACCCACCCTTACGGCACTCTCTGTCTCTTTGTCTCTCTCTTACTCTGTCTCTCTCTCTCTCTCTCTCTCTCTCTCTCTCTCTCTCTCTCTCTCTCTCTCTCTTCTCTCTCTCTCTCTCTCTCTCTCCTCTCTCTCGCTGTATCTCTGTTCAGGACTTAAGCCTGTTACATAATTGTATTAAAGCAGGAATCACTTCACACCTCCACTCTGTGAGATTTGGCATTATCCTCCCCAGATCTGGCAGAAGGAAGACCGCCTCTCAACTCCTTTGTGACAAATGGCACCCCATTCCCAATGTAGTGCACTAATTTTGACCAGGGTCATAGAGGCATTTGGGATGCACATATTGAGCAGAGTTGATCATCAACATGAGGTTGACTCCACTATAATATGCTGATTAATCTCCTGGATCATTGGAGATCTCAAGGCATCACTGTTAATGGTGTTGGCCTCACTAAATAGAGGGTGGCAACGTGCAGCTGTGTATTCTGCCTTCTAGATCAGTGGTTCTCAATCCTGGTCCCGGTGACACATTTTAGTTTTTGCCCTAGCTCTACACACCTGATTCAAACCATCAAAGCCTGCTTTCTTGTCAGCGGTGTAGTGCTAGGACCAAAACAATAATGTGCACCCCCTTGGGTCTCCAGGACCAGGATTGAGAACCACAGTTGTAGATAACGGAGGGGTTTTGTGTGCTGGTGAACCACTTCGGCCCACACAAGGTACGACAACCTGCGATGAATGTCTCTCTGTTGTTTAACTACACATTTGCAGGTGGAGTTACTGTACAACATGCATTGTAGCTCATTGCAGCCTATTGCTGTCCTGTACACACTATTATAATGCACCGATATCACCATTCAATGTACTGTCACATTGAGACTAATTATCTATTCCCCCCCTCTTTCTGTCCATCTATCTGTCTCTCTGTCTCTCTGTCTCTCTCTCTGTCTCTGTCTCTGTCTCTGTCTCTGTCTCTGTCTCTGTCTCTGTCTCTGCTCTCTGTCTCTGTCTCTGTCTCTCTCTCTCTCTCTCTCTCTCTCTCTCTCTCTCTCTCTCTCTCTCTCTCTCTCTGTCTTCCTCCTACATCTATTCTGCCCCCTTCCTCTCTTTACCTCCACAGAAGACTCAGCCTTCGGATGTGTTGCAGGAGAAAAATCGCCTGATCATTGAGTTGTCCAGCAACAGCCTGAAGGCATCCAAATATGACCAGGTAGGTAAAAGACCCAGGCTGAATCCCAAATTGCACCCTATTCCCTACACAGTGTACTACTGTATAGAGAATAGGGTACCATTTGGGACCTAGCCTCAACCTCATCATATAGCTCAGCCCAGTACTGTGCTTATATCACTTGATCAATGGGAAGATATCATATTGGCCTAGCAGAGCCCCAGGGGTGTCTCTCACAGAGGAGGCTCTACATTACACTAACTAATGGAATCTGTGATCCATCTCTGATAGATCGATATCCACTGAAAGCCCCTTGCACAATTTCACTCTGTCTCCATAAGGAGATGATGCTTGTTGTGGTTAAGTGGAATTGTATACATTAGATGAGGAGTGTATTATGTATCATGGATGCTGGGACATTTGTTAGCTGTAACAGAATGTGCTAGACAGTGATAACAGACAGGCTACCATATGGACGTTGTAGAGTTTTGGAGTTGAAGGGCGTTCCCAATGAAGGTGGAGAGGCCATGCTCATAGCACATAGGCCAGTCTTAATGTCAATGCCCACACTAAAGGCTTTACTACTTTCTAAACACTGTTATCTGGGAAACAAAACCAAGACACCAAAATGACACAAACATCACAGCATCACTTCCCAGCCTCTGTGTGTGTAAATCTATCTCAACCCTATCCAGCAGGCCCCACAGACGCAGACGGACGGACGCACGCACGCACGCACGCACACACACTCAAACACACACACAGACTGGGAGTGTGAGTGAGTGACTGTCTGCGGCGGGGGGGGTCGTCGGCTAGCGCTAATGGTGTCACTTTCACGGGGCCAGCTTTGACACGTGTCCAGAGAACAAAACAGCTTGGCACTTTGCTCCATCCTAATCCCCTATCCGGCTCCTCACGTATTCCGACCCGCACGCCACGGCCAACAGAAAGGGGCATCTGTCAGACTTTGAAATGAAAGAGAGGGGGGGGCAGAGTAGTGCGGTGCCCAGGTACCTGAGCCTGGGTTTGACGCTACTACCTGAGAGGACATGTTTAGCATTAGCGTCAGAGTCAGTGATGAACGGAAGAGTTAGCGTAGCGCCGGGCGCTAGCCAGGGTGCTCGCCTCTCACCTTCTGGGTGTGAATGAGATTGTGGAGACTCAGTAAATAACATGGGAGAGAGAAAGGCGCCTCTGTCTACCCCTCGCATCAGAGGGGCGATTTCTCAAAGCAGATGACGTAAAATCGATGGGAGATGCGAGCAGAGCGGCCTTCCAATATCAGAGAGGGCGGGGGGGTGAGTGCTGAGAGGAATGTGCCAGGGCTGTCTGGTTGATGGGAGGGAAGGCGAGGGACTCGTTGCTGTGGGTGATTTAAGCCAATCAGTCGGGTGTTTGTCGTTATCATTTTCTCTTCATGGTCAATCCCCTCATGATCCCCAGATGAACATTAACTGACCCCTGTGTAGAGAAAGGATTGTACTACATCTAGGTGCAGTTGTCAGAATACTGGAATTATGGGGAGATATATAATAGATTCAATTTCGTATCAGAACAGAGGATCTTGTCGTAATCTTTACCCACAACCCAAAATTATCATGGATTATTTCATTTGAGGGTATGGCTGAAATAATTTGTTTCAGAAAACAAGTACAACATTGTGAATAACTGATGCGGTACGATTTCATGGGGTCCACAAGTTACCTTGAACGAGCTGATCCAATTATATTAATTAATTAGAGACTTAAGCGGTTGGTGGGTGGCTAAGAAATGGTTCTGTTCAGATGCAGCCGAACTCGAGAGAACCCAACTTAAGTCACCTTCCTTCAAGGCTTTCTAATTGATGATGATATGGGGCCATGAACTTGAGTCAGCAGCTTCCTTGTATCATCGCTATGCTGACTAATTTTACAGCAGTTTAGACTCTACACCCCCTGGGAAATATAACATTTACATAAGTATTCAGACCCTTTACTCAGTACTTTGTTGAAGCTAAATGGCATATATTATTATTATTATTATTATATTAAGCACCTTTGGCAGCAATTACAGCCTCGAGGCTTCTTGGGTATGACGCTACAAGCTTGGTCTATATGGATTTTTCCATTCTTCTCTACAGATCCTCTCAAGCTCTGTCAGGTTGGATGGGGAGTGTTGCTGCACAGGTATTATCAGGTCTCTCCAGAGATGTTCGATTGGGTTCAAGTTCAGGCTCAGACTGGGCCACTCAAAAGCATTCAGACACTTGTCCCGAAGCCACTCCAGCGTTGTCTTGGCTGTGTGCTTATGGTCATTGTCCTTTTAGAAGGTGAACCTTCGCCCCAGTCTGAGTTCCTGAGCACTCTGGAGCAAGTTTTCATCAAGGATCTCTCTGTACTTTGCACCGTTCATCTTTGCCTCTCCCAGTCCCTGCCGCTAAAAAACATCCCCACAGCACGATTCCCCGTAGGGATGGTGCCATGTTTCCTCCAGACGTGACTCTTGGCATTCAGGCCAAAGAGTTCAATCTTGCTTCTCATGGTCTGTGAGTCTTTAGGAAAACTACAAGCGGAAGGTCATTTGCCATTTTTACTAAGGATTGGCTTCCGTCTGGACACTCTACCATAAAGGTCAGATTGGTTTGAGTGCTACAGAGATGGTTGTCCTTCTGGAAGGTTCTCCCATCTCCACAGAGGAACTCTGGAGCTCTATCAGAGTGACTATCAGGTTCTTGGTCACCTCCCTGACCAAGGCCCTTGTCCCTCAATTGCTGAGTTTGGCTTGGTGGCCAGCTCTAGGAAGAGACTTGGTGGTTCCCATCTTCTTCCATTTTTTTAACCTTTATTTAACTAGGCAAGTCAGTTAAGAACAAATTCCTATTTTCAGCGACAGCCTAGGAACAGTGGGTTAACTGCCTTGTTCAGGGGCAGAACAACAGATGTTTATCTTGTCAGCTCTGGGATTTGATCTTGCAACCTTTCAGTTACTAGTCCAAAGCTCTAACCACTAGGCTACCTGCCGCCCCAAATGTTAAGAAATTAAGGGGACCTTCAATTTTGCAGAAATGTTTTGGTACCCTTCCCCAGATCTGTGCCTCGACCTTATACATACAGGTGTGTGCCTTTCCAAATCATTTCCAATCAATTGAATTTACCACAGGTGGACATCTCAAGGATGAACAATGGAAACATAATGCATCTGAGCTCAATTTCAAGTCTCATAGCAAAGGGTCTGAATACCTACTACGTAAGTAAGATATTTCTGTTTTTTATTTTAAATACATTTGCAAACATTTCTATAAACATTTTTATCTTTGTCATTATGGGGTATTGTGTGTAGATTGCTGAGGAGTTTTTTTATTCAATCAATTTCAGAATAAAGCTGTAATTTAACAAGATGTGGAAAAGTCAAGGTGTCTGAATACTCTCTGAAGGCACTGTAAATGAAAAAGGACAGGTAAATTGATAGAAGAACAAAATTATTTTTTTCTCTTCTCACTCACTCCATATACACTACATGGCCAAAAGTATGTGGACACCTGCTTGTCGAACATCTCATTCCAACATCTTGTTCATTAATATGGAGTTGGTCACACCTTTGCTGCTATAACAATCTCCACTCTTCTGGGAAGGCGTTCCGCTAGATTTTGGAACATTGCTGCGGGGCTTGATTCCATTCAGCCGGAAGAGCATTAGTGAGGTCGGGCACTGATGTTGGGCGATTAGGCCCGGTTCGCAGTCGGTGTTAAAATTCATCCCAAAGGTGTTCAATGGGGTTGAGGTCAGGGCTCTGTGCAGGCCGGTCAAGTTATTCCACATCAATCTTGACAAACCCTTTCTGTGTGGACCTCGTGTTGTGCACAGGGGCATTGTCGTGCTGAAACAGGAAAGGAACTTGACTGGCCTGCAATGAGCCCTGCAAGAGCTACAAAGTCGGAAGCACAGAATCATCTAAATCAAATCAAATTTTATTTGTCAGAAACACATGCTTAGCAGATGTTAATGCGAGTGTAGCAAAATGTTTGTTCTTCTAGTTCCGACAGTGCAGTAATATGTAACATGTTAATTACATTTAGAATGTCATTGTATGCTGTAGCGTTGAGATTTCCCTTCACTGGATCCAAGAAGCCTGAACCATGAAAAACAGCTCCAGACCATTATTCCTATTCCACCAAACTTTACAGTTGCCACTAAGCATTAGGGCTGGTAGTGTTCTCCTGGCATCCACCAAACCCAGATATGTCCATCGGACTGCCAGCTGGTGAAGTGTGATTCATCACTCCAAAGAACGCGTTTCCACTGCTCCAGAGTCCTATGGCAGCGAGATTTACACCCCTCCAGCCGACGCTTGGCATTGCACATGGTGATCTTAGGCTTGTGTGCACGGCTGCACGGCCATGCAAACCCATTTCATGAAGCTCTTGACGAACAGTTCCTGTGCTGAAGTTGCTTCCAGAGGCAGTTTGCAACTCGGTAGTGAGTGTTGCAACCAAGGTCACACGATATTTACGAGCCGTTGTTGCTCCTAGACATTTCAGCATCACAATAACAGCACTTATAGTTGAGGGGCAGAAATCTTATGAACCGACTTGTTAGAAAGGTGGCATTCTATGACGGTGCCAAGATGATCGTCACTGAGCGCTTCAATACGGGCCATTCTACTGCCAATGTTTTCCTAAGGAGATTTCATGGCTGTGTTCTCAATCTTAAATAGCTGAATCCACTCATTTGAAGGGGTGTCCACATACTTTTGGCCCTGTAGTGTATATTCCTTCACCCTGACTCACTCTTGCCCTCACTTGATTTCTGTCTTTGTTTTATTTTTCTCTAGGTAAGGTCAGACTATGAGCAGCTCGGACACACCTACAGTGCTGTGAGTTAGGAGAGAGACTTAGCCCAACAGGAGAGGAAACGGCTCCAAGGCAAACTGGAGAACCTCGAGCAGGTCCTCAAGGTGAGAATCCATCCGTCCGTCCATCCATCCATCCATCAGTCCTATCTCTCCTACATTCACTGCTACTGTTTTTTCAACTCAACAGTAAGCTCTGTCAGCCAATCATGAGAGATGAATTAAATGTCAGAGATAGGGTACTATAAGACCTTTGCAATCTGATTGGGTTAGGTTAAGGTGAAGCTAGATCACTAGATCAATATTTTCTGAAAACCCGATTGGACAATTGCATATATCTACAAAGTCTATCCTATGAGTTATAGAATACATCTTACTTCCCAATAAAAGTGTGTGAGTTTTGTCATTTGTGTTGCAGGAAACTCTTTTTCATTAGACTCTTGTATGCCAATAGCAATCAGCAGCAGTCTCATAGCAGTGTGAAATATACTCTCATTGCAAATCACTGCTTCCCTCCATGCAATATTGATTGTCTGTTTGTAAGGCTATATTTGAGAGAAAAATGTACCCATTTGAGGAAATTGACTCCTGCTCCTAAAAAATAAAAGAAGTGTGTGTTACTTTCTCATTGCCTATTGATTTGGACGGATGTGGAGATTGCATGTTGGAGAATATTATGAAGAGAGATGAGGATGGAGAAAGCAGAGAAAGACTGAAAAGGGAAAAGGAAAAAAATATGAGTGAGAGATTTCCTGAAGTGGAGCACTCTCCTTCGTTTCCAGTGTGCTCAATGTTTCAGGGATAATAGTTTGTACTTGTTCACCATTGCATAACCATGTTACCAAGAGTGCTCCACTTCAGGAAAGTGCTATACCTCGGAATTTCAGAGAGAGATATTCACAGACATAATATTGCCATAAAGTTGGCTATTCTGAATAAGTGGAGTCTTAAACTGAGAAGTTGCATCTTTGTTGCTGTGGATGAGGATGATGACGATGACGATGACGATAATGATACCGATGACGACGATTATAAGAATCAGTTAGCTGTGGGCTAGCGTCTGATCCCTGTGTATGAGAGCCAGAGCTCTAACGGGCCAGTCCGTTTTGGAGCTCTTGAATGACCACAACCACATCTGACAGAGTGAGCCTAGTGACACTCCCTCGGTCACTGGAGTCTCCTGGGTCTCCAGCAGAGCTTATGACTCCTCTGTGATTATGCAAAGCAGTGCCTGCTCAGGACACCTCTGAGCATCTCTGGGGAGAAAGAAGCTTTCCTTCTCCCGGAGAGAAAAAGATGAATGTCAGAGTTTATAAGCTGCTTTATGTTTTTAAGCTCCAAGAAACATCTTATGTCCTTAACTCCAAGTCCTACCGGTGGCAGCTGCTCTTAACTCTGGAGATACAGTCATAATTACTCATTTGGGAGTGGGTGACTATACACTGAGTGTACCAAAAGTTAGGAACAGTTTCCTAATATTGAGTTGCACCCCCTTTAGCCCTCAGAACATGCTCAATTCATTGGGGCATGGACTCTACAAATTGTCGAAAGCATTCCACAGGGATGCTGCCCCATGTGGACTCCAATGCTTCCCACAGTTGTTTCAAGTTGGCTGGATGTCCTTTGGGTGGTGGTGGAGCATTCTTGATACATACAGGAATCTGTTGAGCGTGAAAAACCCAGCAGCATTGCAGTTCTTGACAGATTCAAACTGGTGCGCCTGGCGCAGGTGTTCCTAATATTGTGTACACTCAGTGTATGCGGTTGATCACAAGAATCAGTGAGTCGGACTTGATATGGCGTCAATAGAGGTAGACAAACTTCATACCCTTTGAATGGAAAACGACAGCATTCTTGTTGCTTTGACATGTATTCATCTGGTATTATGGGTGCTGTAAAAGTGTTTGGATTGTGTTGTAACCATTCAAGACATAGTTACCGCACTATGACCATGTATGACCATGTTGTGACCTGGTCTCCCCAGCATATCAACATGTATTGACTGTGTTGTTTGTGACCTGGTCTCCCCAGCATATTAACATGTATTGACTGTGTTGTTTGTGACCTGGTCTCCCCAGCATATCAACATGTATTGACTGTGTTGTTTGTGACCTGGTCTCCCCAGCATATTAACATGTATTGACTGTGTTGTTTGTGACCTGGTCTCCCCAGCATATTAACATGTATTGACTGTGTTGTTTGTGACCTGGTCTCCCCAGCATATTAACATGTATTGACTGTGTTGTTTGTGACCTGGTCTCCCCAGCATATTAACATGTATTGACTGTGTTGTTTGTGACCTGGTCTCCCCAGCATATCAACATGTATTGACTGTGTTGTTTGTGACCTGGTCTCCCCAACATATTAACATGTATTGACTGTGTTATTTGTGACCTGGTCTCCCCAGCATATTAACATGTATTGACTGTGTTGTTTGTGACCTGGTCTCCTCAGCATATTAACATGTATTGACTGTGTTGTTTGTGACCTGGTCTCCCCAGCATATCAACATGTATTGACTGTGTTGTTTGTGACCTGGTCTCCCCAACATATTAACATGTATTGACTGTGTTGTTTGTGACCTGGTCTCCCCAGCATATCAACATGTATTGACTGTGTTGTTTGTGACCTGGTCTCCCCAGCATATTAACATGTATTGACTGTGTTGTTTGTGACCTGGTCTCCCCAGCATATGCGAGAGGCTGCTGAGAGGAGGCAGCAGTTGGATGAAGAGCATGAGCAGGCCCTGGCTGCCCTCACCTCCAAGCAGCAGAAGATCCACCTTCTGCATAAGGTAAGCCCATAACACCCCACCTCGCCTCCGCCCTCGACTCCAACCATCACCACAGTGGTCACTAAAGACAATGCATCATGATAACAGTGGTCAAGTATGTGTGCATTTATTAGAGAGACTAGTATTGTGCAACTACTATGCAATGTTCCCCCAAACACTGTAACTCATGACTCATGAAAAACAACAGCATTCTACCATAGTGAGCGTTCTGCATGTGTCTGCTCTAGCACTGACAGTTCCTCTTGAGTTGTTTTTCAACTCAGCCTGTGGATATGAAATATGATGGGAATGTAAAAGAGGCCATATAATCAGTAGTCTCCTGTGATTGTGTGTCTGTCTGCATTGGCAGCCGTAATCTGAGCTCCTAGAGAGCTGTGTGAATCCCTGTGTGTTCTGTTTAGAGAGGAGCCATGACAGACATAGCAATTAGTGCAGACCGCAAGCACAGCACAGCACAGATCAGACTCCCCAGAGACACTGCCTAAAGTTAACCAAGCACTTCACTTTAGGGAGACGGAGAGGGAATGCATGTGTGATTGTGTTTGCGTGTGTGTGTGTTATTGGGAGTTGAATGAGGATGTTTGCTTTTGAGTATTGGTGTGTGTTTGTCGGTGTGCACGCCTATCTGCGTTTCAATCGGTGAGTTTGTATGCATCTGCCTCAGCGTGCTCATTTGAGGCCTCGTCCTTTGTCTGTTTTGTCCTTTACCTAATCCATTGCGCTGTGATTCCATTTAATTACCAATCGCACAGATGATATATCACTTGAGTAGAACAGCATTTTGTCCTTCTAGATATCAAAGCCAATCTGGATGAAACAGCTTGATATTATGAGGCTTTTCCGATGCACCTTAGTTGCAGGTTTTTAAATTGGAAGTCATAGCACCCTTTCCATTTCGCCTAGTCTCCCCTGTCCTCAGAAACCCCACAGCTGTGAGGCATTCATTGCCTTTGTACTGTGAACTTGTCTCTCTAAGACTATTTCTCCTGCTCATGCTGTGCAGAGCTGACACCACTGAGGGTTCTGCATGTGTCTGCTCTTGCGCTGACAGTTCCTCTTGAGTTGTTGTTCAACTCAGACTGTCTCTTCTATGTCTGCAGTGTACCAAGAGCTGTGCCAAGTGTATGCTTGATGTATTACTGACAGAGAAAGAATGTGCAGTGCTCACTGTGTCACCTGCAGGGCCTATATAACTGTGTTTGTGTTCTCCAGGCTCAGGTTGAAGCTGAGAGAGAGCATGAGGGAGCGGTCCACCTGTTAGAGGTAAGTGGACATGGAGGTCCAGTGGGCGAGGTGAGGATGGCTTCTGTGGCTGTTTTCAAAATGGTTGTCAATTGACTGATACATGTGGTTTTGTTTGTGTATTCAAGACACGTTGATGCATAAGAAAAATACCTTGTTTTAAATCCACCAAATCCGTATTGCCTTTCATGAAAAGCTAGAGTTTTGAGGTAAGCCTGGTTAATCCCAGGTGATACTCTATACTGTATTTGCATTGCTTTTGGAGTCTTTTGTTGAGTGGGGAGCTAAGCACTGATGAGCGTGGACTACCCAGAGGGTTGGGTCCGCAAAACCTCAACCTGCCCATAACTCTTTCTTTTACGACTCAGTTAGACCGGTGAACTCTGCCGTTGCTCAGGCTAAGATCAGAAGCTCTTATCGCAGCCACGGCACTAATGGCTCTGGAGAAACCTCTTTTACAGAAAAATCAACAGGAGTTCAGGGGGCAACCATCCAGATGATGAAATATCTACAGTGCAGAGGAGCTGCATTAGGACTGGCGCTGTGCACAGAGAACAGCGTGTTCAGTTAACCTAGAGAGGAGATGGCTCTAAGATGAACTAGAAATAATGTTCATTTCCATCATTTCTAGTTTTCAGCACTGTCTTGGTTATGATTTGGGGTGTTTTCTTTTAGAATATTCATTTTACATGATCTTCCCCATAGGGGGACTCGTCGAACCTACTTGTTTTGTAATGGTTCTCTTTTCTAATTCATTGACATGATTTTGAATGGATTACTATATTACATATGCATTGATTGCATACGATGTAACAGCTTGATTTGGGTGTTTGTTTTCTTTCATCTTTATTCAATGTCATTGTGTGTTTCTATGTGTTTCTTCTGTGTCTGAACAGAACCATTTGGACAGAATGCAGATAATTCTGTTTCCCATCCTGAAACATCTAGTTACACAGTGTTCATCATTTCCATGGTCATTTCCATCCTATAGCCTTTCAAACGTCTCAGTGAATCACTTGGGCTCTAATTCACATCAGTGCATATGTTATGGTAATTAGGCAAGCATACATATGCTAATATTGAACTAGATTGAATTATATTAGTTGAACAGATCCTGTGTTGGTACTGGATCACACTATAGATCCTCTTCTGCCTCCTCTGTACTGCAGTCCAAAATTGTGTCCCAAATGGCACCCTATTCCCTATATAGTGCACTACTTATGACCAGGACCTTTAGGGCTCTGGTCAGACGTAGTGCACTGTATGGTAGTAGTGCACTATATAGGGAATAGAGTGCCATTTTGTACACCTTCCAGATGTTCTGGAACATCTAAACACATTTGATTTCCTTGTTTCCGTATCTCAGCCCATCTTGCAGCCCAGTGTTCTGACTCTGAAACATCTAGTTTTATTGCTGGGTAAAACCAACTTTCCCCTTGGCTAGGACCCTGGCTTGTCTTATCTCTTACCCAGCAAGCCATGGGTTTTGAGCTTTCTAGCTTTCAGAGAAAACCCAACGGTTGTTAACTCAAGGCTCTAATCATTGTCTCGGAGCTGCTTAGATAATGTCTTTAATGTACATACTTTTATAAGCCTCTTCACTGTGCTTGGCTTTGGTTAGCAAAGTGTATCAGTGTTACACAGCCTTTTCCATATACTGTACATTGATTACTTGGCAGGCAGTGTTGTTGATATGAAATGGCTCTTTTGGGATCCTGTGCGGTAATTGGTTCGGCTTGCGATCTGCAGCACCAGATAAGGATTTAAGCCATTGATTAGTTGAACTCATAGTCATGTAGAGGTATATTATGTACATTTTATTAACATAAAACATGCATTGCTTTGTAATAGATCCCTTGTGGCTCAGTTGGTAGAGCATGGCGCTTGCAACGCCAGGGTTGTGGGTTTGATTCCTACGGGGGACCAGTATGAAAATGTATGTAAGTTGCTCTGGATAAGAGCGTCTGATAAATGACTAAAATATAAATGTAATACAGTGTATCTATCCCCTTCTAAAGAGTTGCTACATAGGAACACAGAAACATTCATTCCTTCTCTCTCCTTCCCTCTATATCACATCATTGTCCACGGAAGGACAAGGTTCGCGACCTGGAGCAGAAATGCAGGTCACAGACTAAACAGTTTGGCCATTTGTCCAAGAGCCTGGAAGATTTCCGTCTGGAGGTGGATACTGTGGACATCTTCAGCACTGATTCTTTCTCCAAACAAAAAACTCCCCTTTCCCTGGAAAATAAACTCTCCCAAATCCTCAACGTGAAGGCAGGGAAAGGTGAGAGCTCCCAACCCTGCCCCCTGTAAGAGCATTGTGCAGTCAGAAGACATACATATGAAGCAGAAAAGAGCCTTGCCTTAGAGAGTCATAGTACATGCATCATATCTGGCATTTGTTTCAAACTGTGTATCTCATCAATCAAGACCAGCGGACGGTTCTGAAAGTCTGTGTACACAATCTTGTTTGTGCTCCAGATGAGGCTCTGTCAGACATTATGCGTGGGTAATTAATTAATTAAAAATGGAACAAGACAGTGATTTAATCTAGTTATCAAAACATTGACCTTTACAAGAAGCCGGCTGGAGTGACGTTGGAAGAGTGGCAGATAGAGAAGATAAATTGGCAGCTAAACTGGCTGGTGTGAGTAAGGTCCTGCTTCTCTCTCAGCCCATCTCGACGGTAGGCTACAAGACAAATCTGGACCACTGTGGAAATGGGCGAAATGCTGCTATATTCATGATCAATAACACAGCTCATTGATCAGAGGGTTGATATATGACATCTGCTAATGAGAGCCAACACATTAGTATTCTAACCCCACATACTGTAATCTGCCAGCTAATACATACAGCAGAATCAGTAATACTATAGATTAGAAGGCTCTGAGATACTGCTCTAGATATCCTCTACTGTCACTTTACTGCAGTTAAAATGCTACTGTATGGTTGTAATCTGGTGGTGTGATGAAACAAATCCAACCACCAATAATTTTATATTTTTGTCTAAAATGTGAAATTACCTAGGTTTGGTGTTGTGTAGGGGTGTGTCGATGAGAACTCTGTGATGGCTGTGTCCTGGTCCCTGTCAGCTGTGTCGTTCGAGAGTGTTAAGCATCAGGGAAATGCATTGCAGATGCGTCAGGCAGAAAGAGCACAGCCAGGTCCTGGCCATATACTGTAGAGTGTTTGCTGTGTACTCCCCTGAACAGGAAATCAATAGCTGTACCATGAATGAAAGCAGAAGGAATGACAGATGCTCTTTATTTGGTGTGGAAATCAATGTTTCCCAGGCAATGAGAGCTCGGCAAACACTCCGCTGATATCGAAGTTCCTCCGCCCGCTACAGATCAGAGACAGGCCAGAGCTGCTATCTGTCAATCCCACCACCGTGACAACGAGCTGCCCCAGCAGCCCACAACGGGCGACCCCCTCAGAGGTGCGTAACGCCTCTCTTCTCTTCCCATTCAGAGACAAAGTCTCAAGGCAAAAGCATGAGGGTGCTTTATCTCTGCTCTTACCAAGAGATGGGCTATTCATGGAACAGCTGTAAAATAGCACATGACAGCAGTCAGCTGAGCTATAGCGTAAAACCTATGGGTTTAGCACCGGACAGAAACATGACTCTCCAGTGAAAACTGTCAGAGAAGTAGAACTAGAGAGTTTAACCTCTCTAGCGTCCCACCTGGCCAACATCCAGTGAGATTGCAGAGCGCCAAATTCAAATACAGAAATACTCATTATAATAATTCAGAAAATATACAACTACTTTACATATGTTTAAATATGAACTTATTGTGAATCCAACCACAGTGTAAGATTTAAAAAATCCTTTACGGAGAAAGCAGACCTTACGATGATTTGAGAACATAGCCCAGCAGACAAATCATTACAAACAGTAACAAGCCAAGTAGAAGTTACACAAGTCAGAAATAGAGATAAAATTAATCACTTACCTTTGATGATCTTCATATGGTTGCACTCAGAAGGCATTCATTTATTCAATAAATGTTCCTTTTGTTTGAAAAAGTCTCTTTATATCCAAAAACCATTTTGTTCACGTGTTTTCTTCAGTAATCCACAGGCTCAAACGCAGTCACAACAGGCAGACAAAAAAATCAAAATAATATCCGTAAAGTTTGTAGAAACATTTCAAACGATGTTCATAATCAATCCTCAGGTTGTTTTTAGCTATTTCAACCTGACAATAACGTCGTCAATATAAAAGGTTAACAAGAAAGGCACTCTCTCGGTCGCGCACATGAAGAAGCTCTGTGACACAGCAGGGTCCACTCATTCAGATTGCTCTTACTCCCTCATTTTTCAGAATACAAGCCTGAAACAATTTATAAAGACTGTTGACATCTAGTGGAAGGCATAGGAACTGCAATTTGAGTCCTAAGTCAATGGATACTGTAATTGCATTGAATAGAAAACTACAAACAAACAAAAAATCCTACATCCTGAATGGATTTTTCTCAGGTTTTTGCCTGCCAAATCAGTTCTGCTATACTCACAGACACTATTTTAACAGTTTTGGAAACTTTAGAGTGTTTTCTATCCAAATCTACCAATGCATATCCTATCTTCTGGGCCTGAGTAGAAGGCAGTTTAATTTGGCCACGCTTTTCATCCAAAATTTCAAATGCTGCCCCCTACCCTAGAGAAGTTAACTAAAGGTGGAAGTATTTAGATGCAACTCTATGATTGCTCCTCTGCCCCTGTGTTCCTGCAGATGGAGGATGAGGTCAGCCCTGCGCCCCGGTCCAAGCCTCGCTACACTGGCACGGTCCGTCTCTGCACCGCCCGCTACAGGTGGGACTGTTCAATCTGTCACACAACACCTGGGACAGCTGGATCAGATAGGGCTCTGGTCCAGGGCGTTATGTCAGTGTGAGCAAGCCGCACGTTACACCCTGGACCAGAGTTTTTTATTGTGGAGCACATCAATATGTTGAACTCCCCCCCTCTCTCTTGTTGTGTAGTTACAACCCTTACGATGGGCCAAACGAGCACCCAGAGGCAGAGCTCCCCCTGGTGGCTGGGAAGTACCTGTACGTGTACGGCACCATGGACGACGACGGTTTCTACCATGGTGAGAGTGAATCCAGGGCTACTACTTTGACTTTGCTGCTAACTTCTTTGTTGAGGAAAAATGTACTTACTCCAACTGTGATAAGTGTTTGTCTCACCTAGCTATCTTAAGATGAATGCACTGACTAAGTCACTCTGGATAAGAGCATCTGCTAAATGGCTAAAATGTAAATGTACTACAACACACATTCCACACACACACATCACCACTGGCATCAGTATCAACAGGGCCCGCATCATATCTAATCTCATTAGACTTATGAAGGCTTTTTCATCCATGGCTACGTTAATCCTCCTAGCATCCCTGGCCCAGACTTCAGCCTGCATCAGCAGCTCTGGTGAGTCATCACTGGCAGCCATGGGCGGTGGTGTTGGTGGTGGTGGGTGAGAATGCCTAGATTTAGTCTAGCTACTGCCTGCCTGGCTGGCTGCATGGAGGAGGAAGTGGTTTGTATTTACCACAGGGATACTGGTGCTCAGACCAAGCTGTTGTCAAGATGCAGCCTGAGCCATGTAGCTCGACGGCTAATCCAGCAAGGCTCTGATTAATCGCAGACATATCCCTCTGCAGACAGAGAGCAAGGGCTTCCCAGCCTCACTACTGTACTGACTGGAAAGATGAGATAGAGAGGGAGAGGACAGTCAGGATCTCTTTGAAAAGCAAGCAAAACTGATGAGAGAAAGATGTTGGTGGTCACTAAGTCACTATAGTGAATTGGGTGCCATTTCAGACACACCCTTTGTTCCATCCACTGTGCAGGAATAGGTTTTTAACCCCCCGTACTTCCTGGAGAAAGTGATGATGGCATCATAGCCCTATCCTTTCTTCTCTGTCAGATCTGAGAGAACAGTCCCTACCATGAGGACGAGCACCACAGGGTCATGTTGTCCTGGGAAAATAGTGCTCAAAACACAGATCACACTTGCATTGAGTCACGAGGGCTCTCGTTATTATTTTCCTTTCTCTTTTTTCACTGATGAGATGGTCTATTTTTAGCTGATGTTAACATTTGCAGCAGGCATCATTAAAGGCTTGAGCGTGCCATAGATTCCCCCTGAGACGGCCGTGTGTGAATGGTATCTATCATCAGGCTACTGTGTGTCAGAACAGAACAGGGTTCCTGGAAGGTGTTACTGTGTCTGACTGAATAATCGCTCAATTAAATCTTCATAGCCAAAAAATCCTGGGTGATACTACATGTTACTCCCAATAGAAATATCCATATTCTGCTCAACTTGTTTGATCCCTTCTTTACATACCACATTTCCATATAAATATGAATTATTTTATACATTCTAAAGGTCTTTTTCATGGAATTGTTTGGAATAACGTGTTTGGAGACAAGATTTGTAGAGGAATTTGCAGAAGAGAGATGGTTGTGGGTTTATATTTTGTTGATTATAAAGTAAGCATCTCTCTCTGTCTGTCTCTGTGTGCTCCAGGTGAGCTGCTGGACGGCCAGAGAGGGCTGGTCCCGTCCAACTTTGTGGAGTTTGTCCAAGACAAGGAGAAACCATCCATCCAACTAGGGGACGGAGAGGAGGACCTGGGCTCTCTGGACCATATCACCCTTGGCCTGATGGGGGTGGATGGAGGGGCCCCTCGGGATGGGCTACTGGGTTCCAGCAACCCCCTGGGCCCCTGCAGCAACGGCACAGGGCCCCTGGACCCTGAGGATCTGGTCGATGACATTGTGCCTTACCCCCGGAGGATCACCCTGATCAAGCAGTTGGCCCGTAGCGTCATTGTGGCCTGGGAGCCCCCCATGGTGCCCCTGGGATGGGGAAAAATCAGCTGCTACAACGTGCTGGTGGATGGTGAGGTGCGTGCCAGCGTGCCCTACGGCGACAGGACCAAGTCGTTGTTGGAGAAGCTGGATCTGGACACGTATACGCACCGCGTGTCCGTGCAGAGTGTGACAGACAGGGGCCTGTCGGACGAGCTGCGCTGCACCCTGATGGTGGGAGCCAACGTGGTGGTGGCGCCATATGGACTGCGGGTGGACGACATCCTGCGTGAATCAGCCGAGCTCTCATGGTTGCCCAGCAACAGTAACTATGGGCACACAGTGTTCCTGGATGGGGCGGAGCATGCAGTGGTGAAGCCGGGAAGGTACAGGCTGCGATTTGTTAACCTCAAGGCCATGACGGTATACAAGGTGAGGGTGGTGGCCCGGCCACACCAGGTACCATGGCAACTGCTCATGGAACAGAGGGAGAAGAAGGAGGCTGCTGTGGAGTTCTGTACACAAGCTGCTGGTGAGGCCGGTTTGATCTTTTCTTAAGTCTAAGTGTTTTATGTTGTCCATGTTCATATGTCATCTATAATGTTTTCTAGAAAGTTTGGATAAACGTCCATAGATATATAGATGACTCACGTCCTTACGTGTGCTATGTATGTCTGTTATGTTTTGTCCAGGTCCAGGACCATATTCCAGATCAGGTCAGAATGAAGACCAGTTGGGTTATGGTGGTTATGGGAAAAGTAGGAAGTAGCTTTTGATTGGCATGTGCAACTGACACATCGAATGAAAACAAGCTAACAGCACTTTAAAACCTAGGAAACTACTATGAGTAACTTCCTCAGCTTTTCCCTCCCTTTGGCTCAATGCTAATATACCTCATAGATTAAAGTTATGTCCCAAATGGCACCATATTCCTTATATAGTGCACTACCAGAGCCCTGGTCAAAAGTAGTTGACTATATGGGAAATGGGGTTCCATGTGGGATACAACCTAAATATGCTGAAGTAACTCTCTCCCACTCTATCCTTCACTGATTTGACCACATCAGTATCTGTGTGCATTCCCCTCTGCCTGAGCTGTGACATCACTGTGATGTCCTGCATGGTGTACCTAGTGAACCAGGAATGAACAGGCTGTAACCCTTCAACCCACACTGATGCCTTTCACACACAAGAGACACACACACACACACACACACACACACACACACACACACACACACACACACACACACACACACACACACACACACACACACACACACACACACACACACACACACACACACACACACACACACACACACACACACACACACACACACACACACACACACACACACACACACACACACACACACACACACACACACACACACACACACACACACACACACACACACACACACACACACATATATACTACAAGACTCTGAGTTAAACATGCATACTGCTGAACCATGACATAGTGGTACTGATCTGACTATTGTATTAGGCTCCACTAAAGTACAGTGGGCCTACAGTTTGTCCAAAGAAAACTCTGTCTGTCCTGTAGTTGACTCCTTGCTTAGAAACGATAAAATCAAATCAGGCCATCAACATAGTGAACATGTGAAAACCCAAACAAACGTATAAATATGTATTTCTATGTAAGATGTAATAGGACCATTTCAGTAGAACTTTAGAACACACACACGCACGCACGCACGCACACACACACACACACCTCCCTCTGTCCCTTTTAGCCTTCTACTTTCACTTTTTCATCATACAATACATTGCTAGAACATTCCAAATAGCTTTTAAATACTATATTGATAAATACATTTCCATTTGAGTGTGAATAGACTGATTACAAAGCTAAAGGGTTTGAGGTTAATCAGATAAGATGTTCCATGCATTTAGGATTCACTCTTAAAATAATCCCCCCAAAATTGACTGGATTTTACATAACATTTACATCGTGATTCCTTAGGTCTATGCAACCAACATTGGAAAAGGGAAAGGGTATCACGTAATTTCCCAACAAAAAAAAGAGATAGGATGAAACAAGTAACAGCACTCATGAATGCTCCACTCACCTCCACTCCATCACCGTTTGTTTGTGTAAAACCTATGTTGATAGTATCTAACGTGTCATCCCCCCTCTAGGCCCCCCATTACCACCTCAGGAGGTGCAGGTGCAGTGTGGCCAGGCACCAGGGGTCCTGCAGGTGCGCTGGAAGCCCCCTGTCCTCTCACCCACCGGAACCTCCAATGGAGCCAGCGTCATCGGATACGCAGTCTGCACTAAAGGACAAAAGGTGAGTCAGTAACTGTGTGCCAAAAGGTGAGTAAGGGTATACCCCAAGTGACAGCGGAGTATGTGAGAGTGAGTGAACTACAGAGTGTTACAGTATGTGATATGTGTGTGTAATTGTATCATTACATCACCGCTGGCTTTAGTGCTCAGCAGTGCTACCTAGACAGCTCACAATGTCAGTGCTAGTATTCTCTATATACAAGGGCCTGTGAAAACCCTCGAAAGCACTCTCCCTCCCTCTGCTGGTGGACATTAAATATGGACATCCTCCCTTTGTAGAGTTGCACAGGGTCTGTATTAGGCAAATTGTCTATACTAGTGGACGTTGCTCTGAATTTAAGAGCAATGCAGTTGAAAAGCAGTTGAAAGGAATGCAACAATGAACTGAATGTCAACTGTGTCCAACCCGAGGTGTGTGTGTTGTGTTTCCTGTCAGATAGCGGAGGTGTTGTACCCTCTGGCTGACTATGTGACAGTGGAGCTGAACAGGATCCAGTGTCTGGAGGCCAGGGAGGTCATCGTCAGGACGTTATCAGCACAGGGAGAGTCCCAGGACTCCCACGTTGCCCCCATTCCAAACAACCTACTGTTGCCGCCTCCTCACCCTGCCCCTGTGCCCCCTCAGCAACCACACGCAGGGCCCCCTCCACCTCACTCCCATGCCCCCCCACCCCACCTCCAGTCACCTCACCTCCCCCACCCACAACTACCCCCGCCTCACCTCCAGCCTCCCTCACCCCTGCCTCACAGACAACCCTTCCCTAACCACAGTCCTCAAACCCAGCCACACCTCCAACCCCTGCCCCCTCATCTTGTTCCCCAGCCTCACCGACAGCCTCAACCCGCTCACCCTGGTGGTCCTCCACAGCCCTTGCACCTCCAGCCTCATCCTCCCCATACAATTCCCCAGCACCGCCTACCCCTGCTGCCCCACCCACCCCCCCAGCTCCACCAGAGACCAGTAAGTGCCAGAGACCTGGAAGCCAAAGAGCAGGTGGTACAGCATGGGGGCGTCCCAAGCCAGCCCTGGGACCCTACCCGCTCCCCCTCCGCCCAGCCTCCTCCTGCCCCCATGTACGGGCACACCCTGGAGGCGCCCCTTTCTGCGAACCACCGCTCGCCCTCCCCCCAGAGAATCCTGCCACAGCCCAGGGGCACCCCCATCCCAGACCAAATGGCCAAAGCCATCGCCCGCGAGGCAGCACAGAGGGTGGCTGCAGAGAGTGGCAGAGTGAGTCATTCATACATAAAACCAATCAATGTTGCCCTGGTTAAAGCTCTAGTCTGATCATTTGTTTGTTGAAGTTACAAATATCTGCCTATGGATTGTGTTAGATGGAGAGGAGAGTCGTCTACAATGAGCAGGGCCAGGCCTTCCACCAACAGAACTCAGATGAGGAAGAGGAGGATGAGGAAGGGTATGGTCACGGCCTCAGGAGACAGGGGGCCTCAGTAGATGAATTCCTCAGAGGGTCCGAGCTGGGCAGGCCGGTAAAGACAGAATGTAATAGGGTACATATTCACATCCAATGTTTTTTCCCGGGTGCTGGATATCCTAGTATGATTTCACAAGTTTATGTGTGTGTGTGTGTGTGTGTGTGTGTGTGTGTGTGTGTGTGTGTGTGTGTGTGTGTGTGTGTGTGTGTGTGTGTGTGTGTGTGTGTGTGTGTGTGTGTGTGTGTGTGTGTGTGTGTGTGTGTGTGTGTGTCAGGCCCACTACAGCCACAGTGAGGAGTACCACAGTGAGAGCAGCCGGGGCTCTGACCTTTCTGACATCATGGAAGAGGATGAGGAGGAGCTCTACTCTGAAATGCAGCTGGAGGAGGGACGACGACGCAACTCCCACAATGCACTCAAGGTAGGAATACCACTCATGTAGTCTCTCATCAAAGCTTAACATTGAAATGTTAAATATTAAAATCGAGTAAACTGATTTGGTTCTGATTACCACTTGTACAATGGAAAAAATCAAGTACGCAAACCCCTTTACCACAGTTGGATGATATGGCCCCTGTGTCCAGCCATGTGTCTACATTAGAATACTTCTTCTATCTTGTTTGATTGGGATGACCTTTTCTTTGAAGCAATAGTCATTTTGCTAGTTTAGAAGATTAAGATTTTTTTTATGTGTGATCTTTTTAAGATTGGGAACAACTCCTCTGGGGGTCGGCTGGATCGGGAGACGGGGAGAAGAATACCACGGGACGGTCCGCAGCCCCAAAGACACCCTCTTATGGTGCCCTCCATTGGTCAGTCGGGTCACATTACCCCAGAGAGGACTCTGGGAGTTGTATTGTTTTTGTGCATTGATGTTCTCTGTGCCCTAGTAGATGTTCTGCTGCCTGTTTTAATCCTCCATGAGCTTCTCTGTGTGCAGATCACCTCTGTGTCTTTGAACCATGCTCATGTCTTCACAGTACTGACAGCTTACTTATAGACATCAGTCAATGTACAGTATTATCAGCTACTAGAACGTTCCGTGGCTGCTACGGTGACAAGGTATACAGACATATATTTCACCGCAACAAATGTAGCTGAATATTTTAATGATTAAGAACTGCTTTTGAGCTCTCTGTATATGGCCAACAATATGTTAGGATTATCAAAGGTTATGCCAGGAAGAGACCTCTGAACCAACCAACCAATGAGTAGCATTCGCGCTTTAACCACCACCGTTTGATTGGTGTTTCCTGTAGAGATAACCACAGAGAGTAACAGTGATGGGAACCTCTCCCCCGTCACGGAAGATGTTTACTATGGCAGTGTAGTACGGCACGGCACGTGGTCGTCCCGCCGACGCCCCACAGGCGCCAAGCCTTCCTATAATGGTACGTGCTGTGGTTTATCCCTCGCTCCTTCACCAAAGCACAGCCAATAGCCACCAGCGCTAGTCGAGAGAAGAGTAGTGTTGCCAACGACTGCCTTAATATGTCTCAGAACGCCTAGCATGATCCACTGCACTGCACCAATATGGCACCTTGCTGAGCCACACTGTTGAAGATGGCTGCCCACTGTTGCGGATTGGAATGACTGCTGCTCAAATGATGCTTCTCCCCTCCCTCCCTTGCACTGAACTCCATCAGATGCCTGCTAAACCCTTCCCCCTCTCAATTTAACCCCACCCACCACACCTTTCCTGGGGTTACTATGCATGACTGGGTGGAGTCAGGGTCATTGAAGAATTATATAGCATCGCTGTACTTGCTGAGAACTCAATGACTGTTACAGAAAGTTCTACTGAAATGGTCCTATTACATCTTACATAGAAATACATATTTATACGTTTGTTTGGGTTTTCACATGTTCACTATGTTGATGGCCTGATTTGATTTTATCGTTTCTAAGCAAGGAGTCAACTACAGGACAGACAGAGTTTTCTTTGGACAAACTGTAGGCCCACTGTACTTTAGTGGAGCCTAATACAATAGTCAGATCAGTACCACTATGTCATGGTTCAGCAGTATGCATGTTTAACTCAGAGTCTTGTAGTATATATGTGTGTGTGTGTGTGTGTGTGTGTGTGTGTGTGTGTGTGTGTGTGTGTGTGTGTGTGTGTGTGTGTGTGTGTGTGTGTGTGTGTGTGTGTGTGTGTGTGTGTGTGTGTGTGTGTGTGTCATGGTGTTTTTGTCAACCATGTTCGTGTAACCCATCATGTCTGGTTTGCTCTCCAATCTCTATCCATCTGTAAGTTCATATGTGGTGTCAAATTGATGCACATTACATTATATTATTTACTCTTGTCTCTGTGCTGATACTGCGACCAATTGATGGATTGACCACAGAATTCTGCTTGCACGCTACAAAATGAAGTGTTGGTTTGATGAGCAAGCTCAATCCATTATATACCATAGTACTGCACAGTCACCTACATGGTTTGGCTCTCTCACTTGTAAATCACTTGTAAACAACACACTTGTCTATACTGTATATGCCTCTTCCCTTCTCTCAGTCCATGCATAATAGCATGCGCAACATGACTCACTACTACACACTAGTGTTACTGAGTGGCCAAATTCAGTCAAAAAATGTTTCCTCTCATGCTATAGATATGAATCCAAAATCAATGTAACATAATGCCATAGACTGTGACCCATTACAACTGTAGTGGATCCTAGTGGACCTATAGTTGAAGTCGGAAGTTTACATACACCTTAGCCAAAAACATTTAAACTCAGTTTTTCACAATTCCTGACATTTAATCCTAGTAAAAATTCCAGTCTTAGGATCACCACTTTACTTTAGGAATGTGAAATGTCAGAATAATAGTAGAGAGAATTATTTTTTCTTTCATCACATTCCCAGTGGGTCAGAAGTTTACATACACTAAATTAGTATTTGGTAGCATTGCCTTTAAATTGTTTAACTTGGGTCAAATGTTTTGGGTAGCCTTCCACAAGATTCCCACAATAAGTTGGGTGAATTTTGGCCCATTCCTCCTGACAGAGCTGGTGTAACTGAGTCAGGTGTGTAGGCCTCCTTGCTCACACACGCTTTTTCAGTTCTGCCCACACATTTTCTGAAGGATTGAGGGCAGGGCTTTGTGATGGCCACTCCAATACCTTGGCTTTGTTGTCCTTAATCCATTTTGCAACAACTTTGGGAGTATGCTTCGGGTCATTGTCCATTACGAAGACCCATTTGTGACCAAGCTGTAACTTCCTGACTGATGTCTTGAGATGTTGCTTCAATGTATCCACATAATTTTCCTACCTCATGATGCCATCTATTTTGTGAAGTGCACAACATGATGTCGCCATCCCCTGTGCTTCACGGTTGGAATGGTGTTCTTCGGCTTGCAAGCATCCCCCTTTTTCCTACAAACAGGTCATTATGGCCAAACAGTTCTATTTTTGTTTCATCAGACCAGAGGACATTTCTCCAAAAAGTACAATCTTTGTCCCCATGTGCAGTTGCAAACCGCAGTCTGGATTTTTTATGGCGGTTTTGGAGCAGTGGGTTCTTCCTTGCTGAGCAGCCTTTCAGGTTATGTCGATATAGGACTTGTTTTTACTGTGGATATAGATACTTTTGTATCTGTTTCCTCCAGCATCTTCACAGGGTCCTTTGCTGTTGTTCTGGGATTGATTTGCACTTTTCGCCCCAAGGTACGTTCATCTCTAGGAGACAGAACGCGTCTCCTTCATGAGCAGTATGATGGCTGCGTGGTCCCATAGTGTTTATACTTGTGTACGATTGTTTGTACAGATGAACGTGGTACCTTCAGGCGTTTGGAAAGCCATGACATCTAAAGCCATGACATACTTTTCTGGAATTTTCCATGCTGTTTAAAGGCACAGTCAACTTAGTGTATGTAAACTTCTAACCCACTGCAATTCTGATACAGTGAGTTATAAGTGAAATAATCTGTCTGTAAACAATTGTTGGAAAAATTACCTGTGTCATGCACAAAGTAGATGTCCTAACCGACTTGCTAAAACTATAGTTTGTTAACAAGAAATTTGTTGGAGTGGTTGAAAAACGAGTTTTAATGACTCCAACATAAGTGTATGTAAACTTCCGACTTCAACTGTATATTGAGATGCAGGTGGATGTGTTCTCTTTCTGGCCCGTGTTTAAGAGGGATACAGGGACAGGGAACGCCGCTCCCCTCCTAACTACGATGAGTCAGAACCTGAAGAAACATTCCGGATCTTTGTGGCTCTGTTTGACTACGACCCCCTGTCCATGTCTCCCAACCCGGACGCAGCAGATGAGGAACTGCCCTTTAAAGAGGGCCAGATCATCAGGGTGGGTGTCACACACAGTGCTAGGCCATACGAGGAGATATATTGTGCTTGTGTCTGAAAACAATGAGGTACAATATAAAATATAATTGAAAATAGACTTTTCCTTCTGCCATCTGTTTTGTTTTGCTTCAAATCAATCTTGCTCCATTTTTCTCTCTCTCCCTCCCCTCTCACTCTCCCTTGCTTTCTGTCTCTCGCTCGCTTGTTCACTCTCGCTCTCTCTTTCCAGGTATATGGTGATAAGGACACTGATGGTTTCTACCGAGGGGAGATCAGGGGAGGCAGGATGGGGCTCCTGCCCTGCAACATGGTGTCAGAGATCAGGGCTGAAGATGAGGAGACCATGGACCAGCTCATCAAGCAGGGCTTCCTCCCACTCAACACACCAGTGGATAAAATTGGAATAGGTAACCACAGAACTATAAGGAATAGAACAGACATCCTTATTCAAGTCAATGATTAAAAAATAACGGGTGGACTGGGAGCCATTTTGACTGTACCCATTTCATATTTTTCTAGGTAACATACTGGGCAGGGCACACGTATCTCTCTATGACACCACATACATATCTGTTACTATATCACCTCCTGTCCTGGCGTGTCCTCTTGTTTCCTCTCACAGGGCAGGACAGACGAGGCCTCTGTCAGCATCAGGCCACCAGGAGGATGGTGGCCCTCTATGATTATGACCCCAGAGATAGCTCCCCCAACGTGGACGTGGAGGTATTGACACACACACACACTGTACATACACACACACTGTACATACACACACTGTACATACATGTAACCAGATAGACAGACATTGTAAGGCTATTAATGACGTCTCTGTTTTCTGATAGGCTGAGTTGACTTTCTGTGCTGGTGACATCCTCGCTGTATTTGGAGAGATTGACGAAGACGGGTTCTACTATGTGAGTATGCCTCTTTTCTGGGTTCCGTGATGTTACTAGTAGCATTATTATATAGGGCAATTCAAAGGTTGTAAAAGTCAGATGTTTGAGTTCTGCATTTTTAAGAAATACCATTGGCTCAACTGCCTGCTCATACACATAGTATGTCATCTTGCCCAGGAGAGGGCTCTTTCCCTCAGGTTTGACCATCAGAATTCAATGGATCTAGCCATGGTTCTCATCTCCACTGCACCCTCCTCTCCTCTCTATGCAGGGTGAAATCAATGGCCACCGTGGCCTCGTCCCCTCCAACTTTCTGGAAGAAGTGCCTGACGACGTGGAGGTGTACCTGACGGACACTCCATCCCGCTATGCCCAGGATGAGCCCGCCAACCGGGCCGAGGCCAAAAGGGTACATCGCCGCTCTCAGCGCTAGTCCCTCTGTCCATCCATCCTCCGTCTCTCTTGATTTACGCCTCGCTTCCTCCACTTGCCGTCTGTGTTGTGTGTGTGTTGTCCGTGTGTGACAGTGGTGACGATACAAACCGTAGCCCCGGCTGGCGAAAGGGACGAACGCAGTCAAACCTTTCTGAGAGTTAGAAAGGAAAAAGCAAAGCCTGATGTGGACAGAGAGATAGAACACTTGAACTGTGCCCGTACGGGGTGGGTGATATTCACAGACCAGTGACATAAGAGAGTACAGATTCGAAATAGGCTAAAGTCATTCCTACACAGGAATATAGAAGGATCATTGGGTAACCTCTTTGCACCAAAACACCAAACTCAACTCTGGATCCTGTGTCTATTAATAAGTGCTTTATGAACACCTCTTAAACTTTCCTGATTTCTACCAGTTGTACCCAAATGGACAGAAAGGATTTAAGTAAACTGTAGGGTTGGTAATATAGCAAAGCATGCCTTTTTCAAAAACAAACTCGATACCTTTTATATAATAGTAGACTTTGGCCCAACTGCTGTATTTCCTGGGAGAGGCTTTGTTTCTTTTGTATACTGCATACACTTCCAAAAATATATATTTTTCAGGCCTGATGAGAGTTGATAGATATGCCATGTTTGAACTAAACCAGAAGAAATATCAGCCACAGTGATACATCCATACTGTAATGGTACAATGGAACAATAAAAGCAGCAATCATTTTCATTTGCGCCCTGTGTTCATGTGCGTATTCTTGTTGTTTTTCTTTTCTGTTCTCATAGTCGTTTGTGGGTTGTACTGAAAATGAAACGTCAACACGTCTGATTTACTTTTTTTCCTCACCTGCTTTGGCAAATACAAACAGAAGAAGATTGTTCATTTCACGTCATAAATGGCTCTGTCTGCCTTGTACAGTACGTGAGCAACTAGAGATACCAGCCTGACAGATCTAATGCTGGGTATTGTGACTACACTTATGTTAAATGGTTCATTTGTAGCCAGTAAACATTCTGCTTACACAGTCACAAAGTTTATAGCAACATGGTTATTCATGCTTGCACATTAAAGTTTTATATACTATTCTGTGTAATTAGGAAAGTGTTTCCCGTTACTTTTTAGTGTAACCAGAATGCTAATTTACAGCATAAATTAGAAAAATTGTTACAAATACATTTTTTGTAACAATTTATTGGAGTGATTTAATGCCTGCAAAGTAGTGGACTACTAATTATCTGTGAGATCGTGCTCTATTTTGCAAACTTAAAAGTTCCCTATATCTGTAGTTGTTGAAAAAACATTACTAATGGGAGCTGCAAATCTCCATTTGATTAAAAAATTCTTCCTCTTTATCTTTGAGAGACCATTTTAAAGGTCCTAGATGAACTGTATGGTAGCATACCATACTTTGATCGGTTGCCAGTCCAGTACATTAGGCAAGAGGGATGGTATCTACAGTTGTGTCCCTGAGTGTTGTATATTACTGTTGGTGTCCCTCATGATCAATGGACATATCAGAATCTGTGGTGTTGCGATGTTGTGTGCTCTATGTTTGATGGCTTCTTCACCAGTGTTTGTGTGTGTGAAACCTCAGCAGCGCCACCAATGTCTTCAGTCCCCATCAACAGAAGGAGAGGGAGGTATTAAGGAATGATTTCAACAATAGCCCAAAAGGCAATACCTCATCCTTATTCTGAACCACTTTTATAAACATTAAGGGCTTGTTTCCCGGACACTAGTCCTGAACTAAAAACCTATTCCAATGGCAAATGTTTATTGAGCAAGCGTTTGAAGCTAAATCCTTGTCTGGGAAACCAGTCCTATTTGAAACATAAACGTTACGTAGGTATTTGACACACATTTAGTGGAAAACCTACAGTAAGTATAATGGTCTGCATTGACACTGTTCTCTTTTTCTTGGACTTTATACAGAGTTATGTTTTCATACTTGTCTATATTGACAGCTAATGCTGAGAAGTCTGAAGGTCAGCACACATAACTTCAAATTCAAATATTATTGGAAATTGAATTAGACTGTAGAAATGTTTGGCATACCTAACCCTTCACTCTATTTAACACAACATATTTTAAAGTCCATTTGGATATATAGCTTTACTGTTGATGGATAGGGCTACTCAGGTGACAGTGGGGTGATAAAGTGTTGTTGAGGGACACAATGCTGACTGTAGACTGTATGTACTATTGTAGCCCTACCTCAGAAAGAGAAAGAGTAGGCCACAGTGGACTACTGATTTCTTTGTAATGCACTGCCCCTACCCCCACCACCCTCCATGGCATTTCTCTTCAGGTAACCACGGATACCACAGAGAACACGGCCCCGCCTGTCCGAGCGGCATCCCCCATGGTGCGTCCCGTGTGTCCCCCAGGCACCATGCGGCCCATCAGCCCCACCAGGGTCCCCAGGGACCTCCGAGACAACAAAAAGAAAAAGGGACTGCTCTCCAAGGGGAAGAAACTGCTCAAGAAGCTCTCTCCGGTTAAATAAACTTTCCCCAGCTGAGCCCAGTACTGTACATCACATACAGTACATGCAATCAAATCAGCTGATCGTACGCACACAACTACAATTGCAACATGTGTGTATGTATTACAGGACAATATATGTGAGCCTAATCTAATATATTCAGTGATACATGTTCTAATGATTAATACACATACTTACATGTACTTCGTGCCAAATTCAATGAGACCTTTGCTCACACATACTGTATAACTGTGATGTATTTGAGGTAGAGGGGAAAAAGGAGAACAAACTAGGATTTTCATGACATGGATTTTCATTTCCACTGTTTTCTTTAATCAAATGGAGATCAGGACGATGCTGCTAAACCATTTGTGTGCATTTGTTTCAAGCAGGGTAACAACAGAGTAGCCTATTTTTTTGTTTATTACAAATCTAACATTTCTAGATGGTTTCCATAGCAATTGTGCAATTATAAGGTCTCTAACAGACATGACGTGGCAAAAAACATCAATGTTGTGGCAGTGAGATGTTGATACCAGGAGAGACCATACTCCTGGAACACTGGAGCAACAAGTCAACTATTGATGGCATTCTGTCAGTAATGCTGGCTGCTAATACAGAGGCTTTATTCAGTGCAATATATCACAGACAGGATGGTGACAAAGGGTTGAATCACTCACAGAACCTAGAAGTCTATAGGGTAGTTGGACACAGGGCATTACAGACAGGAGAAGGAGCTGCAATGGATAATACATTTGAACCATCTCAGTGGCCTTTATGAAAGCAATTCTAGCATGACTTTCCTCATTTTCTATGGTTGAACAAGGTTGTTTTTAGACTTACAAGTCTTTGCCAAGAACCCCTAGTGCATCTCTGCAGCTTTGTTTGATAGAAATCTAAAATGTATGTTTGTTCGTTTCATTGCTGTCCAACTGTCATGAAACGCCTAGTTAAAGACAACCTTCTGTGTTTGCCTTCCAATTGCACAAAGGTGTGTTTTGTCTGATGAATGGAAAATAAGTAGTTCTCTGTGTGTATGGATGTGTTGAGGGTGTGTGAGTTTGTGTGCTCAGTGTGCATTCATGTCTGTGCATCCTTTATTTAAAAAGAGGATAAGTAGTTGAGTCATGTGATCTTAGTGGTGTGCTGCTAACTACATTGCCGGTGTAATATTCAGTTCTGTTGTCTGTCAAAGAGGGCCATTTTCCCCGCTCAGCCATTTCAGTAAAGATGTCTAGGTGTGCTCAAGATTCTGCACCGTTTACTTGTTTACACTCTTCTAGAACTCGTGAGAACCTATTTCTGAAGTCAAGGGAAAGGGAGGGATGACCTACATACTGTACCTACAACCTCTAAACCAGTAGTCATGTGGCTTATGGGATAACTGAGTGCTAGGATGCATCCAGCTGATCCATTGACTGGAGAGGCTGTCATAGCCTTTAGACAAACATTGTCCTGTATTTTGACACCTTTCAGGACCATATATTAACCCATTTTCATAAACCATGATCCTATTCTGTAATAGTTTAACATTACTTCCGTTGCTGTACAGCCACAGTTTGATGGACATGATCATAATGGACAACATGTCAATCCATGACTCAAAATGACAGTGTTTTATTCTGACAGGGTCCTCTAAATTCCCATCAGCTAAGATATCTGAGTCAAGCATAATACCCTGCTGTATAATGATTACAGGGTTCTTTTATGTTTATTTTTAAAAAAGAGAGAAAATCAAATGATGGATTGTCAAAAAGGAATGTACGAAATGTTCAGCGGGCAATATAGTACACATTTTATTATTTGTCCAACGTTATGCATTATGTTATGCATCCATTTGTCAAAAGGTGTTAGTCATAATACCAAATCATTTATTTGTAAATGGGTGTAGTGTCTATACTGTTGCTCTTTTGTACTTTTCTCCATTTATAGATAATTTCTAAATGTTTATACTTGATTTTCAGACTGCCTTTTTTAGTGCATTGAGATGTATTCTTACTGTAAACAGTGCAAGCATTCTCCATGGTGTCCTCCAGATAAGATGTTTAAGTCTGCGGTTATGTGCTTGCTCCGTGAATCAAAGATACAAACAAAAAATAGAAATCATTATTTATGGTGTGTGTGTGCATGTGCAAAAAAAATACATTTTTTATAAAAAATAAATTTGATATTTTGTAGAATATTGTGTTTGGATTACTTTGGTGCATATTTACATGTTAGTCATTTAGCAGACACTCTAATACAGCGCGATTTACAGTTAGTGCATTCATCTTAAGATAGCCAGGTGGGACAACCACATACAGTGGGGAGAACAAGTATTTGATACACTGCCAAATTTGCAGGTTTTCCTACTTACAAAGCATGTAGAGGTCTGTAAGTTTTATCATAGGTACACTTCAGCTGTGAGAGACGGAATCTAAAACAAAAATCCAGAAAATCACATTGTATGATTTTTAAGTAATTCATTTGCATTAAAGTAGCTATCAGCAAAGTCAGTGATAGTAACAGGGAAAACGTGTGCAGCGCCTGAGACGTCCAGCCCTGAGAGGGTGGAGAGGAGGATCTGATGATTCACGTGTCAAAGGCAGCGGATAGATCTCGGAGGATGAGAACAGAAGAGAGAGAGTCAGCTATGGCAGTGCGGAGAGCCTCCGTGACACAGAGAAGAGCAGTCTCAGTTGAGTGACCCATCTTGAAGCCTGACTGGTTAGGGTCAAGAAGATCGTTCTGAGAGAGAATGTGAGAGAGTTGGTCAGAGACAGCAAGCGTAAGTATTTTGGAATGAAAAGAAAGACGGGATTCCGGTCTGTAGTTTTTGAGGTCGGATGGGTTGAGTGTTGGTTTCTTGAGGAGGGGCAAAACATTGGCCATATTGAAGTCTGAAGGGACGCAGTCAGTGGTCAGGGATGAGTTGATAAGGGAAGTGAGGAATGGGAGAAGGTCTCCAGAGATGGTCTGGAAAAGGGAGGAGGGGATGGGGTCGAGCGGGCTGCTTGTCGGGCAGCCGGACCTCACTAGTAACAGGATTTCATCTGGAGAGAGAGGGGAGAAAGAGGTCAAGGCGTAGGGTACCTCTGTGTGAGTGGGACCAGTGGACTCATTAGGCATGTTCATGATTTCCCTTTTATATCTCAATGACCTGAATGATAAATGATTTCTAACCCATATTGCATTAATTAAAACTACTACTAATAATAACAGCATAGCCTAGCTACCACAGACGAAAGGGAAGACCTACTGAAGGGATCACCTTCAATCCGTGCTATTACACTTTATATCCTCTGGATGGCAGCAGTGATCTTTACTTCACCATTTGCAGACCTTATCAAACGTGAAAAAGGCCATTTACATTTGATAATAACAATAACAAACACTCATGTGTTAGGAGAACGTAGAAATGGCAATTCTGCTTGCTAATGCAGACTTGACGGTAGAGGGTTTGTTTGAATAGTGTCATTACAGGTTTGCAAAGTGTGCCTAGTTAGACAGAGCTTTCTCACAACTTGAACTTGACAGCATCTGTAGCTTCTCCTGTTGTAGGTAACTAACGTTTGCGAGCTAGCTATGGCTATTGGCCGCGGACAACTTTTCCGCAGTTTCAGAGAGGGTTTGTTGAAGAATGCCCCGCCAACAGAGGGTCAAGGACCGACAGGCAAAGAGAATAGCAGACTCTGTGAGAAAATTACTGGATTTTCCCCGGGCACTCAAAGGTATTGTGTGATGTCGTCAACTCCTGTTGCATATGCACTGAGCCCCAATAAGCTGGTTTGTAGCTGACTAACTTCAGCTAGCCACTGACTTTTGTTGACTGCAAAATTGTGTTGCATCTCTGTCCTTCTCTATACTCGACTACAAGTGTGGAACCACCAACACTGCCACGAAAGAAGAAGAGGAAAAAGAAGGCGTCAAAGGCTACTGTACCCTGTCAGCCAGTTGTACCACTGCCAAGGGTACCTACAAAGTCTACTGGACATGCTGGCAAGCCAGCTGAGTGCACACCGAATCACGTAGAGAGGTAAAAGTGGGTTGCTGTGGAACCCACGAGTAATCAGATTGCAGGGTATAGAACATATGCAACATATGTTATTGGTTCTATGCCCAGCAATCTGATTACTCAATTGTGTTTGCACTAGATGGGAAAGATCAAACATTCCAATAAATGTTTTAAACATGTCTATTTGGTGTTTTATTAGGATGCCACCGGAGATCCTTCTGAAGATCCTATCGTACCTGGATGCCCTCTCTCTCTTCTCCATCGGCTTTACCAACAAGCGATTCTATGAGATGGCCCACAACAAGTAAGGAGTGAAGTACTGGTCACATTGTAGTCTATTCTTCCTCCCTACAGTCTTACAGACTGGTTTTACGTCATCATTTTTGACCCACAGTATTTTCTTGCAGTGGAATGTGGCACAAGATGTATTCTGCAGAGTATGGACACAGTAAGAAGTGGAGGCCCAAGCGTTTGGACGAGGTTCAGTGCAATTCATATTTCATAACACTCCTTTTTACTTAACACACCAAGGTCATGTTTTATGAGCATTATGTGCTTGTATGCACAGTATTGTTTTGTATTATTATTATTATTGGTGTTTTCCTCCACCAGGTGCTGGATAAACTGAGTGCGGTGGTGGTCCAGGAGAGACCAGAGGGCTATTGGAGAAGACTGTACTTCAGGACCATGGCTGGCTTCAATGAGACCAAGTGGAGGAAGGAGTTGAGAGACATCAACCCTTTCACAGGCTTGCCCAGTCAGACTGAAAGAATCCTCAGGTTAAACAGTTTCTGCAGTTAGTACTGAAGTTGTACTGCCTCTGTTGTTCAGGCTCATGTATAAAACATGCCATTTATAAGGCGCACACATACAGAGGCTCCAATGCTGCTGTAATATTGTCAGAACCTACTCCAGAATCAATTAAATTGTCCGCAACTATGTTTACATAGTTACTCTAATGCCTTTTGTTCTCCTCTCCACTGCCTCAGGAGCCAGCGTGTGACCTGGGAAATCACAGTGTCTGACAAGTGGGGGTTGGAGGGGACGTTTGAGCAGAGCCGTGCCTACTTCTCTGACTCGTCCGTGACTGTGTGCTGGAGCAGCGGGCGCTGGCCCTCCTTCCACCAGCTCTCTACCTTACAGCTAGATGGTGTCAAAAGACAAGCTCTCAGCTCCCCTAACATCAATAAGTGAGTGTCTCTCTTTCTCTCTTGTCTCTTCTTGCCTCTGAGTGAAATGCCTGCTCCCCTCTTCTCCCCTCAGGCCGGGCTGGCGGTCTCTGATGGCTAAGTTTGACAGGGACACCATCTCTAAGAGTGGCCAGGTCATCGGTAGAGACCAACTAGTCACCCTGGTACTCTTTTCGCCTAGCATCGTCATTGGCGTCTGGAGGGTATGTCATCTAAATCACATCATTAGAAAATAGATGGGCTAACCCACAGTGTGCTGATGAGTTAGTTTGTTTCCTGATAAAAAGTGTGTAATGTTTGGGATTTCCCTGTGTCATTCCACAGGGCCGGTGGTCCATTGCCTTTGTGATGGCCAGCTTCCACTACCACAGGCTGGTGGAGAGGAGTCTCCTGGGCACCTCGATGTGGTATGCAGCGCCCCTGACTCCGGAACAGGCTAGGATTGAACAAATTGGCGTGACTGGAATCTGTTTTTTATATTTCAGCAGAAAAGGATGTTGCATGCATGTTCAATTAAAAAACTAAATCATTCTCTCTCTCTCTCTCTCTCTCTCTCTCTCTCTCCTCTCTCTCTTCTTTCTCATCTCTTCTGTCTCCTCTCTCTCTCTCTCTCTCTCTCCTCTCTCTCTTCTTTCTCATCTCTTCTGTCTCCTCTCTCTCTTCTTCTCTCTCTCCTCTCCTCTCCTCTCCTCTCCTCTCCTCTCCTCTCCTCTCCTCTTCTCTTCTCTTCTCTTCTCTTCTCTTCTCTTCTCTTCTCTTCTCTTCTCTTCTCTTCTCTTCTCTTCTCTCTCTCTCTCAGCCCCTATTCCATGCCAGAGAACAAGCCTCCTTTCGACGACATGGACCCTGACTCCGGCCTCCATGGTTACACGCTCCGCATTATACTACACAACACTGTGACCCAGATCATGGCCGGCCACTTCTCTCAACTCTACTGTAGCAAAAGTAATGAAACCAGTACCCAGGACGTTTCTCTTTCAGAACCACATTGGGCCGCTGTACGATACCGCAGTCTGTAGTAGACTTTGATTGTGTGTTGTGGTTGTTCAGGTCAGGTCCATGGTGGTTTTATCCAGCTGAATGTCATCAACAGGGGAAGCCTGTCCCAGCACACCCCTCTCTCTGGCAGGATCAGCCTGCCCTGGAAGTGTGAGGCTCTAGAGGGCACAGTGGAGGTACTGTAGGGGAACACTGACTCCGACTGGTTTAGGTTACACTTTACTGGAACCACCAGGGCTACATGATGGGGTCATTGTAATAACAGAACAGCTGACATATAGACTTTGGTGCTCCCCCTCTCTCTCTCTCTCTCTCTCTCTCTCTCTCTCTCTTTCTGTCTATTTATCTCCTTATTTCTCTCTCGCTAGCTTTCCGTTCAATTGGCGACAGATTTTCATGCGAATATTGTAAAATCTGCATAAAGAAAATATGTGCATTTTCCCACCAGTGGTGTTTCCACCAAACTGACTTGTTGTGGATAAAAATGAGTGTGTGATGACGTAGTGCAGACAAGTCAGGCAGTGCCTGTTTCCATCACAGCTGTTTTTTGTCTTTGCCCCTAAGTAAGCGTTTCACTGTTAGGCTACACCTGTTGTTTAGGAAGCATGTGACAAATAAAAATTGATTTGATTTGGAAACATGGTTTATGTCTCTCTACTTCTATTTCTCTCTCTGTCTGTCTGTGTAGAATTGCTGCATGATGAGCCTGACCCTGATGGATGAGTACCAGAACCCCTTCTGGTGTGTCAGCACACCCGTGTGTATGGCACTGAACAGTAAGGAGTCATCCAATGACTACGAGGGTCAGCACTTCCTGATCAAGTACCAGGATGCAGAAGGCAAGGTAAACCAACCCCACATGACTCACACGTCAGAGGATATATTACCTTTGAGCAGAGCAGAGCTGTGCCTACTTGTTTTTTGTTGGGTTGGTTTATTTGACAAGGACCATGTCATTGGAAACATTGTATCTGTACTGTATATATTTACATTTTACATGATCACCCATAACCTTTAATGTAAGTAAATGATCACATATGGGGAGCAGCAACCAATGGGTGGACATCTGTTGTTTTTTTTTTACAATAACAATAATGTATGAGTTCTTTATTGTTGTAGGTGAGGATGGACCTTGTGTGGCTGGAAGAGCAGAGACAGTACTTCCTCATCAATCTGGTCGTCTTCATCGCCACGGCCAAAGTCAACAAGCACTTTGGGAGAGCCTACTGACGCTGCATGTAGAGGTGGCACTGTGATGACAAAGTGGTGACATAAACTGTCATGGCAGCTGACAACTGCTTATGACATCTGTTATGTTGTTGTTATGCAGTATAATGTAGGCCTTATGATAGAAGCTTGAAGTAAAGTGTTGAGCCTCTATACAGTGTGTCAATTGATGACATAGTTTAGTTGTGTTTTGTTCTGAGTAAGTTTGAAGTAGTTCAAGTTTGAGGGTTTGCCCCGGCCAGTTTTCATTATTTCTGTATATTTATATAGTTTTATGCATTGTTTTGTGAATCATTAGTAAACATTGGTAAAATGTAATCCTACTTTTTTTAAGTATGTCTCGCCATATTATAAAGAGCAAAACTACATGTGAAATGTGTTAAACAGAGTTGAACTATTTTGGGTTTGTAAACTTTCTGTTACAGATGGACTATCTGATTCTGATAAATATTCTGATTTATATATTTCGGTGTTATTTTTTATTCCGCCATAGTGCATTCTTTAAAAGCACTAGACAAGCTAAGTGAAACTGGAGGGATCAGCCTGTGTTCTAATGTATTACGCTTTACATTCTCAGGATGGCAGCAGTGATCTTCATCCCCAATAGCACTATTTTCAGTCCCAGCAAAACGCAAGTGCTCCCTCACAGCCCTGGCCACGATTTGTTTTTTTAAATTTTCTAAGCCGAGCGAAGTCTTATTGTGTATACTGCCTCACTGTTAGAACCTAATCAGGACAACTGCTGATGCCAACTGTCTAAGCATCAATATTATTATTTCTACATACTGATTCCATATATCCAAGCCTTCATTTATACAAAATTGTTCAATACAGTAGCTAGTTACAGTAAAGAGTTATTGATTGAGTGGAAAGAACTGCTGCGATTCACTGCTTTGGTTCATTGAGTCGATGCTTCAGTACATTTGGCACATGGGCCCTGTGTATGTTCTGAACCAGAAAACGAAAGAGCGAAAAAGTGAGAGAGTGGAGATTACACTCGTACATCACAGCATCCTGGTCCCACCTCGCCGCCTTCTCCGGATCCTGAGTGAGCTGTAACGCTCCCTAGGGCCCTGGGGCCATCGGATGTTTAAAATTCTCAACGACTGACCTCTCCATTCAAGCATCCATCTTCTGGTGGCCTTTTCAGATAATTATATTTCACAGGTCCTAATAGTGCTGACCCCTCAACAGACAACAGAGATCACTACAAAATATAAAGATTATACAGATCAGGTAGTTGTTTAAATCCCTCACAGTTCTTTTGACTGCTTACTATTGTCTTGATAATGTGTTCCTGTTTAAAGAAGCTTTACCGGCATAGGTAGTAGCCAGGTTATTAGGTATACCCATCTAGTACCCGGTCAGACTCCCTTTTGCCTGCAGAACACATTGAATTCTTCAGGGCATTGAAACGTTGCTCAATTGCAATCAAGGGAGCTAACATGTGCCAGGACAACTTTCCCCACACCATTACACCACTGCCACCATAGACATAGACACCAGGCAGGTTTGGGCCATGGACCCATGCTGCTTACACCAAATCCTGACTCTGCCATCAGCTTGATGCAATAGGAACCGGGATTCATCGGACCAGACAATGTTTTTCCACTCCATTTTTGTGATGGGTGGTGTACCTAATAAACTGGCTCTTGAGTATATACCGTGTGTTTGTGTGTGTTCGTATGTGTGTTAGAGTCCTGAGTTGATGCCATTACATGTGATGCTATAAAAAAAGCACATATTCCTAAGTCAGCACAGGTGGGAAATAGTCCAATAAAAAAGTGAGATCACATGGAATACCAATACCCTTTTACATTTCAACCCTGCAGGATGTTGCAAGAGTCAGGACTGTGGCCTCCCCTTCATTAGTCTGTGAGAGCAGATACCGGTTGGAGGACAGGTACCCTTTTCGGCCAGTACCCAAAAGGTTGTTGGTTCGAATCCCTGAGCTGACTAGGTAAAAAATATGTTGATGTGCCCTTGAGCAATGCATGTGAACCTAATTGCTCCTGTAAGTCGCTCTGGATAAGAGCATCTGCTAAATGACTAAAATGTAAATGTAAAAAATTCCACTTGGCCTGTAACTCGTCCCAGTCTCCTGCGGAGTGATGTGTATGGTGGCCATGCTCTGAGAGCCACTTTCATTTGTCATCCTGTGACACTGAGAGAAGGAGGCTCAGCCTGGCCCCAGCCATTCATCTTTGTCTGTGCTGTTCACAGTGGGCTAGCCACGGGGCAATGCCTCCCATCACTGCGGCTCTGGAGAGGTCCCAGAGCTACCTCACAAACTCTGGACCATATTCTTGAGCTGCCTATAAGGACTGACTGCTAGACATAACCTGCATTATTGCCAGTCAGTTCATATAGGCAGCTCAAGAGTATGGTCCAGATTTCTCTAGAGGTTGTGTGGAGGCCATAATAACAAAGTACAGGGCTTCAGAAATTATTTAATAGTTCTTACTGTCTTAAAAACTTGTATGAGCTAATGATAAGTCATGAGATTTCCTACAGCCTACATCACTGTACCGGGCATATTTGATTTACACTAATCTCTCAACTCAGATTTGATGGATACAATGAAGTCCATCTCATAATTCAACTAATGGAAAGTAGTAGAGAGGTTGAAGACAGATTAATACCATAAAGAATGATATTTATCTCTAGAGGCCAAAATGCTGTTTTAGCATGGGCAGCGCCGTTGAGGGCTTCCACCATGCTTCCTCCATTTTAAAGTAGTCATAGTAGTCAACTGAGGAGGGATTCCTATGGGTTGTAGCCTCAATGGCGCTGCCAATGCTGTCACAGATGCTATAATGGCACAGGTATAAAGATGAGTCCTCTATCTCTATGATTAAGACACATCCGCACAGTGGCTTTTAATGTCAATCTCAGAACAGGATTAGTGTCAGCAAAGGTTAACAGAGCCACCAACCATCCAGTGACCTGGGTCCTTACAGATCATTAATGGATGTTCTGTTCATGTTTCAGCTAGATTGAAATTGTCAGGAAAAGGATCCAAAATCTTTTTGAGCGAGGGGAAATCGTAGGGTCAATGCGAGGCCATGCTTCCAGAACTATTGATTATTAAAGTGTTCATTTTAGGACCGAAGAGAAAATAATCTATTCTCATTTCAGAGCTAGAACAGAGGGGAGAATTAGGAGAGCACACATGGTGAGTAACAGCCCCAAACACATAATTAGCATTTTTTTCCCACAGGTTTATGTATTTTTTCAGCCTCTCTTTCGTCCCCACTAAGCTCCTCCTACCAATCACCTTATTAGGGACTCATACTTCTCTGCCGATTAGTCTGAATAGCTGGACATCCATCCAGCTTCCTGTCGGTAATTAGGGTTGAACATGGTTGATCCATTTTAGATGACCATTCAACCTTTCAGCCACCTATACTGTTTAGCTAGTTTATCCAGGCCAACAACACTAGTGACCAGACCACCACTCAACAGGGTTCCTTCCATTAATAGCTGCCGTAAGAGCATGTTTGCATGTCTTGAAATGCCCAGCTAAGACCTGGAACCGTTCCCAGATGGCTACCACCGCTAACTTGCACGTTGCTGAAGCTTTAATAATGGTAGAGAGACAAAACACCCTCCTAACACTGCATCACAAAATAATGCTCCTAATTTAAATCCACCAGGCCTAGTTTGGCTTGTGGTAAAAGGTGTTTTGACAATGTTAAACATATCACACACTATGGTCCAGGATGGATTACGATAGACTCCATCTGGTTCTTTTGCATGAAACAATTGGGCTACATAGGTACCCCTTCTTTATAGCTATCCACAGGCACTTTAATTTCTCTAAGACACATATTTATTTTAACCCGCTGGCGCTGTCAGGGATGGGATGTTTATTTGGAAATGAGTCTGTCGCTGCATAAAGCTTCTACCTTTGCAGCCATGTCACCTTCCATTGAAAATCAGGTTGTGCTGAAGCAGCATAGCATCAGCTTGGCAGCCATGATCCCTTTATTTCAGGCATTAATGAGTGTTGACACGTGTCGTTGCACAGACAACCAACAAGTGACCATCAAACCACAGGACACTGGGAGTCTGGGACTCAGTCCAAACAGAGAGGGAGTCAACGAGACGAGAGGAGGACAGGACAGGCCTGACAATAATATTGGCTCATTAAACCTTGCAGGTTTACTGCAAAGTTGATGTTCTCTCAGCCAGCCAGGCATTCAGCCACAGTCTTGGTGTGGATCCAGAGATGACACAGCGTCGATGAGCCGTATCCTCACCTCCGTTCGGTCCTAAAAATGCCCATCTCATCATCTCTCCACTGCCCCTGCAGGGTGCCATCTTGGGAGGCTGCATGACATTTCAATTAATATCTTACATGCAATGATGTTCAGTGTACCACAACAAGTGAGGGTCTGACATTTTTTAACAAGACTGGGTTAAGATGAAATGCAGTATAGACATATTTTAGGCCATTTGTATAATATTTGAGACTTACTTGCTTAGGCAAAAGGAGTACATGATAATAATAGTTTAGTGGGTGCTTATATTTGTCCTAATTAACAGATGCACAAGTGTGTATTATACTCATGTGTTAATTGGAAATGTATTTTTGTCATATCTCAACATCCCCTGAGACACCCTCGGGGAGTGTGTTGACGGCCAGATTCAGCCATTATCAATGGCGATCCTGGAGCAATTAGGCTGATGTCAATCATATTTACAGTACCAGTCAAAAGTGGACACACCTACTCATTCTGTCACGTCCTGACCTTTGTTATTTTGTTATGTCTTTGTTTTAGTATGGTCAGGGTGTGAGTTGGGTGGGCAGTCTATGTTCTTTTTTCTATGATTTGGTATTTCTGTGTTTCTCGATCAGAGGCAGCTGTCAATCATTGTCCCTGATTGAGAACCATACTTAGGCAGCCTGTTTTCACCCTTGAGTTGTGGGTGATTATATTTTCTGTTTAGTGTGGCTTGCACCTGACGGAGCTGTTTCGGTTTTGTTTCTTTGTTTGATAGTGTTCAGTTTAAATAAATAACATGAACAAGTGCTGCGCTTTGGTCCTCACCTTCTTCCACCGATGACCATTACACATTCAAGGCTTTTTCTTTATTTTTACTATTTTCTAAATTGTAGAATAATAGTGAAGACATCAAAATTCTGAATTAACACATATGGAATCATGTATTAACCAAAAAAGTGTTAAACAAATCAAAATATATTTAAGTTTTTAGATTCTTCAAAGTAGCCACCCTTTGCATTGATGACAGCTTTGCACACTTGGTATTCTCTCAACCAGCTTCACCTGTAATGCTTTTCCACCAGTATTGAAGGAGTTCCCACATATGCTGAGCACTTGTTGGCTACTTTTCCTTCACTCTGCGGTCCAATTCATCCCAAACTATCTTAATTGGGCTGAAGTATGTGATTGTGGAGGCCAGGTCATCTGATAAAGCACTCCATCACTCTCCTTCTTGGTCAAATAGCCCTTACACAGCCCAGAGGTGTGTTGGGTCATTGTCCTGTTGAAAAACAAATGATAGTCCCACTAAAAGCAAACCAGATGGGATGGCGTATCGCTGCAGAATACTGTGGTAGTCATGCTGGTTGTGTGCCTTGAATTCTAAATAAATCACCAACAGTGTCACCAGCAAAGCACCCCCAAACTATCACAGTCTCCTCTATGCTTCACGGTGGGACCCACACATGCGGAGATCATCCGTTCACCAGCTCTGCATCTCACAAAGATACAGTGGATGGAACCAAAAATCTCAAATTTGGACTCATCTGACCAAAAGACAGATTTCCACCAGTCTAATGTCCATTGTTTGTGTTTCTAGGCCCAACAAGTCTCTTCTTATTATTGGTGTCCTTTAGTAGTGGTTTCTTTGGAGAAATTCAACCATGAATGTCAGAGTCACACAGTCTCCTCTGAACAGTTGATGTTGAGATGTGTCTGTTTCTTGAACTCTGTGAAGCATTTATTTGGGCTGCAATTTCTGAGGCTTGTAACTCTAATGAACTTATCCTCTGCAGCAGAAGCTGGTTGAGAGAAAGCCAAGAGTGTGCAAAGCTGTCATCAAGGTAAAGGGTGGCTAGCTTCTCAACTATATCTGTGGCGTACAGCAGGTCAGCCACCAGGGGGAGACTCGTCGAGGCCTGGTGACAGACGGAGTATACATCACGAGGCGATGGCTCCATCTGCTGAACATGCCAGGTCTTGAAGGGCTCTCCGCCCAGTACTAATTGGGGCTGATTGGGGAGTTGGTGAGTAATCAAGGGCTGATTGCTCACTAGCTGTACAAGTCCCATGAAGCTGCCAGAAGGGCAGCACACAGAGGAGGACTGGGGGAAGTAAGGTGACTTCCATGTAGTTGGAGATGGTGTCCGAGCGAAGACGTTTGTGTGCCCGACAGGATACAGCAAGACCCGGAGCCCAGGAGAGGGTCTCATGGGGTGACCTATCCTTTTCTTTTGATTCATTATTTAATAAACACCCTTGAAACCGGGCTAATCATACTCTGTCCATGTCTGATCTGTGTAAACGTCTTGACCAAACCCCCTGGTCTGCCACAAGAACATATATTTTGATTTGTTTAATAATTTTTGCTGACTACATGATTCCATATGTGTTATTTCATATTGTTGATGTCTTCACTATTATTCTACAATGTAGAAAATGGTAAAAAAATAAATAATAATTGAATGAATAGGTGTGTCCACACTTTTGACTGGTACTGCATGTCGTGCACCCGAGAGTCAAGTGCTGATAGAAATGGATTTGGTGAAAAGCAGGACGTTTGAGTAGCCATTTAATAAACTGTTCAGCAGTCTCATGGCTTTTGGGTAGAAGCTGTTCAGGAGCCCTTTGGTCCCAGACTTGGTTCTCCGGTACCGTTTGCCATGTGGTAGCAGAGAGAACAGACTATGACTTGGGTGGTTGGAGTCTTTGACAATTTTAGGTGTCCGGCCCACACTACCCACTGTAGCTTCTTGCGTTCGGATTCAGAGCTGTTGCCATACCAAGCAGTGATGCAGCCAGTCAAGATCCTCTCAATGGTGCAGCAGTAGAACTTTTTGAGGATCTGAGGGCCCATGCGAAATTGGCGTGCCCTCTTCACAACTGTGTTGGTGTATTTGGACCATGAAAGGTCATTATTGATGTGCACACCAAGGAACGTGAAGATCTCGACCGTCTCCACTACAAACTCCATTTCCTATAGTCCACGATCAGCTCCTTTGTCTTACTGACATTGAGGGAAAGTTTTTCGGTCCTGGATCCACACTGTCAGGTCTCTGACAGCTGTTCTCAACATTGTCGGTGATCAGGCCTACCACTGTTGTGTCTTCAGCAAACTTAATGATGGTGTTGGAGTCGTGTTTTGACATGCAGTCGTGGGTGAACAGGAAATACAGGAGGAGACTAAGTACACACCCCGGAGAGGCCCCAGTATTAAGGATCAGCGCGGCAGACATGTTGTTGCCTACTCTTACCACCTGGGGGCTGCCCTTCAGGAAGTCCAGGATTCAGTTGCAGAGGGAGGTGTTTAGTCCCAGAGTTCTTCGCTTAGTGATGAGCTTCATGGGCACTATGGTGTTGAACGGTGACTGTAGTCAATGAACAGCATTCTCACATAGGTGTTCCTTTTATCCAGGTGAGAAAGATCAGTGTGGAGTGCGATTGAAATTGTGTCATTACATTTACATTTAAGTCATTATCTTTTTTAAATGTTAAAGGATTAAGTTTAAACACTGAGGTAAACACTAACGGTCAAAGCACTATTTTAAAAAATGATTCAGAACGGTTCTCTTTAGAATGCTTCTTGCCTTCCAAATAATCATCAAAGAACCCTTTCTTCCAAAAACGGTTCTTAGAATGAAAAATGTTCTAGGTAGACCCTTTGCTCTACAAAGAACCCTCATCTTCCAAAAATGGATCTTTAGGTGAAAATGGTTATTGGTAGAACCCTATCTATCCATCTGCTAAGAATCCTTTTGGAACCCTTTTTTCTAAGAGTGTATATGCAATGTCCTCTGAAAAAAAGTGGGTATACATTTGTCTAGCCCCCTCTACCCCCCTGTCAATAGGCTACAAAAACAGAGTACAAAATAACAATAGACTAAAAATAGCATAGTTATTAGGTCAAATAAAATATATAGACATGTAGGCCTATAAAGTATTTCTAGGCCTTTTGTGAATTGTAGCCTATATACTAGTAGCGCAACATATTCCAAATGGGACAGCCTTTAATAAATCGTGGAGAAATCACTAGATCCCATTGACCTCTCGAGAATCGTTAATCTGACGGAATATGGGCACAGCGCTCAACCTGATTTTTACTCATTCTATATGCAGTCCAGGACAGGATATAACATATCCGCAGTCTACCCAGTGAAGTTTGCTTTTAGTTGCGTCCACAATAAACGGTGAATGTAAAAGAATACCACAACTTGGATCTTTGTTCTACAATTTGGCGATCCACAAGCGAAAGTGAATTTTACGCAGGAAAATTAGACGGAGGCAAGGTGCAGGAAGTAGCGTAATGTGGATACCCAAACTGGTGGACCTAAACAACACTTCAGTTATTACTTGGAACAGGAATTTACCGTTGCATCTGTTATCAACATAGAGTTATATATATTCATTACAGCTCTTTACTTTGTTGGGGATTGAAAAAATGTAAATTACCATAGATGTGTGTCAATTGAGAGCGGAAAGTCTGACGCTGTTCTCTTGGTACGTTGTTAGAGCGCTCCTGTAGATAATCAGGACTGTCCAACTTGCCAAGATGCTTTATTTGCCTCTCTTTTGGATATTGCCAATTGTCACAGTATTAATTTTCAAACTTCTGACAGGTAAGGATCCACTTTGCTGTGATAGATGGTGAAAATAAAATGGTTTGAGGTCAATTATTTTTTCATTTTGTCCATTCTAACTTATTTTGATTGATCAACAGATAAAAAACACAGCTTGACAGTTGGAAACACATTTAAAGGAATAGCTTATTTTATTACAGTAGGTCCATACATTGATGTAAACTAGAGATATTCATTTATTGAATAATGGCCTTTCCTATTTACATACTACATGAAAAAAACATGCTTTTCACCTGGGGATGATCCCGAAAAAGAGCATGAATGCTATAATAAGTTAATGCTTTAAGATACCATAGGACTATGTTTGCTCGAAAGTATTCTGGCATGACTGCTGTTTATTCATTCATTCATATTTTCCCATGCATTACTGAGTTAAAGAGTCTAGTAAACTTTAAACTTCGTGAACATTATACATTTGAGATCTCCCTAAAAATATGACGACTACTGTATACCCTCTGTGATATTTGTACTAATGAAAATCACCTGAGGAATAATGGGTCAACGGACGCCTCAGGTAACACCAGGAAATAGATTCATGTTGTTCACACAGATGTAGGATCTTCATTTGATCACCCTTTTGCAGGACAACTTGTAAGACTTTTAGTGTATTTGTTGTTTAAAAAGGCTTCAGAAGTTTGTAATTTCTACTGTGAAATTTCTGACTTGATTTTCCCTCAAGAAAAATGTACCAACCCCTACAAAAATGTCCATTAATTATAATTTACATAATAATGAACATTTCCTATTGTTGCAGGATTATTTTCCTGCTGTAGCAAACTGGTTCAAATTAAGATCCTACACTAAAACCTTAGCATTTACATTTACATTTGAGTAATTTAGCAGATTGTAATCAGTGTGCTTGAACCTCCTTGTGTGGACAGTACCACTCTTTCACCCAGCAGTCCAGCAATTAAGGGGTGGTGCAGGTACAGTCACATGTGGTGGGGGCAGTTGCAGACATGATTTGTTCATTAGACATGTGTGTGTTTTGGGGGCAGTTTGGCCAAGTGATGTGATGCTAGAGTGGAAATCATCATCAAAGAAAGAGGCTGGATGTCAGGAAACAGCCACTGTGTTTGTTTGGAGATAACCTGTCCTGCATTATAGAAGATCAGGCCAAGCTGTCTGTCTTCTGTTGATAACCATTTCAGACTGCTGTTTGGTGTGTGTCTGTGTGTGACTGTGCCTTCTCATTCCTCTACTTGTGCAGGTGTAGCCTGTAGAGAGATTAGAAAGTCAAGAAGATTTAATATTTGCTTTGTGCACAATTTCACCTTTTGACCCTCCACAAACATGTTTTTTCATTGAAAATTAATATGTGATTTTAATTGACCCTCTCCGTGAGAGAAAGGTCACATAGGTTGAGCCATGAAGGGCAGTGCTACCCTTCCATTTCCCCAATACTAATTGGCTAGCAATTTCTTACTCCCTTCTAACGAAATACTAATGGTTTCTCATATAATATTCTGCATGGCTGATCAGTGTGATCAGTTGTACATGAGGGTGTTTGGCCTCCCTGTGGAACTGTATCATTATGTTCTTGTTGTCTAAAGTCAACTCATTGAGAACAGAACAACACATTCAGGTGTTTGAGGCTTGACTTGCAGAACGCCTTTTGACAAATGACTTCAAAGATGCACGGCATGTCCAGATTCACCTTCAATTTCCTCCGTTGCACTTTAACGATGGCGGCCGTGTGGGCTTCGGAAGAGGAAGCTGGTGGGTCTGTCAGCGAGAGAAAGGTTAAGTGTCTGCCGGATGCTTCTGCATACCAGGGTTCTGACACATTGTTTCTTGTACAGACAGGCAGTCATCCAACAGAGCCTCACAGTGCTGGTCGCTCGTTTTCTCAGATACATGAAGAGATAGCTACAGTATCTTCTGGCATGGCAGAAGTGGGAGGGTTTCTATTGAGATATACACTGAGTATACAAAACATTAGGAATACCTTCCTAATATTGCCCTCTTTTGTCCTCAGAACAACCTCAATTTGTTGGGGCATGGATTCTATAAAGTGTCAAAAGCGTTCCACAGGGATGCTGGCCAATGTTTACTCCAACGCTTCCCACAGTTGTGTCAAGTTGGCTGGATGTCCTTTGGGTGGTGGATCATTTTTTATGCACACAGGAAACTGTTGAGCGGGAAAAACCTGTCAGTGTTGCAGTTCTTGACACAAACCGGTGCACTTGGCACCTTCTACCGTACCCTGTTCAAAGTCACTTAAATATTTTGTCTTGCCCATTCAGCCTCTGAATGGCACTCATACACAATATAATTGAACAGAATAGAATAAAACATTATTGTCCATCCAGGATAGCCACTTTACATTTAAAGGATCACATACATTCTCACATCACACACATTTAAACCAGTCAGTCCATCATACTGCATACACTAAAAACATAGAGGACATTGATACATTCACTCACAACTGACCGCTGCCCCAACTACACTGGATAGATCAAATTGACCAATACAAAAAAAATGTAAACATAAAATAATTTATCTTTCGTCTATCGGTGTTTTCATAATTTTCATAAAGAGTATGACATTGTTTCCGCACGTAGCATTGAATACAAGGGAAGCCAGAGAGCATTTGGCCTCCCCCAAAAAAACATGCATAAAATAATAGCCAATCAGCATTGAGCTAAGCTGAGTGAGCTCAACTGTGAATGGTCCTGGCGCACCAAATAAAAGTGTCAACGGAAGCCAGTTTGGATTTGGCTTCACTCCTATCACATGTAAATTAGTAACTTATAGAAACAACTTGAATTGTTGCATCTTGTTATGTTGTTGTTCTCTGGTGGCTAGCTAGCTAAAATTGTCCCTTTCCTAAATTAGCCATGGATTGAGATATGGATTTGGACTTGTGGTTTTACTTAATTCTCCATACTGGCCATTGGACTGAGAGGATGGATGTAATATATGTAGTATATCAATGTAGTAGGCTAATATTAACTAGCTAACACTGCCCATGAAAGGAAGTTAGGCTAGCGAGCAAGCATTTTAGCCAGGTAGCCTAGGACAACAAAAAATAAAAGCATGTACTGTATGACACATGAGTGACTATGAGTCATAGACCATTTTGCCCCGTAGCACTCACTTCTGTCATCATGAAGTGCTTTGAGAGATTAGTCAAGGATCATATCACCTCTACTCTACCTAATACCCTAGACCCACTCCAATTTGCTTACCGCCCCAATAGGTCCACAGACGACCAATCGCCATCACACTGAACACTACCTTATCCCATCTGGACAAGAGGTATACCTTTGTAAAAATGCTGTTCATTAACTACAGCTCAGCATTTAACACCATAGTACCCTCCAAACTCGTTACTAAGCTCGAGACCCTAGTCTCGACCCCACCCTGTGCAACTGGGTCCTGGACTTTCTGACGGGCCGCCCCCAGGTGGTGAGGGTAGGAAACATCTCCAACCCGCTGATCCTAAACACTGCGGCCCCACAAGGGTCCTTGGAGTGTGGTGTCAGGAAAATAACCTCTCAACGTCAACAAAACAAAGGAGATGATCGTGGACTTCAGGAAACAGCAGAGGGAGCATCCCCCCATCCACATCAACGGGACAGTAGTGGAGAAGGTGGAAAGTTTTACATTCCTCGGCGTACACATCACGGACAAACTGAAATGGTCCACGCACACAGACAGCGTGCATCTTCCACCTCAGGAGGCTGAAAAAATGTGACTTGTCACCTAAAACAGTCACACACTTTTACAGATGCAAAATAGAGAGCATCCTGTCAGGCTGTATCCCCGCCAGGTACGGATTTGGGGATGCTGTCACATATTTGTTCACGTTCGTCTTTAAAATCGACAGTGTCAAATCTTCCATTAAAGCAGTTAAGGTCGTTTACAGTCAGCAATTGTATTGTTCTCTCTTTTACTCTCTCTTCCCATTATTGCATTAAGCCCTTCCCAAGCTCATCTTAGATTGTCTGTACACAATCCATGTCTCAATTGTCTTAAGGCTCAAATGTCCTTCTTTAACCTGTCTTCTCCCCTTCATCTACACTGATTGAAGTGGATTTGACATCGATAAGGGATCATAGCATTCACCTGGATTCACCTGGTCAGTCTATGTCATGGAAAGAGCAAGTGGTCCTAATGTTTTGTACACTCAGTGTATAATAAGGCTGTGTATCCCATGGGCTTTCATACTGTATGTGCATTATTGAAAGCAGGATATGTATTGTGTACATCCAAAGCGTTTAAGGGTCCAACTCCTGCTGGAGCATATATTTGTCACAACATTGTCCACCAGGTTGGATGTTATACAGTTGTTGCATGTTATGTTATGTATTTGAACAACTGTTGCCATTCTCTTCTTCAACAGTATGTATTTTGTAATTACCGTGTAATGTAGCTACCCTGTAGTTTTCTGAAGACACTGTGCAATGTAGGGCTCAGACAAGGTACAATAGCCTGTGTATTATAACAGGATTACACACATATCCAGTGAAGTTGTGGCAGAAAAATACTTCCTACATACATTTGTTTCATACATTGCCTTGATATTGTAGTGCTCTGCTGTTAAGCTGCAAACCTGTTCTCGTTGATGTTTACAATGAAAGGGATTGTGCTGGATTGGTTGGATTTGTCTTTTCCACATGCACCGAACTCAACTGGTGTAGACTTTACTGTGAAATGCTCGTTTACGAGCCCTTCCCAACAATGCAGATTTTAATCAAATAAAATACTCGTAAGTTAAGCTATATACAGGGAGTGCCAGTACAATGTGCAGAGGTACAAGGTATTTTAGGTAAATATGTATATGAAGGCATGGTAAAGTGACTAGGCATCAGGATAGGTAATAATAAGAGTAAATAAAGAACAGAGTAGCAGCAGCAAATTATGTGTTTGTGGAATGTGTATGTATGTGTGTATGTGTTGTGTGTGTTATGTGTGGCTGTGTCATGATGGACTGTATAGTGAGGCAGGAGGGCATTGGGCTAGCTAGGACTTTCAGTGTGATAAGTGACTGGTGTAAATATTGGTTTTCAGCAAACCTTCCCTGAAAAGCTTGGTAATCTCTTCTAGGATTCCGCTGAATTCACTGAATAAACACGGGTCACTGTGCATTAGAATTGCTTTTTATATCCACCATTATTCAATTTTTAAACCAAATGTTCAGAAAATCCATTCTATAATAATGCTACTATATACTTTAAACAGACATACATTTGCTATGTGCTTTCTTTTTGCTCTATGCTAACAGCTGTATTTCATATCTCATCCTCTAGGTGTGCACTGCCAGGAACTGTTCAAGGACACCAAGAACCAAGCTCCCTTCCCTGTCTACCCCTCAGTTGGCTACCAGATCCTCAACGCAGACCACCTGCTGTTGAGGGACTACAGCCAGGAGCTGCTGGGGAACTCCAGCCTGCAAGCCCAGAGGCAGGCCTTCCTCATTACCAACCCTGGGGCGGGCCTCCTGCAGCCGGCCGTCAATGTCACCTTCGGCTCCCTGTCTGTGGAGAGACCCATCGGCCCAGAGCTGCTCCTTGGCAGTCGCAGGATCCTCCCTGTCATCCTGGCACGCCAGGTCCTCTCCTCTGCCCCCATTATCAGGATCCTCTTTCACATGCCCAGTATGGCCAATGGAGGTGACGTTGGAGGGGGCAGGGCTGGGGAGGGGGTGGAGGTGGGTAGTGGTGGGAGGAAGGGAACGGAGGAGGTGGCCCACTGTGTGACGGCGTATGCCTTCTGTGAGACGCAGGAGGTGCGGGGGGCATGCCTGCTGTCGCCAGGGGGTTTCTGTGTTGCCCAGTTGAAGCCCGACCCGGCCTGGTTCAGCCCCACCAGCCGCTCCTCCAGCTCCAACAGCAGGGATAGACAGGGAGAGGTGCAGGGTATCCCCGTGGAGATCTACTTCCAGAGCCGACGGGACTGGACAGACCAGTGTGTTCCCCAGGACAGCCTGCAGCATGTGGGGGTGGGGAGGGGCGGCCCAGTGGGGTCTGGTATACCCATGAGGAGAGTAGGGAGTGTCAACATCCTAAAGGCACCATCTGGAAGCCCTACGTTCCTGCGTCTGAGGTTAGGGGGAGCCGTGGTGGTCCAGACCTCATCCAAACCACTGAGGACCACCGACATGGCCACCTTCTATGTGTTCCTGTCCAGTGTGTCTGCTGTGGAGAGCTTCACTCTTAGGTAAGAGTAGGGCTGCACGATATGGGAAAAAATAGAATTGTGTTTTTTTTTAGCAAATATTGCAATTGCGATTTGACTTGCGATTTAGATCAAAACATATGGTTGAACAGTTGAAATAATAGAAATAGAATGATTTATATTAAAAAGCTAAAGTTAAAGCAGCATCGTTCTCATTTGGAACAATCTGTTGACTGCAATTGATCGAACAGAACAGCATGCAAACTTATAGTCGATCTAACAGTGAGAGGTAACTCCAGGGTTTGAGTGATGGGACAGAGCTTGGTATGTGTGGGATGCAGCCACAAGAGGAGAAAAAAACAGAGTAAACTATAAATACTGACATTACACGCAGCGTTTGAAAATATTGCATGCGATATGAAAATGTCAAAATATAGCATGCGATATGAATCTCTTGCGATTTGCATATTGCACATGTCAATATTGCAATTTCTATGTGAATTCAATTAATTGTACAGCCCTAGGTAAGATCACTGCTTGGATATACTGTCTGTTCAGTCCATAGCTAGAATATCCAGGTCACAATCAGAAAGTCTGATACATTAGCTGTGAAGTTTGCACATAATGGTGTTGATATAACCTTTTACTTTGTCTATATATTCTATTGTAAAGTTTTGTGTTGTCTAAACGTGCTGAACATATTCTGCATGCACTGATACACTCTAACTCACTAATGGATCCATTCTACATCCTATTTGCTTAATGTAAATTTATATGTTGTGGTCGTACTAATGCAAGTCTTACTGTGCCTTTTCTGTTACCTTGACGCATGCTACCATAATGTGCTGGCCCCTGGCTCAAAACATAAATCCATAAATAATAGAAAATTAAGAAATAGGATTTATGTATGGATTATGAAAACATTCTCAGAACACATAGCAAATGTTAACCTCTTTTCCTGTTTGTGTATATGAGGACAAAATAATATTGTGTGTAGTCAGAAATTAGAGACAGAATGTTTTTTATTGCCATTTTAGGCCTTGTGTAAAAAGTCTATCACCATGATGAATAAGAAGGGCTCTTCTCAAAGGATAAGTTCCATGCATTTAAATTGTAACTTAAGGCCACTTGAATGGCGCCAGGGCGTGTCACCAAGGCCATGCTGTGGGACGGTTGAACGCTGGTGTGGCTGGAAGTCGTCTTGTTGTTCCGCTCCCTACACAGATTACAGACTTGTCGTGTGCCAGTCCCAGTCTACTTCACTCCCGACTGGAAGAAGTTCTGAAGGCAGTCTTCCATAGACAGGGAAATAATTGGGTAATGGATTCGGCAGCCTTCATATCTTAACATCCCATTAACGTTTGAAAAGGGATCTCTGAATTTTTTTAGTTCATAAATAATGCATACATTTAATGGAGCAAGAAAACAAATAACTAACAACTGCCTGACTCCTTATGGTGAAAATTAACTTATTACGCAGGCAGCTTTATCGCGCCAAACACACAATTCAGTCTGTTTTGCAAAAGCTCTACTGGTTGCCTTGGATGCACATCACAGAGCAGAATAAAGTTGCTTTTATTGGAATGTTTTAGATCAGTATACCTTAAAGTAATTTCAATCAGGGGGAAGTTTGCATTTTCCACTCTTCCACTCGTTTTGTTTGAAGAAACAGCAGAAAAGCTTCTGATACGTTGATATCTCAAAGTGTAGGGGACAAAGTAGCACACCCATTTTCTCAGATAACATAGAAGATAAAATGACATAGTGAAGTCAGCACGTTCCATAATGCAAAGGACGAGCTCCTAGCAACAAAACAAACTCCCAGTCTGGCCATGTTTCGCCTAGTTTTAAGAAGTGGTTTTGAGCAATGTAAGTCAAGAAAAGGACCTATAAGTGTTTGTTTTTTTCGGTTGTAGAGTTGTGTTTAGTTGTTTAAGGTTCCAAATGTATGTCATTTTGTTAAGCCTTCTAGGAGCGGTTTCTCAGACACAGATGAAGCTTAATCCTAGACTAAATTGCACTTTTAAACTGGACTAACTGAAATGCCATTTCTCAGACATGGTTTAAAATAGTGTCAGACTTGGACTAGTCTAGATTTTTTAAAATCTGATTTCCAGAAGGACGTTTAGAGTTCATCTAGATCTAAGTGAAGGCTTAAATTAAACCTGGCCTAGAGGCAGGTTTAACTTCTGATTAATGGATGTTGGCCCCAAGGTTGACCTTGGCAATGGAGGAAAATGGATTACCTGGACTAAAATCTATTTCTGTGACCATTTCCATATGTACAAAGACAATTCTTGAGCCAAGGCTTTATCTAAGTCTCTTTGGGGAAGGTCCATCCCTCCTTCCCTACAAGTATTGATCCCCTTGTTGAAACAGGAGATTTGTGTGGTGCAAATGAACATAATGCATAATCGTCCACAAAGTCTGCAAGCTATATGTGAACTGAATGACAATTATACCAAGTTCCCTGATGCTGCTGCCTGAGCCAACTACAAGGTAGAGTTCTATGAATATGGGAACTTCCATGGAGTCATTGGTTGTATAGATGGATGTCATATTCCCATCAAGTTTCTCTCTACAGCAGATGCTGAGGAGTACAGGAATTGCAAAAACTGGTTCTCAATAAATGTAAAAAGTGTGTGCAGTTCTCCAACATTGGTGCATTTTGGAAAGGTGCAACTCATGACTCAAGGATTCCTCTTTGTATGCTCAGCTTGAAGGTGGACAACATAGTGGAATCTTACTTGGTGACAGTGGGTATGCACAGTCCAACTTCTTGTTCACTCCCTATCTTCATGCAATAGGACCTGAGCAACAATGGTACAACCAAGCTCATATCCGCACCAGAGGTATATTGGAGCACATGCTTGGTGTATGGAAGAGTAATGTCCTGTGTAAGAAGCACATTACGCTTTTAACCAAGATGATGCTGCATTGTAATAATTGCAACAGCAGTGCTTCACAATTACCTCAAACAGCATGGCTGCCTAGATCCTTGCATTGAAGATGAGGATGACCCAGATGTTCCAATGTTTGAGGCAGACAATGACAGAAATGGACGAGCCTGCAGAGATTCTTTTGCTATGCAGCACTTCTCACAACAAAGATAGCTCAGGTGATTGAAGCAAACCGTAGACATGGATTGGTAACAAAAAGGTTTTTAATTCACAAATGGAAATATCGGGACCCCGAACTGGTGCTGGTTTGAGAAGAACATTGGTACTGCTGCTGCTTCCTGTTTCTCTCCTCCTTCATAACCAACACAACATGAAGGATTAGCATCTTCATATCATGCTCTTCTTTTAAATACATTAGTTTGTGCTCATGAAATTCCATGGTCAGTTTGTCATGCATTCTCACACAATCTTCCCTCCTGGCTGCTGCAGATGTAGTAGGCTGACCTTCATCCTGCATTATCTCCTCTAAGCTATGGTGATAATCTGCCTCTAGAAAATGATTGCATTGCTGCATTAGAGAACATTATTTCTTCAAGAGTTGAGTTCATTACATAATTCTTATTATGTGAGTGCAAGAGATAACTGACACATTACATGTTCCCTGGAGTCCGGGGATTGCACATGTTGAATGAATGTGTCCTACCAAATGAGGATTGGAACAGTCCCCCATCTGAACTGTCCAAATTGTCATCATCGAGGATACCTTCCAGGGGTTGCTGGCTCAACATTTCCCCCAGCTCATCTGTCTCTGGGCCTCCTGGGAGTCCATCACCAGTCTTGAAATGCTCCCTATGAGCAGTGGTACAAGATACCTTAATAGAAAATCACTCAAGTAAAAGTGAAAGTCACACACTAAAATACTACTTGAGTAAAAGTCTAAAAGTATTCGGTTTTAAATATACTTAAGTATCAAAAGTAAGTGGTATTGCTAAAATATACTTAAGTATCAAAGTAAAAGTACAATAATTTCAAATTCCTTATAGCAGGTATTCCCAAACAGGGGTACGCACAATGCCGTCGGGGTAAGCCAAATAAAAATGTGATCCACATTAAAAATATATATATATTTAAAAAATGTTACTTAAAAAATTAAAAATGAACGTCCTTCACATTTTCTAACTGTCCATTTAGTAAGGCCCGCATCCATAGAGACACACGTCAGCTCTACTTTCAAAAATGTAACCCTCAGTTACAAGATCCCCCCACAGTTCCCCAATAGCTGTCCCTCAACCATTCGACCCCCCCCCCGGAAAAAAATACAATGAATTCCATTCCCCACCCCCAAGAACCCCCCAATGCACCAACAACCAAGAGAATGAACTAAAGAGAAAAAAGGAAAAGACAAGAAAACAGCTAACAACAATGCAAAAAAAGGACAAGGACAACTGAAATCATAACAGCAATGCCAACTTTAAATGTTTGTGTGCATATCTGGCACTATTACATGTATGTGCGTGTTCTTGTATGCGTTTATTTGAATGAGAGTGTGTGTATATGCATGTGTACAAACACCTGCACGGCATCAGCCTCAGGCAAACCGACATTCGTTGTAAAAACACTGCCACTTAGTGTCATTCAAATGTACTTTTATTTTTTTTTCTCCTTTATCTTTTGACCATCAATCTCTCTCTCACACATCAACTCCACTCCCACTTGTCTCCAATTCCACATACCAACCCTCAGCTTCCCTCAGCCCATCCCATCTATCTCTGCTGGCCACCCACTTCGTGTTTCTACGCAACATATATCTTTCAACTATGCTATGATGTTTAATGTATCTACAGATTGTGTGTTGAAGATAAATAATTTTACTAGGAGTATTAGTATATTAGTAATTGACTGACCCGGTCTCTCCAGATCTCCAAACAGTACTATTTCTAGGGTCAATTTTAGATCAATGCTATGAATTCTCAGCCATTCCTGAACCTGAGACCAGAAACAGGCTACCTGACGGCAATACCAAAATAAATGGACTATTGATTCTGTATCCTCACAACAAAATCTGCAGAGCTTCAATGATTTTATGCCTCAAATATTCAACATTTTGGTGGTGGCAAGAATTCTATATAATCATTTTAACTGAAAAGCACAAAGTCTTGAATCTTGTGTTGTTTTATATATCAACTCATACACCCTGTACCATGGAATCGGTACATCAAAAATCTCTTCCAGACTATTTTGCAATCTGTATGTCACAGTTGTCAACATCCTGGTCCTCAAATGAAACTGGTATACTTTCCTATTTATGCTATTTCTATTCCTCCGGCAGTCTTGACCCTTTACATTGGGCAGACAGACCAGTTCCCTACCTCCTCCCGTTGCCACCCGCCTCCTCCATTTCTGGGGCAATGCTGTAATCAATCGGTTGTACTCTTGGATTGAGCAGACCTTCCCGTACCATTCTGATAACTCCATGAATATTGTAAATTGTAACTACCATTACAATTAAAATATTATTTAAGAACAAAATACCCTTTTCAAAAATCTTTCCCATAAATACAGCTATTTTATCAACCAGCACATTTGAGTTCAGCCATCATATTTGTTGTAATATTTGTTGGATATTTTTACTGGACAGCTTTGTGACATCAAATGGACATTGGTGGTCAAGATGTGTTGGTATCTGTACTGATGGCGCAAAAGCCATGACAGGAAGACATTGTGGAGTGGTAACACGCATGCAAGCAGTTGGGTACACTGCAGCATCCACCGAGAGGCTCCTGCTGCCAAGGGAATGCCTGATATCTTGAAAGACGTTTTGGACACTACTGTGAAAATGGTTAACTTTGTTAAAGCAAGGTCCCTGAACTCTCGTGTATTTTCTGCACTATCCAATGATATGGGCAGCGACCATGTAACACTTTTACAACATACAGAAGTGCGCTGGTTATCAAGGGGCAAAGTATTGACAAAAAAATGTTTATTGAGAGATGAGCTTAAAGTTCTTTACTGACCATAATTTTCACTTGTCTGACTGCTTGCAATATAACGAGTTTCTCACACGAGTGGCCTATCTGGGTGATGTTTTTGCTTGCCTGAGTGATCTGAATCTAGGATTACAGGGACTCTCCACAACTATATTCAATGTGTGGGATAAAATTGAGGCTATGATTAAACATTTGGAGCTGTTCTCTGTCTGCATTAACAAGGACACCACCAGGTCTTTCCATCATTGTATGATTGTTTGTGTGCAAAAGAACTCAAGCTTACGGACAATGTCAAATATGATATAGTGAAGCACCTGAGTGAGCTGGGTGTGCATTTACACGGAGACTTTCCCAAAACGGACCACACAAACATCTGGATTCGTTATCCCTTTCATGCCCGGCCTCCAGTCCGCTTACCGATATCTGAACAAGCAGTTCTGTGAAAATGGAATTGAATCAGAAGCCACTACCAGATTTCTGGATATGGCTGCGCTGCGCTCAGAGTATTCTGCCTTGGCAAATCGCTCTGTTAAGACACTGATGCCTTTTGCAACCACGGACCTATTTGAGAGTGGAACCAGACGGCATCATTTTCTTTATTTTTTTTTATTTACTGATGGCCACGGGCACACTCCAACACTCAGACGTCTTTACAAATGAAGCATGTGTGTTTAGTGAGTCCACCAGATCAGAGCCAGTAGGGAAGACCAGGGATGTTCTCCTGATAAGTGCATGAATTGGGGCTCCCAAGTGGCGCAGGGGTCTAAGGCACTGCATCTCAGCGCTGGAGGTGTCACTAAAGACACCCTGGTTTGAATCCAGGCTGTATCACAACTGGCTGTGATTGGGACAGTATCTTACCTGAAGTTGTATTTCTGTTGATGAATCATGCTGTTATAATTGGGTGGTTTGACACAATTTGTTTCAAGAGGGTTTTTTCAGTTAGTGGTTAAAACATATACCTTTATGATTCTGGGAGTCAATTACCTTATGTCAATCCATGGAAATGTGATAATGAGTTTGCCGTTTTTGAAGAGAATAAATGAAGTTAATTCTACCAAACACAAGGAGCGCGCATGACAAGGACAGCTGGAGTGCACCTGATTGGTAGGGCTGTGCATGAATATTAATTGAAAATTGTGAAAAACATCTCCTACTACATTCCCGTTACATAGGTCCCCCCTCTCATCAATCTACACACAATACCCCATAATGACAAAGCAAATTAAATGGAAATATCACATTTATACATAAGTATTCAGAACGTTTACTCAGTACTTTATTGAAGCACCTTTGGCAGCGATTACTGCCTTGAGTCTTCTTGGGTATGACGCTACAAGCTTGGCACACCTGTTTTGGGGAGTTTCCCCCATTCTTCTCTGCAGATTTCTCAAGCTCTGTCAGGTTGGATGGGGAGCGTCGCGGCACAGCTATTTTCAGGTCTCTCCAGAGATGTTTGATTGGGTTCAAGTCCTGGCTCTGGCTGGGGCACTCAAGGACATTCAGAGACTTGTCCTGAAGCCACTCCTGTGTTGTCTTGGCTGTGTGCTTAGTCTCATTGTCCTGTTGGAAGGAGAACATTCGCCCCAGTCTGAGGTCCTGAGCGCTCTGGAGCAGGTTTTCATCAAGGATCTCTCTGTACATTGCTCCGTTCATCTTGCCCTAGATCCTGACTTGTCTCCCAGTGCCTGACGCTGAAAAACATCCCCACAGCATGATGCTGCCACCACCATACTTCACCGTAGGGATGTTGCCAGGCTTCCTCTAGACGTGACACTTGGTATTCTTGGTTTCATCAGACCTGAAAATCTTGTATCTCATGGTCTGAAAGTCTTTAGGTGCATTTTGGCAAACTCCAAGCTGGCTGTCATGTGCCTTTTACTGAGGAGTGGCTTCCATCTGGCCACTCTACTGTAAATGCCTGATTGGTGCAGTGCTGCAGAGATGGTTGTCCTTCTGGATGGTTCTCCCATCGCCACAGAGGAACTCTGGAGCTCTGTCAGAGTGACCATGGGTTCTTGGTCGCCTCTCTGACCAAGGCCCTTCTCCCCCGATTGCTCAGTTTGGCCGGGCAGCCAATTCTAGGAAAAGTCATGTTGGTTCCAGTCTTCTTCCATTTAAGAATGATGGAGGCCACTGTGTTCTTTAGGACCTTTAAAGCTGAAGAAATGTTTTAGTACACTTCCACAGATCTGTACCTTAACCTCACTAGGGGACGTGGGTAGCGTCCCACCTGGCCAACATCCAGTGAAATTGCAGAGCGCCAAATTAAAAAACAGAAATACTCATTATAAAAATTCATAAAACATACAAGTGTTGTACATCGGTTTAAAGACTAACTTCTTGTTAATCCAACCATTTCAAAAAGGCTTTACGGAGAAAGCATACCATGCGATTATCTGAGAACAGCGCCCAGCAGACAAATCATTACAAACAGTTACCAGCCAAGTAGAGGAGTTACACAAGTCAGAAATAACAATACAATTAATCACTTACCTTTGATGATCTTCTTATGGTTGCACTCACAAGACTCCCATTTACTCAATAAATGTTTGTTTTGTTCGATAAATTTCCTCTTTATATCCAAAAGCCTCTGTTTTGTTTGTGCGTTTTGTTCAGTAATCCATAGGCTCAAATGCAGTCACAACAGGCAGATGAAAAATCCAATTAATATCCGCAAAGTTCGTAGAAACATGTCAAACTATGTTTATAATCAATCCTCAGGTTGTTTTTAGCCTAAATAATCAATAATATTTCAACTGGGCAATAATCAATATAAAAGGTAAACAAAAAAGGCTCGCTCTCAGTCGTGCACATGAAAAATCTATGGGATACTGTAGGGTCCAGTCATTTAGAGTGGTCTTACTCCCTCATTTTTCAGCATACATGCCTGAAACAATTTCTAAAGACAGTTGACATCTAGTGGAAGCCATAGGAAGTGCAATTTGAGTCTTAAATCAATTGATACTGTAATGGCGTTCATTAGGAAACTACAAACATGCAAAAAATCCCACTTCCTGGATGGATTTGTCTCAGGTTTTTGCCTGCCAAATAAGTTCTGTTATACTCACAGACATTATTTTACAAGATTTGGACACTTTAGAGTGTTGTCTATCCAGATCTACCAATTATATGCATTCCTAGCTCTTGGGCCTGAGTAGCAGGCAGTTTACTTTGGGCACGCTTTTCATCCAGAGGTGAAAATACCCTAGTTAACACAATCCTGTCTCAGAGCTCTACGGACAATTCCTTCGACCTCATGGCTTTGTTTTTGCTCTGACATGCACTGTCAATTGTGGGACCTTATACAGACAGGGGCGTGCCTTTCCAAAACATTTCCAATCAATTGAATTTACAACAGATGGACTCCAATCAAGTTGTAGAAACATCTCAAGAATGATCAATTGAAACAGGATGCACCTGAGCTCAATTTCAAGTCTCATAGCAAAGGGTTCAAATAGTTATGTAAATAAGGTATTTCTGTTTTTTAATTTCTATACATTTGCAAAATTATATAAACCTGTTTTATCTTTGTCGTTATGGGGTATTGTGTGTAGATTGATGAGGAAAAACATTAATTTAATACATTTTTGAATAAGGCTGTAACGTATTAAAATGTGGAAGAAGTTGAGGGGTCTGAATACTTTCCAAATGCACTGTAAATACACCTTATGGAACAGTGGGGACTGTGAAGAGACACACACACAGGTACAGACACACACATACACACATTGTAATATTGTTGTACGGTGGAATTCTACATGTTTGTATTGTAGATATTTGGTGGTGTATGATGTGATACTGTTCTTTTTATGTGTGATGTAAGTGCGTTAATGTGTTTGGACCACAGGAAGAGTAACTGCTGCCTTGGCAGTAGCTAATGGGGACCCCTAATAAATAACTAAAAATATACAAAACTGACCTGGACTAGCATTGAGGAGACTTTGGTGAAAGACTCTTAAACTCTCATGGCCTTGATATTATATTTATTTGAGAGAATAATCTCTATGCCCCCTGAACTTCCCAAATTCATTGACCCACTACAGATGCTTTTAGGCCTCTGTGCTTGAGGCCCATTGTAAATCATAGCCCCATACTGAGATTTAGAAAGGGGAGGGACTGAGCCCGTGTTTAAGGCCATGTGCAGGCTGGCCCGGCCTGGCCTGGCTTGGTTTGGCTCAGAGATGAGTGATTCTTCCTGGGGGAAAATCCATGCTCTACTTCACTCCTCCAGGCCCAATATTGAGTACAAACCCCCAGGTTTATGGCAGATAATCCCTGTCCTGATTGAAAATGACTCGAGAGGTTAACCCTTTGGTTGAGAGATGATCTGACCATGGCTCCATTACTGCCTCCTGGACTTTAATGTGAGTTTGTGTGTGTGCGTGCGGCCATATGTGAGTGAGTGTGTGCATGTGTGTTTGACGGGGGTCCCAGTCCCACAGTCATTGGAACAAGGCTCTCAATTACACTAAGCATCTTTGCTGCTCTACCTCAGAGCCAGAGCTCTGTCCAAAATGGCCATCCCTGTCAGTCTTTCTTTCTATGAAAACTCCCACTGTACAATATCAGCATATACAGCATATATCAGCATATAATATTACACTTAAAATTACTTGTGGGGAGTAAAAATGGGACTGTTGCATGGCTGTTCATTTTACACAAGTAATTTCATTTGCACCACAGTATTGCGGGTAATTTAAGGACATTTCAGGCAGCCCTGTCTTTTGCCTGAACAAATGTGATTGGTTGGTCCAAACAAATGAATACTTTGTCAAATTCAGGCCAGGGGATGATAACTTTGTGTATTTTGAAAAGTGGTATTTTGATGATGAGTTTGTGCTGTGCCTGAGAGGAGGTTCAGGAGGTCTCCGACCGGCAGTTTATTTAGCTGATAGCCTGTTGGCAGTTCCCAACTAAATATATTGTAAAGGTGTGAGATGTGAAGGTAGTAGATGAAAAGGGGAGCTGTAAAAGACTATGAATGAAATGATGATGAGTTGACTTTGAGGAAGTCACACAGACAAGTTTCTCTTCATATTACATTTACATTTACATTTAAGTCATTTAGCAGACGCTCTTATCCAGAGCGACTTACAAATTGGTGCATACACCTTATGACAACCAGTGGAACAGCCACTTGCATCTAAATCTTGTTGGGGGAGAAGGATTACCTACCCTTACTTACCCTATCCTAGGTATTCCTTGAAGAGGTGGGGTTTCAGGTGTCTCCGGAAGGTGGTGATTGACTCCGCTGTCCTGGCGTCGTGAGGGAGTTTGTTCCACCATTGGGGGCCAGAGCAGCGAACAGTTTTGACTGGGCTGAGCGGGAACTGTACTTCCTCAGTGGTAGGGAGGCGAGCAGGCCAGAGGTGGATGAACGCAGTGCCCTTGTTTGGGTGTAGGGCCTGATCAGAGCCTGGAGGTACTGAGGTGCCGTTCCCCTCACAGCTCCGTAGGCGAGCACCATGGTCTTGTAGCGGATGCGAGCTTCAACTGGAAGCCAGTGGAGAGAGCGGAGGAGCGGGGTGACGTGAGAGAACTTGGGAAGGTTGAACACCAGACGGGCTGCGGCGTTCTGGATGAGTTGTAGGGGTTTAATGGCACAGGCAGGAGCCCAGCCAACAGCGAGTTGCAGTAATCAAGACGGGAGATGACAAGTGCCTGGATTAGGACCTGCGCCGCTTCCTGTGTGAGGCAGGGTCGTACTCTGCGGATGTTGTAGAGCATGAACCTACAGGAACGGGACACCGCCTTGATGTTAGTTGAGAACGTCAGGGTGTTGTCAGGATCACGCCAAGGTTCTTAGCGCTCTGGGAGGAGGACACAATGGAGTTGTCAACCGTGATGGCGAGATCATGGAACGGGCAGTCCTTCCCCGGGAGGAAGAGGAGCTCCGTCTTGCTGAGGTTCAGCTTGAGGTGGTGATCCGTCATCCACACTGATATGTCTGCCAGACATGCAGAGATGCGATTCGCCACCTGGTCATCAGAAGGGGGAAAGGAGAAGATTAATTGTGTGTCGTCTGCATAGCAATGATAGGAGAGACCATGTGAGGTTATGACAGAGCCAAGTGACTTGGTGTATAGCGAGAATAAGAGGGCCTAGAACAGAGCCCTGGGGGACACCAGTGGTGAGAGCGCGTGGTGAGGAGACAGATTCTCGCCACGCCACCTGGTAGGAGCGACCTGTCAGGTAGGACGCAATCAAGCGTGGGCCGCGCCGGAGATGCCCAACTCGGAGAGGGTGGAGAGGAGGATCTGATGGTTCACAGTATCGAAGGCAGCCGATAGGTCTAGAAGGATGAGAGCAGAGGAGAGAGAGTTAGCTTTAGCAGTGCGGAGCGCCTCCGTGATACAGAGAAGAGCAGTCTCAGTTGAATGACTAGTCTTGAAACCTGACTGGTTTGGATCAAGAAGGTCATTCTGAGAGAGATAGCGGTAGAGCTGGCCAAGGACGGCACGCTCAAGAGTTTTGGAGAGAAAAAGAGAGAAGGGATACTGGTCTGTAGTTGTTGACATCGGAGGGATCGAGTGTAGGTTTTTTTTTCAGAAGGGGTGCAACTCTCGCTCTCTTGAAGACGGGAGGGACGTAGCCAGCGGTCAGGGATGAGTTGATGAGCGAGGTGAGGTAAGGGAGAAGGTCTCCGGAAATGGTCTGGAGAAGAGAGGAGGGGATAGGGTCAAGCGGGCAGGTTGTTGGGCGGCCGGCCGTCACAAGACGCGAGATTTCATCTGGAGAGAGAGGGGAGAAAGAGGTCAGAGCATAGGGTAGGGCAGTGTGAGCAGAACCAGCGGTGTCGTTTGACTTAGCAAACGAGGATCGGATGTCATCGACCTTCTTTTCAAAATGGTTGACGAAGTCATCTGCAGAGAGGAGGAGGGAGGGGGGAGGATTCAGGAGGGAGGAGAAGGTGGCAAAGAGCTTCCTAGGGTTAGAGGCAGATGCTTGGAACTTAGAATGGTAGAAAGTGGCTTTAGCAGCAGAGACAGAGGAGGAAAATGTAGAGAGGAGGGAGTGAAAGGATGCCAGGTCCGCAGGAGGCGAGTTTTCCTCCATTTCCGCTCGGCTGCCCGGAGCCCTGTTCTGTGAGCTCGCAATGAGTCGTCGAGCCACGGAGCGGGAGGGGAGGACCGAGCCGGCCTGGAGGATAGGGGACATAGGGAGTCAAAGGATGCAGTAAGGGAGGAGAGGAGGGTTGAGGAGGCAGAATCAGGAGATAGGTTGGAGAAAGTTTGAGCAGAGGGAAGAGAAGATAGGATGGAAGAGGAGGAGAGAGTAGCGGGGAGAGAGAGCGAAGGTTGGGACGGCGCGATACCATCCGAGTAGGGGCAGTGTGGGAAGTGTTGGATGAGAGCGAGAGGGAAAAGGATACAAGGTAGTGGTCGGAGACTTGGAGGAGTTGCAATGAGGTTAGTGGAAGAACAGCATCTAGTAAAGATGAGGTCAAGCGTATTGCCTGCCTTGTGAGTAGGGGGAAGGTGAGAGGGTGAGGTCAAAGAGGAGAGGAGTGGAAAGAAGGAGGCAGAGAGGAATGAGTCAAAGGTAGACGTGGGGAGGTTAAAGTCGCCCAGAACTGTGAGAGGTGAGCCGTCCTCAGGAAAGGAGCTTATCAAGGCATCAAGCTCATTGATGAACTCTCCAAGGGAACCTGGAGGGCGATAAATGATAAGGATGTTAAGCTTGAAAGGGCTGGTAACTGTGACAGCATGGAATTCAAAGGAGGCAATAGACAGATGGGTAAGGGGAGAAAGAAAGACCACTTGGGAGAGATGAGGATCGGTGCCACCACCCCGCTGACCAGAAGCTCTCGGGGTGTGCGAGAACACGTGGGCGGACGAGGAGAGAGCAGTAGGAGTAGCAGTGTTATCTGTGGTGATCCATGTTTCCGTCAGTGCCAAGAAGTCAAGGGACTGGAGGAGGCATAGGCTGAGATGAACTCTGCCTTGTTGGCCGCAGATTGGCAGTTCCAGAGGCTACCGGAGACCTGGAACTCCACGTGGGTCGTACGCGCTGGGACCACCAGGTTAGGGTGGTCGCGGCCACTTATGTGGAGCGTTTGTATGGTCTGTGCAGAGGAGAGAACAGGGATAGACAGACACATAGTTGACAGGCTACAGAAAAGGCTACGCTAATGCAAGGAAATTGGAATGACAAGCGGACTACACGTCTCGAATGTTCAGAAAGTTAGGCTTACGTAGCAAGAATCTTATTGACTAAAATGATTAAAATGATACAGTACTGCTAAAGTAGGCTAGCTGGCAGTAGCTGCGTTGTTGACACTACACTAATCAAGTCGTTCCGTTGAGTGTAATAATTTCTACAGTGCTGCTATTCGGGGCTAGCTGGCTAGCTAGCAGTGTTGTTTACGTTACGTTGAGTTAAAAGAACGACAATAGCTGGCTAGCGAACCTCAGTGAATTAAGATAATCACTCCCAGGCTACACACTAAACTACACAATTATCTTGGAAACAAAGACAGCTATGTAGCTAGCTAACACTGAACTAATCAAGTCGTACAGTTGAGTGAATAGCACTACAGTGATGCTAATCTGTGTCGTTAGCTAGCGTTGCTAGCTCCTGGGCGAATAGCAGTGAAGGCTACGTTAGGGCGACGAAATACGAAATACGATAATTATGCAATTATCTCTGATACAAGGACGGCTATGTAGCTAGCTAAGAAGAATGGCTAAGATTATGTAGCTAGCTAACAGTAAACTAATCAAGTCGTACAGTTGAGTGAATAGCACTACAGTGATGCTAATCTGTGTGCGTTAGCTAGCGTTAGCTAGCTCCTGGGCGAATAGCAGTGAAGGCTACGTTAGGGCGACGAAATACGATAATTATGCAATTATCTCTGATACAAGGACGGCTATGTAGCTAGCTAAGAAGAATTGCTAAGATTAGACAAATCAACCGTTGTACTATAATGAAATGTAATGAAAAAGTTATACAACCTGCAGAGCGAAGTGCGAATGCGACCGCTCGCTCCAACCGGAACCGGAAAACCCCTTTTCAACGTCATCTCAGGCAAGGATTTATTTAATCAACCTCCTCTTTGACTTTTATTTTCCTTTCCCCTTCCTGATCTCATACTTGGACTGTTTACTAATCCAGCCAGGCTGAAAATAGACTGTTGTCATCAGGCTTTGCCCCTCATCGCTATATTCCTCCTCAGGCAAATTAGTCACTGTTGGTCTGAATCACTTCTCGTTCCTGATACTGGCCCATTAAATTGAGATAAAAAGAAGGTCCTCATTTATCATAGCAGGAGTAACGATATGTTTGGTTGGTGGATTGCTTGGCTCTAATGTTGGCCTTGCCTCAGTGAACCTAGCTGAGAGTGATTTAGTCTGGCTCCTGACCCAGAACTCGATACAGATCTGCCTGGGTTAGTATTGATCAGACTGTCAGCTGTCACTGAGCACCAGTCTGTGTGAGTATGACTGAATCACACGCCCCAGCAGTCTGACGGGACAAGGGGGTGTGTGTGTGTGTGTGTGTGTGTGTGTGTGTGTGTGTGTGTGTGTGTGTGTGTGTGTGTGTGTGTGTGTGTGTGTGTGTGTGTGTGTGTGTGTGTGTGTGTGTGTGTGTGTGTGTGTGTGTCTAATCCACTGCACTGAAATCTCTGTTATTATATTTATAAAGCTTACTTGTCAGTGTGCGTGGAGATTAAGAGTTGTCTGTCTGGATGCGTGGTGGGACTTTAAGCCACTGGGTTATCACTTAATAGTGACTCTAATTATTCTGATGTTGTCCCCCTATCATAATCATCTGAATGTTGACCCCCATCATCATCATCTATATGTTGTCCCCAATCATCATCATCTGACTGTTGTGCCCCATCATCATCATCTATATGTTGTCCCCAATCATCGTCATCTAAATGTTGTCCCCCATCATCATCATCTGAATTCTGTCCCCCATCATCATCATCTGACTGTTGTGCCCCATCATCATCATCTGACTGTTGTGCCCCATCATCATCATCTGACTGTTGTGCCCCATCATCATCATCTGACTGTTGTGCCCCATCATCATCATCTGACTGTTGTGCCCCATCATCATCATCTTCATCTGAATGTTGCCCCCCACATAATCAACATGTTCATTTTGTACCCACATGATCATCATCATCTTATGAATGTTTTCCCCACATCATCATCTGAATGTTGTGCCCCATCATCATCTTCATCTGAATGTTGTCCCCCATCATCATCATCTGAATGTTGTGCCCCATCATCTTAATCTGAATGTTGTCCCCCATCATCATCATCTGAATGTTGTGCCCCATCATCTTAATCTGAATGTTGTCCCCCATCATCATCATCTGAATGTTGTGCCACATCTGAATGTTGTCCCCCATCAAAATCATCTGAATGTTGTCCCCCATCATCATCATCTGAATGTTGTGCCACATCTGAATGTTGTCCCCCATCAAAATCATCTAAATGTTGTCCCCCATCATCATCATCTGAATGTTGTGCCTCATCTGAATGTTGTCCCCCATCATCATCATCTGAATGTTGTGCCACATCTGAATGTTGTCCCCCATCATCATCATCTGAATGTTGTGCCACATCTGAATGTTGTCCCCCATCATCATCATCTGAATGTTGTGCCACATCTAAATGTTGTCCCCCATCATCATCATCTGAATTCTGTCCCCCCATCCTCATCATCTGACTGTTGTGCCCCATCATCATCATCTGAATATTGTCCCTACATCATCATCTTCATCTGAATGTTGCCCCCCACATAATCAACATGTTCATTTTGTACCCACATGATCATCAGCATCTTATGAATGTTTTCCCCACATCATCATCTGAATGTTGTCCCTACATCATCATCATCTGAATGTTGTGCCCCATCATCATCATCTGAATGTTGTCCCTACATCATCATCTTCATCTGAATGTTGTCCCCCATCATCTTCATCTGAATGTTGTCCCCCATCATCATCATCTGAATGTTGTGCCACATCTGAATGTTGTCCCCCATCATCTGAATGTTGTGCCACATCTGAATGTTGTCCCCCGTCATCTGAATGGTGTGCCACATCTGAATGTTGTGCCACATCTGAATGTTGTCCCCCATCATCTGAATGTTGTGCCACATCTGAATGTTGTCCCCCATCATCATCATCTGAATGTTGTGCCACATCTGAATGTTGTCCCCCATCATCATCTTCTGAATGTTGTGCCACATCTGAATGTTGTCCCCCATCATCTGAATGTTGTGCCACATCTGAATGTTGTCCCCCATCATCATCATCTATCTGAATGTTGTGCCACATCTGAATGTTGTCCCCCATCATCATCATCTGAATGTTGTCCCCCATCATCATCATCTGAATGTTGTGCCACATCTGAATGTTGTCCCCCATCAAAATCATCTGAATGTTGTCCCCCATCATCATCATCTGAATGTTGTGCCACATCTGAATGTTGTCCCCCATCATCATCATCTGAATGTTGTGCCACATCTGAATGTTGTCCCCCATCATCATCATCTGAATGTTGTGCCACATCTGAATGCTGTCCCCCATCATCATCATCTGAATGTTGTGCCACATCTGAATGTTGTGCCACATCTGAATGCTGTCCCCCATCATCATCATCTGAATGTTGTGCCACATCTGAATGTTGTCCCCCATCATCATCATCTGAATGTTGTGCCACATCTGAATGCTGTCCCCCATCAAAATCATCTGAATGTTGTCCCCCATCAAAATCATCTGAATGTTGTCCCACCATCATCATCATTATATGAACGTTGTCTCCATGATCATCATCTGAATTCTGTCCCCCCGTCATCATCATTGGAATGTTGTGCCCCATCATCATCATCTGAATTCTGTCCCCCCCCCATCATCATCTGACTTTTCTCCCCGTCATCATCATCGGAATGTTGTGTCCCCATCATCATCATCTGAATGTTGTGCCCCATCATCATCATCATCTGAATTCTGTCCCCCCGTCATCATCATTGGAATGTTGTGCCCCATCATCATCATCTGAATTCTGTCCCCCCATCATCATCTGACTTTTCTCCCCCCGTCATCATCATCGGAATGTTGTGCCCCCATCATCATCATCATCTGAATGTTGTCCCCCATTATCATCATCATCTGAATGTTGTCCCCCATCATCATCTGAATGTTGTCCCCCATCATCATCATCTGAATGTTGTCCCCCATCATCATCATCTGAATGTTGTCCCCCATCATCATCATCTGAATGTTGTCCTCCCATCATCATCATCTGAATTTTGTCCCCCTGTCATCATCATCTGAATGTTGTCCCCCATCATCATCATCTGAATGTTGTCCCCCATCATCATCATCTGAATGTTGTGCCCACATCATCATCATCATCTGAATATTGTCCCCCATCATCATCATCATCTACATTTGGTCTCCCCATTATCATCATCTGAATGTTGTCCCCACATCATCATCTGAATGTTGCCCCCACATCATCATCTGTATTTTGTCCTCAATCATCATTATCTGAATGTTGTCCCCCGATATATCATATTCATCATGTGTGTATTAACTGCCATGTGTGTGTGTGTGTGTGTGTGTTAACTGACCTATGTGTGTGTATTAACTGACCTGTGTGTGTGTGTGTGTGTATGTGTGTGTAAACTGAACTTTGTGTGTGTATTAACTGACCTGTGTGTGTGTATGCGTGTGTCAACTGACCTATGTGTGTGTATGTGTGTGTAAATTGAACTTTGTGTGTGTATTAACTGACCTGTGTGTGTGTGTGTGTTAACTGACCTATGCGTGTGTGTTAACTGACCTGTGTGTATGTGTGTGTTAACTGACCTGTGTGTATCTATGTGTTCCAGAGCCACAGTGAGGAAGGGCATGTCGTTCAGTACAGCGAGGCCCAGTGACTCAGCCTTATGGGACATCGCCCTGGAGCCTGGCAGAAGGGGCGCAAATTCCATCTCTGTCGTGTGTCAGAGGAAGACCACCAATCCCGGGAAAAGGTGTGTAGCCCTTCATTTTCCTCAAACATCTTGAGTTTTGTAGGCTCTCTTAAATCTTACTAATGGCCTTCCTTTGTCATGTTCTTACTGGTATGAGAAGTGTGAGATTATTGATGTATAGCATATTTGTCAGAAGAGAAGGGTAGAAGAAACAAACAGGTTGTTTCTTATAGCTTTCCAGATTCTCAGAATTCTCTTCGTTAAAATATCAGGAAGAAGAACAGATTGCAATTCTAGGACTTGATCGAGGGAAAAAACAAATTAATTTCATCAGTTGCCTTGTTGGTGTGGTCCCAGCAGCTGTGCAGACAGCCGTTTATTGTGTGAATCAGATCTGTTACATTGTGATTAATCACTCTCCTTGTAAATAAACTGAAGTGACTAATTCAGTACTTTTTGAACTGATAGATGTGGTACAGCTGCACTGATATTTGCTTAAGGCACTTATTTCCCTGGTTTCTATAAGATATGTTATACGTAAATTGGGCCCAGAGTTTTCCCTGGTCAGGTCATGTGATCAGGAAAAACTCTGGGTCCTAGTTATAATCTCATGGAATATGGGCCAGTTTCCGGGACAGAGATCAAGCCTAGTCCTGGACTAAAAAGCATTCCTCAATGGAGAAATAGACTGTAGCACTAATCTGTGTCTGGTAAACCTGCTCTGTAACTACAAGGAATAACATACAGTAGATGTCAATGTCAATCAGTTGTTTGTAAGGCTCTTTGAGATTATCATGATATCAGTAATAACGTTAGTAATCCTCCTGTCTATCGCAGTGGGGGAGGGATCAACTGTGTTGATATGAACAGTCTAGAATATTTCTCCATGATTTCACTGACGGGGTGGTGACAGGTAAACAACCTCTCCCTCAACATCAGCAAATCAAAGGAGCATCCTTATCAACGGGACCGCATTGGAGATGGTCAAAATCTTAAAGTTCCTCGGTGTACACATTTCCGTTGAGGTGAAATGGCTAAACCACACGGCACCTCAAGATGCTGAAGAAATCTGGTCTGTCCTCGAGGGCCATCACAGTGTTCTACAGGAGCACCATTGAGAGCATAGGCTGCAGGAAGTGTCAGGCTGCATCGCATCCTTGTACGGCAACTCCACCGCCAGTGACCGCAAGGCGCTAAAGAGGGTGGTACGGTACGCTCAGCCGAACGCACCATTGGATGCACACTGCCTGCCCTCCACGACACCTACAACACCACATGTTGCAGGAAGGCCAAGAAGATCATCAGGTTCCCCAGCCACCCGGGCCATGCCCTGTTCTTCCCTTTTCCATCACTTATACGCGGGCAGTATAGGAACATCTTGGCAGAAACTGTAAGACTGGCCAAAAGCTTCTACCCCCAGACCATCAGGCTGCTGAATAGCCACCACTAGTCAGCACAGAGTCAATGATGTCAACATGGACAATTATGTGGTGCTATCACAACACTTCCTGATCCAGATGGAAAAACACACCTCTGCCCAGCAACCTCCTAGCACATACCATCCCCCTTAGACAACCACACACACACACACACACGCTCCAACCCGGCTCAGCGTGCCGCCTGTCCGGCCCACTTATCTGTAATCATCAGTAATCCTCAGTGCGTTATCCGGGCTTAACCGCTGGCTGGCACATTCCGGGCCAGATAAGGAGTGCAGATATTCCAAGTCCTGGCAGTGGTATTAACCAGTGAACAGACCAGTGAACACCCAGAGGGGTCGACAGAAGTGACCCCCCTACCCACCACAGCACTCTGAAACTGATGATAAGACCACAGATTTACAAGCTACGACCCCCAAAGCCCCCATAGAGGGTTTCTAGGAAAAAGAGGGGGAATTACCACCTCTTTCTCCTCAATTCCTGTGCTGAAGTAATTGAGTGGAATATGGTGAAAATGTTCCTGTCCAAACTCTTTTATTGATGAATAAGTATACATGTATGTAGAGCAAAGCTATCTCGAGGTCTAAGCTGAAGAGGCTGAAATAAGTTTGGGGAGGGGGATTGATCTGCGGGCCTGATCCGAGAATGAAAGAGAGATGGACTAGAGATGGTGAAGAGATGGAGGAGACAAATGGACAGATGAGGAAGGAGGGAGATATTGAGGAGAGAAGATGAAGAGAGCAAGAGGGAGGGAGACAGTGAATAATACAACACAGTAAACCAACACAGTATCCTACTGACAGCACCAAGGACAACCACTCAGGACATCCACACATCTGTTGTCTAGCAACTGCTTGACCAAACAGAGTGTTCTGAACACCCTTCCCCTCCCCCGCCACCAGTTTCCCATCTCTGTATTACATACACTATAAGCAAGGTTAAAGGTCAGATTATGATCATTTTATAATAACACTGTGGGTTTGAATGTGCATGTTAGATATAAGAGGGTCTTGTTTTTCTTGATTGCAGCATACATCTGGATTATTGTATTCATGTCCATTCATGAGCTGTGACACATTGTGTTGAATGGTACAGGGAATATCAGTAGGATGAAGAATGTGAATGTAACTGTATTTCTGGAATGACAGGGGTCTGTTGGAGGTCTTGCAGCTTGACTTTGAGACCAAGGAGTTGACTGAGCAACAATTAGAGAGCCAGATGATCACATGGCATTTGGAAACAGGACACATTAAGGATGTTGGCATCATGAAGATCTATACCACCCAGAGAGACTACGTAGGCCTGACACCACTGGTCATGGTGAGGAGCATGTGTGCGTGCCTTTTATGTGTGTGCACATGTGGCATTTTATTTGTATGCGTGCATGTACCTGTGTGCAGATGCACCTGGGTTTGTATGACACAGCAGTAGTTGCATTAACAGTAACACCACCACTTTATTCTACCTGCAGCGTGTCTGTAAGTTGAATTAGAGTCTTGCTGGATGTGCAATTAAGTACTGTGTGGGTCTACTGTAAATGTATGTCTATTGTACTCTCATCTGGTTTGATGTTTTATGGAGGAGACTTTGGCTATAAAATAACAATAACATGTGTGTGTACATGATTGAGAGAGCCCTGGAGAGGGGGATGTCAGGGGGTGTCGATGTGTTCATTGTTGTACAGCTGAGTGCCAGCTGTATTAGCCTCTAGCTTTGATAACATCAGGGCTGTTCTGGCCCAGGTCACACTCTCCTTCAATGTTAATGCAGTTGACGTTCATTGAGGATCAAACAGCCCTCATAGGGAGGAATTAAACATCTTTATAACAAAGACACAATGCTTTATACAATTTTTCCTAATGTACAAGTACAAGGTATAGATCTTGTTTGTCAGAAGATGGTTTTAGCACCTGTGTACTTATGACAGGAATTAATCCCCTTTTCAAAGCGGTGTTGGTACTACAAATCCCATAGGGATTGCTTCAGTACAGTAGATCTGTACAATACAATACAATACAATACAATACAATACAATACAATACAATACAATACAATACAATACAACTTTATTCTACTGGTAGTCAGTTTGGGTGACTTTCTGAATTGCGGTCAGCAGCTATTGCTGCTGAGTTCAGAATGACTTACAGGCTGCCCTGCAACATCTGTCAAGAGCTGCAGTTAAATCTACATCAGCTGGGCCATACAGTCATCAGCCACTGTATCAACCCCCACGCCTCCTAGATTAGAACCAATATTATTAGAGAGTATCATGGTCAGAAAACACTTTAAAACCCATGTTCAAAGAGGGGTTATAGAGCTATAAGAGAGAACTTATCAGCCATAGACCAACCTTGATTTGTCCATTTATGTTTAGGAGGTAAGCAAGTTAAACATATGCACAGACTTAACTGTACAAGGAAGTGGGTGAGTGCGTGTTCATGTAATTGTATGATTGTGCATTTGTGTGTGCGTTCTTGCGAGTGTGTGTACATGTGCATGCCAATCTTTGTGTAAATGTGTGTGGGTGTGTATGTGTGTTCTTGTGTGCATGCATGCTTACATGTGAATGCCCATTTTTTAATGTGAGTGTGTGGTTAAATGCCTGCTTCACACAGTCACTCTGTCCCGTCTGTCCCCTGTAGGACAGTGATGTGATGAACACAGCTGTTCTGACTGGTAAGAAAGTGTCTGCCCCAGTCAGGACTCTGGCTGTGGAGGCTGATGGCACTGTCACCGATGTCACCAACTATACCAACTGTAGGTCCACTGACGAGAACGTGCTGAAGGTACAGCTTTGGAAGCCCTGTTTCAATGTTTTTAATCAATGTTTTTCTCTACAGGTGTAGGATCTTAATTTGATCAACTTGTTGCAGGAGAACTTTCCTACAATGCAGGACAATTACAACTTGTAGTGTATTTGAGGTTTAAAAAGGCTGCAGAAGTTTATAATTTCCACTGTAATTTCAGACTTGATTTTCCCTTACGAAAAATGTATCAACCCCTACAAAAATGTCCATGAATTATAATCCACATGACAATTAACATGTCCTGTTGCTGCAGGATTATTTTCCTACTGCAGCAAACTGGCTCAAATTGAGATTCTATATCTACGTATCTGTATGTTGCAAGAGAACAAGACAAACATCCTTATGACTATCATATTCAGAATCATTCAGAGACCATAATATAAATCATACTTGCACGTGAAATGCATGTTATTAGAGCAGATCTCATGGAGCCAAGGGCATAGGGACTTTACTCCAATAAGAGAGAGAGAGACGGAGAGATGAAAAGAGACAGCGAGGGGGCGAGACAGACAGAGACAGACAGAGAGAGAGAGGGTGACAGAGAGAGAGAGAGAGGGAAACAGAGAGAGAGAGAGAACATTTACAGAGCGATTTTTGAAAAAGCTAGATAAAGAGCAGGAGATACACATACACACAGATACAATATGATGGTTCAACTGCATGCTCTTTCTTTCTTCTGTCTCTATCAGCACTTAGATTGATACAACTTAGATGGCTGAGGGCTAGATCAAATCCGGACCGCATAAGATCTTCGTTATAGCACAATTGAACATTTTACAGACATTTCCGATTGAACCGACATATCCAGCGGGAAACATTTGAATCGCACTGTAATGTGGATACTCGGCGGGTCCAGATTGAATCTAACTGTAATGTGGATACTCGGTGGTCCAGATTGAATCTAACTGTAATGTGGATACTCGGCGGGTCCAGATTGAATCTAACTGTAATGTGGATACTCGGCGGGTCCAGATTGAATCTAACTGTAATGTGGATACTCGGCGGTCCAGATTGAATCTAACTGTAATGTGGATACTCGGCGGGTCCAGATTGAATCTAACTGTAATGTGGATACTCGGCGGGTCCAGATTGAATCTAACTGTAATGTGGATACTCGACGGCCCAGATTGAATCTAACTGTAATGTGGATACTCGGCGGCCCAGATTGAATCTAACTGTAATGTGGATACTCGGCGGGTCCAGATTGAATCTAACTGTAATGTGGATACTCGGCGGGTCCAGATTGAATCTAACTGTAATGTGGATACTCGGCGGTCCAGATTGAATCTAACTGTAATGTGGATACTCGGCGGTCCAGATTGAATCTAACTGTAATGTGGATACTCGGCGGTCCAGATTGAATCTAACTGTAATGTGGATACTCGGCGGGTCCAGATTGAATCTAACTGTAATGTGGATACTCGGCGGTCCAGATTGAATCTAACTGTAATGTGGATACTCGGCGGCCCAGATTGAATCTAACTGTAATGTGGATACTCGGCGGTCCAGATTGAATCTAACTGTAATGTGGATACTCGGCGGCCCAGAATGAATCTAACTGTAATGTGGATACTCGGCGGCCCAGATTGAATCTAACTGTAATGTGGATACTCGGCGGCCCAGATTGAATCTAACTGTAATGTGGATACTCGGCGGCCCAGATTGAATCTAACTGTAATGTGGATACTCGGCGGTCCAGATTGAATCTAACTGTAATGTGGATACTCGGCAGATTGGCCCAGATTGAATCTAACTGTAATGTGGATACTCGACGGTCCAGATTGAATCTAACTGTAATGTGGATACTGGGCGGCCCAGATTGAATCTAACTGTAATGTGGATACTCGGCGGTCCAGATTGAATCTAACTGTAATGTGGATACTCGGCGGTCCAGATTGAATCTAACTGTAATGTGGATACTCGGCGGTCCAGATTGAATCTAACTGTAATGTGGATACTCGGCGGCCCAGATTGAATCTAACTGTAATGTGGATACTCGGCGGCCCAGATTGAATCTAACTGTAATGTGGATACTCGGCGGCCCAGATTGAATCTAACTGTAATGTGGATACTCGACGGCCCAGATTGAATCTAACTGTAATGTGGATACTCGGCGGTCCAGATTGAATCTAACTGTAATGTGGATACTCGGCGGCCCAGATTGAATCTAACTGTAATGTGGATACTCGACGGCCCAGATTGAATCTAACTGTAATGTGGATACTCGACGGCCCAGATTGAATCTAACTGTAATGTGGATACTCGGCGGCCCAGATTGAATCTAACTGTAATGTGGATACTCGGCGGTCCAGATTGAATCTAACTGTAATGTGGATACTCGACGGCCCAGATTGAATCTAACTGTAATGTGGATACTCGGCGGCCCAGATTGAATCTAACTGTAATGTGGATACTCGGCGGCCCAGATTGAATCTAACTGTAATGTGGATACTCGGCGGCCCAGATTGAATCTAACTGTAATGTGGATACTCGACGGCCCAGATTGAATCTAACTGTAATGTGGATACTCGGCGGTCCAGATTGAATCTAACTGTAATGTGGATACTCGGCGGCCCAGATTGAATCTAACTGTAATGTGGATACTCGGCGGCCCAGATTGAATCTAACTGTAATGTGGATACTCGGCGGCCCAGATTGAATCTAACTGTAATGTGGATACTCGGCAGTCCAGATTGAATCTAACTGTAATGTGGATACTCGACGGCCCAGATTGAATCTAACTGTAATGTGGATACTCGGCGGTCCAGATTGAATCTAACTGTAATGTGGATACTCGGCGGCCCAGATTGAATCTAACTGTAATGTGGATACTCGGCGGCCCAGATTGAATCTAACTGTAATGTGGATACTCGGCGGGTCCAGATTGAATCTAACTGTAATGTGGATACTCGGTGGTCCAGATTGAATCTAACTGTAATGTGGATACTCGGGCCCAGATTGAATCTAACTGTAATGTGGTCCAGATTGAATCTAACTGTAATGTGGATACTCGGCGGGTCCAGATTGAATCTAACTGTAATGTGGATACGGCCCAGATTGACGGCCCAGATTGAATCTAACTGTAATGTGGATACGCGGCCCAGATTGAATCTAACTGTAATGTGGGCCCAGATTGAATCTAACTGTAATGTGGATACTCGGCGGGTCCAGATTGAATCTAACTGTAATGTGGATACTCGGCGGGTCCAGATTGAATCTAACTGTAATGTGGATACTCGGCGGTCCAGATTGAATCTAACTGTAATGTGGATACTCGGCGGTCCAGATTGAATCTAACTGTAATGTGGATACTCGGCGGTCCAGATTGAATCTAACTGTAATGTGGATACTCGGCGGGTCCAGATTGAATCTAACTGTAATGTGGATACTCGGCGGTCCAGATTGAATCTAACTGTAATGTGGATACTCGGCGGCCCAGATTGAATCTAACTGTAATGTGGATACTCGGCGGTCCAGATTGAATCTAACTGTAATGTGGATACTCGGCGGCCCAGAATGAATCTAACTGTAATGTGGATACTCGGCGGCCCAGATTGAATCTAACTGTAATGTGGATACTCGGCGGCCCAGATTGAATCTAACTGTAATGTGGATACTGTAATGTGGATACTCGGCGGCCCAGATTGAATCTAACTGTAATGTGGATACTCGGCGGTCCAGATTGAATCTAACTGTAATGTGGATACTCGGCGGCCCAGATTGAATCTAACTGTAATGTGGATACTCAGATTGAATCTAACTGTAATGTGGGCCCAGATTGAATCTAACTGTAATGTGGATACTCGGCGGCCCAGATTGAATCTAACTGTAATGTGGATACGGCGGCCCAGATTGAATCTAACTGTAATGTGGATACTCGGCGGCCCAGATTGAATCTAACTGTAATGTGGATACTCGGCGGCCCAGATTGAATCTAACTGTAATGTGGATACTCGGCGGCCCAGATTGAATCTAACTGTAATGTGGATACTCGGCCCAGGTCCAGATTGAATCTAACTGTAATGTGGATACTCGGCGGCCCAGATTGAATCTAACTGTAATGTGGATACTCGGCGGTCCAGATTGAATCTAACTGTAATGTGGATACTCGGCGGCCCAGATTGAATCTAACTGTAATGTGGATACTCGGCGGCCCAGATTGAATCTAACTGTAATGTGGATACTCGGCGGCCCAGATTGAATCTAACTGTAATGTGGATACTCGACGGCCCAGATTGAATCTAACTGTAATGTGGATACTCGGCGGCCCAGATTGAATCTAACTGTAATGTGGATACTCGCGGCCCAGATTGAATCCAGATTGAATCTAACTGTAATGTGGATACTCGGCGGTCCAGATTGAATCTAACTGTAATGTGGATACTCGGCGGTCCAGATTGAATCTAACTGTAATGTGGATACTCGGCGGTCCAGATTGAATCTAACTGTAATGTGGATACTCGGCGGAATCCAGATTGAATCTAACTGTAATGTGGATACTCGGCGGCCCAGATTGAATCTAACTGTAATGTGGATACTCGGCGGCCCAGATTGAATCTAACTGTAATGTGGATACTCGGCGGCCCAGATTGAATCTAACTGTAATGTGGATACTCGACGGCCCAGATTGAATCTAACTGTAATGTGGATACTCGGCGGTCCAGATTGAATCTAACTGTAATGTGGATACTCGGCGGCCCAGATTGAATCTAACTGTAATGTGGATACTCGACGGCCCAGATTGAATCTAACTGTAATGTGGATACTCGGCGGCCCAGATTGAATCTAACTGTAATGTGGATACTCGGCGGCCCAGATTGAATCTAACTGTAATGTGGATACTCTGTAATGTGGACGGCCCAGATTGAATCTAACTGTAATGTGGATACTCGGCGGTCCAGATTGAATCTAACTGTAATGTGGATACTCGGCGGCCCAGATTGAATCTAACTGTAATGTGGATACTCGGCGGTCCAGATTGAATCTAACTGTAATGTGGATACTCGGCGGCCCAGATTGAATCTAACTGTAATGTGGATACTCGTGGCGGCCCAGATTGAATCTAACTGTAATGTGGATACTCGGCGGCCCAGATTGAATCTAACTGTAATGTGGATACTCGGCGGTCCAGATTGAATCTAACTGTAATGTGGATACTCGGCGGCCCAGATTGAATCTAACTGTAATGTGGATACTCGGCGGCCCAGATTGAATCTAACTGTAATGTGGATACTCGGCGGCCCAGATTGAATCTAACTGTAATGTGGATACCCAGATTGAATCTAACTGTAATGTGGATACTCGGCGGCCCAGATTGAATCTAACTGTAATGTGGATACTCGGCGGCCCAGATTGAATCTAACTGTAATGTGGATACTCGGCGGCCCAGATTGAATCTAACTGTAATGTGGATACTCGGCGGCCCAGATTGAATCTAACTGTAATGTGGATACTCGGCGGCCCAGATTGAATCTAACTGTAATGTGGATACTCGACGGTCCAGATTGAATCTAACTGTAATGTGGATACTCGGCGGCCCAGATTGAATCTAACTGTAATGTGGATACTCGGCGGCCCAGATTGAATCTAACTGTAATGTGGATACTCGGCGGCCCAGATTGAATCTAACTGTAATGTGGATACTCGGCGGCCCAGATTGAATCTAACTGTAATGTGGATACTCGGCGGCCCAGATTGAATCTAACTGTAATGTGGATACTCGGCGGTCCAGATTGAATCTAACTGTAATGTGGATACTCGGCGGTCCAGATTGAATCTAACTGTAATGTGGATACTCGGGCAGGTCCAGATTGAATCTAACTGTAATGTGGATACTCGGCGGTCCAGATTGAATCTAACTGTAATGTGGATACTCGACGGCCCAGATTGAATCTAACTGTAATGTGGATACTCGGCGGCCCAGATTGAATCTAACTGTAATGTGGATACTCGGCGGCCCAGATTGAATCTAACTGTAATGTGGATACTCGGCGGCCCAGATTGAATCTAACTGTAATGTGGATACTCGGCGGCCCAGATTGAATCTAACTGTAATGTGGATACTCGGCGGTCCAGATTGAATCTAACTGTAATGTGGATACTCGGCGGCCCAGATTGAATCTAACTGTAATGTGGATACTCGGCGGCCCAGATTGAATCTAACTGTAATGTGGATACTCGGCGGCCCAGATTGAATCTAACTGTAATGTGGATACTCGGCGGCCCAGATTGAATCTAACTGTAATGTGGATACTCGGCGGCCCAGATTGAATCTAACTGTAATGTGGATACTCGGCGGTCCAGATTGAATCTAACTGTAATGTGGATACTCGGCGGCCCAGATTGAATCTAACTGTAATGTGGATACTCGGCGGCCCAGATTGAATCTAACTGTAATGTGGATACTCGGCGGCCCAGATTGAATCTAACTGTAATGTGGATACTCGGCCCAGATTGAATCTAACTGTCCAGATTGAATCTAACTGTAATGTGGATACTCGGCGGTCCAGATTGAATCTAACTGTAATGTGGATACTCGGCGGGCCCAGATTGAATCTAACTGTAATGTGGATACTCGGCGGCCCAGATTGAATCTAACTGTAATGTGGATACTCGGCGGCCCAGATTGAATCTAACTGTAATGTGGATACTCGGCGGGTCCAGATTGAATCTAACTGTAATGTGGATACTCGGCGGCCCAGATTGAATCTAACTGTAATGTGGATACTCGGTCCAGATTGAATCCAGATTGAATCTAACTGTAATGTGGATACTCGGCGGCCCAGATTGAATCTAACTGTAATGTGGATACTCGGCGGCCCAGATTGAATCTAACTGTAATGTGGATACTCGGCCCAGATTGAATCCAGATTGAATCTAACTGTAATGTGGATACTCGGCGGTCCAGATTGAATCTAACTGTAATGTGGATACTCGGCGGCCCAGATTGAATCTAACTGTAATGTGGATACTCTAACTGTAATGTGGCGGTCCAGATTGAATCTAACTGTAATGTGGATACTCGGCGGCCCAGATTGAATCTAACTGTAATGTGGATACTCGGCGGCCCAGATTGAATCTAACTGTAATGTGGATACTCGGCGGCCCAGATTGAATCTAACTGTAATGTGGATACTCGGCGGCCCAGATTGAATCTAACTGTAATGTGGATACTCGGCGGTCCAGATTGAATCTAACTGTAATGTGGATACTCGGCGGCCCAGATTGAATCTAACTGTAATGTGGATACTCGACGGTCCAGATTGAATCTAACTGTAATGTGGATACTAATGTGGGCCCAGATTGAATCTAACTGTAATGTGGATACTCGGCGGCCCAGATTGAATCTAACTGTAATGTGGATACTCGGCGGCCCAGATTGAATCTAACTGTAATGTGGATACTCGGCGGCCCAGATTGAATCTAACTGTAATGTGGATACTCACGGCCCAGATTGAATCTAACTGTAATGTGGATACTCGGCGGCCCAGATTGAATCTAACTGTAATGTGGATACTCGGCGGCCCAGATTGAATCTAACTGTAATGTGGATACTCGGCGGCCCAGATTGAATCTAACTGTAATGTGGATACTCGGCGGCCCAGATTGAATCTAACTGTAATGTGGATACTCGGCGGCCCAGATTGAATCTAACTGTAATGTGGATACTCGGCGGCCCAGATTGAATCTAACTGTAATGTGGATACTCGGCGGCCCAGATTGAATCTAACTGTAATGTGGATACTCGGCGGCCCAGATTGAATCTAACTGTAATGTGGATACTCGGCGGCCCAGATTGAATCTAACTGTAATGTGGATACTCGGCGGTCCAGATTGAATCTAACTGTAATGTGGATACTGCCCAGATTGAATCTAACTGTAATGTGGATACTCGGCGGCCCAGATTGAATCTAACTGTAATGTGGATACTCGGCGGCCCAGATTGAATCTAACTGTAATGTGGATACTCGGCGGCCCAGATTGAATCTAACTGTAATGTGGATACTCGGCGGCCCAGATTGAATCTAACTGTAATGTGGATACTCGGCGGCCCAGATTGAATCTAACTGTAATGTGGATACTCGGCGGCCCAGATTGAATCTAACTGTAATGTGGATACTCGGCGGTCCAGATTGAATCTAACTGTAATGTGGATACTCGGCGGCCCAGATTGAATCTAACTGTAATGTGGATACTCGGCGGCCCAGATTGAATCTAACTGTAATGTGGATACTCGGCGGTCCAGATTGAATCTAACTGTAATGTGGATACTCGGCGGCCCAGATTGAATCTAACTGTAATGTGGATACTCGGCGGTCCAGATTGAATCTAACTGTAATGTGGATACTCGGCGGCCCAGATTGAATCTAACTGTAATGTGGATACTCGGCGGCCCAGATTGAATCTAACTGTAATGTGGATACTCGGCGGCCCAGATTGAATCTAACTGTAATGTGGATACTCGGCGGCCCAGATTGAATCTAACTGTAATGTGGATACTCGGCGGCCCAGATTGAATCTAACTGTAATGTGGATACTCGGCGGTCCAGATTGAATCTAACTGTAATGTGGATACTCGGCGGCCCAGATTGAATCTAACTGTAATGTGGATACTCGGCGGCCCAGATCTAATGTAATGTGGATACTGCGGCCCAGATTGAATCTAACTGTAATGTGGATGCGGCCCAGATTGAATCTAACTGTAATGTGGATACTCGGCGGCCCAGATTGAATCTAACTGTAATGTGGATACTCGGCGGCCCAGATTGAATCTAACTGTAATGTGGATACTAACTGCGGCCCAGATTGAATCTAACTGTAATGTGGATACTCGGCGGCCCAGATTGAATCTAACTGTAATGTGGATACTCGGCGGCCCAGATTGAATCTAACTGTAATGTGGATACTCGGCGGCCCAGATTGAATCTAACTGTAATGTGGATACTCAGATTGAATCTAACTGTAATGTGGCCCAGATTGAATCTAACTGTAATGTGGATACTCGGACGGCCCAGATTGAATCTAACTGTAATGTGGATACTCGCCCAGATTGAATCTAACCCAGATTGAATCTAACTGTAATGTGGATACTCGGCGGCCCAGATTGAATCTAACTGTAATGTGGATACTCGGCGGCCCAGATTGAATCTAACTGTAATGTGGATACTCGGCGGCCCAGATTGAATCTAACTGTAATGTGGATACTCGGCGGCCCAGATTGAATCTAACTGTAATGTGGATACTCGGCGGCCCAGATTGAATCTAACTGTAATGTGGATACTCGGCGGCCCAGATTGAATCTAACTGTAATGTGGATACTCGGCGGTCCAGATTGAATCTAACTGTAATGTGGATACTCCAGATTGAATCTAACTGTAATGTGGATACTCGACGGCCCAGATTGAATCTAACTGTAATGTGGATACTCGGCGGCCCAGATTGAATCTAACTGTAATGTGGATACTTTGCGGTCCAGATTGAATCTAACTAATGTGGATACTCGGCGGTCCAGATTGAATCTAACTGTAATGTGGATACTCGACGGCCCAGATTGAATCTAACTGTAATGTGGATACTCGGCGGCCCAGATTGAATCTAACTGTAATGTGGATACTCGGCGGCCCAGATTGAATCTAACTGTAATGTGGATACTCGGCAGTCCAGATTGAATCTAACTGTAATGTGGATACTCGGCGGCCCAGATTGAATCTAACTGTAATGTGGATACTCGGCAGTCCAGATTGAATCTAACTGTAATGTGGATACTCGGCGGTCCAGATTGAATCTAACCAGATTGAATCTAACTGTAATGTGGATACTCGGCGGCCCAGATTGAATCTAACTGTAATGTGGATACTCGGCGGCCCAGATTGAATCTAACTGTAATGTGGATACTCGGCGGCCCAGATTGAATCTAACTGTAATGTGGATACTCGGCGGCCCAGATTGAATCTAACTGTAATGTGGATACTCGGCGGCCCAGATTGAATCTAACTGTAATGTGGATACTCGGCGGCCCAGATTGAATCTAACTGTAATGTGGATACTTGCGGCCCAGATTGAATCTAACTGTAATGTGGATACTCGGCGGCCCAGATTGAATCTAACTGTAATGTGGATACTCGGCGGCCCAGATTGAATCTAACTGTAATGTGGATACTCGGCGGTCCAGATTGAATCTAACTGTAATGTGGATACTCGGCGGCCCAGATTGAATCTAACTGTAATGTGGATACTCGGCGGCCCAGATTGAATCTAACTGTAATGTGGATACTCGGCGGCCCAGATTGAATCTAACTGTAATGTATACTGCCCAATTGTGGATACTCGGCGGCCCAGATTGAATCTAACTGTAATGTGGATACTCGGCAGCCCAGATTGAATCTAACTGTAATGTGGATACTCGGCGGCCCAGATTGAATCTAACTGTAATGTGGATACTCGGCAGTCCAGATTGAATCTAACTGTAATGTGGATACTCGGCGGCCCAGATTGAATCTAACTGTAATGTGGATACTAACTGGCGGCCCAGATTGAATCTAACTGTAATGTGGATACTCGGCGGTCCAGATTGAATCTAACTGTAATGTGGATACTCGGCGGCCCAGATTGAATCTATCTGTAATGTGGATACTCGGCGGCCCAGATTGAATCTAACTGTAATGTGGATACTCGACGGCACAGATTGAATCTAACTGTAATGTGGATACTCGGCGGTCCAGATTGAATCTAACTGTAATGTGGATACTCGGCGGCCCAGATTGAATCTAACTGTAATGTGGATACTCGGCGGTCCAGATTGAATCTAACTGTAATGTGGATACTCGGCGGCCCAGATTGAATCTAACTGTAATGTGGATACTCGACGGCACAGATTGAATCTAACTGTAATGTGGATACTCGGCGGTCCAGATTGAATCTAACTGTAATGTGGATACTCGGCGGTCCAGATTGAATCTAACTGTAATGTGGATACTCGGCGGCCCAGATTGAATCTAACTGTAATGTGGATACTCGGCGGTCCAGATTGAATCTAACTGTAATGTGGATACTCGACGGCCCAGATTGAATCTAACTGTAATGTGGATACTCGGCGGCCCAGATTGAATCTAACTGTAATGTGGATACTCGGTGGTCCAGATTGAATCTAACTGTAATGTGGATACTCGGCGGCCCAGATTGAATCTAACTGTAATGTGGATACTCGGCGGCCCAGATTGAATCTAACTGTAATGTGGATACTCGGCGGTCCAGATTGAATCTAACTGTAATGTGGATACTCGGCGGTCCAGATTGAATCTAACTGTAATGTGGATACTCGGCTGTCCAGATTGAATCTAACTGTAATGTGGATACTCGGCGGTCCAGATTGAATCTAACTGTAATGTGGATACTCGGCGGTCCAGATTGAATCTAACTGTAATGTGGATACTCGGCGGTCCAGATTGAATCTAACTGTAATGTGGATACTCGGCAGTCCAGATTGAATCTAACTGTAATGTGGATACTCGGCGGTCCAGATTGAATCTAACTGTAATGTGGATACTCGGCGGTCCAGATTGAATCTAACTGTAATGTGGATACTCGGCGGTCCAGATTGAATCTAACTGTAATGTGGATACTCGGCGGCCCAGATTGAATCTAACTGTAATGTGGATACTCGGCGGTCCAGATTGAATCTAACTGTAATGTGGATACTCGGCGGTCCAGATTGAATCTAACTGTAATGTGGATACTCGGCGGCCTAGATTGAATCTAACTGTAATGTGGATACTCGGCGGCCCAGATTGAATCTAACTGTAATGTGGATACTCGGCGGCCCAAAATGAATCTAACCGAAGCCTATGTGACAATGGGCACAGGGACCTCAAATGACAAAGAAATGAATGGGGCTAGTACATTATGGGCAAGTAGACTTCAGCTTGCTATCCACGTCACATAACTCCTCATGAAGAGGATGTGTTATTTAATAGCTCAGCATCCCCCTGTGTCCCCCCAGGTGTCGGATCGTTGTGACTATGTGTTTGTTAATGGGAAGGAGACGAGGGGGAGGATGAGGATGGTGCTCAACTTCACTTACAGCTACCTGAGTGCCCAACTGGAGATGAGTGTGTGGATGCCCCGCCTCCCCCTGCTTATCGACATAGCCAACCCCGAACTCAGCCAGATCAAGGGCTGGAGAGTCCCCGTGGCCGCCGGCACCAAGAGGTATGGTTTTGCTTTTAATAACAACTCTCCACATACCAATGTTGGCCACATACCAATGTAAGCCTTTGTCAATACTATTTAGAAATCCACAGAGAGAGCTGATTAGAGAGCTGATGCCAAGACCTGCTGTAGCAAGGCTGGAGTTTGGCATTCATGAAGGATTCAAAGAAGGATCTGATTGACAGTTTATTCGCACAAAACTTAATAACAAATCATCACAAGAGCCACTAGCAGTGACCCACTGCATAGTGACAAAGGATGAAATCCAAAACCATTATTTGACAAATCTAAGTAGGAGTCCTAAAGCGGGTTTGTTTAGAAGCCTCATAGACTGGAGCTGTGCTGTTCAGACAGATAGATGATTCCAATAATACAGTAGGTACTATGAGAGAGAGGGTAGGGAATATAAATCTTCCAGTTTATCAGCCTTGACTAATGCATGTTGCTGTACTCTCTCGTGTCTTTGGCTATGCCGGATTAAGTGATATGACATGCTATTCTATAAAATAATTTATCCGTAATGAATATCACCTGATTGAGCTCATCGTGTAAATGTAATTAACTAGAGAGCTGGACACCACAAAATAATATTTATAGAGCTGTTATCTTCCGAATAAACTCTTAAAGACCGAGTAATATTTTACATCACTAGCAGTCAATATCAATCGCCATCTTAATTCAGTCTCATCTGAAAGTTGTAAATTATTTTATCTGCACAAACCCTGGCTAACAAGTTGAATCAGCAATACAAAATTGGGTTTAACTATTTATTTACTAAATACCTAACTGATCACACAGACTTACACATACACACAATTAATCATAACTTGATTACAAATTACGTCATAAAGGAAAACGTCCCTAGCGGGCGGAACAGATATGACAGCTTGTTACACAAAAGAAAAGGGTCTGGATTGAGTGAAGGAGCGGGAAGACTGAGGAACAAAAGGTGAAGCTGTGCTATCGTAAATACAGTATCATATGCATTCTAAATTACCGCCCATTTGGAAAAGGAAAATGCAATAAATATTTACTCTGAGCTGCGCTTCAGTAGGTTGGTGGTAGATGGGAAGGTCGTGTTGCCAAACCGAGTCCTTTGTCCTTTAAAGAATGTCTCTTGTGGTCAATTGTATACGTTGTAGTAACGTCGTTGTGTGGTAGACGGGGTACTCTGTCTGTTCCTTCCTAACCTGCATTTGCAGCAGGGGTTGCTAACTCAACGGCTAGGAGGTATCACTTCTGTAGTGAATACAACTTCAAAGTTCATACCATTCACAACCAAAGCTCACGCTGATGTTGGCTTCGTTCTGTAGTTATTATCTGAACCATTCTGACATAAGACCGTCGTCCTTCATCCCCGGAACAGGAAGTTATGTTGTCGTCAAGGCTTTATATAGGAAGGGAGAAAAGGGGTGTGTTTCATAGTTTACAACTTCTGTCTCTTCACATGGGCGGGCTACTGAGTGAGCAGCCCTATCTTATGAACCTACATCACACATTTTAGAAGCTAAAATCACATTTCATCCCATCACAAATAATTTAATATTCAAACATTTAAATTGAACAACAATTCCATGTGAATCCGATAACTCGGATACAGACTTTCCACTGTAGAGTTTATGTCATCTTATCATTGATGAGAATGTCTCAGATGACAACCGAACTGACATCATATTCATTAAGTACCACCGCATATGTTCAATTGTTCGGATTACCAGAATATAGTTAATTTCCCCCCACCTACTGATGTTCCCAGAATCTCTATGTTAACCAAGGGTTTTGCAAATGTAACCTCAGTAGAGTAGAGAGAGGAAAAAGGGGGAAAGAGGTATTTATGACTGTCATACACCTACCCCCCAGGTCAACGTCATGACAACTCTATAATAATAATCTATCATCACATCACTGTTAGTTACATTAGTGTGTTATTCCCCGTAGAAGGGACATAGACTTGCTCTCAGAAAACAGGTCAGTAGGGTCTCACTCAATACTGAGCGTCTTACCGCTGCCTGGTTCTTACTCAATACACTGAGGTGGATGGATGGATTGTGTAGGGTGTTGTTGTTTTCTCTGGAGCTACACTGTATGTTTGCATGGCTATGGTTGGTGTCAGAGATAGCTACCCAAACCCATTCAACACTCAGATTTTTCTTGAACGTCTTCCAGCTGGCAGTTTACTCGTAAGAGTATACAATTAAGTGTTGTTTCCTCAGGACCAGCTGGGACAGTGAGGAAGAGGAGGAGATAAGGAAGAGCAGAGGCTGCATGCTACAGTACCAACACACCGTGGTCAGGGTGCTCACACCCTTTGTGGCCGAGCCGTCGGACCCATCTCCAGACCCCATGGTAGGGGGATTGGGGGGGTCTCTGGAGACTTTCCTGGGGCCAGACTGGCAGGTGGATGTCACCAGGCTGGTGCGCTACTCTCTCAGGGTGGGAGACCAATCTATAGCCAGACTACATGCTGGGACAGTACTGCAGGGACGCGCTGCAGGGACCACCACTCTACAGGTAATGTGTGTATGTTTGTGTGTGTGCATGTGTGTGTTTGTTTGTGTGTGTGCATGTGTGTATTTGTTTGTGTGTATTCTAATGTGTGTGTATAATGTTGTAGGTGATGTCTCCTCTGTCTGACTCGATCCTGGCTGAGCGGATGGTCAGGGTTCTGGAAGACAAAGTGAGTGTGACAGAGCTGGGAGTGCAGCTGGTCTCTGGCCTTTCTCTGTCTCTCCAGCTCAGCCCAGGGAGCAATATGGCCATCATTGCCACGGCTACAATACAGGAAGTCATGCAGAGACCCAAAGAGGTAAATAGACAAATTATGTAATATCAAACCTGATTCAAAACTATTATACAAAATAAAGTACATCCGGAGAACAAGCCCCAACTTCACATTGTGCCATTCTGAAGCTGAGGGGGGAATGATTAGCAATCGTGGAAAACCTGTACCCTCAAAGCTCTTCACAGATATTTAGCAAGAAAATAATACATTTCACAGTGAATAACAGTAACCTGCTAGCCTAGCAGCATGTGGTTTGTCCCTGCGATTCCTGTGTGTGTGAGTAAATAGTGTCCACAGCTCAGGACTGTAGTACTGTGGCCACGCTGTGAGCCAGACAGAGTGCATGGACGCAGTTTAACAGCTCACACATTAGCCGTGGCAGCATGCCCATTCAAAAACACTTCCCAAACTGTGAGTGGGGATACCATTAGGCAGTAGTCCATACTCTATAACCAGCACTATGACAGCCATGTGCTGCCAGGGGCCTGGCCAATCGCTAATTTGACCCAGTCAATACTCAACCTATTAGAACGGGGTTAGTGCACATGCCCATTTGTTTCTATGATGGGTCATGTACAGTACAATTCCAAGCTATGCAAATGTATTTCACCTCAGAATATAGGCCATGCCTCTGGCTTCAATCGTTCATTATCAGCTAACAGCTCTATGGTTCTATTGGACTGACTGTGGTGGGAGTAATTCATTTACATTGCACCCTCTGGTAGCTAGTGCTAATGGTTTGTATTCTCCATCTATACTGATATTGATCCCCTGTGGTTAAATTGAGTTTCACACCATGATGTGATAGGACTGTGGTCTGTGATACAATAGCCCCCAAGCTAATTATAGTGAGATTAACAGAGGCAATTCATAGATACCGACAAAATTAGGGATTAGCTATCATGTCAACCCAATGGACAAAACGCTAATGCAGGAATTGAAATAACTGTGTAATTGTGAATCATTGGGTTGCATGAGAATCCTGTAGAAATATGCTAAATCCTATCAGCTCCTGCTTTACCACCTACTCTTATGCATTAACACATCTATTTATGAGAGGGAATATTTGGAAATTAATTGATGTTCTGTATGTCTGACCCTCTGCACATGGAGAGAATATTGATTTCCTGAATGTATTTTCACCTATTTTAGAGAATTCCAAGCCCTCTCCTTATCCTGTCTCTGTGTTATTTCCGTGTTTAGGAGGCAATGGTCAGCTGCTGGATCCAGTTCAGTGACGGCTCAGTGACCCCTCTGGACCTCTTTGACCGCAGCGTCTACTCCCTGACTGTGACCTCCGGGGACAAGAGTGTGGCAACCGTGCGCCGGACCCCCCAGTCAGCATTTGTGGTGGCGGAGGGTGAGGGTCAGGGGGTGCTGGTGAAAGCTGAGCTGAGGATCTGTGAGGAGTGCCAGAAGTCTAAGAGGAAGAGCAAGCTGGTGGTGGGCAATGGGCTTCTTAGGGTCACTTTCCAGAAAGGCAGCAGGATGGACGGAGGGGTCACTGGTCGTGGTGCTACTGGCTATGGCGGTGAAGGTTCAGAGTCAGAGGTAGAGCCTGAGCCAGTCGTGACATCACCACAGGAACTCACGCCAGTTGTGACCTCACCACGGGCTCTGATCGAGGGGGACGGAGACAGACGCTCGTTCAGGAGCACCGTGCCAGACAGCCAGGACAGCACTGTAACTGATGTCACCACGTCAACAGCCAGGGATCAGCAAGTTGCTGGAGGTGGCATTTCTACCATCAGAGAGGGCATCAGCAGCACCACCACCAACACTGACAGTAGTACCACCACCAGGGGAAAACCTGGCACGGACAAACCTCAGGTATCTGGCAGACCTGGCAGGGACAGAAGCCTGGGCAGAGGACAGGAGCTGAGGAGAGACTGGCGGAACGTGGTGGAAAACCCCAACCAGAAGAAAGAGATGCCCAAAGCAGAGGCACCACCCCAGAAAGAGCAGCCCAAGCCGCCCCAGATGGTGGAGAGTGACCTGGTGAAGACGTTCAAAGCCATGTCAGACCTGGAGATAGGCATCTTTGCGCTGGTGGGAGTCTCTGTCCTTGCTATCCTGGCCTTCTTTCTCAACTGCGCCTCCTATAATCTCTGCTTCCGGATCAACAAGACCCCCGCCCAGGGCAACCCAGACCCCAACGGCCCCAAGGAGCACAGGCACGACTGGGTGTGGCTGGGGACCAGCACAGGGCCAGCGCCGGACAACCCACCCCAGGTCTCCACCATCATACGGGAGAACCACGGCTCTATTGAGTCCCACTGCAGCCTGCAGAGACAATGCTCCACAGATAGCCACAGGGCTCTGGAGAGCAGCCTGAGTATGAGTGCTATCCCAGAGAGGACTGCCACCTTGGGTAGGAGGAGCAGCTCCCAGCAGGTTCCCACCCTGGACCCCATGGCTCAGGGTTCAGCCACCCTCCTAGCCAAGCCAACCCGCAGCGATCCACTCCACTCCCCCACCAGCAAGAGGAATCAGGTCCAGTTCACCACCTTCACCACACTGGACGTTAAGCACTTGGCTGCCCTGAAGAGGAACGGAGTGGACTTTAACTGGGCCAGTCAGGCTGGGGGAGCTGGGGAGCCCAAGGGGCCTCTACCTGACATGCTATGGCCTGTAGTCACACCCCTGGGCCAACCACAGTGATACTCCACATGGGTTCTGTGTGTGTGTGTGTGTGTGTGTGTGTGTGTGTGTGTGTGTGTGTGTGTGTGTGTGTGTGTGTGTGTGTGTGTGTGTGTGTGTGTGTGTGTGTGTGTGTGTGTGTGTGTGTGTGTGTGTGTGTGTGTGTGTGTGTGTGTGTGTGTGTGTGTGTGTCTGTGTTCTGACCCTGTTTAAGTGTTTAAATGTGTACAACTTAGTGAGGATACACTTTCTAGTACACATAGAGTATACACATATTAATAGGTGTAAGGTCTCTTCCTTTCCATTAAGTCACACACATGACCAAATTACCAAATTAATGACCAGACCTCATTAATACGGGATGGTGAAAAGTGTTGTATGCTTATAACTGTAAATAATGTACTGTATATTTCTACAGATAGTTGTTTACACATTTCTAACTGTTTAAATGCATTTAATTACTGTTTCATTTCATGTCACTTTTGAACATTTGTATGAGAAAATGCATCATGATGTATTTGTATGTGGTTATACACTTTCCAGGCTTTGTATATGTCCTAAACAGAATAGCTTAGAGTTTGTTCAATTTGTTAGAGAAAATGCAATATTTCTAAAATATATTGGTGCTCTGACAAATGGTGCACTGTGTGTGCAATACTATTGCCTTTTTTAAGGCTGAAAAGGGATGTTAAATATAGTGGAACTGAAAGCGTTTTAGCAAAATCAAATGTTAAAATCTGTTCATAAAAAGGAACAGGCCTTCCTGTGATATCGGGTGCTGTAGGTGGCCTGGAGGGCAGGTAGTTTGCCCCCAGTAATGGGTTGGTTGCCATACCAGCCCAACAATATGCTTTTAATTGTGCATCTGTAAAAATATGTGAGGGTTTTAGGTGACAAGACAAATTTCTTTAGCCTCCTGAGATTGAAGAGGCTCTGTTGCGCCTTCTTCACCACACTGTCTGTGTGGGTGGTCCATTTCAGTTTGTCAGTGATGTGTACACCAAGGAACTTGAAGCTTTCCACCTTCTCCACTGCGGCTCCGTCGATGTAGATGGGGGCTGCACTCTCTGCTTTTTCCCGAAGTCCACAATCATCTTCTTTGTTTCGTTGAAATTGAGTGAAAGGTTGTTTTCCTGGCATCACACTCCCAGATCCCTCACCTCCTCCCTGTAGTCTCGTTATCGTTGGTAATCAAGCCTACTACTGTTGTGTCATCTGCAAACTTAATGATTGTGTTGGAGGCGTGCTTGGCCACGCAGTCATGGGTGAACAGGAGGGAGTTGAGCACACACCCTCGTAGGGCCCCAGTATTGAGGATCAGCGGAGTGGACGTGTTGTTTCCTACCTTCACCACCTGGGGGCGGCCCATCAGGAAGTCCAGGACCCAGTTACACAGGGCAAAGTTCATACCCAGGGCCTGAAGCTTAATGATGAGCTTGGAGGGTACTATGGTGTTGAATGCTGAGCTATAGTCAATAAACAGCCTTCTTACATAGGTGTTCCTCTTGTCCAGATGGGATAGGGTAGTGTGCATAGTGATGGCGATTACATCGTCTATGGATCTATTGGGACAGTAAGTAAATTGAAGTGGGTCTAGGGTGGCAGGTAAGGTAGAGGTGATATGATCCTTTACTCATCTCTCAAAGCACTTCATGATGACAAAGGTGAGTGCTACGGGGCGATACAACCTCAGGAACAATTTTGGCCATCTTGAAGCATGTGGGGACAGCAGACTGGGATAGGGGGATATTGAATATGCCCGTAAACACACCAGCCAGCTGGTCTGCGCATGCTCTGGGGACGCGGCTAGGGATGCTGTCTGGGCCGGCAGCCCTGCGAGGGTTAACACGTTTAAATGTTTGACTCACGTCGACTATGGAGAAGGAGCAGTTAGCAGGCTGCATCGGGGGCACTGTGTTATTCTCAAAGCATGCAAAGAATGTGTTTAGCCTGTCTGGAAGCAAGACATCGGTATCGGTGACGTGGCTGGTTTTCCTTTTGTAGTCCGTGATTGTCTGTAGTCCCTGCCACATACGTCTCGTGTCTGAGCCGTTGAATTGAGACTCCACTTTCTCTCTATACTGATGTTTATATTGTTTGATTGCCTTGTGGAGTGAATAACTACACTGTTTATATTCTGCCATATTACCAGTCGCCTTGCCATGGTTAAATGCGATGGTTCGCACTTTCAGTTTTGCGCGAATGCTACCATCTATCCTTGGTTTCTGGTTAGGGTAGATTTTAATAGTCACCGTGGGTACTACATCTCCTATACACTTTCTTATGAACTCACACACCGTATCCGCGTATGCGTCTAGATTATTTTCAAAAAGCTACCTGGGAATATATCCCAGTCCATGTGATAAAAACAATCCTGAAGTGTGGATTGCGATTGGTCAGATCAGCGTTGAATAGTACAGGCACTTCCTGTTTGAGTTTCTGCCTATAGGACGGGAGGAGCCAGATTGAGTTGTAGACAGATTTGCCAAAAGGGATTTGCTTTGTTAAAACCCCCAGCTACAATACATTCACCCTCAGGATTTGTTGTTTCCAGTTTGCATAAAGTCCAGTGAAGTTCTTTGAGGGCCGTCGAGGTTTCGGCTTGACGTGGGATGTAAACAGCCGTGGCAATGACGGCGGAGAATTCTCTTGGGAGATAATATGGTCAACTTTTAATTGTGAGGTATTCTAGGTCGGGTGAACAAAATTACTTGAGTTACTGTATGTTCCTAGAATTACACCATGAGTCGTTAATCATGAAACACACCCCTCTGCCCTTCTGCTTCCCGGAGAGATATTTATTCCTGTCTGCACAATGTACTGAGAATCCTGCTGGCTTTACCGACTCTGACAGAGTATCCCAAGAGACCATGTTCCGTGAAACAAAGTATGTTACAGGCCCGACGTCTCTCTGGAAAGAAATCCTTTCTCGCAGCTCATCAACTTTGTTATCCAAAGACTGAACATTAGCGAGAAATATACTCGGAAGCACTGGTGTGCGTGCCTCCTAAGTTGAACCAGCAGGCCGCCTCGAGTGCCTCTCCTCCGCCGGCAAAGTTTTGGGTCGGCCCCTGGAATAAGTTAAATTGCTCTGGAGAGAGTGAACAAAGGATCTGCTCCAGGGAAGTTGTATTCCTGGTCATAATGCTGGTAGTTCTGGTGAGTTACCGCCGCCTTAATATCCAATAATTCTTCCTGGCTGTATGTAATGACACAAAACATTTCCTGTGCTAACAATGTAAAAAATAGTACATAAAAAATACAAAAAAATACTGCAAAGTTTTCCAAGAGCTAGTCTTGATGCTGCCATCTCCATCGGCACCATCTTGCCCTGATACACTAGCCTATTAGTCACATTATGACTGAATTGTGATCATTGCCCTTGTGTAACTAACTTCACATAGCCCCCCAGAAGAAAGGCACACGGACACCCACACTTCAGGTTGACTCGGTTTTTATCTGCAGTAAAAGATATCAAACAGTGATGAAAGGCATTGACAGGATGATCACAGCCACACGTTCACTGCTCTCAGAATATCTCTCTCAGACTCAATCTACAAAGTGATTGTATAGTATACATGCTTTGTGTTTAGAACATAACAAAAATACAGAAAAGCATACCTGCAGTAAAAGATATCAAACAGTGATGACAGGCATTGACAGGATGGTCACAGCCACACGTTCAATGGTTAGGTAGGACACAAGATATATTTTAGATACGAGCAACAGTAGTGATACATACCCTCAGTGTGAAGATATTAATCCATAAATACAGAGCACAAGTACAACCCTTTTATATAAACCTTTTAAGTTAGTAAGAAAATAAACATTCACTTCATATTTCAATAAATCACCTGCTAGCAAATCACCTGCTGGAAATAGCTAGCGTGACATTGTACAGTAGTGCAGTGACCAACAGTGCTAGTTAGCTCATCATTAACATGGCTAGCTAAGACAGCAAAAACTTGGTTAACTTGCTGAAATAGGTCTTCAATACATTAATGGCAAAATAAATACATACATAGCCACATTCACTATTGACTAGGATAAATGAACCAGTTTTCCAAGGACACTATTGTGTTATACAGTTTTAAACCGTTTTTTTATATATATAAAGTGGAAAGGGACAAGAACCTGCTCCCAGAACAATACAACAATTCAAAGAAAACAATACAAAAACGGTAAGTCCGAAGACCTCTCGTATTACCAACTTTACTACAATGGCAGCAAATGTTTTTATGAATTCAGTAACACAAAATGGAAGGAAACTTTATTTATATCACCCCTTTTCCCGACGTGAATGTTTTCACCCACTACTCTACCGCAAACTGCGGCGTTCTTTGATAACTACATTGAGGTTAATGGAAACTCTACATTTTCACTTTGTCACCCTCACCCCTGCAGAATTCCATCAACCCATACAGACCTTAAAGACACATAACTAGGGCGGTCACATTAAACCTGTTAAAGAAATACCTGAAGGGTTAACCTTAGCCATGGGCTATCCATAGGACTGTACAAAACATTGTACAAAGTAATAATGTGTCTTTTACACATTTCCTTCACCCTTTCTGTCCCGTAACCTAAACTGTCACTTGCACTCAACACTGAATACACATAGCCTACTTAATACTCTGATATCCATTACATTCAACAGGACATTTTGGAGTGTTGCTATGGGCTCTGACATGTCAGGTTATCTGACAAGCATTTTCATGGCTTCAACGTGTCTCTTTACTGATCTAACAACCCTTCCGTACCTTGTACGTGTCACGCTACCCTCCCCTAAATTATTCTTAGAGCTTTGTGAATTGACTGTATTGTGGGACTTGTCCTTAACAATGTATTTTAGGGGATATAGTCTGCTGCTTCGGGCCTGCTCACTTGGGCCAACTTCACTGACCCTGATACTATTCTGGGTGGCCGATTTGCTTGTTTGAATTTGATCACTTGGGGCAAAGTCACTGACCCTTATACTGCTTTTGGAGGACGTTTCTATTTCATCAGCCAAGGACTGCAAGCTATCATCCTCAGAGTGGCAGGGGTCTCCTTCTGGGTCTCTGTCATTATTGCTCTGAAATTCGGAATGCTCAATGTGACCAGAGTCACTAGTTCCAGATGCCTACTCGCTTTCAGAATCTCCCATTGATTCGGTTTCTCCCTTACACTCTTGTTCTATCAACGAGGACCCGGAGGCGTCCATAGCCTCATCGACTACTTTTGAACTTAGGCTGCGGAGGTTCCAGATTGCAGTTCTCTGGTCATCACTGCCCCCATCCACATCTGGTAGTGGGTTTGGTTTCATAGTTCTGGCATCTGCAAAACTCTCCTCTGAAAGGATGGAGGGAACGGTTGTATCCTCAGCCTCTCCAATCGGAAGAAAGTTCACAGGAAGTAAGAAGTTGCGGTTTACAACCTTGCTCTTGTCTGTGGAAGGGTTGACTACTCTGTAGATGTGCAGATCTGGGTTGCTCCAGCTGATGACATAGACGGTAGATTCCCACACATCTGCCAATTTCCGTTAGCCAACAAGAAGGAATGGGACAAAGAGAACTTTGTCACCTACCTCCAGGGCACATCCTTTCATCGTCTTGTCATGTTCTCTTGCCTGCTTTTTCTGTGCCTTTGATGTGTTCTTCTGTGCGATACGCATGGCCTCCTGAAGATCTCTTTGAAAGGAGTCTACAAATTCGCTGTAACTCAAAATGGTCTCATCTCTCAGAACACTTCCAAACATGGCATCGACCGGTAGCTGTGGGGTCCGCCCAAGCATTAAGTAAAAAGGGGCGAACCCTGTCGTTGTCACGGTTTTCTGCATGGGAAAGAGAGTCAGACCAAAATGCGGCGTGGCTATTGAGATTCATGTTTAATGAAACAAAGTAAACACGAATCAAATACCAAAACAATAAACGTAACACGAAAACTAAAACAGCCTAATACTGGTGCAAAGTAACACAGACAGGAACAATCACCCACAAACACACAGTGAAACCCAGGCTACCTAAGTATGATTCTCAATCAGAGACAACCAATGACACCTGCCTCTGATTGAGAACCATAGTAGGCCGAAACATAGAAATACCCCAAAACATAGAAAAACAAACATAGACTGCCCACCCAATTCACGCCCTGACCATACTAAATAATGACAAAACAAAGGAAATAAAGGTCAGAACGTGACAGTCGTCTCATGTACGATACAGTTATATGCTCTTTCATCCTTGGAGGCAAGGCCTGAATCATATTCCCCAAAGTATGATTAATAATAATATAATAATAATATCTTTCTGTTTGCCCATTGCACATTGGGTGATATGGAGTTGTATGAGATTTCTTCACTCCTCCCAGGTCCATTAGCTCTGATATCAGCTTGCTCTTTAAGTTGGCCCCTTGGTCACATAAAAGACGCTGAGGAAAACCGTAAATACAGAAAAAGTTTTGTTTTCTGATTTGTACAAGGGAAGGTGTGAGCTACTTTGGTAAAATGGTCTGTTACTACTTGTATGTCAATACTCTCTCCATCCTTTCCTTCAGACGCCCAGAAATTGATACAGACCAACTCTAGTGGCGCACTTATCTTAATCGATTGAAGATGAGCTCTTGCCTCAAGTCTTCTTGACTTGCTCACAACACAGCATCTACATCTCATGACATAGTCTTTCACCTGTTCATCCATACCTACTCAAAACAACCTCTGTCTGATGGGGTGTAAAGGTTCTTGCTTGACCTTGGTGTGCAGCATCATCTTGTGTTCCCTTCAACACATCCGCCTTCAGGGACAAAGGTACAATGAACTGATATCTCTTATTTACGGTTTTGTCCTTTGATTTCCTGTACAATATTCCATCCTTGTATTCCAACTTCTCCCAATGTTTCAGAAGTTTCTGCACGTCCACTGTTTCATGTTCTCTTTCACAATGTGATGGTCTCCGTTTCCTCTCCACATAATAGGTAGCACGAGCCAATGTCTAATCTGCTTGCTGCTTCTCTTTGAGATCTCCTAGTGAAAAAGCGGGGAGCACTGGGTAACCTCCCTACAGATGTTGGGATAGCTGCATCAGAAGGACAGTGCACATGGATATGATACCCTTTTGGTACAAGCAGTTGTCTAGAAGTGCCTTCACTTCATCACCAGATACCTCAGTAGCCTTTGTACCTTGATTGGACCCTGTCATGCCACTGTTTGACAGGGCTTGGCAATTCACAGACAGCCGGAGCGTCTCTTGTACGTTCTCTGCTGTGACGTGTTGCGTGGAAACATATGTTCTGTGGCCCAAGTATGTATTTCAGATCAAAGTCATATGGGGCTAGCTTTTCCACCCACCTCTGCTCACAGGCATCAAGGTTAGGCTTTGTCAGTATGTGAGTGTGTTATTATCTGACAGGACAGTAAACTTGGCACCTTTTAGCCAGTGACAAAGTTTTTCACATACGGCCCATTTCAATGCAAGAAACTCTAGACGATGGGCTGGATATCTTGCTTGGGATTTGTTGAGGTATTTACTAGCAAACGCAATGGGTCTACTTTTACTCTCGCCCTCTGGGATCTGGCTCAGAACAGCGCATAGGCCGTCAACTGGAGCATCAGTCGAAAGTATGAAGGGTTTACTAAAGGCTGGATGCGCTAAAACTATAGCATTTATCACAGCTGCTTAAAACCTGTTAGGGCTCATGCGAATTTACGCAGCTTTTTGTTAAAAATCGCACGACATTTCAGCACCCTGCTACTCATGCCAGGAATATAGTATATGCATATGATTAGTAAATATCCATGCGCCACTTCAACCAACTGTTAAACGTGAACCACATTAAATGGGTTAAATGGGCCGAGGTTGCAATACCTACAGCTTCCACACGATGTCAACAGTCTTGTCATTTGTCTCGGATTTGTTTCTTGGTCAAACCGACACAAGGCAGCGCATTTTTTTCCGGTCTCCGACCGGATGTTTTGGTTGAGGAATATTTGGACACGATATCAGGACGTGGAGCTATTGAATATACATCGCCCCGTGATCATTTTGATAGATTATTAACGTTTACTAATACCTAAAGTTGCATTACAAAAGTATTTCTAAGTGTTTTGTGAAAGTTTATCGTCAACTTTTTTTATTTTAAAAAATTACGTTGCGTTATCAAACTCAGTTTTTTCCTTGATTACACAGTCTTCATAGATCGATATCTAGGCTATATATAGACCGATTTAATAGAAAAAAAAGACCCAATAGTGATGTTTATGGGACATCTAGGAGTGCCAAGAAAGAAGCTCGTCAAAGGTAATGAATGTTTTATATTTTATTTCTGCGTTTTGGGTAGCGCCGGCTACTGCAAAATCTGTCGTGTTAGGTGACGTTGCAGTATTTTGGGGGTACATGCTATCAGATAATAGCTTCTCATGCTTTCGCCGAAAAGCATTTTACAAATCTGACTTGGTGGATAGATTCACAACGAGTGTAGCTTTAATTCACTACCTTGAATGTGTATTTTAATGAAAGTTTAATGAAAGTTTGAGTTTTATCAAAAACTATAGGTGGCGCTCTGAAATTCCGCTGAGTGATGTTCCTGCATGGGAACTGTATTCTGCGTCATCCTTAAGAAGTTTTAACTCATCAAAGGCATGTTGACACTCACTCGTCCAGTCTTCAGGTGTCAGCCTCCGGGATGGCCTACTCTGAGTCTTGCCATTTTTATCTTTTTGCTTGGTTTTCTGTCCCGCTGTTAACCTGTTACTCCTACCCCCTACTTTTTCGAACATTCTGTTAAAAATCGCACAACATTTCAGCGCCCTGCTGCTCATGCCAGGAATATAGTATATGCATATGATTAGTATGTGTGGATAGAAAACACTCAGACGTTTATGAAACTGGTTAAATCACGGCTGTGACTATAACAGAATGTGTGTTTCATCGAAAAGCGCAGGAAAATCTGATCACTGAAAATGGAAATTGATTGATAAAGGCGAAGCACATTAAATGGGGCTGAGTTTGCAATACCTACAGCTTCCACACGATGTCAACAGTCTTGTCATTTGCCTAGGCTTTGTTTCTTGGTCAAATGAAAGAGTCAAGGTATTTGTTCAGGTCTCCGACCGGATATTTTGGTTGAGATTTACCCGGACATTATTTCCAGACGTACCCCATATAGAATATACATTGCCTCGTGATCAATTTGATCGCTTATTAACGTGTACTAATACCTAAAGTTGCATTACAAAAGTATTACGAAGTGTTTTGTGAAAGTTCATCGTCAACTTTTTTTATTTCAAAAAATGATGTTACGTTATAAGACGCTATTCTTTTTTGTTTATCACACAGTCTTCATAGATCGATATCTAGGCTATATATGGACCGATTTAATCGGAAAAAAAGACCCAATAGTGATTATGGGACATCTAGGAGTGCCAACAAAGAAGATGGTCAAAGGAAATCAATGTTTTATATTTTATTTGTGCGGTTTGTGTAGCGACGACTATGCTAATTATTTTGTTTACGTCCCCTGCGGGTCTTTTGGGGTGTTACATGCTATCAGATAATAGCTTCTCATGCTTTCGCCGAAAAGCATTTTAAAAATCTGACTTGTTGCCTGGATTTACAACGAGTGTAGCTTTAATTCAATACCCTGCATGTGTATTTTAATGAACGTTTGAGTTTTAACTAGTACTATTAGCATTTAGCGTAGCGCATTTGCATTTCCAGATGTCTAGGTGGGACGCCTGCGTGTCAGGTAGGAGCAAGAGGTTAAACAGTACAGTGGCTTGGTGGGAGTAATAGTTCATCATTCCGAGAAATGACTGGACCCTCTTCAGTCCAAGTGTTTTCCCATCCATCTCCATGAGATCAGTGGGTGTCATCTCATTGATTGCTGTCACTTTTCCCTCGTCAGTCTGGAGCCCATTTTGACATATCACATGGCCCAAGAATTTCACAGAACACCCAAGGAAGTGGCACTTCTTTGGGGCAAGCTTCAAGTTGTTGTTTGAGAGTCTACTGAAAACCAACTCCAACTGTTCAAGTGCTTCTTGTTCACTTTTACCAAATACCAATAAGTCATCTCGATAGCACAAAATGGAGAGATAGTTCTGATCCCCAAAGATTGACATCATCATCCTGGAAAACATACCTGGACTGTTGCAGAGGTCCTGAGCCATTCTGTTATATTCGAAAAGGCCAACTGGGTGGTAACGGCTGTGTATTTACAATCTTCTTTGTGTATGGGTATATTGTAATATTCCAACGTCAGATCCATTGTGCTGAAAAGGCAGTTTCCGCCCAATGACGCCAGGGCATCGGCTTGATTTGGTAGGGGATATGCATCCGTCTCAGTTCTCGTGTTGAGCCATCGGAAATCTGTACAGATTCTGAGTTCACCATTTGGTTTTCAGACAAGAACAAGGGGGGATGTCCACTCACTATTTGATTTCCTGAGGATGTCACGTTCTTCCATTTCCTCCAAGGTTTGTTTCATATTTTGGAAGTCACATGGTGGCAGTCTGAAAGGCCTCTCATCTCTCAGTCTTATTATATGCACAAAGTATTTTGATTCACCACAGTCCAAGCTGTCATATTTCACAAGCAGGTCTGCCATCTTGTTTTTCCATTCATCTGATATGTCACAGGAGGCAATGTCAACATCAGTCAGACCCATCTCTTTCAACACATCAGCATATGAGTATTTGTCTGCCTGTTCAGTCGTGGTTCCAGTCACATTGACCAACCACAGCAGCTGCTGTTTAACTCCAGGTCTTCCAATGCTATACAGGGGTATACATCTGCCAGTTTTGCATTACACTTCAGTGTAACCGGGCGATCTTGGAGATTAACCACCTTCATGTGGATCCATTTGTCACTCCACAATGGGCATACAGTACGACCCACTAACACACTCCTCTGTGCTGGTCGGAACGTTGTGGGCTCTACAATAACAGTACTGCCAATGGAAAAGGGCCCTTTTCCTTTTAGCCTACCCCAGACTAAGTGTTTTGGGGATAGTGTCACACACTGGCTGAGAACAACAGTGGCAACTTTCTTTCCTTGCCAACGGTCAACATTTTCCAGTATGCTTAGAAGTGCATCTGATTCATCATAAAGTCCATTGGCTGGTTGTAATATTGCTTTCCAATATCCCTCTGTACTTTTTAATTGATGGAGGACATGTTTCAGTACATTTGTTCCAATGATCACGTCATCAGTTTGCCCTGGCACAACTAAGACTGGCACCAGCATCTTGCAGTTCATTAATTCGATATGGAGCTCATATTCACATTTGGGATTGACCTCTTGCCCCCCACATCCAACGAGTACTACAGGTGTAGTAGACATTTTCGAGCTTTCAGTTAAGACATGTTTTCGAAGCAGATTAATTTAACATACAGGCCATTGAACCACTAACCAATGAGTCCTCTTAGTTCTACTGAACCTTGTATGGTCACTGGTGCATTGAGCAGACTTTCATTGGCAGTTATTCTCTGAGTACGTTGATATATCACATTTGTGTTGCCTTGATTTTTCTCTTTGTATGAAGACAGTTCTATTTCCGGATCAGTTTCCTTTATAGGGGCTGAGTTTAGCCACACCTTTCCACTCAAGGTGCAGACCCATTAGTATAAAGCTGGACTTTGATTTTGTGGCCGCTGCCCGACTGGTGCCTCTCTTCTAACCTCCTGCTTTCGTGGGCAGTCTATGGTTTGATGGCCAGGTATGTGACATTTGAAGCACAAGCGGTCATTAAGACAGTGAGACCGAGTGGAGTGAGCCACATCTTTACATATAGCACAAGGGAAGGAGGGAGACAGCTGTGCAGTTCTGCAGGGCCCTCTTGTGGTGCGGTGAGCAGCATTATAGTTTATAATAAACTGTTCTAGCAGTGTTACAAGTTTTGTCATTGTCAACTCCTTGAACCACTGAGGTAAGGACAAGACGCTCTGAGCTTTCCCCCTTGTAGCAGATCTGTCATTTTGGTGGCTGTCTATCAATTCCTGAACTTCACCCACTGTCCATTTCTCCCTAGGCTTGCATCCGAATGCCGTGTACAGTTCATGATTGGGGCAGTGCTTCACGAACATCATGACCGCATGACCCACATCATCCATCTGTCTGCCCTGTCTTTGTAGACATTCATTAGCAAGATCTGCTACTCGGTTAAGGCACACCCACTAGTCAAAGCAACTCTCCCCTTGAAGGTTTTGTTTCATAAAAATCTTGAAGCTGCGTAGTAGAGGAAATGGCCTCATCAAAATGCTGTTTTAAAATACTGAAAATAACCTCAGGGTCTCTGCTGATGTTCACAAGGGGGTTGTTGCAAATTCCTATCTTGACTAAAACCTTGGCCCTCCCCATGAACCTTTCCATAATTTCATTACCTTGCTCTGGCGTTTTGTAACCTTTCTTTAGCAAGAAAGTCTTAATCTTTTCCTGCCACACATACACCTCTGAAAGTGTAGCACCAGTATAGCATGTACACTGGGAAAGTGTCGGCGGCTAAACTTGGATGGAGTGTTAATACTTGCTGATTGATTTGAAACAATACTGTTACCAATCTCTTGACCCATCTGGTTGACTAAATCAAGCATAACACTCTGCTGCGTATGGTATTCATCATCATTGGACTGATGATCATCTCCATCACGCTGACCTGTTGTTTGATCAAAAACATCCTATTGTTCATTTACTGACGTTACCAGCACTCCCGGTAAAGCTATGCTCTACCAATCTAGCTATCTGAGCCCCTGTACCAATACCGGGGGTTACAATACCACAGTTAACTCCTCTATGTTGTAAGTCCTCACTCACCAGTAAAAGTGGTGGGTCACCATTGGGCTTGACCAGAGTACCTGGATTATTTTTGGTGTGGACATGTTATTCATGATGAAATTTTCAAGTGAATTTTCTTAAAGTTGACAGCTCTTCTCTGGAGCACTGCTGTATTCCCTGGTGATCAGCGATGGCTGATCTTGTAGATCCAGGTCACAGCACCAATTTTGTAACTAACTTCACATAGCCCACCAGAAGAAAGGCACATGGACACCCACACTTCAGGTTGACTCGGTTTTTATCTGCAGTAAAAGATATCAAACAGTGATGAAAGGCATTGACAGGATGATCACAGCCACACGTTCACTGCTCTCAGAATATCTCTCTCAGACTCAATCTACAAAGTGATTGTATAGTATACATGCTTTGTGTTTAGAACATAACAAAAATACAGAAAAGCATACCTGCAGTAAAAGATATCAAACAGTGATGACAGGCATTGACAGGACGGTCACAGCCACACGTTCAATGGTTAGGTAGGACACAAGATATCTTTTAGATACGATCAACAGTAGTGATACATACCCTCAGTGTGAAGATATTAATCCATAAATACAGAGCACAAGTACAACACTTTTATAGAAACCTTTTAAGGTAGTAAGAAAATAAACATTCACTTAAATTTAAATAAATCTCCTGCTGTCACGACTTTCGCTGAAGTTGTTCCCTCTCCTTGTTCGGGCGGTGTTCGGCGGTCGACGTCACCAACCTTCTAACCATCACTGATCCATTTTTCATTTTCCATTGGTTTTGTCTTCCATAACACCTGGTTCCAATACAATCAATTACATGCTGTGTATTTAACCCTCTGTTCCCCCTCATGTCCTTGTTGGAGATTGTTTATTGTAAGTGTTTGTGTACGTCTGTACTGGTGTGTATTTAACCCTCTGTTCCCCCTCATGTCCTTGTTGGTGATTGTTTAATGTAAGTGTTTGTGTACGTCTGTACTGGTGTGTATCTAACCCTCTGTTCCCCCTCATGTCCTTGTCGGTGATTGTTTATTGTAAGTGTATGTGTATGTCTGTACTGGTGTGTATTTAACCCTCTGTTCCCCCTCCTGTCCTTGTCGGTGATTGTTTATTGTAAGTGTATGTGTATGTCTGTACTGGTGTGTATTTAACCCTCTGTTCCCCCTCATGTCCTTGTCGGTGATTGTTTATTGTAAGTGTATGTGTATGTCTGTACTGGTGTGTATTTAACCCTCTGTTCCCCCTCATGTCCTTGTTGGTGATTGTTTATTGTAAGTGTATGTGTACGTCTGTACTGGTGTGTATTTAACCCTCTGTTCCCCCTCATGTCCTTGTCGGTGATTGTTTATTGTAAGTGTATGTGTACGTCTGTACTGGTGTGTATTTAACCCTCTGTTTCCCCTCATGTCCTTGTCGGTGGTTGTTTATTGTAAGTGTTTGTGTACGTCTGTACTGGTGTGTATTTAACCCTCTGTTTCCCCTCATGTCCTTGTCGGTGGTTGTTTATTGTAAGTGTATGTGTACGTCTGTACTGGTGTGTATTTAACCCTCTGTTTCCCCTCATGTCCTTGTCGGTGATTGTTTATTGTAAGTGTATGTGTACGTCTGTACTGGTGTGTATTTAACCCTCTGTTTCCCCTCATGTCCTTGTCGGTGATTGTTTATTGTAAGTGTATGTGTACGTCTGTACTGGTGTGTATTTAACCCTCTGTTCCCCCTCCTGTCCTTGTTGGTGATTGTTTATTGTAAGTGTATGTGTACGTCTGTACTGGTGTGTATTTAACCCTCTGTTCCCCCTCCTGTCCTTGTTGGTGATTGTTTATTGTAAGTGTATGTGTACGTCTGTACTGGTGTGTATTTAACCCTCTGTTCCCCCTCATGTCCTTGTTGGTGATTGTTTATTGTAAGTGTATGTGTACGTCTGTACTGGTGTGTATTTAACCCTCAGTTCCCCCTCATGTCCTTGTTGGTGATTGTTTATTGTAAGTGTATGTGTACGTGTGTATTTACCCCTCTGTTCCCCCTCATGTCCTTGTCGGTGATTGTTTATTGTAAGTGTATGTGTACGTCTGTACTGGTGTGTATTTAACCCTCTGTTCCCCCTCATGTCCTTGTCGGTGATTGTTTATTGTAAGTGTATGTGTACGTCTGTACTGGTGTGTATTTAACCCTCTGTTCCCCCTCATGTCCTTGTCGGTGATTGTTTATTGTAAGTGTATGTGTATGTCTGTACTGGTGTGTATTTACCCCTCTGTTCCCCCTCATGTCCTTGTTGGTGATTGTTTATTGTAAGTGTATGTGTACGTCTGTACTGGTGTGTATTTAACCCTCTGTTCCCCCTCATGTCCTTGTCGGTGATTGTTTATTGTAAGTGTATGTGTACGTCTGTACTGGTGTGTATTTAACCCTCTGTTCCCCCTCATGTCCTTGTTGGTGATTGTTTATTGTAAGTGTATGTGTACGTCTGTACTGGTGTGTATTTAACCCTCTGTTTCCCCTCCTGTCCTTGTTGGTGATTGTTTATTGTAAGTGTATGTGTACGTCTGTACTGGTGTTTATTTAACCCTCTGTTTCCCCTCCTGTCCTTGTTCGGTGATTGTTTAATGTAAGTGTTTGTGTACGTCTGTACTGGTGTGTATTTAACCCTCTGTTCCCCCTCTTGTCCTTGTTGGTGCTTGTTTAATGTAAGTGTTTGTGTACGTCTGTACTGGTGTGTATTTAACCCTCTGTTCCCCCTCTTGTCCTTGTTGGTGCTTGTTTAATGTAAGTGTTTGTGTACGTCTGTACTGGTGTGTATTTAACCCTCTGTTCCCCTCATGTCCTTGTTGGTGCTTGTTTAATGTAAGTGTATGTGTACGTCTGTACTGGTGTGTATTTAACCCTCTGTTCCCCCTCATGTCCTTGTTGGAGATTGTTTATTGTAAGTGTTTGTGTACGTCTGTACTGGTGTGTATTTAACCCTCTGTTCCCCCTCATGTCCTTGTTCGGTGATTGTTTAATGTAAGTGTATGTGTACGTCTGTACTGGTGTGTGTCGGGTTATGTTACCCATTGATTTTTATTATTATGTTTTCCGGTGGGTTTTTTTTGTAAATATACTGCGCCGTTGGAAACACAGTTATTTCTCCCCTGCGTCTGACTTCTCTGCGGCCAGTTAAACACCCTTATACCTGCTGGCAATAGCTAGCGTGACATTGTAGTGCAGTGGCCAACGGTGCTTGTTAGCTCGTCATTAACATGGCTAGCTAAGCCAGCAAAAACGTGGTTAACTTGCTGAAATAGGTCTTCAATACATTAACAGGAAACAAAATATATATACATAGCCATATTCGCTATTGACTTTAGGATATATGAACCAGTTTTCCAAAAACACTATTGTGTTATACAGTTTTAAACAGTTTTTATATACAGAGGAAAGGGACAATAACCTGCTCTGAGAATATCTCTTTCAGACTGAGGAGCAGGCAGACCAACTTCCCAAATAGGGGAGAAGCACTCAAAACCCACTAGTTGTTCTTTCAAAGAAAATAATACAAAAATGGTAAGTCCAAAGACCTCTCCTATTACCTCTCCTAGTTCTTTCTCTTGTATTGAACTGCATCAATCTATTCTGCTGACAATGCCTTACTGTTTTTCATGGAATGTTGAGTCAAATATTACCTATTGTTTAAATCCTCTTATAAAGTTGCTTTTGTAGCCTAAACTGGGAATTTTATATTTGCATTTACATTTACATTTAAGTCATTTAGCAGACGCTCTTATCCAGAGCGACTTACAAATTGGTGCATTCACCTTATAACATCCAGTGGAACAGTCACTTTACAATAGTTCATCTAAATCTTAAGAGGGGGGGGGGGTGAGAAGGATTACTTATCCTATCCTAGGTATTCCTTAAAGAGGTGGGGTTTCAGGTGTCTCCGGAAGGTGGTGATTGACTCCGCTGTCCTGGCGTCGTGAGGGAGTTTGTTCCACCATTGGGGGGCCAGAGCAGCGAACAGTTTTGACTGGGCTGAGCGGGAACTGTACTTCCTCAGTGGTAGGGAGGCGAGCAGGCCAGAGGTGGATGAACGCAGTGCCCTTGTTTGGGTGTAGGGCCTGATCAGAGCCTGGAGGTACTGAGGTGCCGTTCCCCTCACAGCTCCGTAGGCAAGCACCATGGTCTTGTAGCGGATGCGAGCTTCAACTGGAAGCCAGTGGAGAGAGCGGAGGAGCGGGGTGACGTGGGAGAACTTGGGAAGGTTGAACACCAGACGGGCTGCGGCGTTCTGGATGAGTTGTAGGGGTTTAATGGCACAGGCAGGGAGCCCAGCCAACAGCGAGTTGCAGTAATCCAGACGGGAGATGACAAGTGCCTGGATTAGGACCTGCGCCGCTTCCTGTGTGAGGCAGGGTCTTACTCTGCGGATGTTGTAGAGCATGAACCTACAGGAACGGGCCACCGCCTTGATGTTAGTTGAGAACGACAGGGTGTTGTCCAGGATCACGCCAAGGTTCTTAGCGCTCTGGGAGGAGGACACAATGGAGTTGTCAACCGTGATGGCGAGATCATGGAACGGGCAGTCCTTCCCCGGGAGGAAGAGCAGCTCCGTCTTGCCGAGGTTCAGCTTGAGGTGGTGATCCGTCATCCACACTGATATGTCTGCCAGACATGCAGAGATGCGATTCGCCACCTGGTCATCAGAAGGGGGAAAGGAGAAGATGAATTGTGTGTCGTCTGCATAGCAATGATAGGAGAGACCATGTGAGGTTATGACAGAGCCAAGTGACTTGGTGTATAGCGAGAATAGGAGAGGGCCTAGAACAGAGCCCTGGGGGACACCAGTGGTGAGAGCGCGTGGTGAGGAGACAGATTCTCGCCACGCCACCTGGTAGGAGCGACCTGTCAGGTAGGACGCAATCCAAATGTGGGCCGCGCCGGAGATGCCCAACTCGGAGAGGGTGGAGAGGAGGATCTGATGGTTCACAGTATCGAAGGCAGCCGATAGGTCTAGAAGGATGAGAGCAGAGGAGAGAGAGTTAGCTTTAGCGGTGCGGAGCGCCTCCGTGATACAGAGAAGAGCAGTCTTAGTTGAATGACTAGTCTTGAAACCTGACTGATTTGGATCAAGAAGGTCTTTCTGAGAGAGATAGCGGGAGAGCTGGCCAAGGACGGCACGTTCAAGAGTATTGGAGAGAAAAGAAAGAAGGGATACTGGTCTGTAGTTGTTGACATCGGAGGGATCGAGTGTAGGTTTTTTCAGAAGGGGTGCAACTCTCGCTCTCTTGAAGACGGAAGGGACGTAGCCAGCGGTCAGGGATGAGTTGATGAGCGAGGTGAGGTAAGGGAGAAGGTCTCCGGAAATGGTCTGGAGAAGAGAGGAGGGGATAGGGTCAAGCGGGCAGGTTGTTGGGCGGCCGGCCGTCACAAGACGCGAGATTTCATCTGGAGAGAGAGGGGAGAAAGAGGTCAGAGCACAGGGTCGGGAGTGTGAGCAGAACCAGCGGTGTCGTTTGACTTAGCAAACGAGGATCGGATGTCGTCGACCTTCTTTTCAAAATGGTTGACGAAGTCATCTGCAGAGAGGGAGGAGGGGGAGGGGGATTCAGGAGGGAGGAGAAGGTGGCAAAGAGCTTCCTAGGGTTAGAGGCAGAAGCTTGGAATTTAGAGTGGTAGAAAGTGGCTTTAGCAGCAGAGACAGAAGAGGAAAATGTAGAGAGGAGGGAGCGAAAGGATGCCAGGTCCGCAGGGAGGCGAGTTTTCCTCCATTTCCGCTCGGCTGCCCGGAGCCCTGTTCTGTGAGCTCGCAATGAGTCATCGAGCCACGGAGCGGGAGGGGAGGACCGAGCCGGCCTGGAGGATAGGGGGCATAGAGAGTCAAAGGATGCAGAAAGGGAGGAGAGGAGGGTTGAGGAGGCAGAATCAGGAGATAGGTTGGAGAAGGTTTGAGCAGAGGGAAGAGATGATAGGATGGAAGAGGAGAGAGTAGCGGGGGAGAGAGAGCGAAGGTTGGGACGGCGCGATACCATCCGAGTAGGGGCAGTGTGGGAAGTGTTGGATGAGAGCGAGAGGGAAAAGGATACAAGGTAGTAGTCGGAGACTTGGAGGGGAGTTGCAATGAGGTTAGTGGAAGAACAGCATCTAGTAAAGATGAGGTCGAGCGTATTGCCTGCCTTGTGAGTAGGGGGAAGGTGAGAGGGTGAGGTCAAAGAGGAGAGGAGTGGAAAGAAGGAGGCAGAGAGGAATGAGTCAAAGGTAGACGTAGGGAAGTTAAAGTCGCCCAGAACTGTGAGAGGTGAGCCGTCCTCAGGAAAGGAGCTTATCAAGGCATCAAGCTCATTGATGAACTCTCCGAGGGAACCTGGAGGGCGATAAATGATAAGGATGTTAAGCTTGAAAGGGCTGGTAACTGTGACCGCATGGAATTCAAAGGAGGCGATAGACAGATGGGTAAGGGGAGAAAGAGAGAATGACCACTTGGGAGAGATGAGGATCCCGGTGCCACCACCCCGCTGACCAGAAGCTCTCGGGGTGTGCGAGAACACGTGGGCGGACGAAGAGAGAGCAGTAGGAGTGGCAGTGTTATCTGTGGTGATCCATGTTTCCGTCAGTGCCAAGAAGTCGAGGGACTGGAGGGAGGCATAGGCTGAGATGAACTCTGCCTTGTTGGCCGCAGATCGGCAGTTCCAGAGGCTACCGGAGACCTGGAATTTGGGCAGATTTCATGATTTTATTTGTCTGTTAAAATGCTGTCAGTTCCACTTTAACCAATAAATGACTAAAGGACAAAGTGGATGCATCAGGAACAGAATTGAATCAGTATTGTCTTCCACCATTATTCATTGTTTATTTAAAACAATGTGATTATATTTATATTCAAAACACATAATAATTGCTGAAATTGTCTGAATAGTTTTTTCTTTATTACTGTAAAGGCCATTGAAAATTGAGAGAGTCCCTGAATAGTGGTTTGTCCATCTATGTGGTGTGCCATACAGTACAGTATGTTTCAAGGGGCCTCAGAGGTCCCTACCTGTCTGCTGTCTGTGACCTGAAGTCACCCACTGAATGAGGTCCATTTTGACTGCTAGGAGTGAATGAGAGAGAGAGAGAGAGAGAGAGAGAGAGAGAGAGAGAGAGAGAGAGAGAGAGAGAGAGAGAGAGAGAGATCTCCCTCTTAATTTGTTGCGATAGTGCCACCACACACCTGAGGAAATGCTGTTTTCTATTTGCTGTCGGAGTACACAAGTGATAAGTCTCTCCCTCTCTAATGTGTAACCGTGGTGACACATCTCTAAATTACATTTCAGCAGCAGATGTATAAAAACCAGGTGTCTGGTTTACACTAGCCCAGATAATCTGATGTGCTGAGCATCGGAAACTGGCAGCAGTGGATTTGACAGCATGCGTCATTCCCTCCTGCTGTAGTGGGGGTTGGATTTGAAATGTTGATAAAGGCACTTTTAATAACTTTCCCCCAAAATGATCTCCCACTACACATCCAGCATGTTTGCTATGTGGGTAAACTCTCTCCCCTCCAGTTGGTTTATCTTTCTTTTAGGAGCTGGAGAGGTAAATACACTTTCACCTCTGAGAGATCCCCTGAATCAAAGTGGTTTCTGTAGAGTCTCTGACCACAAAATATCTGGAATAATAGAACTACAATAACTGGTATTAATATATAAAGGCAAAAATCACAGAATATACTTCACAGGTGACATTTTATTGAAAACAAAGGGTATATTTCAAATGTACAACAATATAATAAAGGCTTGGTAGTTAAGACGTTTTTCTAGATGAAACATATTTTGCATTGACGTGCATTCTCTAAAGCCCTTTGCGGTTCTTGTTTGTCATTAGTGAACAGCAGTGCACAGTAGTGCTTCCACTATCATTACAGTGACCCTTTAATCTGAAGCTTCAGCTTCCCTATTGACAGATTTAAGGGATTTGGATCATTGTGTTGTGGAGGGATTAGTGTGAATTAGTGGACCCTATCCATGGCAAATACCCTTTAATGTGGGCCAGAGACGAGCTTGTCACTTACTTGTTGCTATGCTAACAACACTACCCTGGGTTATATTCAGCACGCTCAAATGGGGGTAAATGCTGTTCAAGTGAAATCGAATAGGAGCACTCGTACTCGACAAGTTTGGAGGGTGCCATCTCGGTTTAGTGGTTCATGGCTATCTAACATTACTGTGTTCAGGTTTGACGTAATAGATGGAATGTTATTCTAATTATGTAGTGTTTTTTACTAATGATATACAGTGCCTCTAGCCTTGTGCTTCGGTTGTTTCATGTAGGCTTCAGTATTTCCTCATTGAATTCTCTGATCCTCTGTTACAGTACTCAAAGTTTACCTTTACTGTACCTGTCCCAGTGAGAGTGAAGTGACTGTTAAAGGAAGTTTAGATGTGAAAGGTGTTTAATAGAAAGCCCCTAGCCCCAGGCACTGTTTTAAGACGAAGAAGAGACAAGATCAAAACACCAGCAGTCTAACACTGTCACAGTGTGCAACAGGAGTTCTGTATGGTGGTTCATTAACTCACCAAAGGCAGGCATCAACAGATCTCCCGGTGCTTGTTACTGCCGTCACACATCGCACACATCTCTCCGATCGACAGTCTACCATGTCACTCACTGCTACTCAACGCTAATGTCAGTCTGTAAAGCAGGGCAGGGTTACTATGGAGCACAATGATGAGGATGAACAGAAATTAAACAGTGGCAGAGAAAAGGAAACCAGGCCAGAAGAGCTTAGCAGCAAAGTCGACTGACATCTGGAGAACAGGGGTAGGAAGAGAGGGAGGGAGAGCAAGGGAGGGAGAGAGAGAGGCAGGGAGAGAGTGAAAGTCAGAGGGAGGAAGAGGGAGAGGGCAAGAGGGAGAAAAGGAGAGGACACAGTTAAACAAGGAGATTAAGCCCACAGCAGCCTGTGTATAATGAGGTAGCCAGTGAAGCCTGTGATGAGGACCTGAGGACCACACACAGTCAATGTCCCACGGCCCCCTGGGACAGACTCTCTCAGGTCAGCGGGGAGCTGGAGCAGAACAAACAACAACATCATTTTTCTCCCTCCCTCTCGTTTTTCTCTCTCTTTCCCTTTCTCTGCGAAACTCGAGTTGGTCAATAAATACCCTAGCCTAAGGGAGAGGAATGTGACTCATTCACAGAAAATGTTTTTGGGAGAGTTAGAGCTCTCACGGTGTGTATTGATGGTTTGTAGAGCAGAAGATTGAAACAGGTGGCAGATACATGTTTCATACTGTGAAGAAGTCTTCAGCAGTCTAAATTTATAGGCTTTCCACTCCATGATTATAATAGGAAAGGGGATACATTCTAGATCCTCTTTTGATAAACCTGTAAGTGGAACAATCATGGAGTGATTATCTTAATGTAGATGTTGTTATGACGTGGCCCTTTCTGGGTATAGATCGTGGCATCCATCTCTCTCTTTCTCTCCTACACCCATGTTCTGTTATCTCAGGTCGTAAATTCCTGACAAAGACTGTTCCCCCTTGGCCATGCAGTATAGAGAGAGTGAGTTTCACAGTAGAACAAAGGAACTCCCGCCAAATTCCAATACATTCCTGAATTTGGAAAGGGAACAATATCCATATTTTGGAGAATGTGTAAACGGTCGGTGGAGAAGCCAGCTACGACCCGGTCCGTTTTGTTCCATATTTGTGACCTCATGAAAAACAATACAGCCACATTACCATTCACTATGTTTATACAGGTACCTCCATTATGAGGTTTGCATCTAAATATTGTATAAAATGAATGAGTAAAGATGAAACTATTTGTGAAATGATGGAATGTGATGATAAACCTTTAACGTGAGAGAATTGTATTCCCTTTAAAGTTTAACTAAGTCATTGGCCTGCCCCGTGAGCACAGACATGATCAGGCATCATAGAACCGCCTTTTCTGCTGTTACGAATAATACCTCCTCCTGAAGAAATCCTCTTCAGACCACGCATACCTCGGTGTATACTGAGGTGGCACAGGTTTGAGTACCAAACTAAGCAAACCCACAGCGTGAGCTGTGATTGCAAATAGTTATTGAATTCCTAACCATACCACGTGGAGCATTGGCTACACGGCTGGAAATGGTTGAACTCTGAGACTATCGATCCCTACATGTAACAGATGTGAAACGGCTAGCTTAGTTTGCGGTGGTGGGCGCTAAATAGCGTTTCAATCGGTGACGTCACTTGCTCTGAGACCTTGAAGGGCCGCGGCTTTTGTGGAGCGATGGGTAACGATGCTTCGTGGGTGACTGTTGTTGATGTGTGCAGAGGGTCCCTGGTTCGCGCCCGGTTATGGGCGAGGGGACGGTCTAAAGTTATACTGTTACATACAGAATAAGAGCAAATCTTAGATACTAATTACTAGTCTGCAGCTAGAAATGATGTAAACCTGGGATGCGAATACCAACAAACGCCAAAACATCTATTCTATGAGAACATTTCTGAATGGTACTCTGAATTATCCATTCTAACCACAAAAACATTTGATCTTCAGGGAAACAGAAAGAGAGAGAGAGAGACTCGGATGAACTCTCCATCAGACGGATTGATGATTCCCACAGAGATCACAGCGACACATGGGCGTACATATGTATTGATTGCAATGATGTGAACGTTGAATGAGTGAGCGTTCATGTGCAAAGGATTAGCATTTCAATTAATATAATTATCAACCATGTATAGTGCTCCCTTTTGTCTTTCTCTCTCAGTCCACACCCACTTCCCTTTGTCCACCAAGCCTTCATATCGATTTAGCCCACTAGGGAATCTTCCCGGTCATTTGTTAGTAAAATATCTAGTGTTTGTTTGTTTCTGCATTTCTGTGATTATTTAGTTAGTTAGTAAATAAATGATTAAGCCAATTGGTGTATGGATGATTCATAGTAAAGGCTGGGTTTGTGCAGATAACTAACAAATTGCGATGTTTGGAATGAGACTGACGTGCGGTAAAGAATCATTCATTAATAGAAGATGAATTGATCAGATATTAAAATATCTGAAGTCTTATATTCGGAAAACTATACATTTGTAATCTGAAGATTTTCCTTTGTGCCCCGACTTCCTAGTTAATTACATTACCATAATTAGTTTAATCACGTAATAATAATGACAGGGATTTGATAAAATAACAGTCTTCACTTTTAATGATGCCAAAGACACGACACTGTTTTATACTGGAACCAGTCTTGTTTGGTCTAAATTATCCTGCACTGTACTTTACCATAGTCTTTTCGCAAAAGGCGGAACATGTGTTGAATTCAGACGATGTCGTTTATCTTGGTACCAGACTGAAAATAAAAATAAAGTTCTGTGGCAGCATATAAGGTATTTGTTTCTAAAGGGATAGTCACATTCATCCCAGAGATAGCTGGAGGCAGTACTCTGGGTCTGCAGTTCTTTTTCACTTCATTTCAGATCTAAAGAGCACAGGAGTGTGCGTGTGCTTGTGTGTGTGTGTAGGATAAGGATAAATGCAGCTAAAGTAAACTGGCCTATCAACGAGAGCAGGAATAAGGGAAACAAATAAAGAGGACTCTGGTAGAGAAGCTGGAATGTTTTCTCTTTCTTCAGCAGAGGAACAGATTTGGTCAAATCGTCAGTATTAGCCATCCCCACCTGTTTGGAGAACTACTCCTGTCTCACATGTAGCAAGCAGATATTGTGTTATCTATCCTTTTGATTTCTGACAACAGTTATGTTTCTTCATTCTCTCGCTACCTCTCTCTCGCCTTCCATCGCAGCATAGGCTGCTGTCCTCCTGGCTGAAGCCCCAAACACTCTTTCTCTATCTCACTCTCCTCCCTCGCCTCCCTCCCATATCCCAGTCCCTGTTGTTCTCTTGTTCCCTTCAGATTTCTGAAATGTATTGACACTGTATTTTTGTCCTTTTTTGGTCAAGAGGCATTAAGTGTGACTTTCAGACTTCTGTGAATAAAATAGTGCAGTCAGTAAGAGGTGAAATAAGTCATGGTCTCTTTGGATGGGACAGTTCTCGCTCACTCATATGTACCTATATGGTAATAAACAATTGATGCTCTGTACACGGTCCTGAACCGACAGTGCACTTCTCTTACCACTCACTCACTGTCTCTCTGTCTCTCTGTCTCTCAGCCAGGGGTCCATTATACACCACTCAACAAGTCCTCACTATTACACAATAACATGAAAATGTGTTTTTCGGTTTAGCTACTATACAACTCTAATGTGTTTACCTCAGTTCTTTTCATCATTCAGGTTGTGCAGCGTTCAGGTTTGCAGCGCTCCAACGACAACAGCAACTCCACAAATGAGGCAAGGTGTTGTCACAAGATGATGTCACATGAAATGAGAACGCCCGCTGTAAGGGGATGTTTGTAGCCCTTTTAAGTAATGTTGTCAACACATTCAGTATCATCTGAGACTGAAAACACTCCTTTAAAATATCATTTTCAAATGTTTTCTTCTCAGGATAGACAGCACCTAGAAATATAATACCTGAGTAGTCTGTAGTTTAGAATGACAGAATGACAGATACAGTCATCTCCAAAATTATTGGCACCCATGATAAACATGAGCAAAAAAACAATATAAAATAAATAATCCAAAAACTGAGTTATATTGTATGGAATAAAAAATTGGAAATTTGTTATTTTATAACAACACAATTGCTCAGATAAGTAGATTTTGTTGAACAAGTTAAAACATTTTTTTCATAAATATAGATTTCTACATTTTTTGAACCCCTAAACATTCTCATATAAAATTCAATCTGCATCAACGTTTTGAAGTTGATCTCAGTTTAAGAAACTTTATTGTGGCCTTCCACAGCTTTCTGTGCCAATGGGGTATAAGACATATCTAAAATCCCTTTGCCATCCATCACCATGAGGAAAGGCAAAGAACTCACAAACAAAATAGTTGTTGACCTTCGTAAATCAGGCAATTGGCACATAACAATAGCTAAAAAATGAAATATACCACTTACCATTTTTAGGGCAAAAAAATAAGAAGTTTAATGACTGGAACAGTGGTAAACATGCCTGGTAGAGGACGCATGTGTATCTTGTCCCCACACACAGCTAGGAAGATGGTTCTGGAGGCAATGAAAAGTCCAAGGGCCACAGAGGATTACAGAACTTGGTCATATCTTCGGGTCACCAAGTCTGTTAATCTACAATTAGACGCCACCTCCATGCCAATAGGCTCTTTGGAAGGGTTGCCAGAAAAAGAGTAACCAGCAAATGTTATTGCCTAGAGCTTGCTAAACGACATTGGCAGCAGGTGCTATGGTGATATGAGACAAAAAATATACTTTTTTGCAATGCGTTTAGCTTTTCTTGTGAAGTACCTTCAACACCTGACTTTGTCACCTGAAGCAGCTTGTGGAAATGAATGTCCCAAGACTAGGCATTAGCTCAGGGAAGTAACGCCTGCGGATGTCTTCAGGTCGCAGGCAAGGTTAATTACAGGCACGATTCACAGTCTGTATCCACAATAGAAATCTGATTGAGCTGTGCAGGGCTAGACCTTCACCTATAGAGGAAGTGCTCAGCCACAGCAACGACAACTTCAAAAGTTCTCACACACGAGCAGCACATTGCTCTAGATAGTCATTAAGCGAAGAGAAAACCAGAAAAAACTTAAACAAACTTTAATGTAAGCGTTTTTGGGATGGTATGCCGCCTCTCAATAAATGTTTACAATACAGCTGGCCACACTTGAAACCTTTATTGATCATGACATGCTTAAGCTTTAGCATCTGTCCTATTGTATACACACATACACACACGACCAGCAGCACAGCTCACTCAGGTGACTCATGCCTCTCTGGTCTCAATTCACCACAGTCAATTCGCGTAAAAACAAAATGAAAACAACAAGACATTACAACGCAACCAGGCTGATATTGTCACTCAGCCACCAAGTCAACCAGCCTGACAGACAGGAAACACTGAGTGAGTATTTGTCCATCAAGCCAATACACAGAGACAGTGTCATAGTGTCACAGAGAACATGTACTGCATATTTCTGCTGAAGTCTTGATTCAATTGGTTTATTTCCCTTATATTCTATTAAAAATACATACTGACCTCTGATTTTGTCTCTAGGCAGCATTTTATCCTGTCTTGTTGAGTGAAAAAATAAATAATTATTTGTTTGGATCTCTATGGAGGTAGGAGTATATAGTTTAAATAATACAATAGAATCAGAATAAAATACATTTGCCTCATACTCAATCAAAAGGTATGACTATGATGATAGACTCTGTGGTACACATTGCTAGTTAACAGGCTTACCGATCCTGTCCTTTAATCCAGTGGGAAAATGAAAGTAAATTGACAAGTGGCAGAGGGAGAGCCTGTCTTTGTGCTAACTGTCAGAACAGGAGTCATAGACATGCTAGCCAGATAATGGGTCTGATGTTTCTCATGTTTCTCATGCTTCAAAGAGATACAAACAGACCTTTTTTATTCTCACTTGTACAGTCACACCGCATCTCTCTGGGATCCATGGTTTTCACTCACCACATCCATGTGATAATTCTAGCTAGTTAAGCGGACAAGGTTTCTAAGGCTTCTGTACAGTAGGTGGGTAGTGTTGGACTCTTGACAACAGCAGTCATGATCTCACACAGACGTTTAGTGCTCTCTAATACCCACACGCTCTCTTCAGATCAGAGTTCAGGATGTTCAAACAAACAAACGGAGTGAGCCCTTTGAGAGGAACTTCAGTGGCAGTATAAGGGAAATAAATAAATGACTGAATGTTGGAGGTTAAAATCTCAGGTGACACAGAGCTGAAATGTCAGTAGCTAAAGGTCTGGACAAGGTGTGTAAAACCTGCTAATCTTTTTTCATGTCACAAAGTTATTTTGATGCATATCCCCTTTCAAGAGATCCACATTTTCCCAACCTAATATGTACATTCTGCATAATAACATTCAAAACACCATATGGTTTCTTGACCTATATCATGTTGATTCTCCTGAGAGGTCTCCTGTGTGCCAGACCAGGACAGACCAGACCAGAGCAGTCTGTAATGAGCCTTAGCTCATTAACACAGAGCCTCTCACTGCGTCTCGGCCTCCACATCATTAACACCCACCTTGGCACATCAACTTCTACTGAACACACTGACTGGCAGCACTGCTGAGGGAACAGTTGCTTTAATCGACGCCAGCTTGTCTGTTAATAGCTCTTAATTAGCTTGTTTTTCACATTGTCAAACACATATATGTCAACATGACTCCTCAAAGGTACTCTTCTCGCCCCTGTTTATTAGTGAGATGTTAGTGAGTCCTCGGAGGATGTCAATAAACGTGTCAGTGCTCAAGATGCTCTATTGCAGTTAGTGAAGGGCTTTCATGTAACGGTCTTCTTCCTCCTCTGACGAGGAGTAGTAGGAAGGATCGGAAGACCAACGCGCAGCGTGGTAAGTGTTCATGATTCTTTTAATAGAACACAGAAAAATACAAAATAACAACGTGCAATAACAAAAACCGAAACAGTTGCGTGTGGAACACACAGACACAGAAGATAATCACCCACACCACACAGGTGGGAAAAGGCTACCTAAGTAGGATTCTCAATCAGAGGCAACTAACGACACCTGCCTCTGATTGAGAACCATGCCAGGCCAAACACAAAAACACCACATAGAAAAAGGAACATAGACAACCCACCCAACTCACGCCCTGACCATACTAAAACAAAGATATAACAAAAGAACTAAGGTCAGAACGTGACATTTCACAACATTGAATGTCATTTAGTTACTATAGTAGTCAGCCTCAACACATTCACACTTGCATTTAGTTTGTTATGCAGTTGCATTTCAGTGAAGCTGTGGACAATCCATCATCGTTTTGGACCTGTTTTATGTAGGTTTAAAGGGTCATGGCCTATCATGTTTTCTTATTGGGTTGTTATTGGGGTTTTAGAGGTGATGTCACGAATCCCGCCGAAGATGGTTCCTTTTCCTGTTCGGGCGGCGCTCGGAGGTCGTCGTTGCTGCCACCGATCCACTTTTTTGTTTCATTTAGTTTTGTCTGATTAGGTGCATCTGTTTCTTGTTTAGGTTTTGGTTTTGGGCTATTTAAACCCGATAGGCCCGCCGGCGTTTGTGCGGGCTTGTTTTCTGTTATTTGATGTGTGTGAGTTCTGTGGAAGTATTTTGTTCTCGAACCGTTTCGTCCTGTTGTTTTGGACTGGGTCTTATTGCGCCCGTGTGTGTGGCGTTGACCGACACTGTGGTTTTGGGAATAAACATTCCACATGTCAACTAACCTGCTCTCTGCGCCTGACTCCACCACCCACTACTTCTAGAAGTACATGACAGGTAAAACACAAGTTTAATCTAGTTCAATACCTCTTCTCCAGCTGAGCCATATACTGGAGGCTTCAACAGATGTTGTTCAGTTCATTTCAATTTGCTGATATCTCAACTCAGCGTCATTGTTACGAGTGGCCATGCAGTTACATTTTACATTGACATTTTCGTAATCTCGCAGACGTTCTGATCCAGAGGGATTTCCGCATTCATCTTAAAATAACTAGGTGAAACCACAACATATCACAATCGTAGCAAGTCTATTTTCCGTTAACAAAGAAGTTATCAGAAAAGTCAGTGTGATGAAGAAAATACAAAAGTTGTTGGATTTATTTAAGACAGTCTTTAAAGAGGTAGGGTTTCAGATGTATTCAGACTCCACTGTCCTGACATTAGGGGGAAGCTTGTTCCACCATTGGGGTGCCAGGACAGAGAAGAGCTTGAGGCCCAATCACACCAAGACCAAAGGTAAGACCAAGACCAAAGGTACACTTTGTTCCCAAATGCACGGCAGGACGCTGTTGTAGGTGGGGTCACCGCCCTGCCGGTGTTTGTGTCTGATTAAGACCGAGTCTGGGTATCTGTTTGCTGTACCCAACTGGCCTCCATCACACACACTTTGCTTAGAAAAGGAGGAATGGTGAGAGAGAGACTGGAATGAGAAATAAGAGAACACGCAGAAGCTACAGTACTAAAACATGAGATTAATTTCCAGCAGTGAAAAATGGCTGTAGCCAAGGGAAATTTGAAAGATGGATAGAAGCTTTGATTCAGGGTGTTGGTGGATAGTAAGAAAATATAGGTTTTTCTTTGTGTCCAGGAATAGTGTTGAACATGATTACGTAATGTTCTGTTCATGTAATCTTATTCAACCAGTTATCTTCACACACAAACCTCCAACACACACACACACACACACACACACACACACACACACACACACACACACACACACACACACACACACACACACACACACACACACACACACACACACACACACACACACACACACACACACACACACACACACACACACACACACATCCAATTAAACAGACTTGATTCATATCTGTGGTGAGGTAGCATCCTTTCAAAATTGCTATTCAAATCAGCAGTCTGGCTGGGCTCAACTGGGGAGAAGAGGAAAACAAAGGGGATGTTCACCGTGTAGTTGCTTCGTCTCTGTTGGCAATCCTCTCACGTCGCACTGGTTGGTTCCAGTTAAGGGCACATCTGCCATTTTTCACCTTGTCTCTGAGTAGATTGGTAATTGCACACTGTTTATTTCTGTATCACCACTGCTGTTGACCCACCCTACCCTCCCACTGTTCCTTGCTTATCTCTCTCTCCTTCCCTCTCCTCCTTTCTCCACCTCTCCCCCATATGCTCTCCTGCATTATGATACAAGGCTCTGTCCAGTCTGAGCCAATGCAATATCTGGGAGAAGGATCTATGGTAGCCAGCAGTGATTATGTTGATCCATTTTCCTGAAATTTACCATAGACTTATTTATCACCTGTAATTACTATAATGTTAAGCAATTGAACAACCTGTATAACAGTTTATTTAATTCCAAGACAAGCTTATTTTTTACCTTTCATTTGAACATTCGCAGTCTTCTTAAAAATAATGACCACCCTGTTCATTATCTGTCTTCTCTCAGTCATGTAAACTCAGCAAAAAAAGAAATGTCGTCTCACTTTCAACTGCGTTTATTTTTAGCAAACTTAACATGTGTAAATATTTGTATGAACATAACAAGATTTAACAACTGAGACATAAACTGAACAAGTTCCACAGTCATGTGACTAACAGAAATTGAATAATGTGTCCCTGATCAAAGGGGGTTCAAAATTAAAAGTAACAGTTAGTATCTGGTGTGGCCACCAGCTGCATTAAGTACTGCAGTGCATCTCCTCATCATGGACTGCACCAGATTTGCCCGTTCTTGCTGTGAGATGTCACCCTACTCTTCCACCAAGGCACCTGCATGTTCCTGGACATTTATGGAGGGGAATGGCCCAAGCCCTCAACCTCCGATCCAAAAGGTCCCAGACGTGCTCAATGGGATTGAGATCCAGGCTCTTCGCTGGCCATGGCAGAACACTGACATTCCTGTCTTGCAGGAAATCACACACAAAATGAGCAGTATGGCTGGTGGCATTGTCATGCTGGAGGGTCATGTCAGGATGAGCCTGCAGGTGTCACGCCCTGGCCATAGAGAGGTTGTTATTCTCTATTTTGGTTAGGCCAGGGTGTGACTAGGGTGGGCATTCTAGTTTCTTTCTAGTTTCTTTATTTCTATGTTGGTGTGGTTCCCAATCAGAGGCAGTTGTCTATCATTGTCTCTGATTGGGGATCATATAAAAGTCGTCCTTTGTTTGGGTTTTTTGGGTAGTTGTTTTCTGTTTAGTGTCTGCACCTGACAGGAATGTTTCGATTTTCCCTGCGCTTGGTCCACTCCTTCATATGACGATCGTGACAGAACTACCCACCAAAAAAGGAACAGCGACGATACGAGGGGACATGGCTAGCACGGAAACCCGAGAGGCAGCTCCAAAAAGATTTTGGGGGTTGCACACGAGGAGAGTGGCAGAGTCAGGGTTCAGACCTGAGCCAATTCCTCTGCTTACCGTGGGGAGCGTGTGACTGGTCAAGCACCGTGTTATGCAGTGATGCGCACGGTGTCTCCCGTGCGCATACATAGCCCGGTGCGCTTTATTCCAGCTCCCTGCATTGGCAGAGCTAGAATGGGCATCCAGCCAGGATGGTCTCCAGTACACCTTCTTGGACCAGGATATCCTGCGCTGGCTCTGCGCACTGTGTCTCCGGTGCGTCTGCACAGCCCAGTATGTCCTGTGCCAGCAACCCGCATTTGCAGGGTGAAAATAAACAAAAAAAAATAAACACCCAGCCAGGACGGGTTGTGCCAGCTCTACGCTCCAGACCTACAGTGCGCCTCAACAGTCCAGACATCCTGTGCCTCCTCCCCGCACTCGCCCTGAGGTGCGTGTCATCAGCCCGGTGCCACCTGAACCGGTCCCACGAATCAGGCCTCCAGTGCGCCTCAACAGTCCAGTACTTCCTGTGCCTCCTCCCCGCACTCGCCCTGAGGTGCGTGTCATCAGCCCGGTGCCACCTGAACCGGTCCCACGAATCAGGCCTCCAGTGCACCTCCACAGTCCAGTACATCCTGTGCCTCCTCCTCGCACTCTCCCTGAGGTGAGGTGCGTGTCTTCAGCCCGGTGCCACCTGTACAGGTCCCACATATCAAGCCTCAAGTGCGCCACCACAGTCCAGAGCTTCCGGTGACAGTTCCCAGTCCAGAGCTTCCGGCGAAGTTTCACAGTCCGGAACCTCCAACGACGGGCCACAGTCCGGAACATCCAGCGATGGTCCCCAGTCCGGCGATGATCGGTGGTCTGGTTCCTCCGGCGATGATCTGCTGCCCGATTCCTCCAGTGACGGTCCATGCACCAGGGCCGCCACCAAAGCGGAGAGATCTGCGAGCGGAGGGGGATCTTACGTCCCGTAACAGAGTCGCCACCGTGAAGGGATGTCCACCCGGACCCTCCCCTTTAGAGTCAGGTTTTGAGGCCGGAGTCCGCACCTTTGGGGGGAGGGGGGGGTACTGTCACGCCCTGGCCATAGAGAGGTTGTTATTCTCTATTTTCATTAGGCCAGGGTGTGACTAGGGTGGACATTCTAGTTTCTTTATTTCTATGTTGGTGTGGTTCCCAATCAGAGGCAGCTGTCTATAGTTATCTCTGATTGGGGATCATATATAAGTTGTCCTTTTTCTTTTGGGTTTTGTGGGTAGTTATTTTCTGTTCAGTGTCTGAACCTGACAGGACTGTTTCGGTTTTCACTCTTTGTTATTTTGTTCGAGTGTTTTGAGTAATACATTTATCATGAACACTTATCACGCTGCGCTATGGTCCGATCCTTTCAACAAGCATGACAGCAGGAAGGGTACCACATGAGGGAGGAGGATGTCTTCCTTGTAACGCACAGCATTGAGATTGCCTGCAATGACAACAAGCTCAGTCCGATGATGCTGTGACACACCGCCCCAGACCATGACGGACCCTCCACCTCCAAATTGGTACCATTGGATAGAAAACACTTTGAAGTTTGTAGAAATGTTCAAATGTAGGAGAATATAACACCATAGATATGGTAGGAGAAAATCAAAAGACAAACCAACCGGAATTCATTTTTTGAGAGAGACCATCCTCTTAGAAAGGCAAGTTAAAGGTCATATTGAAAATTCTCCCTGGATGCAATGCCTATGGCTTCCACAGGGTGTCAACAGTCTATATTAACCCACTGTTCCTAGGCCGTCATTGAAAATAAGAATTTGTTCTTAACTGACTTGCCTAGTTAAATAAAGGTAAAATAAATAACAATATTCAAGGTTTCTGTAATGAATTTCCTCTTCTTCCGAAGAGGAGAGGCGAAACGGATCAGAGGACCAATACTCGGCGTGGTAATTGTCCATGGTTCTTTTTAATACGTTAAGGTACACATGAACAACGGACTACAAAAAACAAGAAATGTGAAAACTCAAAACAGTCCTATCTGGTACAGAGACAGGAACAATCACCCACAAACACACAGTGAAACCCAGGCTACCTAAGTATGATTCTCAATCAGAGACAACTAATGACACCTGCCTCTGATTGAGAACCATACTAGGCCGAAACATAGAAATACCCAAATCATAGAAAAACAAACATAGACTGCCCACCCAACTCACGCCCTGACCATACTAACTAAATACAAAACACAGGAAATAAAGGTCAGAACGTGACAGTTTCAGGCTTGTAACTTCAAAAACGAATAAGAAATATCAGTTGTTGTACAGGGACACAGTCTTGGAAATTCGTGTTAGAGCGCTCCATGAAGACAGGACGCATCTGCTTCCTATTGAACATACTTCTTTCCGTAAGAAATATTATAGTTTGATTACATTTTAGGGTATCTGAGGAGTAAATAGAAACATATTTTCACTTGTTGTAACAAAGTTTAGGGGTAGATTTTCAGATTCCTCTCTCTGCATGTTGAACGAGTGGATTAGTCAAATCGATGGTGCCAAATAAACATACTTTTTTTGGATATAAAGAAGGATTATATCTAACAAAACGACACTGCATGCTATAGCTGGGCGCCTTTGGATGACAAATTAGGTTTTCAAAAAGTAAGTGAATATTTAATCGTTATTTGTGAATGTTTTAAACCTGTGCCGGTGGAAAAATATTTTAATGTCGGGCGCCATCCTCAAACATTGGCATAGCATGTTTTCACTGTAATAGCTATCGTAAATCGGAAATGGCCTATCCCTAAGTATGAAGAGCACTTTTTGCCAGTCCTGTCTGGTCCAGCGACAGTGGGTTTGTGCCCATAGGCGACGTTGTTGCCGGTGATGTCTTGTGAGGACCAACCTTACAACAGTCCTACAAGCCCTCTCTCCAGCCTCTCTCAGCCTATTACAGGACAGTCTGAGCACTGATGGAGGGATTGTGCGTTCCTGTGTAACTCGGGCAGTTGTTGTTGCCATCCTGTACCTGTCCCACAGGTGTGATGTTCGGATGTACCGATCCTGTACAGGTGTTGTTACACGTGGTCTGCCACTGCAAGGGCGATCAGCTGTCCATACTGTCTCCCTGTAGCGCTGTCTTAGGCGTCTCACAATACGGACTTTGCAATTTATTGCCCTGGCCACATCTGCAGTCCTCATGCCTCCTTGCAGCATGCCTAAGGCACGTTCACACAGATGAGCAGGGACCCTGGGCATCTTTCTTTTGGTGTTTTTCAGAGTCAATAGAAAGGTCTCTTCAGTGTCCTAAGTTTTCATAACTGTGACCTTAATTGCCTACCGTCTGTAAGCTGTTAGTGTCTTAACAACCGTTCCACAGGTGCATATTCATTAATTGTTTGTGGTTCATTGAATAAGCATGGGAAACAGTGTTTTTTCCCTTTACAATGAAGATCTGTGAAGTTAATTGGATTTTTACGAATTATCTTTGAAAGAGGGTCCTGAAAAAGGGACGTTTTCTATTCTTCCTGCGTTTGTTTTCCATTGTTGCCCTTTCAGAAACATGATTGACTGAAGAGACAACCACGCTTCATGACATGTTTCCTTATATCGCTGTTTACCACTGTAGGACATCAAGAGTGGGAGGAGTGTCCATTTTTGTTCATTTTTATTTTTATTTTACCTTTATTTTACTAGGCAAGTCAGTTAAGAACAAATTCTTATTTCCAATGACGGCCTAGGAACAGTGGGTTAACTGCCTGTTCAGGGGCAGAACGACAGATTTGTACCTTGTCAGCTCGGGGATTTTAACTTGCAACCTTCCGGTTACGCTGTGGTGGTGTACCACAGGGTTCGATAATTGTACCTTTATTATTCCTAATCAATATCAATGACCTTGCTACTGTGTCTTCTACTATACTTCCCACATTTTCGGAATGGTTCCAGATCATTTGTTTATCTTTAAATGTAATTTTAAAAAAATGTTATCCTGCAAAGATCTTATTCAATTTGTCTGTAGCAAAGTGATGAAATCGGTTGGTTTCATCAGACAGATTATTGGTTTGGTTCATCAGGCTTGCTTCCTATACTATAGCTTAATTTACCCATATCTCATTTACTGTAATATTGTCTGGGCCAGAACATATGTCTCCTACCTAAACAAATTACTCATCCTACAAAATGCATTTGCAAGACTAGCCATCTCCTCTAATTACCTGGCTCCATCTGCAACTTTGTTTAAGAAACTCAGTATCTTCTCTACTTACGACATTAATGTATGCCAATTATAAACTCTCATCTACAAATACGCATACATCCCAGACAGTTTACCTAAGCCCCTCAATGGATTCTTCCAGGTTAATTCTGATTGTGATAACCTTCACCCTTCCAACTGCTGCACCTCACATAGTCAATTCTCTATCAGATAGAGAGGTACTATACTCTGGAATTCTTATCTTCACATTGCAAAAACATCATCATCCCTCAATAACTTAAAGGGAAGACTGCGGGTCAGCCTGATGAACCAAACTACCCTATAATCCCATCCATGTTGTCACCACCGAATTCGGTCCCTCTCCTTGTTCGGGTGGCGTTCGGTGATCGACGTCAACGGCTTTCTAGCCACCACCGATCCACTTTTCATTTTCCATTTGTTCTGTCTTTGTCTTACACACCTGGCGTCACTCAACCAATGACTTGTTTATTATGTAACCCTCTGTTCCCCATGTTGTGTTTGTGAGTGATTGTTTATTATGTAACCCTCTGTTCCCCATGTTGTGTTTGTGAGTGATTGTTTATTATGTAACCCTCTGTTCCCCATGTTGTGTTTGTGAGTGATTGTTTATTATGTAACCCTCTGTTCCCCATGTTGTGTTTGTGAGTGATTGTTTATTGTAATTCGATCCGTTTTTGTGAGCTCGTGATGTTACTTTGAATATTTGTCTTTTTGAGTAAAGTACGTTAATTACTCATATCTGCTGTCCTGCGCCTGACTCTCTACACCAGCTACACACAGGACTCTTACACATGTAGCATAACTCTTATTCTCACACTCACACATGCACACACATAATCAAACATGTTTTTTTTCTTGTAAACTGAGTATATAATTGTAACGGCGTTCGTTCGTCGAAAGAGAGTCGGACCGAAATGCAGCGTGGTTGTTACTCATGTTCTTTAATGAAACAAATGACGATACATGAAAATAACTATACAAATACAAAAACAACAAACAGAACGTGAAAACCTAATACAGCCTGTCTGGTGAAAACTAACACAGAGACAGGAACAATCACCCACGAAATACACAGTGAAACCCAGGCTACCTAAATATGGTTCCCAATCAGAGACAACAAGAATCACCTGACTCTGATTGAGAACCGCCTCAGGCAGCCAAGCCTATACTAGACACAACCCTAATCAACCACAATCCCAATGCCTACAAAAACCCCAATACGACAACACAATAAACCCATGTCACACCCTGGCCTGAACAAATAATTAAAGAAAACACAAAATACTAAGACCAAGGCGTGACAATAATGTACAATTATGGTTAATATGCTTTGTTTAACTGATTGAACACATTTTTTGTTTGTTTTACTTACATTTGTGGTGTGGTTGCACACCGTTTTACCAGGTTTTTGTATCTTTAATGTTATGTTTTTTATTTTGTGCGAATAAATAAAACCCACAAATATCTCAGACCTATTGCACCCCCTTGTTGAATAAACCTGACTCATGTGGCCCCATGTTGTACCTGGGGAGAGTTGGCCTCCATAATGGCCCTATTCTATCCCCATGTGCTTTCACTCTGCCCTCTCTCCACTCTCACTCTCAGGCTGACAGACAGGCATTTGTTGCATTGTGAGACAGATGGTTTCAAGAAGATTTATTTGGATACAGGATGTGAGGGAGGAATAGAGGAATGGAATGAGAGAAATATAGTAGGAGAGAAAAAGATATTGAGAGACAGAGAGAGAAAGAGAGAAATATTGAGAGACAGAGAGAGAGAGAGAGAGAGAGAGAGAGAGAGAGAGAGAGAGAGAGAAATATAGTGAGATGTCTAAATCCTCTGATTTAAAAACAACAGTTTGTTGTGGTGAGGTTGAGGCTGGTACTTTCACTGCATGCTGAGCAAGCAGGAATCCCATCCTTCCTCTGTGAAAATATGCCTAGTATTTCTCTATGGTACGATTGGTCTGGACTACAGATATTATTTGACCTTATCTAGCTTCATAAAATGAACATTGTGGCCCACCCACCTGTAAATGGAGTTAACTGAAAGGGGCTACATTTTCTAATTAGAAATGGGGCTACAACCGGACGCTGTTAGTGAGGAATCGAAGCTCTTAATTGGCTGTGATGTGTTATAGGCTCCTGAGTCACCACAGCTCTCATTAGCCACATTAGGAAAAGAACATTGCTCCACTGCTGCTGTCCCCCAGGCACCTCCGCAAATGGCACCATGAAATATATTCACATTTTATGCTTTTGAACAACCAGCTGTTCCACAAACGCCTTGTCCCAACGGTGACTCTTACTAGTGGTCTGGATCCAGCATCCACCCAGATGAATGTGAATCTGGGTTTGAGTGGAAAGGGAAACACAGAGAATCGGGCTGGCTCTCTGCTTCCCCAAAAAGCAGATTGAGCCCTCACATACAGTGGTCAGGGTTAATTAAATTAGCAAGCCATTTACACATCACCCACCAATTATTGGCTCCATCGAGTGCTGACTCATTACGAGCTCCAGAGAATCACTCTACCTCCTGGACAATGGCCACACTCTCCAAGCCAACAGGATGCTAAATGCCAGCACAGGGTCTGTGTCCCTAATGGCACCCTATTCCCTATATAGTGCACTATATTTGACCAGAGCCCTATAGGGTTCCATTAGGAACTCAATCTGTCCACTGACAGACAGGGGGTTTGACAGCCGACGTCAGGGCAGCAAATAAATGTTTGAATGTGAAAGTGAGCACACGTAAAGAGCGAAGGAAGACAGGCTGACACCACCCGGGTTAGAGAGTTTTTATAAAACCTTTATTTTATACCAAGGTATTAACACAAATAACACCATTAACTGCAATGTTGCCATGCAAAACCCTCCATTGCATATCACCAGTACCCTTTTGTAAGGGTTGCTTGTACAGTGCTCTCCGTGCTGGCTTTACTTTGTCATCAATTTGATGTTATTTTAATGGACAAAAAAATGAAGCCGAGGCAAGAGCTGAATTGATTGGAGCTCCAGGGGGGCTCTGAGATGCACCTCTCCTTCAGAGCGGGCTGGTAATCTCTCCTGTCAGCCCTCAGCTACAGGCTGTAATTTTATAAATCGCAAACCTGAGATGAAGTGACATCAGGCTTGGCAAGGGCCTCCTCTCCTCTGACACAGATCATCTGATCCCTTTTTTACAGCACATTAAATATTGAGAGACCTGTTTTGCTGGTGCAGCCTCAAATTAAGAGATGCTCTACTAACAATTTGTGTTGCCACAAGAAAGAGTGTCACGATGTCACCGAGCGACGGGGAACATGCAGGCCCTAAGGGAAAGTAATCAAAAATGATCTGAAGTAGAAGCTCTTTTGAATGTCCATCAAAATATCTCCAGAGCATCAGACATATTCGGCAGTCTGTATTGACGTCAGCAACAGACCAGGTAAATATTGTAACTGTGTGGTTTAGGAGTAGCTTGGGAAGAATAAGAATGGAGATTTGGATAATTTCATCTTTTTGCGGAGTCACCCTTTTTTCCAAAAAATCCAGGGTGATGATGAGGGTCTTGTCAAGTCAGATCTAACATCTAAAGATGGCTTTTTGTTGTTGTTGTTGTCTCCCTTTCGGCCTGACTTCTGTTGCATACTCACCTCTCTCTCTCTCTGGGTCTCTTTCAACTTCTCTGTCAACACTCTCACTGACTGTACCAGGGTAAAGAGGGACTGTTCTGTCGCATCTTTGAACAAGAGATAAAAGCTTCTCCAAGGCCCTGCTTGCTCCACAGATGTTTGACATTTAAAAAAGTTGTCTGACACCAGGTGATATTTCTTTCTCTCTCTCTCTCTCTCTAGCGCTCACACACACAAACACACAAGCACATACAGTGCCTATAGAACGTTTTCACCCCCCTTGGATTTCTTCACGTTATTGTGTTACAAAGTGGTGTTCAATCATTCTTTTGTCAGCAGTCTGCAAACAAATACTTTTTGAGATGAATGAAAACATCTAAAATTGCTATTAAATCTATCTCAATTCCACTTTGTAACGTAGCAAAATTACAAGAGAGTATGCTTTCTATTGGCACTGTACATTCACACACATGCGCACACAGAAACAGAAACACACACACAAATATGAATTTATCAGTGTAATAAAACACGTTTCATGCCAATGTAGATGCACTCCACCCACTTCACTTCTCTTAAATCTCAACTTTTTCTTTCAATTTTACAATATGCCGTAAGCAATCCCACGCCTCCCATACAGCTGCCATATCCATTTGATCACTGTCTGATTTGTACGTACATTTATTTTCTGTGTACAGTACAGAACTCACCTCAATCTCTTTTCTGGTCCATACGTTATGTTCTCTGATGTATTTCTCCAACATACTAGCTTTGAATGGTGAAAGGAACACATTACAATGGACCAGTGTCATCTAAGGGACCGTTTGAAATGTATTGGGGCAACTGCACCCACATCACATGACCCTCCCCTTGTACTGTAAAGAAAATGTGCGCACCCTCCCCCTCATAAAATGAACTCAGAAATAATGGTCACCACCACAAATAACATTAACTGTAGCAACCCTGTGTTTACAAATGTGGATATGGCTATGACCACTTCAGCTTGGTTTTGGGGAACAGTAGACGCCACGCAGGGCTACGGGCCAAGAGGTTGAAGGTTTGGCGACCACCATGGACGAGCTCACTCTCCCTGCCTGTCTCATTACACTGGGATCAGAGGGGTCGGCGACCACCATGGACGAGCTCACTCTCCCTGCCTGTCTCATTACACTGGGATCTGAGCCGGCTGCAGACATTGATCAGCTACAGGGAAATCTGACTTTCCACATTTTGATGCTATATTTATAGTTACTTAATAGAAAGTTACTCAAGTAAAAGTGAAAATCACCCAGTAAAATACTAGTAAAAAGTCACCCAGTAAAATACTTTTACTTGAGTTTTAAAGTCTAAAAGTATTTGATTATAAATATACTTAAGTATCAAAAGTAAATGTAATTGCTAAAATATATTTGAAGCATCTAAAGTAAAATTATAAATATTTCAAATTCCTTATATAAAGCAAACCAGATGCGACCATTTTTTGGTTTTTAAAATGTAAGGATAGCCAAGAGTACACATAATTTACAAATGATGCATTTGTGTTTTGTGAGTCTGCCAGATCAGAGGCAGTAGGGATGACCATGTGGTCTCTTGATAAGTGTATGAATTGGACCATTTTCCTGTCCTGCTAAGCAGTCAAAATTTAACAAGTACCCTTGAGTGTCAGGGAAATGTATGGAGTAAAAAGTATATTATTTTGTTTAGGAATGTAGTGAAGTAAAAGTTGTCAAAAATATAAATAGCAAAGTAAAGTACAGATACACCAAAAATGACTTAAGTAGTACTACAATGCATGTAGTCTGGATAGCCATGTTCAGGAGTCTTATGGCTTTTCAGTCTCCTGAGGGGGAATAGGTTTTGTCGTGCCCGCTTCACGACTGTCATGGTGTGCTTGGACCATGTTAATTTGATGGTAATTTGGACACCAAGGAACTTGAAGCTCTCAACCTGCTCCACTGCAGCCCCTTCAATGAGAATGGGGGCGTGCTCGGTCTTCATTTTCCTGTAGTCTACAATCATATCCTTTGTCTTGATCATGTTGAGGGAGAGGTTGTTGTCCTGATCTCATCCCTATAGGCTGTCTTGTTGTTGTCGGTGATCAGGCCTAACACTGTTGAGTCTTTGGGAAATGTAATGATGGTGTTGGAGTCGTGCCTGGCCATGCAGTCATGATTGAACAAGGATTACAGGAGGGGGCTAGGCACGCACCCCTGAGGGGCCCCTGTGTTGAGGATCAGTGTGGCAGATGTGTTGTTACCTACCCATTACCACCTGGGGGTGGCCCGTCTGGATGTACAGGATCCAGTTGCAGGAGGTGTTTAGTCCCAGGGTCTTTAGCTTAGTGATGAGCTTTGAGGGCACTATGGTGTTGAACGCTAAGCTGTAGTCAATGAATAGCATTCTAACAGGTTTTCTTTTGTCAAGGTGGGAAAGGGCAGTGTGGAGTGCGATAGAGACTGCATCATCTGTGGATCTGTTGTGGCGGTATGCAAATTGGAGTGGGTCTAGGGTTTCTGGGATGATGGTGTTGATGTGAGCTATGACCAGCCTTTCAAAGCACTTCATGGCTTCAGAGGTGAGTGCTACGGATCGGTGTTCATTTAGGCAGGTTACCTTAGTGTTCTTGGGCACCTGGCTACTAGGAGCGCCGCCTCTGGGTGAGCGTTTTCTTGTTTGCTTATGGCGGAATACAGCTCATTCAATGCTATCTTAGTGCCAGCCTCTGACTGTGGTGGTATGTAGTCAGCTACAAGGAATATAGAAGAACTCTCTCGATAGGTAATATAGCTTATCATGAGACACTCTACCTCAGGCGAGCAATAGCTCGAGACTTCCTTAGGTATAGTGCACCAGCTGTTGTTTACAAAAATACATAGACCGCCGCCCCTTGTCTTACCAGACGCTGCTGTTCTATCCTACCGGGAACATCGTATAAGCAGCCAGCTTTGATGTATGTTGATATTGATGTATATTTTGATGTATGATGATATTGTCGTCGTTCAGCCACGACTCTGTGAAGCATAAGATGTTACAGTTTATACTGTCTAGTTGGTAGTTTAATCTCCCCAATAACTTGTTAATTTTATTGTCCAAAGATTGCATGTTTGCTAGCAGAATTGAGGGGAGTGGGGGTTTATTCGATCGCCTCCGACTCCTCAGAAGGCAGTCCGCCCTCTGGCCTCTCTTTCTCTGCCTCCTCTTCACGCAGATCATTGGGGTTGAGACCTGTTCCATGACTCTCGTCAGAGTCTTGAAAGAAGAAAAAGGATTCTGATAGTTCGTGATGAGTAATAGCAGTCTTGACGTCTAGAAGTTATTTTCGGAGACGGTAGCGACAAAATTATGTACAAAGTAGTACAAAAATTAGTTACAAACGTAGCAGATAAACGAACAAAAAAACACAATCGGTTGGGGGCACATAAAACGTCTGCCTTCTGCTTCGGAGCACATCTTACACTTGTTTTGACAATCTCGAAATGTCATTGAACGTTTTGGTGTTTTGTAACAGATCGAATGGCCGTTGTGCAGTTTATATGCTGGAATTATATTAGACTGGAGTGGATGAACATGCAGACTTAGACTACAGGAGACTTTTGAAGTAGCCTATTCAGATTAAAACATTGTGACTGGTTCTGTTAATGCCACAGATGAAAGGTAATACATTTGAACATTTAGGCTATATTGAAGTGTTAGGGTTTAGGTCGAGGAATAACTGCTCGGATTGGAGGCAGAACAGCGCTAAGCTTTCCTGAATAACTTGGACTGCTGGGAGCATAGGCCTTTAAAAAAATGTTCTACATTTATTTAACAGGGCAAGTCAGTTAAGAAAAAATTCTTATTTTCAATGACGGCCTAGGAACAGTGGGTTAACTGCCTGTTCAGAGGTAGAACGGCAGATTTGTACCTTGTCAGCTTGGGGATTTGAACTTGCAACCTTCCGGTTACTAGTCCAACACTCTAACCACTAGGCTACCCTGCCACCCCCTATGTAGGATGATTTAGGAGAAGGATGATCAGCAACAGATAGCGCATCAGTAATAGAACAAAACGTAATTCTGTTTGTAATAAAGCCCTTTTGTGGGGGAAAACATATTCTGATTGGCTGGGCCTGGCTCCCCACTGGGTGGGCATATGCCCTTCCAGACCTACCCATGACTGCGCCCCTGCCCAGTCATTTGACTTCCATAGATTAGGGCAGGGGCGCAACTTTGGTTTTAGAAGTGGAGGGGACATAATATTGCATTTTTGGGGGATAAACACTCCAAACAGCCTGGCCGCTCGGAGATGTCCGCATGGTCCTAAAGCACCCCGTTGCCTCATTTTGTATCACATTCCAACAATAAAACTGGGGCGGCCAAAAATGTTCTTTCAGAATGCTGGGGGGACGTGTCCCTCCCCGTCCCCAGTGAAAGCTGCGACACTGGATTAGGGCCTAATTAGTTTTTTTAATTGACTGATTTCCATATAAGAACTGTAACTCAGTAAAATAATTGAAATGGTTGCATGTGGCATTTATATTTTGGTTCAGAACAATATATATACACACATTTTTTTTGCAGCGACACAATTCGAAAGGCTATAGCAAAAAAAAAATCCTTTTACTGTTTGCGATTCACAAATTATTATTTAGAATTTCATGATTTCATTCAACGTGATTGAACTATTTTTAGAATGAAGAGAGACATCTATTATACAGTAAATTACATTTGTTTTCACATGACATGTCTTGACTTTCATGCTCAATGATGCACCTATAGCCTCTCCGCTGCCTATCAGATATTCCTCTATGTTCTTGTGGAGTTCTATAGAAAATTGATGCAGATTTGAATTATTTTATGTGTCGCATGATTGCTAGTTAACCTAATGCAGATCTGGACAAATTATCCACTTACCAGTTATGTATGGTATGTCGTGCTGTTTGTCGTATTGCACGTTGTTATGGTTTACGACAGTGTGCTGCTTTACGGATGAATGGGTTGTCAGAATGAGTGGCACATGTCATTAAATGACAGAGTAATGTACAATGTGAATCTGTGCAGATCTGCGTTCTTTTACAGCTAAGCTAGATATAACATTGGCGATGAAGATGGCTGAATTCAGCTTACCACCACCAGCACCATTCCTTGCCGTACCTGGTGAACCTCCAGTCCCGTGGATAAACTGGTTTGAAAGTTTTAACACTTATCTCGAAGCTATGGACTTTTCTACAATCTCAGACAAGCGGAGGACAGCACTTCTCCGTCACTCCCTCGGTACAGAGGGACAGTGGATTTTCAGATAGAGGGGATGTTATGTGAAAACACAAGAGAGAAACTACTTTTAGAATCGGATCATTTACAACTTGATGGAGCTATTAAAATAGCACTCCAGGTTGATACGGCTTTGGAATGCTCTACTGGGCAAACAGACAGCTCTGCAGCATACACTCAGCCCCCAGCCGTTCTCACACAGCAGCTTCAGCCCAAGCAGGCTCACTACAACGATCATGCGCTGCGCTCGCCCTCCCACGTCGATAGCAGCATGGACACAGTCACAGACACCAGCATGCCCGTGTTGCAGGCACACAGACAAACAAACAAAAGTAGCTGTGGGGCTAGCTCTTACAATTCATGGGCTTCAAACTGCCCAGCCCGTGGGAAAATATGCAAGAACTGTTCAAAAACAATCACTTGGCTAAAGTGTGTCATTCTGCCACAGCTACTCGCTCCACCCAGAATAGGCCCTTATTTTCATCTCGCTCTCAACATGAGCACACTGAAATCCGAACCGTCTCCACTAACCATATGTCATTCAATACATGCACTGTGCAGCTACACGTACTACAAGTTTCTCAGTCACCTACCACTCCAGCAGCCCTCCACTGTCCTCTGTGGGTATGGTAGACCAAGGTAGACATTGCAGGCACCCTCCAGGTCCCAGTGCACTACGGTGCCAAGCATCTGCCATCCTTCACATTTCACGTTGCAAAGAGGGGTGCCAACCTCCTGGGCCTCGACCTCTTCACAGGCTTGGGGATCGCACTGAGAGATGACAGTTGGTCAGCTATCCACCAAGTTAACGGCACATGGCAACAGAAGGTTGCAAGTTCAAACCCCCGAGCTGACATGGTACAAATCTGTCGTTCTGCCCCTTAATAGGCAGTTAACCCACTGTTCCTAGGCCGTCATTGAAAATAAGTATTTGTTCTTAACTGACTTGCCTAGTTAAATAGAAAAAAAAAACATCTGTTTGATGGACTGTTCTGCCTCACAGCTTTACAGGCCTCTCTCATCACAATTGCAGGCCTCTCTCATCTTTTTAAGTGGGGGAACTTGCACAATTGGTGGCTGACTAAATACTTTTTTGCCCCACTGTATATAGTCTCACTATTGTTATTTTACTGCTGCTCTTTAATTACTTGTTACTTTAACATTTTTATTCTTATCTTAAATGTTTTTAAACTGCGTTGGTTCTATTCGGCACACGGCAATGACTTTCTTGCAAACTCAAAACCCAACAATGCTATAATCAATAATAATGTATTACTAGAAAAATACAAACGAGAAATATGAAATACACAATTAAGTAAGTAAGTAAGCATACTATATACAGGATTTTTTTTGGTCAGTGTGCAGGGATACTGGAGTGATGGAGGTAGATATGTATAGGGGTAAGGTGACTAGTCAACAGGATATAAGATAAACAGAGTTGTAGCAGCATGGGTGTGAGTGGGTTGGCGGGTTTGTAGAGTCAGTATAAATGTACAGTATGTGCATATTATGTGTGAGTGAGCAAAAGATCAAGTGAGTATTTGTGTGTGTTAGAGTGACAGTGTGTGTGAGTGTGTAGGGTCCTGTGAGTATGCACCAATCAAATACAAGGTAATTAAAGATACAAGGTTAACTCAGATAGTCTGTGTAGCTATTTCGTTAGCTATTTATCAGTCGCATTGCTTGGGTATGGAAGCTGTTCAAGAGCCTGTTGGTGTCAGACTTGATGCTCAGGTACTTCTTGCCGTGCGGCAACAGAGAAAATGTTCTATCGCTTGGGTGGTTAGAATCTTTTCCGGGCTTCTTTTCACACCGCCTGATAAAGAGGTCCTGGATGGCAGGGAGCTCAGCCCCAGTGATGTCCTGGGCTGTCCGTACAACCCTCTGTAGCACTATGTGATGGAGGGTGGTGCTATTGCCACACCAACCAGTGACGCAACCAGCCAAAATGCTCTCAATGGTACAGCTGTAGAACCTGAGGGGGAAGAGGCAGTTCTTCACAACTGTGCGTGTGTTTGGTCCATTTTAAGTCTTTTGTGATTTGGACACCAAACAGACCTGAGGCAACTCCCCGTGCTTACCGGAAGCAACAACTCCCCGTGCTTACCGGAAGAAGCGTAGTACTGGTCAGGCGCTGTGTTATTCGGTCAAGCGCACGGTGTCGCCAGGACGCGCTCATAGCCTGGTGTGCTCTAGGCCAGCCCCCCACAAGTGCCGTGCGAGAGTGGGCATCCAGGCAGGGCGTATTTGTGCCGGCTCAGCATGTTTGGTCTCCGGTACACCGTTTCGGCCCAGGGTATCCTGCGCCGGCGCTGCGTGCTGTGTCTCCGGGGCGCTGGGAGGGTGCAGTTCCGTGCCGGGTGAATGTGGGCATTGAGCCTAAGGGAGAGGTGCGAGTGGTATGCACCAGATCTCCAGTGCTCCCCCACAGCCCGGTTCAACCTGTGCCTGCACTCTGGAGGGTCTGGGCTAAAGTGGTCATCCAGCCTGGAGGAGTGGTGCCAAGGCTGCACACCAGAGCTCCAGTGCTCCCCCACAGCCCGGTCCATCCGGTGCCTCCTCCACGCACCAGGCCTCCTGTAGGTCTCCCCACGAACCAGGCTGTCTCTCAGTCTCCCTCCTGTCCGGAGCCGACAGAGTCTCCCTCCTGTCCGGAGCCGCCAGAGTTTCCCTCCTGTCCGGAGCCGCTAGAGTCTCCCTCCTGTCCGGAGCCGCCAGAGTCTCCCGTCAGTCAGGAGCCGCCAGAGTCGCCCTTCACTCCGGAGCCGCCAGAATAGCTGCCCCTCAGTCCAGTGGCGCCCTCTACGAGGTTCTTTGGTCCGGGGCCCGCTGCGAGGGTCCCCTAAGTGGGCCAAGACTGAGGTGGAGCGGGGTCCACGCCCCGCACCCGAGCCGTAAGAAGGCCCACCTGGACCCTCCCCTTTAGAGTCAGGTTTTGCGGCCGGGGTCCACACCTTTGGGGGGGGGTACTGTCACGCCCTGGCCATAGAGAGGCTTTTTATTCTCTATTTTGGTTAGGCCAGGGTGTGACTAGGGTGGGCGTTCTATGTTCTTTTTTCTATATTTTTGTATTTCTTTGTTTTTGGCCCGGGTATGGTTCTCAATCAGGGACAGCTGTCTGTCGTTGTCTCTGATTGAGAAACATACTTAGGCAGCCTCTCTTTCCATTATGGGTTGTGGGTAGTTGTTTTGTGTTTCTGCACCTGACAGGACTGTTTCGTTTTCATTCATTCTCTTGTTATTTTGTTTTGTGTTCAGTAAAAAAAAAAAACATGAACACTTACCACGCTGCGCTTTGGTCCACACCTTCTTCATACGACATCCGTTACATCCATCTTATTATCAAGTGACTGTACATTGGCCAGTAGAATGGAGGGAAGAGGTGACCTGTTATCCCTTCCCCTTAATCTCAAAATAATCACAAAATAGCTCAATTGAGTCAGAGCTTGCAAAACGGTGGCCATCCAGTTCCGCACACACTGTACATGCGCACACACACACACAGGCACAGCAAGTATATGGTGGGAAAGTGGGGCGAGTTTAATCTGTTTAAGGCCAGGATCAATAGAGAAAGAACAGTGAGCAGCTGAAAGAGACAACAGGACAAACAACAGTAAAGAAGGCCTCACTCACTCATACTCTCTCATACTCAGTTCACAAACACATGAACTCTGCCACTTATTCATTCAGGCTTTCAAATTGATTTACCAGCTCATGTTTTACTCATCAAAACAATTAATTTCAATAAAAAGCACAAGGTTCCAAAAACTCTCTACTGCGCTTCAAATGAAAACCAACCCTTGCAACAAAAGATCATTTAGGGTATTGTATTGGTACAGTGTGTTATCTAAAAACACACAAATGAAAACCAACCCTTCCAACAGAAGATCATTTAGGGTATTGTATTGGTACAGTGTGTTATCTAAAAACACACAAATGAAAACCAACCCTTCCAACAGAAGATCATTTAGGGTATTGTATTGGTACAGTGTGTTATCTAAAAACACACAAATGAAAACCAACCCTTCCAACAGAAGATCATTTAGGGTATTGTATTGGTACAGTGTGTTATCTAAAAACACACAAATGAAAACCAACCCTTCCAACAGAAGATCATTTAGGGTATTGTATTGGTACAGTGTGTTATCTAAAAACACACAAATGAAAACCAACCCTTCCAACAGAAGATCATTTAGGGTATTGTATTGGTACAGTGTGTTATCTAAAAACACACAAATGAAAACCAACCCTTCCAACAGAAGATAATTTAGGGTATTGTATTGGTACAGTGTGTTATCTAAAAACACACAAATGCATAAAAAGTTCCACAATTTGGATGGGGACTGATTGCATCCCTCCCGCTCTCTTCTTCACAGGTTCTAGGGCTTGTACTTCATTAGAATAGCATTGACATCTGGGTTGTTAAATGGGTACAATAATTTAGCTTGAAGGCATGTACTGTATATACTGTCAAGTTTGACATTAACATGTAGTAAACCACATCCTAGTAATCCTTAATTAGCTTTCCCATTCACAAAGAGGAGCCATACCTGTGTTCTATGGGACAGATACAAATTGTCTAGGAAAGGTACAAAATGCTTTTTAATGGATTAGAGTTGGAGAGGGAACTGTGACATACACTATGAGTAGCATTAGAGTAAATGGTGGAAATACTTGTGATACTCATCATTAGGGCCAATGAGTTTTTCCTAACCACATGACCTGACCAGGAAAAACTCTGGTCCCCATAGGCTAATATGTGATCAAAATATGGAAATAGTTCTGGTGTTGTAAGACAACTCTCGGTTCAGCCATGTCTGAAGTAGTACTTTAGGGATGCAGACATCACAATAACTTATTTCCCCAGCTTACTATCTGCCTGGCAGATGCACAAATGCACAAACACCCAAATTGCCAATCTCATTAGAGCAGCAGTCGGTTTGTAGAAATGGATAGGTTGGATGGGTAACTGAGTCTGGACAGATAGATAGAGGGATGAATTAAACGTCTAGACAAATGAATCAAACAGAAACAGGAGAGAGAGGTTTCACCTTTTAGTTTTAATCAAATCCAGAGGCCATTTTGAAAACAGTAAGGGATGGACATCTATGGATCTGATTGACGGGGAGGAAGGAGGGATGGGGATGGACTCGTCAGGATTTTTGCCATAGAGCGGATCACTATTCCACCTGGAACTCAGCAGCTCATGTCATTAGAGTTTAGTTTAATGTACGAGCATCCTTATACTAGTATGCTATACTGATCTGCACCAACCATTGGTTCTGGTAATAGACCTGTATTATATTGTGTGTTTGGGTTCGATGACTCAGCCTAAGTGAAATAATCTGTGGTGATTATGGTCCATCTGAAAGTGGAATAAATAGATACAAAATGGGGATTTAACACGATGTAGCTCACCAACAGTTACGCTCACCAATAATTACAGGTAAGGTCAGAATTGAACTAATTACACGAGGAGTAAAAATCTCCATATAGGCTACAGGTTTAACCTAGAAATTGGAAACAGTCAAAGGAATCATATCAACTACCTTGACAACAAAATAACAAAAGAAAGTCACAAACAGCAAGTAGGAGACACTCCTGTTGACTTCTAATAATAGAGAGAAAATGAAAGATAAGAAAGAAATGACAAAATAATAAGAAAACACAACCTAGAGCTCAGCTATTCAATGAATGTCATGTCTTTGACAGGGATGTGTGTGAGAGAAGCATGTGTCTTATAGGGAGGACTCTACAGTATGTACACATTTATTTCTGACAGATCAACAGGAACTAAGACAGGCTTTGTCTTTAGTAACATGCATGTTGATCTCTGGAGAACAAAATTAAATGCAAAAAGGAGGACAGACTAAAGAAAGATGTTACAAAATATTGTCTCTCATACTCCAAACCAGTCTATGCTCAACTTATTTACAATTTTAATAGCTTTGAACACTTCTCTCATAGACTGTAATTGCTTAACAACATAATACACAGCAGAATAAGGAAATTATGATGTAAAAAGTCAACAAAGAGAGCTGTGCGTGAAAACAAAATTAAATAAGCTTATCTAAAATTAAAGACAGGGAGAAGATATATCTACTAATTAAAGTGTCATTCAAGTTTTAAAAAATTCCCACATCCAATGTGGTGTAATGGCAATTTGAGTTTCCCCTCATTTCTGATCCTTGACCATTCCGATAGTAACAATGGAAACAACAATGGCTGGAACGCGCCATCTTGTTGTCATAGCGAGGTACAGTACCAACCAATTTCAATAAAACGCATCCCTCACTCCCTCCTTACTCTGAAGGCATTCGGGTGTGTTAGAGTTACTCATTCATCCACTAAAAATACAAGCGTCTCTATACAACGTTCTTTGTAGCGTTCTCGTTCAACCTCTCCATGTAATTCCGGAGCTCTTGCGAGTCCCCGAGCTCGATGTCTGGACACACCCACTTAATGTCGTTGGTCAGTCCGAGTGGGCTCAGAACTGGGCATCCATTATTGGGCTTGACGTTGGAGAAGGTGGTGAATTTGACCCTCTTCCTCTTGGTGGTGGGTGAGTTGAGTGACTCGTTCCTACCTCCCGGACAGCTTCCCTGGGCACTGCTCTTCAGGGCCCCTCCATTCAGCAGCTGGCTGCCCTCCTCCAGGGTTGAGCCCAGCTCGTCCTGCTGCTGCTGCAGGCACAGGCCCTCATCCTGGCCAAGCCACACCCAGTCGTGGGCATGAGGCATTGCCTCAGGGGCCTCCAGGGGCAGCTCCTTGCTGCGGTACTTGAGGGCGTAGGAGATGCAGTTGATGAGGAAGACTAGGATGGCCAGGCAGAAGACCCCCAGCAGGGCATACATACCGATCTCCAGGTCTGTGAGGCCACGGCGGGATGACAACAGGTCCTCCTCTGTGCTGCGGCCCCGGGGCAGCTCCGCCTGGGCAGGGAACTCAGAGAACTCTCCAGGGACTCCTCCGTCGGCCAATAGCCTGTCCCCGTTGGGCCTCACCGGGATGGGGGCCTTAACCGTGGTAGCGTCCCGATTCATGATTCCAGCCTCAATGTCAGAGATGGAGCCTCCGTAGTAGGGTGCGTCTGGTCGGGTTCTGCCTCCGGGGCGGCTGTACAGCTCCTCAGAGCTGCCAAACCTAACACTGATGTTTCCTACCCCGGCAGCCAGGATGATGCGTCGCTTCGTCTTCCGGCAGAACTCTGAAGATGTCATCTCTACGCGCACCAGTAACCCTTGACCTTCACCCTTTGCCACGATAACCGGCCACTTCCACTCGGTGCTGCGCTGTACTGACACCACCTGCTCATCCAATGAGGTGGCTGTGAGCACAAAGTGGGCGGGGTCATAGTGGTCCAGAGATGTCATGGAGCCATCACTGAACTGAAGCCAGGCACTGATAAGAGATTCCTGAGGAACCATACATACACACAAACACACACACACATGCACACACACAGACATCAGTGCGTTACCAGTCTTGTTTTTCCATCAAAAGGGTCAACTAAACAACACTGTCTGAGTAGCGCTTCAACAAAGCCAATCTCTTCCCACATCTCTACTCTAGAACACTAACTCCCATTGGGACATACTGCAGCTTAAAAGGAAAGAATGCTCCCTGTCAATGTAAACTGTTACTGTTACTAGACACAAGCAACCGGTATCTACAGGAATCACATCTTTTCATCTTTATCAAGAGAGAAAAAGAAAGAAAGAGTGAGTGTAGAAGTAATGGGAGAGAAAGAACCCTGACAGATGTACAGAGATGTTTTAATTAGCCAGATTTAAAAGCACAGGAGAATTTCAGCTGAGCAGGAGGTCTCTGCAGCTGTTCCTCTGAAAATGTGTAAGTTTCAGAAGCAAACATCTTCATTGAGATAAGATCAATAATTTGATGTCAGAATCTGATCATATTCACTATAAAGGATAAAATGGCAGCCAATGTGACTCCACCAATTCCAGGTGAGAAAGTTACAGTTTACCTTTATCACATATCTCATATAAACATTTAGAAAATTCCCATATACAATTTATATATATTGGTCAACATACAGTCAAAAAAGGCAAAAAAGTATTTAGTCAGCCACCAATTGTGCAAGTTCTCCCACTTAAAAATATGAGAGAGGCCTGTAATTTATCATAGGTACACTTCAACTATGACAGACAAAATGAGAAAAAAAAAACAGAAAATCACATTGTAGGATTTTGTATGAATTTATTTGCAAATTATGGTGGAAAATAAGTATTTGGTCAATAACAAAAGTATCTCAATACTTTGTTATATACACTTTGTTGGCAATGACAGAGGTCAAACGTTTTCTGTAAGTCTTCACAAGGTTTTCACACACTGTTGCTGGTATTGTGGCCCATTCCTCCATGCAGATCTCCAGTGATGTTTTGGGGCTGTTGCTGGGCAACACGGGCTTTCAACTCCCTCAAAAGATTTTCTATGGGGTTGAGATCTGGAGACTGGCTAGGACACTCCAGGACCTTGAAATGCTTCTTTGGGATCATTGTCATGCTGAAAGACCCAGCCACATTTCATCTTCAATGCCCTTGCTGATGGAAGGAGGTTTTCACTCAAAATCTCACGATACATGGCCCCATTCATTCTTTCCTTTACACGGATCGGTCGTCCTGGTCCCTTTGCAGATAAACAGCACCAAAGCATGATGTTTCCACCCCCATGCTTCACAGTAGGTATGGTGTTCTTTGGATGCAACTCAGCATTCTTTGTCCTCCAAACACGACGATTTGAGTTTTTACCAAAAAGTTAGATTTTGGTTTCATCTGACCATATGACATTCTCCCAATATTTTTCTGGATCATCCAAATGCTCTCTCGCAAACTTCAGACGTGCCTGGACATGTACTGGCTTAAGCAGGGGGACACGTCTGGCACTGCAGGATTTGAGTCCCTGGCGGCATAGTGTGTTACTGATGGTAGGCTTTGTTACTTTGGTCCCAGCACTCTGCAGGTCATTCACTAGGTCCCCCCGTGTGGTTCTGGGATTTTTGCTCACCGTTCTTGTGATCATTTTGACCCCACGGGGTGAGATCTTGCGTGGAGCCCCAGATCAAGGGAGATTAACAGTGGTCTTGTATGTCTTCCATTTCCTAATAATTGCTCCCACAGTTGATTTCTTCAAACCAAGCTGCGTACCTATTGCAGATTCAGTCTTCCCAGCCTGGTGCAGGTCTACAATTTTGTTTCTGGTGTCCTTTGACAGCTCTTTGGTCTTGGCCATAGTGGAGTTTGGAGTGTGACTGTTTGAGGTTGTGGATAGGTGTCTTTTATACTGATAACAAGTTCAAACAGGTGCCATTAATACAGGTAACGAGTAGAGGACAGAGGAGCCTCTTAAAGAAGAAGTTACAGGTCTGTGAGAGCCAGAAATATTGCTTGTTTGGAGGTGACCAAATACTTTTTTTCCACCATAATTTGCAAATAAATGAATAGAAAATCCTACAATGTGATTTTCTGGATTTTTTTTCTAATTTTGTCTGTCATAGTTGAAGTGTACCTAGGATGAAAATTACAGACCTCTCTCATCTTTTTAAGTGGGAGAACTTGCACAATTGGTGGCTGACTAAATACGTTTTTGCCCCACTGTATGATACTGTATGTTTGGTGCAGTAGGTTGCTGAGTCATGTGTGTGTGGTTACCTGTTTAAGTTTCTGCATGACTTCCTGTGTTGTAGCCGTGGCGACGATGGCTCTGTTGCTCCCTGGGCTGAGCTGGAGGGACAGAGAGAGGCCAGAGACCAGCTGCACTCCCAGCTCTGTCACACTCACTTTGTCTTCCAGAACCCTGACCATCCGCTCAGCCAGGATCGAGTCAGACAGAGGGGACATCACCTACAACATTATACACACACATTAGTATACAAACAGACAAACACAGACACACTTGTATTGGTTCAACTTCAAATATATCATTTCACATCACCTGTACAAGCACTCACAATGAAACCAACACCATCAATAATGGACAGAGGGAGGAGCGAAGACGTCAACATGACAAGCTTATATTAACACTGAAGAAATAACATAATGATGGAGGAACACCATGACCCAAGCTTTTTCATAATGTACAGTGCGTATATTAATCAAGATGATGCATGTACTGTACACTCAATGGCGTCTGCGATCACCAGCTTCACACTCAGACACACTCAGACACACACACTCCGCCTCATCTGTCTGACTGGCAGTTCCCCGGCTCCGGGGCCTGCTGGAGATGTAAGCATGTAAATGTGAGTGATGTGTGATGAGAAGGGAAGTACTTCCATCCACTCCCATTAGGTCTGAGTCTCCTCTCCACCATCCTCCTCTGCTCCACCACCCGCCCACACACAGACTCACGCTTCCACTCCCTCCACACAGCCATAATGAACTGTCAGCACTGATCACTGCCTCATCTGAAAAGGACCATGGCCAACACACTCCTCCTCCACAGCACCGTACTATTAAAGCTGCATGCTACTGGCTGCATGCTAACGACATAGCTAAACACACTGGGAACACACCGGCCCAGCTGTGTAGATATGTGTACTATGGCACCTGTAGGGCTGGGACGAAGGTCAAACATATAAGGCCCAGGGGTCATTTGCGATCCGTTTAAGAAAGCTGGTGGTATGACAGACGTCACTACAGGAGAGGAATTTGAACAAAAAATATATATTTTCATCAAAATTAGTTTTTTTTTTCAGAAATGCCTTCTTGAACATGTGAACTTTCGTGTCCGTTAATAACAAACTTGTCTGTCATCCTTAAATATGAATAAAATTGTTACATTACAAGCCTAGTTGGTTTAGCCACAGACAAAGGGAGGAACCTTCCCACTAGCCATGATTGGCTGAGATAATGGATGGGCTGGACATGACGAGACATGAGTTCTGATTGGTCTATGTCGCAGGCGAAAACATGAGCTGCTCAGATAATCCTTGCGACCACATTTACAAAAAAAAGATATAGCCAAGGAGAACTGCAAAAGTGTTGCTACTGCTCTCAACAACATTGCTGCATTGAATTTAGCAGGCATTATCGACAAAGATCAGTGGGAAAAAGTTGAAAAGAGAAAACAAGTACTTTCTGGAGAAAGATCGTGCCATGTTGACTCGCTTTGACTTTGAAAACGAATCAGACGATGAGGAAATCAACAACAGTGTTGTTGTCATGGACGAAGTGAAATCAGTAGAATGCACGCTGGGAAATGGAGATGGAGAAAATGTGGATGTTTGATTGCAAATGTAGAGAGAGTCAAAAAGAGAACACAGAAGGCTGTTGTATAAAATACCCGTCTCCGGATTACATCTTCAAACTAAGGCCAACAATGGCCATGAAGCAATCATCCATGTAAACGGCTAAGAATCAAGCTACATTTCAGATATTATGTGTTTCTAATTTTGACAAAGTCATTTTCATTGCAAGTTGAAGCCTACTGTTAGCTAGCTACTCTAAGGCTTCATGCCACAATGACTACCGCCCTGTTGCATTCACTTCTGTAATCATGAAGCGCTTTGAGAGGCTGTTTATGCACTCCATCCTCCCAGCACCCTAGACCCACTCTCAGCACCACCCCAACAGATCCATAGATGACGTAATCTCAATTGCTCTCCACACTGCCCTCACCCACCTAGATAAAAGGAATACCTATGTGAGAATGCTGTTCATTGACTACAGCTCGTCAACAAGTTTAGGACTCTAGGTCTGTGCACCTCCCTCTGCAATTGGATCCTGGACTTCCTGACGGGCCAACCCCAGGTGGTGAGGGTAGGCAACACATGGGCCCCACAGGGGTGTGTGCTTAGTCCACTCCTGTACTCCCTGTTCACCCACGACTGCGTGGCCACGCAATACTCCAACACCATCATCAAGTTTGACAACCACATGATGGTCATAGGAGGCCTGATCACCGATGATGATGAGTCAGCCTACAGTGAGGAGGTCAGTGACCTGGCAGTGTGTTGCCAGAACAACAACCTCTCCTTCAACATCAGTAAGACCAAGGAGCTGATCGCAAGCACGCCCCCATCCACATCGACAGGGCTGCAGTGGAGCAGGTCAAGCTTCAAGTTAGTCCAAATCACTAAATACTTCAAATGTTCCAAACACACGCACACTGTCATGAAGAAGACGCGACAGCGCCTTTCCCCTCAGGAGGTTGAAAAAGTTTGGCATGGACAGTCGAATCATCAAAACGTTATACAAATATACCTGTTAACTTGATCCAAACATTTCAAACAACTTTCCTAATCCAACTTTAAGTATTTTTAAACGTAAATAATCTATACAATTTAAGAAGGAATAAACTGTGTTCAATACCGGAGGAAAACAAATTGGATCGAGCTTTCAGGTCACGCGCCTCAACCACAACAGTACACTTCACTCGACCCTCGTTCTGAACAGGGCTTACTTCTTCATTTCTCAAAGGAAAAACATCAACCAATTTCTAAAGACGTTTGACATCCAATGGAAGCAATAGGAACTGCAAGCAACTGCCTTAGAATTCTAGATTCCCATTGAAAACCCATTGAAAAGAGAGTGACCTCAAAAAAAAAATCCTGGATGGTTTGTCCTCTGGGTTTTGCCTGACAAATAAGTGTTGTTATACTCACAGACATCATTCAAACAGTTCAGTATTTTCTATCCAAATCTACTAATACTATGCATATTCTAGCTTCCGGGCCTGAGTAGCAGGCAGTTTACTTTGGGCACACTTCATTCGGACGTGAAAATAGTGTCCCTCGCCTTAAAAAGTTTTAAAGACTACAACCACTCAAGCCATAGACTATTCTCTCTGCTTCAGCACGGCAAGCAGTACCGGTGCATCAAGTCTGGCACCAACAGGCTCTTGAACAGCTTCTATCCCCAAGCAATACAACTCATAAGTAGCTGTCAAAATGACTACGCGGACTGAGTTAACCTTTGAACTTTATTGACCTTTTATTTAAAAAATGTCACTGTCTCTATGCACATTCGCAGGACCCTACACACTTAATCCATCACCTACTCACTCACACATAATATGCACGTACGTTTATACTGACTCCACACACACACACTCCCTCACATACAAGCTGATTCTACTCTGTTTATCTTATATCCCGCTGCCTAGTCACCTTACCCCAATACATATCTACCTTCCTCACTGTAGTGTCCCTTCACATTGTAAATATAATATTGGAACTGACCCTGTATATAATACTGCTTACTTACTTATTGTATTCTTCAAATTTCATATTTTTTTCTCGTATTACATTGTTATTGATTATTGCATTGTTGGGTTTTGAGTTTACACGAAAGGCATTTCACTGTACTTGTGCATGTGACATAAAACACTTAGCTGGCTGTCATTTGCTGGCTGGCTCTCTAACTACATGTATGATCTGTGTAGTAATATTATTAATATCTCAGAAAACCATTTGCATTTCTAGGTGTAGCCTACTGTTAGCTATCTAGCTAACATTGAATCCGGTTGGTTAGCTTTAGCTACCAGCAGATGCATACTACACCATTTCATGCATGGTGGCTAGCTATGACAATCTGCTTGTATTGCTTCTGCATGGGTTGGGATTATTGTTCATTGCTTAGCTGGCTAGCCAGCTACATGTCTAAACAAAAGACTCCACTTTGCCAGATGATTACATGACCCATTAACTTAGCCAGCTGTGTCTGGGGGTGATTATGGACATCTATGCGAACAGATTCTAGGCAATAGAGACCCATCCACTTAGATATATGTTATTGGGGAGAGGTTATAGCCTCTTTCACATGACCTATCAATTTAGACAAGTGTGTTCCTGGGTAAGCCTCATCTAATAATGATCAAATATTTTTCTCTGGAATTGGTCTTTCACCATTTTAGTATTTTTATATTTTATTAGGAAAGCAGCATCTACTCTTTCTGGGGTCCACACAAAACATGAAACATAACATAATACAGCACATTAATAGACAAGAACAGCTCAAGGACAGAACTACATCAATTAAAAAAAGGCACACATAGCCTACATATCAATACATACACACACACACACTATGTAGGTCAGATAGGGGAGAAGCGTTGTGTCGTGAGGTGTTGCTTTATCTGTTGATTTAAACTATGTTTGCTGTTCATTTGAGCAATAAGAGATGGAACAGAGTTATATGCAATGGTAGCTCTATATAACTCTGTATGCTTTCTTGAATATGGGGACTGTGAAAAGACCCCTGGTGGCATGTCTAGTGGGGTAAGTGTGTGTGTGTGTCAGAGCTGTGTTTAAGTTGACTATGCAAACTATTTGGAATTTTCAACACATTAATGTTTCTTATAAGAAGAAAAAGTGATGCAGTCAATCTCTCCTTAACTCTTAGCCAAGAGAGACTGGCATAGTATGTATATTAGCCCTCTGAACACAATGAAGAGCAAGACGTGCTGCTCTGTTCTGGGCCAGCTGCAGCTTAAATAGGTCCTTGTACCACACGACTGGACAATAATCAAGATAAGACAAAACTAGAGCCTGCATGATTTGCCACTGCTGAACACGCCTGACTCTCCTCCACCCGTCATACAAGGAGAGTGGTCTAATGTCTTCCATCAACAAGAGAGCTAGCCCAAGCAAGCACTGGTTACAACTGAAGCATGAGGACTTGCAGCAAGTTGTGAACATCAACAACTATGCAAAGGATAATGCAATAGTATTACCAGGACAGAACAACTTTGATGGAAGGCTGCTGCCATGTGACAAAAACAGAGGTGGGGCGTCTCCACAAGGAATCGATGACAACACTTGGTATGTAAAGCATAAACAACACATTTTGACTGTTTAATTTACCACCAACGTGATTGGAACTACTTTTATTGATCTTGCATTTTTATAAAGTGTAATTTTACCTGGAGTTTTTCCTTATTGTAGTCAAATCAAATTAAATGTTATTTGTCACACGCGCTGAATACTACAGGTGTAGACCTTACTGTAAAATTGTAACGTTCGTCGTCTTCCTCTTCTGAAGAGTAAGAGAGATCGGACCAATTTGCAGCGTGGTAAGTTCCCATTTTAATAAGACAAACTGAACACTACAAAAATAACAACGTGACACAACCAAAACGGTCCCGTGTGGTAACTCACACGGAAAAGAATCACCCACAACTCAAAAGTGAAACCAGGCTTCCTAAATATGGTTCTCAATCAGGGACAACGATACACAGCTGCCTCTGATTGAGAACCATACCAGGCCAAACACAGAACTCCCAAAACATAGAAAAAGGAACATAGACAACCCACCCAAAGGTCAAAATGTGACAGAAATGTTTACTTACAAGCCCTCAACCAGTTTTAAGAAAATGTTTACAAAAAAACTAAAGTAAAATATTTTTAATAAAATCAAAAATTAACAGAAGAAAATTACATAACAATAACGAAGCTATACACAGGGGAAGGTACCTAGTCAATGTGCGAGGGTACAGGTTAGGCGAGGTCATTTGTAAAGTGACTACAGTATGCATAGATCGTTAACAGAGAGTAGATGCAGTGTAAAAACAAAGGGGGTGGGTCAATGTAAATAATCTGGGTGGACATTTGATTAATTGTTCAGCAGTCTTATGGCTTGGGGGTAGAAGCTGTTACGGAGCCTTTTGGTACTAGACTTACCATGCGGTAGCAGAGAGAACAGTCTATGGCTTGGGGGCAAGAGTCTTTGACAATTTTTGTTCCTTCCTCTGACACCGCCTAGTAAACTCAGCAAAAAAAAGAAACGTCCTCACACTGTCAACTGCATTTGTTTTCAGCAGACTTAACATGTGTAAATATTTGTATGAACATAACAAGATTCAACAACTGAGACATAAACTGAACAAGTTCCACAGACATGTGACTAACGGAAATTGAATAATGTGTCCCTGAACAAACGAGGGGTCAAAATCAAAAGTAACAGTCAGTATCTGGTGTGGCCACCAGCTGTATTTAATACACAGCATTGAGATTGCCTGCAATCACAACAAGCTTAGTCAGATGATGCTGTGACACATAGACCCAGACCATGACCGACCCTCCACCTCCAAATCGATCCCGCTCCAGAGTACAGGCCTCTGTGTTTTTATCTATTTATTTTATTTCACCTTTATTTAACCAGGTAGCCTAGTTGAGAACAAGTTCTCATTTGCAACTATGACCTGGCCAAGATAAAGCGGAGCAATTCGACACATACAACAACACAGAGTTACACATGGAATAAACAAAACATACAGTCAATAATACAGTACAACAAAATAAAACAAAATCTATATACAGTGAGTGCAAATGAGTTAAGTTAAAGAAATAAATAGGCCATGGTGGCGAAGTAATTACAATATAGCAATTAAACACTGGAATGGTAGATTGGCAGAAGATGAATGTGCAGGTAGAGATACTGGGGTGCAAAGGAGCAAAATAAATAAATACCCGTATGGGGATGAGTTAGGTAGATAGATGGGCTGTTTACAGATGGGCTATGTACAGGTGCAGTGATCTGTAAGCTGCTCTGACAGTTGGTGCTTAAAGCTAGTGAGGGAGCAGCATAGAACTGGAAGGAAAGACGACCAAAGGACGAATTGGCTTTGGGGGTGACCAGTGAGATATACCTGCTGGAGCGCATGCTACGGGTGGGTGCTGCTATGGTGACCAGTGATCTGAGATAAGGTGGGGCTTTACCTAGCAGAGACTTGTAGATAACCTGTAGCCAGTGGGTTTGGCAACGGGTATGAAGCGAGGGCCAACCAACAAGAGCATACAGGTCACAATGGTGGGTAGTGTATGGGGCTTTGGTGACAAAACGGATGGCACTGTGATAGACTGCATCCAGTTTGTTGAGTAGAGTGTTGGAGGCTATATTATAGATGACATCACCAAAGTCGAGGATCGGTAGGATGGTCAGTTTTACAAGGGTATGTTTGGCAGCATGAGTGAAGGATGCTTTGTTGCGATATAGGAATCCGATTCTAAATTTAATTTTGGATTGGAGATGCTTAATGTGAATCTGGAAGGAGAGTTTACAGTCTAACCAGACACCCAGGTATTTGTAGTTGTCAGAGCCGTCCAGAGTAGTGATGCTGGACCGGCGAGCAGGTGCGGGCAGTGATCGATTGAATAGCATGCATTTAGTTTTACTTGTGTTTAAGAGCAGTTGGAGACCACGGAAGGAGAGTTGTATGGCATTGAAGCTCGTCTGGAGGTTAGTTAACACAGTGTCTAAGGAGGGGTCAGAAGTATACAGAATGGTGTCGTCTGCGTATAGGTGGATCAGAGAATCACCAGCAGCAAGAGCAACATAATTGATGTATACAGAAAAGAGAGTCGGCCCAAGAATTGAACCCTGTGGCACACCCATAAAGACTGTCAGAGGCCCTTCGATTTGACACACTGAACTCTATCAGAGAAGTAGTTGGTAAACCAGGCGAGGCAATCATTTGAGAAACCAAGGCTGTCGAGTCTGCCAATAAGAGTGTTGTGATTGACAGAGTCAAAAGTAATGTCTCTTATCGATGGCGGTTATGATGTCGTTTAGAACCTTGAGCGTGGCTGAGGTGTACCAGCTCTGAAAACAGATTGCATAGCGGAGAAGGTATGGTGGGATTCGAAATGGTCAGTAATCTGTTTGTTAACTTGGCTTTCGAAGACCTTAGAAAGACAGGGTAGGATAGATATAGGTCTGTAGCAGTTTGGGTCTAGAGTGTCACCCCCTTTGAAGAGGGGGATGACCGTGGCAGCGTTCCAATCTTTGGGAATCTCAGACAATACGAAAGAGAGGTTAAACAGGCTTGTAATAAGGGTTGCAACAATTTCGGCAGATCATTTTAGAAAGAGAGGGTCCAGCGAGAAAGAGAGGGTAACATTCCTTCAATGATAAACACGAATCCGACCATCACCCCTGGTGAGACAAAACTATGGACTCTATGCCTGTACTGTCTGGTCCAGCGACAGTGGGTTTGTGCCCATAGGCGACGTTGTTGCAGGTGATGTCTGGTGAGGACCTTCCTTACAACAGGCCTACAAGCCCGCAGTCCAGCCTCTTTCAGTCTATTGTGAACAGTCTGAGCGCTGATGGAGGGATTGTGCATTCCTTGTGTAACTCGGGCAGTTGTTGTTGCCATCCTATACCTGTCCCGGATGATCAGCTGTCCGTCCTGTCTCCATGTAGCGCTGTATTAGGCGTCTCACAGTACGGACATTGCCATTTATTGCCCTGGCCACATCTGCAGTCTCCATGCCTCATTGCAGCATGCCTAAGGCACATTCACGCAGATGAGCAGAGACCCAGGTGTTTCTCAGAGTCAGTAGAATGGCCTCTTTAGTGTCCTAAGTTTTCATAACTGTGACCTTAATTGCCTAATGTCTGTAAGCTGTTAGTGTCTTAACCACCGTTCCACAAGTGCATGTTCATTAATTAATTGTTTATGGTTCATTGAACAGGCATGAGGAACTTTACAATGAAGATCTGTGAAGTTATTGGATTTTTAGGAATTATCTTTGAAAGACAGGGTCCTGAAAAAGGGACATTGCTTTTTTTGCTGAGTTAATATAGGATTCAATCTTTCCCTGTTTGGTGGGTCGTCTGAGGGCATAGAGGGATTTCATATACAGTAGGGAGAACAAGTATTTGATACACAGGTTTTCCTACTTACAAAGCATGTAGAGGTCTGTCATTTTTATCATAGGTACACTTAACCTGTGAGAGACGGAATCTAAAACAAAAATCCAGAAAATCACATTGTATGATTTTTAAGTAATTAATTTGCATTTTATTGCATGACATAAGTATTTGATACATCAGAAAAGCAGAACTTAATATTTGGTACAGAAACCTTTGTTTGCAATTACAGAGATCAAAAGTTTTCCTGTAGTTCTTGACCAGGTTTGCACACACTGCAGCAGGGATTTTGGCCCACTCCTCCATACAGACCTTCTCCAGATCCTTCAGGTTTCGGAGCTGTCGCTGGGCAATACGGACTTTCAGCTCCCTCCAAAGATTTTCTATTGGGTTCAGGTCTGTCCTCCCCTCAATACGGTGCAGTCATCCTGTCCCCTTTGCAGAAAAGCATCCCCAAAGAATGATGTTTCCACCTCCATGCTTCACGGTTGGGATGGTGTTCTTGGGGTTGTACTCATCATTCTTCTTTCTCCAAACACGGGGAGTGGAGTTTAGACCAAAAAGCTCTATTTTTGTCTCATCAGACCACATGACCTACTCCCATTCCTCCTCTGGATCATCCAGATGGTCATTGGCAAACTTCAGACGGGCCTGGACATGCGCTGGCTTGAGCAGGGGGACCTTGCGTGCGCTGCAGGATTTTAATCCATGACAGCGTAGTGTGTTACTAATGGTTTTCTTTGAGACTGTGGTCCCAGCTCTCTTCAGGTCATTGACCAGGTCCTGCCGTGTAGTTCTGGGCTGATCCCTCACCTTCCTCATGATCATTGATGCCCCACAAGGTGAGATCTTGCATGGAGCCCCAGACCGAGGGTGATTGACCGTCATCTTGAACTTCTTCCATTTTTTTATAATTGCGCCAACATTTGTTGCCTTCTCACCAAGCTGTGCAGGTCTACAATATTATCCCTGATGTCCTTACACACAGCTCTCTAGTCTTGGCCATTGTGGAGAGGTTGGAGTCTGTTTGATTGAGTGTGTGTCACCCCGCTCCTCCGCTCTCTCCACTGGCTTCCAGTTGAAGCTCGCATCCGCTACAAGACCATGGTGCTTGCCTACGGAGCTGTGAGGGGAACGGCACCTCAGTACCTCCAGGCTCTGATCAGGCCCTACACCCAAACAAGGGCACTGCGTTCATCCACCTCTGGCCTGCTCGCCTCCCTACCACTGAGGAAGTACAGTTCCCGCTCAGCCCAGTCAAAACTGTTCGCTGCTCTGGCCCCCCAATGGTGGAACAAACTCCCTCACGACGCCAGGACAGCGAAGTCAATCACCACCTTCCGGAGACACCTGAAACCCCACCTCTTTAAGGAATACCTAGGATAGGATAAGTAATCCTTCTCACCCCCCTTTAAGATTTAGATGCACTATTGTAAAGTGACTGTTCTACTGGATGTCATAAGGTGAATGCACCAATTTGTAAGTCGCTCTGGATAAGAGCGTCTGCTAAATGACTTAAATGTAATGTAAATGTGTGGACAGGTGTCTTTTATACAGGTAACGAGTTCAAACAGGTGCAGTTAATACAGGTAATGAGTGGAGAACAGGCGGGATTCTTAAAGAAAAACTAACAGGTCTGTGAGAGCCAGAATTCTTACTGGTTGGTAGGTGATCAAATACTTATGTCATGCAATAAAATGCAAATTAATTACTTAAAAATCATACAATGTGATTTTCTGGAGAGATTCCATCTCTCACAGTTGAAGTGTACCTATTTATTTTACCTTTATTTAACCAGGCAAGTCAGTTAAGAACAAATTCTTATTTTCAATGACAGCCTAGGAACAGTGGTTTAACTGCCTGTTCAGGGGCAGAACGACAGATTTGTACCTTGTCAGCTCAGGGGTTTGAAGTCGCAACCTTCAGGTTACTATTCCAACACTCTAACCACTAGGCTACCCTGCCGCCCTATGATTAAAATTACAGACCTCTACATGCTTTGTAAGTAGTAAAACCTGCAAAAGCGAGTCACTGGTACTTCCTGCTTGTAAGCCAAATGGAGGGCGACGGAGAGCTTTGCGTCACTGTGTGTGGAGTAAAGGTGGCCTTATACAGGTCATTGAGTGCAGTCTTAGTTGAGTGCAGTCTTATATTTTTACTATTTTCTACACTGGAGAATAATAGTGGAGATAACAAAACTATGAAAACTATTAAATAACACATATAACACACTTCAGTAGTAACCAAGAAAGTGTTAAACAAATCAAAATATATTTTGTATTTGAGATTCTTCAAAGTAGACACCCTTTCCTTTGATGACAGTTTTGCAAACTCTTGGCATTCTCTTGGCATTCTCTCAACCAGCTTCACCTGGAATGTTTATAGTTTTGATGTCTCCAATATTTTGATGTCTCCACTATTATTCTACATGGTAGAAAATAGCAACAAACAAAAAAACCTTGAACGAGTAGGTGTGTCAAAGCTTTTGACTGGTACTGTAGATGAGAACTCTCTTGGCAGATAGTGTGGTCTACAGCTTATCATGATGTACTCTACCTCAGGTGAGCAATACCTCGAGATCTCTTTAATATTAGACATCACGCACCAGCAATTATTGACAAATATACACAAATCCCCGCCCCTCGTCTTACCAGACGTAGCTGCTCTGTCCTGCCGATGCACAGAGAAGCCAGCCAGCTCTATATTATCTGTATCGTCGTATAGCCACGTCCCGGTGAAACATAAGATATTACAGTTTTTAATATCCCGTTGGTAGGATAGTCTGAATTGTAGATTGTCCAGTTTGGCCAATAATACTGCGGGTAGTGGTGGTGTACCTACTCGTTGGTGAATTCTTACAAGGCACTCTGCCCTCCTCCCCCCTTTTCTCTGTATTTTCTTTTCGCGAATGACAAGGATTTGGGGTTTGTCTTGATAAAGAATGTATATCCTTCGTGTTGAACTCATTAAAGAAAAAAAATCTTTGTCCAGTTCGAGGTGAGTAATTGCTGTTTTGATGTCCAGAAGCTCTTTTCGGTCATAAGAGATTGTAGCAGCAACTTTATGTACAGAATGAGTTACAAACTATGTGAAAAAAATGAACAAAAAAGTATAAATGGCGACATTATCAAAAAAGGCTACTACTTTTACCACTTTTAGTCTTGAAATCTTTGGTTGTTTACTACACTACCTTACTCACTCTGTTGAGGACATGGCCTCACAAGTGAATCCTTAAAGAGATGGGTGGGTCTAAGGCTTATTAAGAGGGTGGGAACGATGCTGAATGGGTGTGAACAAAGAGGTATAAAAACTGAACCAACACTTTTCAAGGACCATTTCTCTTTTTAAGTGGGGTTACAAGTTTATAAACGTTCAAAGCAGCATTACTTTGCCATTGTTATTCCGAATGCAGTGTATGACAGACCATTTTGAGTCTGTACTTCTGTCAAATGTCAAAAACAACATTTTGGATTCGTCGGAAAGAGAAGAGGTGTCACATTTGCAGTCTGTGGTTTGAAGTGATATGACTTCCCCACATGTGTTACCATGAGCATATATGTAGAGATACCTTGTTTTTAACTTGATGCATTAGGTCTATTTAGGACTATTTTATTATCTAAGTGGGTACATTGCGTCACTGGTCAGATTAAGCCAAAGCTTTATCCTAAAACCCAGCAGCACACCTACCACGGGTTCGATTCCCGGGACCACCCATACGTAGAATGTATGCACACATGACTGTAAGTCGCTTTGGATAAAAGCGTCTGCTAAATGGCATATATTATTATTATTATTATTATTATTGTCAAAACAATGAACCATTCGAAGCTGTATTTGAAGCTTGGGAAAAGCAGTGATTGTGCCTTTAAAAGCTAATAACCGGTTTTATGAGGTAAAGTGATTAATCAATTTAGCAGCAGCTAAAACAACAGGGCAGGGAGAGATGCATCTGACACATGAAATGGGTTTTATTATTGGTAACCTTGGAGACCCAGGACCATCTACTCCCTTTTCAGCAGACTTCTTTTTGATAGTTTGATTACAAGACCCTCCTTGACAATCGCAGTGATTGCTCTTTTTATCAGATTTTAATTCCAGACGATTGAGGAAGCTCTTGTTTGTAGCTGGATCTAAAATCACTCCAGTGAAGCGAGAGGCAATTTTGCTATCAAATAAAACTTCAAAGGCTCTCTAACAACACTGTCAATACTCATTTGAGGTTGCTGCATGTGGGGTTCTCTGAGTGCCAGTGTGTGTGTGTGCGCTTCAGGAAGGAGTGGAAAAAAGAAATGAAGAGAGAGGAGAGCATAGTGTGTTCTGTTTTTTTCGTTTGTGTGTTTCTTTGCATGTGAGCGATCAGCATCAGAACTATAGATTTGTTTACTGTGTGTGTGTGTGTGTGTGTGTGTGTGTGTGTGTGTGTGTGTGTGTGTGTGTGTGTGTGTGTGTGTGTGTGTGTGTGTGTGTGTGTGTGTGTGTGTGTGTGTGTGTGTGTGTGTGTTGGCGTAGCAATGGGATGTCTGTTTTGATTGTCCCTTGTACATATCGTTATGTACAAGTGTTAGGGGGCGTGTTAGAGGGCGCTATTTAAATTTTGGGATGAAAAACGTTTTAAACAAGATATTTTGTCACAAATAGATGCTCGACTATGCATATAATTGATAGCTTTGGATACAAAACTCTCTGTCGTTTCCAAATCTGCAAAGATATTGTCTGTGAGTGCTACAGAACTGATGTTACAGGCGAAACCCAGATAAAAATCCAACCAGGAAGTGCAGCATTTTTTGAAACCGCCTCATGCCAATGACTCCTTATATGTCTGTGAATGAGCTACGCATGAGCTTACGTTTCCACGTATTCCCCAAGGTGTCTACAACATTGTGACGTCTTTTTACGCATTTCCGTTGAAGAATAGCCGTAAGGGACCATATTTAGCAAGTGGTCACATGGTGTCTCCCGCAGAAAATCTTGCGTAAAATACTGAGGTAGCCATTTTTCCAATCGCTTCTTATGAGAAACCAATTGCCTCGACGGATATATTATCAAATAGATATTTGAAAAACACCTTGAGGTTTGATTATAAACAACGTTTGCCATGTTTCTGTCAATATTATGGAGCTAATTTTGAATATTTTTCGGCGTTGTCGTGACAGCAATTTCCGGTCATTTTCTCAGCCAAACGTGAATTTTTGGCTACAAAAATAATTTTTGGGGAAAAAAGGAACATTTGCTATCGAACTGGGAGTTTTGTGAGTGACAACATCAGAATCTCATTAAAGGTAAACTATTTAATTTGATTGCTTTTCTGATTTTCGTGACCAGATTGCCTGCTGCTAGCGAGGCACAATGCTATGCTAGGCTATCGATAAACTTACACAAATGCTTGTCTTGCTTTGGCTGTAAAGCATATTTTCAAAATGACAGGGTGATTAACAAAAGGCTAAGCTGTGTTTGAATATATTTCACTTGTGATTTCATGAATATGAATATTTTCTAGTAAGATTTTTTGTCCGTTGTGTTATGCTACTTAATGTCAGTTGATGACAATTCTCCCGGATCCGGGATGGGTAGTTGTTCAGGGATTTTTTATCAATAATGACTAATTATGTATACATTTCAATCAGGACTGACTAATCAGAATACTATTATGTTACTGTATAGATGTATGCATTTTCTTTTAATCCTAGTACTGAATATAATGTGTGTAAATATAATCAAGAATAAGAACAATGACTGTCTGTTCCTTGGTAGAAATTAATGAACTTAAAGTCAGACTGGCTAGAATGCTTATCTACACAGGCAGACCTTGGCTCGGTCATAAATTATCTAAGTAGGGAGAGACGATGTGGGAAGGTTTGAGAACTATACAGCCATTGTACTGGAGTGGAGATGAGACGGGATGGTACGAAAACTAATGACGTCATTTTCAGTTTATAACCTGTGGTAAACTGTATCATGTTCAGTACTCTCGAGAATAAACACTGCTGATTGATTTTGAGACTGGTCTCTGTCCTTTTTATGCAAATAAGAGTCTTACAAATTCTTAGGAATTGACAGAGTGTTTAATTTTAATTGGGTATTAAAACATATAGGAATTTAATGTAACAGTAGTTCCAAGAGTTAACCTTTAGCCGTGTTCTTATCCTAATCCTCCCTCTGTTCCTCTGGTGATGTAGAGGTTAACCCAGGCCCTGCAGCCCACAGCATCACTCCAATTCCCCAGGCGCTTTCATTTGTTGACAAATGTAACCGTAAAAGCATTGGTTTGATGCATGTTAACATTAGGAGCCTCCTCCCTAAGTTTTTTTTTCACTGCTTCAGCACACTCCGCATTGTCCTAGCCGTGTCTGAATCCTGGCTTAGGAAGGCCACCAAAAATCCTGAAATTTCCATCCCTAAATATAAATTTTCCGACAAGCTAGAACCAGCCAAATAATTTGTGCTTCTACTTTTAAAAATCCACCATTCCAGAAACAAGTCTCTCACTGTTGCTTCTTGTTATAGACCCCCCTCATCCCCCAGCTGTGCCCTGGACACCATATGTGAATTTATCGTCCCCCCATCTATCTTCAGAGTTCGTACTGTTAGGTGACATAAACTGGGACATGCTTAACACCCCGGCCGTCCTAAAATCTAAGCTAGATGCCCTCAATATCACACAAATGATCAAGGAACCTACCAGGTACAACCCTAAATCCGTAACCATGAGCACCCTCTTAGATATCATCCTGACCAACTTGCCCTCCAAATACACCTCTGCTGTCTTCAACCAGGATCTCAGCGATCACCTCATTGCCTGCATGCATAATTGGTCCACAGTCAAATGACCACCCCACATCACTGTCAAACGCTCCCTAAAACACTTCAGCGAGCAGGCCTTTCTAATTGACCTGGCCCTGGTATCCTGGAAGGATATTGACCTCATCCCGTCAGTAGAGGATGCCTGGTTGCTCTTCAAAAGTGCTTTCCTTTCCATCTTAAATAAGCATGCCCCGTTCAAAAAAATGTAGAACTAAGAACAAATATAGCCCTTGGTTCACCCCAGACTTGACTGCCCTTGACCAGCACAAAAACATCCTGTGGCATTCTGCATTAGCATCGAATAGCCCCCTCGATATGCAACTTTTCAGGGAAGTCAGGAACCAATATACTCAGTCAATTAGGAAAGCTAAGGCTATCATTTTCAAACAGAAATTTGCTTCCTGTAGCACTAATTCCAAAAAGTTTTGTGACACTGTAAAGTTCATGGAGAATAAGAGCACCTCCTCCCAGTTGCCCAATGCACTGAGTATAGGAAACACTGTCACCCCCGATAAATCTATTATAATTGATCATTTATTAAGCATTTAACACGGCTGGCCATGCTTTCCACCTGGCTACCCCTACGCCGACCAAAAATCTCTGAAGCTGGAGTCTTATACCGCCCTCTCTAACTTTAAGCATCAGCTGTCAGAGTAGCTTACTGATCACTGTACCTGTACACAGCCAATCTGTAAATAGCACACCCGACTTTCTCATCCCCATATTATTACTTACCCTCTTGCTCTTTTTCATCCCAGTATCTCTACTTGCGCATCATCATCTGCACATCTTTCACTCCAATATTAATGCTAATGTCACGCCCTGACCTTAGAGATCCTTATTTATTCTCTATGTTTGGTTAGGTCAGGGTGTGACTCGGGTGGGAAAATCTATGTTTTCTATTTCTTTGTTGTTTTGCCGAGTGTGGTTCCCAATCAGAGGTCTATTGTTGTCTCTGATTGGGGATCATATATAAATTGTGATTTTCCGTTTGAGTTTTGTGGGGTGTTATTTTCTGTTTAGTGTCTGTGCCTGACGGAACTGTTCGCTTTCATTTTTTTTGATTGGTTATTTTTGTTTGAGTGTTTCTTGAAAATAAATATCATGAACACTGCGCTTTGGTCCACTCTTCCTTCCAACGATAAGAGCCGTTACAGCTAAATTTGAATTAGTTTTCGCCTCTAGGGCCTATTTATTGCCTACCTCCCTACTCTTCTACATTTGCACACACTGTACATAGATTTTTCTATTTTTATTTTCTTTTGTGTTATTGACTGTGCGTTTGTTTATGTGTAACTCTGTGTTGTTGTTTTTGTCGCAGTGCTTTGCTTTATCTTAGCCAGGTCGCAGTTGTAAATGAGAACTTGTTCTCAACTGGCCTACCTGGTTAAATAAAGGTTAAATAAAATAAAAAATAAAAAATAAGCCCTCTATAATAGCACAGTAGGGGAGGGACAGTGACATGATGGCTTTGTAGCAGAGTGAATAATTACAGGGTTATCAAGGTTGCCGTTAACATTCATAATGTGCCTCTCCACTCTTATTGAGTCATAGACGTTCTCAAACCATCCAAAAGGACGCAAACAAATAGAGGGTCAACCATTGATATGATTTCTATCAATTTCACTTCTGTTTCTGCCTCTGGGCCAAGGTCGCCATTGGAAATGAGAAAAGGTTCTCAACTGACCACCTGGGATAACATAAAGGTAATAGGGCATTGTACACCGACACACACAACTGAAACTCATCAATAAGGAGAAGAGATGCAGGTCCATGGCTCAGGCCTTGGCAAAGCTGTTGTGCTGTTGGGGAAAAGCTTGATCGATTGTGTTTTACACCGTAAGTGGACACAGTAATGATCTAAATGGGATGGGGCATGTGAGTGTGGTGTGTGAGCCTACATGCCCTCAGCGACTCAGCAGCCTTTATTGGCCGTGCCGCAGTCTCACGTTGCTTTGTCAGGCCCTCATTGGCTAAGTGTTTATGTTGTGCCGAGATCGATTCTGTTGCCTTTTTAAAGTCTCCCTTGCAATGAGCCTCGGTTTACTTTGTATTTTCCAATCGTTCCTCCTCCACTCCCCATCCTCTATTATTTTGTCCAAGCAGGTGCTCTCTTTCTTTCTTTCTCTCACTCTCTCTTAATCATGTTGTTTCTTTCTCTCCCTTGCTCTCTCTCACAAACGAATACTCTCGTTATCACTCTTTCCCCCACTATCTCTCTCTCCCCCTTTCGATCACACCCTCCCTATCTCCCTCTCTCTCTCTCTCTCTCGCTCTCTCTCTCTCACCTGTAGTTTGGCTGTGCCGGTGCTGAGGCCCATCAGGACCTGTCCCTTCAGTAGGCGGGCAACACGTTGGTCCTCCACCCTCAGCGAATCCTGGACCAGGTCAGTCACGTCCACCTGCCAATCACTGCCCAGCAGGAAGTCCTGTTGGCCCAGCCCATCAGCTCCTAGGGCCATAAAGTGTGTGAGGACCCGCACCGTGGTGCTCTGGTACTGAGGGACACAGCCACTCTCTGTCCTCTCACTGTCCACTTCATCACCATCATCCTCACTCACCCTCTCATACCTGGAGAAAAGAAAAAGAAAAGCGCATGTTAAGAAGCAGAATAAAAGGAGCATTAAAGTTTACACAGTTTACTGCAGTTACCACAGACACATTTGAATGTGGGTATTTGTTTACTCCGGAGCAAAATATCAAATAAATACAATGCTACTAAAAATATGTTTACTTGCAACGTGTTTTTAGTTTTTATAAAAAATGATCTACTCTATTCCTCCATTACTCTGACTTCTCTGTCTCTATCTCTATATTTTCCATTGTTTGAATTGAAAGAGAGATTGAAAGGCTGGCCTATAGGGACCGAGTCTTCCAACTTGGTCTCAGAGTATTTTGTATTATTCTGTATGTAAATCTGAACACTCCATTTAGTATGACATGTTACATTTCCTATGGTATGTATGAATTTGTATGATATTTTACGAATTAGAATTTGTATTATGTGTTCCGAATTTGCAAATGTACAATATGTTACATATTTGCAAAACATATGATATGTTACGAATTTTAGCTAGGTGGCTAGGTGGCTAACAATTTATAGACATTAATCTAAAATAATTCATACATTTTAACCCCCAAAAAACGTTATGTTTGTCATAGATAGACAAGATGGATATGAGATGAAAGGTGAGTTCCTAATGAGTTCAGGAAGCCAAGCTAGAGCTCTTTGGGACATTCACATATTGGAACATATGTAAAAGGTCTCTAGCACTAAACATACAAATATGTATTTTACAGATAAAAGGAAGGTAAAATCTTATAGTTAGCCATTTTATAATTTTATTATGCTATATTTAGAAAGCATATAAGTCATTTCAAGCCAAATTCATACAGTTTTGTTGAATAGGAAATATATCATATAAAAATGTAATATATATTAATATTTTATATTTTATATTGAATCCTCAAAAATGACTACACCCCAGCAATTTATAACTATTTTTACCAGAAAGGTGAGATTTGAACCTTTCTTTGAGTATGCAGCATTACTAGTTAATAATGTTTATGGCCCTCTCATGATGAATAACTACTTTTGGGGATTACATAGATTAAATCTTCGATTACATTTAGTTAAATTTAGCTGGTTACGAATTCTAGCTAGGTGGCTAGGTGGCTAATGTTAGGGGCTAGTGTTAAGGTTGGGATTAAGTTTAGGAGTTAGGTTAAAGGGTTATGGTGCAAAGTAGCTAAAAAGTAGTAAGTAGTTAAAAAATTGCAAATTAGCTAAAATGCTAGAGTTGTCCGTGATGAGATTCAAACTTGCAGCCTTTCGGTTGCTAGCCGTTTCTGTTATGCACCCACCCATCTATCCATCCACCCCGACAAACCACCCTCCTTTCGTTTTTGCATTAATACGTTTTCATGTTCAAAATTGTCCTCTCTCCTCAACAATAGGATGTTATTCTTTCTCTGTAATAGCTACTGTAAATTGGACAGTGCAGTTAGATTGACAATAATTTAAGCTTTCTGCCAATATCAGATATATCTATGTCCTGGGAAATGTTCTTGTTACTTACAACCTCGTGTTAATCGCATTAGCTTACCTTAGCTCAACCGTCCCGTGGAAGGGACACCGATCCCAAAGTATTGACCTTTCTCTTGCATTTCAAATATGGTGGTAAAAAAAACACTGGTTGGTTTTTTCTTTGTATTTTCTTCTACCAGATTGTGGTCTTCTGTTGTGTTATATTCTCCAACATTCAATTCACATTTCCACAAACTTCAAAGTGTTTCCTTTCAAATGGTACAAAAGAAAATGCATATCCTTGCTTCAGGGCCTGAGCTACACGCAGTTAGATTTGGGTACATACACTGGTGCCATCTAGTGGCCAAAATCTAAATTGCACTTGGGCTGGAATAATACATTATGGCTTTTCTCATGCATTTCAAAGATGATGGTACAAAAAAATACTAAAGAACTGTTGGTTTTCTCTTTGTATTATATTTTAACAGATTGATTGTGTTATATTCTACTACATTCCTTTCACATTTCCATACACTTCAAAGTGTTTCCTTTTAAATGGTACCAAGAATATGCATATCCTTGCTTCAGGGCTTGAGCTACAGGCAGTTAGATTTGGGTATGTAATTTTAGGCAAAATTGGGGGAAAAAAGGGGGTAAGGTTTTAAGTAACCATACCAAAGGTAACATACGGTTTCATACTAAATGGAGTGTCCCGGAGTTACATACAGAATAATATGAAATTCTCTGAGACCAGGTTGAGTCTTTTTCATCTTCTGTGATGAACCCCATACAGCAGCAGTAGGGCTGATTAGGTCAAGTACAGACCAGGGAGAGGCACCTGTCTTCAGCCCAATGATAGACAGAAAGTGGGCCAGAGACTCTAAACTCCTGTAAACAGTGTAGCACTGTGAAAAGCCGTAAACATGGAGGCCACAGCCATTACACTGATACCACTCCAATCTCCATTCTCTCGTTCCCTCTACCTTACATGTTTTCTCATTCAAATCCCTCTCTTTCTCTCTCTCCACTCAGTTCACACCCTCTCTCTCTCTCGTTCTTTCTCCACTGAATTCATTTTCTTTAAAAACAACCCCCTCCCCATCCCCTCTCTGTTCTCTGGGCCAGGCCAGGTGGTTGGGCGAAGTGCGACACTGACAACTTCCATTAGGTTTAATGATGCGTGGCCATCCAGGCAGAAAAACAGGCTGACAGGTTAACATGCTGGAGCTGACTGGGACCCCCATTCCTCCCCCCTCCACCTCTTCACCGGAGGGATGACACACACGTCAGCCTAATCGAGGTGACATTTGCGGCAGGGCGCAGACAAAAGCATGCAAGCCGTGTTCTCACTGATGACCGTCAGGTCAGATAAGGTCTGGGCGTATAATGAGCTCGCTTTCAGACCCACGACTCGACTGGCCTTTTCACCTCTCCTACCCACTGGACGAGAGTGATCATGGGCTCAGAGAGGGCCATGAAAGCAGGGGCATATGTGTTAGAACGCCACCTGGTGGCCCCAGGGTTAAAGGGTTGCACAGTGCATTGGGGATAATGATGTATGTTGAAGTGGATTCGAGCATGCATTGCGCAAGGTAACTGAACAATCTACAGAACATATGCCTCACGCTAAAGAACTCAAGCTTAATTGCCCAAATTTAATTGCCCGTACTATAACAATGAGAGAAAATAAAAGACAGACTCAAACTCTATTCTTCTCTCTCTTTCTTCATTGTTCAGACATGCCTTTGCAACCAATAAATCTCACTTTCACAACAAACAGAAACAAGACTGGCTGTGTCAGGACATTTCCAGAATGTTGTGGAGGTGATAACAGATATGTTAGTCTCGCGTCTGGCTGACAGAAAGTGAGTCAGCGACAGAAATGAGAGACAGAGTCATGGCAGTAATTGAAAGTCACATTTTTCCCTCAGAGACAACCGACGTCACCTGGGTATCCTGATCACAGCAGTGGCCATAGACAGGGGAGTGATGGGAAGAGGTAAGGTGTAGGTGTAATGATTAAGACATTAGCATCCTCACAGTTATTCTAAACTGCCAGATGAAGATACTACTTCTGTCACGCCTTGGTCATAGTGTTTTGTGTTTCGTTATATATTTGGTCAGGCCAGGGTGTGACATGGGTATATATGTTGTGTTTCGTATTGGGGTTTTGTAGGCATTGGGATTGCGGCTGAGTAGGGGTGTAGCTCAGGTTGGCTGCCTGAGGCGGTTCTCAATCAGAGTCAGGTGATTCTCGTTGTCTCTGATTGGGAACCATATTTAGGTAGCCGGGGTTTCACTGTGTATTTCGTGGGTGATTGTTCCTGTCTCTGTGTAGTGTTCACCAGATAGGCTGTATTAGGTTTTCACGTTCCGTTTGTTTTTTTTGTATTTATAAGTTATTTCATGTATCGTCAATTTGTTTCATTAAAGACATGAGTAACCACCACGCTGCATTTCGGTCCGACTCTCTTTCGACAAACGAAGAACGCCGTTACAACTTCAAAAATAAGTGGTAAATATGTGGAAGGTGGTGATACAACCATCAAAATTAACAAGATGCTTGAAGATGATTCTTGAAAGTTAGTGTTTTACTTTGCATCGCAATTACTGTTTGAGTCAATTTCCCAAGCAGGTTGAACCAGGTAACACATCTCACTATCTGGTAAAACTACTGACCTCTTGTTGTCGGTGGCCACAGGGACTCTCCAGCCCTTGATCTGGCTGAGTTCGGGGTTGGCTATGTCGATAAGCAGGGGGAGGCGGGGCATCCACACACTCATCTCCAGTTGGGCACTCAGGTAGCTGTAGGTGAAGTTGAGCACCATCCTCATCCTCCCCCTCGTCTCCTTCCCATTAACAAACACATAGTCACAACGATCTGACACCTGGGAGGAACAGGATGAGAGAGAGGAGAAATAGGAAAACATGTTATTAAGAGAAAAACAAAAGAAACTACACAGTGTACAATACATTAAGGACATCTGCTCTTTCCTTGAAATAGACTGACCAGGTGAATCCAGGTGATCCCTTATTGCCACTTCTTAAATCCACTTCAGTCAGTATAGATGAAAGGGAGGAGACAGATTAAAGAAGGATTTGTAAGCCTTGAGACAAATGAGACCTGTATTGTGTATGTGTGCCATTCAGAGGGTGAATGGGCAAGACACAATATTTAAGTGCCTTTGAACGGGATATGGTAGTAGGTGCCAGGCACACCAGTTTGCGTCAAGAAATGCAGCTCTACTATGTTTTTCACGCTCAACAGTTTCCCGTGTGTATCAAGAATGGTCTACCACCCAAAGGGCATCCATCCAACTTGACACAACTGTAGGAAGCATAGGAGTCAACATTGGCTAGCATCCCTGTGGACTGCTTTTGAAACCTTGCACAGTCCATCCCTCAATGAATTGAGGCTGCTCTGAGGGCAACAGGGGGTGCAACTCAATATTAGGAAGGTGTTATTAATGTTTTGTACACTCAGTTTAAGTTCAAAATGTAGGCTACTGCTTTATAAAAGAATAAGATACAACAGTATACTCAGTGTCTAAGGGAAGTCCAGGGTCGAAGTTACATCAAATGATTTCTATGCAAATATTAGTCATACAAGTTTGTACAGCTAGAGGGAGACAACAATGCTATTCTTATGTCCTTCAAAGACTTGACATTGCTCCCTCTGCCCTGTAATGATACAGATGCCAGATTTGGCATTCCTTGAGCAAGCCCTTGAAGTCTCTATTCAAGTGTGTGTGTGTGTGTGTGTGTGTGTGTGTGTGTGTGTGTGTGTGTGTGTGTGTGTGTGTGTGTGTGTGTGTGTGTGTGTGTGTGTGTGTGTGTGTGTGTGTGTGTGTGTGTGTGTGTGTGTGTGTGTGTGTGTGTGTGTGTGTGTGTGTGTGTGTGTGTGCACAGATAAGCCCAGTGTGGAGGAACGGGCCACAAATCTTAACAGGTGGACCAGAGAAAGACACAAATCCCAATTGCCAATCAAGAAACAAAACCCTGGCTCCAGGTCACCCCTCTTTATGATTGGCTAAATCTGCTCTGTTTCCTCCAATCAGTTCCAAAGCCTCTCAGATATAGATCGACCAATGGCATGGCAGGCTTTCTGAAGAGCATCTTCGAAACGTATGAACTTCTACCTTCAAACAACCTAAACCACTCGATCAGGCATGTATTCTTTCACATAAGACTGGGAGGACAGATTTTGTTTTAGTTTCTCCATATGCAACGGCTTGTCAAAGCCTGTCATGTATAATCACAACCATTTTCCATTCATCTGAAGCTTTGGATGGAGCGATAATGAAGATGGGCATCACTTTTAATCTCAGCATGCCCACAGTTTGGGTGTGCAATTAGTCTTTTATAAATCTAGTCAAAAGCAGACTATCATCACTCTTCGCTGGAAGTGTCTTGGCAGTTTTTCCACAAATGATGTGTCAGAACATCCACTCCTAATAGATTCACTCTGTCAGTTCTCTCTTTCTCTTCTCTTCTCTCCTCTCGCTCTCCTTTTCTCTCTCTCTCTCTCTCTCTCTTCTCTCTCTCTCTCTCTCTCTCTCTCTCTCTCTCTCTCTCTCTCTCTTTATCCCCTTCTCTCTCTCTCTCTTCCTCACACTCTGTGCCTCTCTTCTCACCCGTCTTCTATCTTCGTTTAACTGTCATTAAAACAGGCTGTGTATCAGAACCTACTTTAACCTGGGAGAAGCTTCTATAGCTTCTCTATGTTGACCTGTTCCTTCCTTCCTTTCTTCCTTCCTTCCTTTCTTCCTTTCTTCCTTTCTTTCTTTCTTAAAGTACTTGATGTAGGCTAGTTTAAAGGATTCACATTCCCTCTATATCTGTATGTGACTGTAAGACTTTTTCTCGTTTGAATGGGAACAAACATGTGTGTGTGTGTTATCTGACATAGCAAATGAAACATTCCCAGCTATATTTACATGCACACACAAGCACGCACAATCCTTCTCCTCCCTCTTCTCTTTTCCCAGACACTGTGCAGGTTTTTAAAAAGTCACCCAACCAGAAAGCGATCTGAAACAATCCACTTCACTCCTTATTAAGCCTCCGTGATCTCTCTCTCTCTCTCTCTCTCTCTCTCTCTCTCTCTCTCTCTCTCTCTCTCTGCATTCTATTTTAACTATCTCTCTCTCTCTGCATTCTATTTTAACTATCTCTCTCTCTCTGCATTCTATTTTAACTCTCTCTCTCTTTACTGCATTCTATTTGAACTATCTACAGTTTTAGAAAAAAAGGTATCTCGAACCTAAAATGGTTCTTTGCCTATTGCTATTGGATAACCCTTTGAAGATCCTTTTTGGTTCCAAACCTCTTGGGTTCCTTTCAATAGAGGGTTCTACATGGAACCAAAAACCAGAAACCCTTTTGGAACACATTTTTCTAAGACTGTATATGTCCCTTCATCTGTCAAAAGATTTAGATGCACTATTGTAAAGTGGCTGTTCCACTGGATGTCATAAGGTGAATGCACCAATTTGTAAGTCGCTCTGGATAAGAGCGTCTGCTAAATGACTTAAATGTAAATGTAAATAACTATTCAACTACAAAGTTGAATTAAAGTTAATTTGAGGCTTCCGAAACTTTGACAGGGAATGTTCCACATCAAGTAACAAATATAGACATTGCCATCATATTGATTTTCTCTGTAATTGTCGGGCCGTGGATATGTGAAGAAAATGTGTTATTTTACAGTGTTCTTTGGCTAGAAGAGAATAATTCAATAACGTTGCATGCAACAGACAATTACTATAACGTTCATTATTCAAGCTTATAGAACATAATGCTTTGCTTGAATGAAATTACCAAGAGTAGCTTGGAAAGAGACATGCATGTACATGTGGGGTAAGTTGAGTAATATCTTACATTCAGCATCACTCCTTAAAGGGAAATATACTATTATTTCTAACAAATATATCTACATATATTTCAGGATGTTGAGTATCCCTGGAAATACTCAGAATTCATGTAAACTTTACAGTTTTGAAAACACAGCTTGTCCAAAAAAAAGTGGTCTCTTGGCACAACTTGCAGTACCCTGGGCATGGAGTAAATTGAGTTGCGGGACAAGTTAAGCTGCCAAAAAAATATCTGTGTTGAATGAAAAAGGACCACAAGCTTTTTAAAACCATGTCTATCTTTATTTCCCAAACACAATTCAACACAATCACAATCACTTTTTTGTTCTTGAATAAATGTAAGCATATTTTAATACAGGCTAACAAACACATTGTACTTAAAAAAATATATATATTGTCAGAAAGATGCAGTGAAATGTTTTTTTTACAGTGTCAGCCATAATAGTACAGCCCTGGAGCAAATTAGGGTTAAGTGCCTTGCTCAAGGATACATCAACATATTTTACTTTGTCAGCTCAGGTATTCAAACCAGCAACCTTTCAGTTACTGGACCAACACTCTAACTGCTAGGTTACCTGCTACCCTGACACCCTAACTTTGCTCCTGAGTGGCACAGAGGTCTAAGGCACTGCATCTCAGTGCCAGAGGTGTCACTACAGGCCATGGTTCAATGGCTGTATAACAACTGGCTGTGATCGGGAGTCCCATATGGCTGTGGACAATTGGCCCAGCATCGTCCGGGTTCGGGGAGGGATTGCCAGGGTAGGCCTTTATTGTAAAAAAATTATTTGTTAATTGACTTGCCGAGTTAAATAATAAAATAAAACTACCTATTTTCCCATGTGGTTTCTTCTTTCCTAAATATTTAGTCAAATTATACATATTGTTTCCTAGAAACAAGGGTGGCTCATCTTATCCCTTTGGCTTACCCTACTCTCCCCTACTGTACATTGTGAACTTGTTAGGGATGATGCGAATTTTCGCAGCCTCTCGCAGCTTTTTGTTAAAAATCGTGCAACATTTCAAAGTCCTGCTACTCATGCCAGGAATATAGTATATGCATATGATAAGTATGTGTGTATAGAAAACACTCTGAAGTCTCTAAAACTGGTTAATTCGTGTCTGTGGCTATAACAGAACGTGTTTAGGAGTAAAGATCCCTGGTAAAACTGATCAACAAAAACAAAAACAAAATATTCATCCGCCATTCAATGTATTGTCTAAGGCGAAAGAAAATAAATGAGGATCCCATGTAAACGCCTACAGCTTCCACACGATGACGCCAGTACTGGCATTTCAAGTCTGCTTTATCCTTGGTTGGATGACGTGTAGGCCCTTCCTGTTTTAGGCTCACCACAGGATGTTGTGAAATTGAAAACATGGACGATGATTTCAAGACTTGCTGCTATCGAATACAGATCGCCCTGTGATCAATTTTATAGATTATTAACGTTTATTAATACATAAAGTTCGTTTAGAAAAGTAGTTTGAAGTGATTTGTAAAAGTTTATAGGCAACTTTTGTCATTTTAAAAAGTGACGTTGCGTCTTGGAAAGGGGCATTTTCCTGGATTAGACCGGCTTCCAGCAAATTACATTTTGGCTATACAATGACGGATTTAATCGGGAAAAAGACCCAATTGTGATGTTTATGGGATATATAGGAGTGCCAACAAAGAAGCTCGTCAAAGGTAATGAATGTTTTATATTTTATTTCTGCTTTTTGGGTAGCGCCGGCTACCGCAAAATCTGTTGTTTCGGTGACGTTGCGGTATTTAGGGGGGTGCATGCTATCAGATAATAGCTTCTCATGCTTTCGCCGAAAAGCATTTTACAAATCTGACTTGGTGGCTAGATTCACAACGAGTGTAGCTTTAATTCAGTACCTTGCATGTGTGTTTTAATGAAAGTTTGAGTTTTATCAAAAACTATAGGTGGCGCTCTAAAATTTCCGCTGATTTGGTTCCGCCACAGGAACACTCCTCCATAAGAAGTTTTAAGTACACTAGTGTTGTCTTAGTTGTCTTTAGGGCTCCTGAGTGGCGCAGCAGTCTAAGGCACTGCATTTGTTCTTGTGGAAAAGTAAATGGATGAAATGATTAATCTCACATCTACCTCTTATGACTGAAATAGTGGATCAAACCTAATCATTACTGTTGATTTGGTTATTCATCTCGGAGACTATCACAGTTATATTAGGTTTTGACAGTGTAATCTTCCAATAACACCAAGACCCATGAGGTTTAGAATCACCATCAACATTATGAAACCTACTGTGAGCTCTCACTCTCAGAACTTCAAATGTACAACCAGAAACACACACAAAATAAATAAACACACATATACACAAACACACACCCTTACACACAAACACACCCACGTGCACTCATCCCTCAGAGGAGGGGGAGTTTGGCTGCATTCTTCCCCGTCTCTCTCATTGTCATATCCTAAGTATTTAGAAGTGTGTGCTATTTGAGACAAAAAAAAACAGGGAGGGACGTTGAGAGTGGAGCGCTGTCTGTCTATCGGTGGTGAATAGAATACATGTAGCATCTATATTATTCGGAGCCGTCTAATTACCACCACAAACTGATGCTGGCACGAAGACCACACTCAAACAACTCTATAAGGCCATAAGCAAACAAGAAAATGCTCATCCAAAAGCGGTGCTCCTTGTGGCCGGGGACTTTAATGCACGTGAACTTAAATCTGTTTTACCTCCTTTCTACCAGCATGTCACATGTGAAACCAGTGGAGAAACAAACTCAAGACCACATTTACTCCACACACAGAGATGCATACAAAGCTCTCCCTCGCCCTCCATTTGGCAAATCTGAACATAATTATATCCTCCTGATTCCTGCTTACAAGCAAAAACTAAAGCAGGAAGTGCCCGTGACTCCCTCAATTCAGAAGTGGTCAGATGACGCAGATGCTATGCTACAGGACTGTTTTGCTAGCACAGACTGGAATATGTTCTTGGATTCATTCAATGGTATTGAGGAGTATACCACCCCAGTCATCGACTTTATCAATAAGTGCATCATCGACGTCTCCCCTACAGTGACCGTACATACAGTGCCTTGCGAAAGTATTCGGCCCCCTTGAACTTTGCGACCTTTTGCCACATTTCAGGCTTCAAACATAAATTTATAAAACTGTATTTTTTGTGAAGAATCAACAACAAGTGGGACACAATCATGAAGTGGAACGACATTTATTGGATATTTCAAACTTTTTTAAACAAATCAAAAACTGAAAAATTGGGCGCGCAAAATTATTCAGCCCCTTTACTTTCAGTGCAGCAAACTCTCTCCAGAAGTTCAGTGAGGATCTCTGAATGATCCAATGTTGACCTAAATGACTAATGATGATAAATACAATCCACCTGTGTGTAATCAAGTCTCCATATAAATGCACCTGCACTGTGATAGTCTCAGAGGTCCGTTAAAAGCGCAGAGAGCATCATGAAGAACAAGGAACATACCAGGCAGGTCCGAGATACTGTTGTGAAGAAGTTTAAAGCCAGATTTGGATATAAAAAGATTTCCCAAGCTTCAAACATCCCAAGGAGCACTGTGCAAGCGATAATATTGAAATGGAAGGAGTATCAGACCACTGCAAATCTAATAAGACCTGGCCGTCCCTCTAAACTTTCAGCTCATACAAGGAGAAGACTGATCAGAGATACAGCCAAGGGGCCCATGATAACTCTGGATGAACTGCAGAGATCTACAGCTGAGGTGGGAGACTCTGTCCATAGGACAACAATCAGTCGTATATTGCACAAATCTGGCCTTTATGGAAGGGTGGCAAGAAGAAAGCCATTTCTTAAAGATATCCATAAAAAGTGTCGTTTAAAGTTTGACACAAGCCACCTGGGAGACACACCAAACATGTGGAAGAAGGTGCTCTGGTCAGATGAAACCAAAATTGAACTTTTTGGCAACAATGCAAGACGTTATGTTTGGCGTAAAAGCAACACAGCTCATCACCCTGAACTCACCATCCCCACTGTCAAACATGGTGGTGGCAGCATCATGGTTTGGGCCTGCTTTTCTTCAGCAGGGACAGGGAAGATTATTAAAATTGATGGGAAGATGGATGGAGCCAAATACAGGACCATTCTGGAAGAAAACCTGATGGAGTCTGCAAAAGTCCAGACCAACAAGACAATGATCCAAAACCAAAATCTACAATGGAAGAATCTGTCAAAGTCCAGAAAGAACTGAAAAACTGCTGTTCACAAATGCTCTCCGTCCAACCTCACTGAGCTCGAGCTGTTTTGCAAGGAGGAATGGGTAAAAATTTCAGTCTCTCGATGTGCAAAACTGATAGAGACATACCCCAAGCGACTTACAGCTGTAATCGCAGCAAAAGGTGGCGCTACAAAGTATTAACTTAAGGGGGCTGAATAATTTTGCACACCCAATTTTTCAGTTTTTGATTTGTTAAAAAAGTTTGAAATATCCAATAAATGTCGTTCCACTTCATGATTCTTGTTGTTGATTCTTCACAAAAAAATACAGTTTTATATCTTTATGTTTGAAGCCTGAAATGTGGCAAAAAGGTCGCAAAGTTCAAGGGGGCCGAATACTTTCGCAAGGCACTGTACATATCCCAACCAGAAGCCAGGGATTACAGGCAGCATCGAGCTAAGGGCTAGAGCTGCCGCTTTCAAGAAGCAGGACAATAATCCAGACGCTTATAAGAAATCCCGCTATGCCCTCAGACGAAACATCAAACAAGCAAAGCGTCAATACAATGAGTAAGATTGAATCCTACTACACAGGCTTGGACGCTCGTTGGATGTGGCAGGGCTTGGAAACTATTATGGACTACAAAGGGAAACCCAGACGCGAGCTGCACAGTGACACGAACCAGATAAGCTAAATGCCTTTTATGCTCGCTTTGAGGCAAGCGACACTGAAGCATGCATGAGAGTACCAACTGTTCTGGACGACTGTGTGATATTGATCTTGGTAGCCGATGTGAGCAAGACCTTTTTAAACAGGTCAACATTCACAAAGCAGCGGGGATAGACGGATTACCAGGACGTGTACACTAGGCATGCGCGGACCAACTGGCAAGTGTCTTCACTGACATTTTCAACCTCTGACAGAGTCTATAATACCAACATGTTTCAAGCAGGCCACTGTAGTCCCTGTGCCCAAGAAAGCGAAGGTAACCTACCTAAATGATTACCGCCCCGTGGAACTCACGTTGGTAGCCATGAAGTGCTTTGAAAGGCTGGTCATGGCTCACATCAACAGCATCCTCCCGGATACACTAGACCCACTCCAATTCGCATACTACCCCAACGGATCCACAGATCAATCGCAGTCCACGCTGCCCTTTCCTACCTGGACAAAAGCAACACCTATGTGAGAATGCTGTTCATTGACAACAGCTCAGCGTTCAACACTGTAGTGCCCACGAAGCTCATCACTAAGCTAAGGATCCTGGGACTAAACACCTCCCTCGGCAACTCGATCCTGGACTTCCTGACGGGCCGCCCCCAGGTGGTAAGGGTTCGCAACAACATGTCTGCCACGCTGATTGTCAACACTGGGCCCCTCAGGGGTGTCTACTTACTCCCCTCCTGTACTCCCTGTTCACCCACGACTGCGTGACCAAACACGACTTCAACACCATCATTAAGTTTGCTGACGACATAACGGTGATAGGCCTGATCAATGACAACGATGAGACAGCCTATAGGGAGGAGGTCAGAGACCTGGCAGTGTGGTGCCAGAAGAACAACCTCTCCCTCAATGTGAGCAAGACAAAGGAGCTGATCGTGGACTACAGTGAAAGGCGGGCAGAGCAGGCCCCCATTAACATTGATGGGGCTGTAGTGGAGCGGGTCGAGAGTTTCAAGTTCCTTGGTGTCCAAATCACCAACAAACTATTATGGTCCAAACACACAAAGACAGTCAACTGCTCAGCTTCTGACCTTAAGGCACTACAGAGGGTAGTGCATACGACCCAGTACATCACTGGGGCCAAGCTTCCTGCCATCCATGAAGTATATCCTAGGCGGTGTCAGAGGAATTGTTAGAGACTCCAGTGACCCAAGTCATAGACTGTTTTCTCTGCTACTGCATGGCAAGCGGTACCCGGAGCACCAAGTCTAGGACCAAAAGGTTCCTTTACAGCTTCTACCCCTAAGCCATAAGACTGCTGAACAATTAATATAATGGTCACCAGACTATATACATTGACACTCCCCCCATCCTCCATTTGTTTTGTACACCGCTGCTACTCGCTGTTTATTATCTATGCATAGTCACTTCACCCCATCCTACATGTACAAATTACCTCAACTAACCTGTACCCCGCACATAGATTCGGTACCGGTACCCCCTGTATATAGCCTCATTATTGTTATTTTATTGTGTTACTTTGAATATTTTTTTACTTTAGTTTATTTGGTAAATATTTTCTTAACTCTTTCTTGAACTGCACTGTTGGTTAAGGGCTTGTAAGTAAGCATTTCACGGTAAGGTCTACAATTGTTGTATTCGGCGCATGTGACAAATACAGTTTGATTTGATTGTGTCTCTACCCTCTGGCCTAACAGGTCAAAATAGTAATTTCTCTCTCTCTAATGGTTAAAACAGCAAACAATTTACAACTAGGAGCAGATTACATACAGTACTTCAAAAGATTTCAAGGGTATTTCTATCACCAAGGGAAAGTTTAAGACTGTTTGATAATTTCTAGTACTGTATATACAGTCGGGGGAAAAAGTATTTAGTCAGCCACCAATTGTGCAAGTTCTCCCACTTAAAAAGATGAGAGCGGCCTGTAATTTTCATAATAGGTACACTTCAACTGTGACAGACAAAATTAGAAATAAAATCCAGAAAATCACATTGTAGGATTTTTTATTTATTTATTTGCAAATTATGGTGGAAAATAAGTATTTGGTCACCTACAAACAAGCAATATTTCTGGCTCTCACAGACCTGTAACTTCTTTAAGAGGCTCCTCTGTCCTCCACTCGTTAACTGTATTAATGGCACCTGTTTGAACTTGTTAGGTACACTTCACATTGTATGATTTTTAAGTAATTAATTAGCATTTTATTGCATGACATAAGTATTTGATCACCTACCAACCAGTAAGAATTCCGGCTCTAACAGACCTGTTAGTTTTCCTTTAAGAAGTCCTCCTGTTCTCCACTCATTACCTGTATTAACTGCACCTGTTTGAACTCATTACCTGTATAAAAGACACCTGTCCACACACTCAATCAAACAGACTCCAACCTCTCCACAATGGCCAAGACCAGAGAGGGTGTAAGGACATCAGGGATAAAATTGTAGACCTGCACAAGGCTGAGATGGGCTACAGGACAATAGGCAAGCAGCTTGGTGAGAAGGCAACAACTGTTGGCGCAATTATTAGAAAATGGAAGAAGTTCAAGATGACGGTCAACCACCCGGTCTGGGGCTCCATGCAAGATCTTACCTCATGGGGCATCAATGATCATGAGGAAGGTGAGGGATCAGCCCAGAACTACACGGCAGGACCTGGTCAATGACCTGACGAGAGCTGGGACCACAGTCTCAAAGAAAACCATTAGTAACCATTAGTAACACTGCGCAGTCATGGATTAAAATTCTGCAGCGCATGCAAGGTCCCCCTGCTCAAGCCAGCGCATGTCCAGGCCCGTCTGAAGTTTGCCAATGACCATCTGGATGATCCAGAGGAGGAATGGGAGAAGGTCATGTGGTCTGATGAGACAAAGATAGAGCTTTTTGGTCTAAACTCCACTCGCTATGTTTGGAGGAAGAAGAAGGATGAGTTCAACCCCAATAACACCATCCCAACTGTGAAGCATGGAGTTGGAAACATCATTCTTTGGGGATGCTTTTCTGCAAAGGGGACAGGATGACTGCACCGTATTGAGGGGAGGATGGATGGGGCCATGTATCACGAGATCTTGGCCAACAACCTCCTTCTAACCAGTCTCCAGACCTGAACCCAAAATCTTTGGAGGGAGCTGAAAGTCCGTATTGCCCAGCGACAGCTCCGAAACCTGAAGGATCTGGAGAAGGTCTGTATGGAGGAGTGTGCCAAAATCCCTGCTGCAGTGTGTGCAAACCTGGTCATGAACTACAGGAAATGTATGATCTCTGTAATTGCAAACAAAGGTTTCTGTACCAAATATTAAGTTCTGCTTTTCTGATGTATCAAATACTTATGTCATGCAATAAAATGGAAATTAATTACTTTAAAATCATGTGGGTTAGGGTTAGGGTTAGGGTTAGTGATTTTCTGGATTTTTGTTTTAGATTCCATCTCTCACAGTTGAAGTGTACCTATGATAAAAATTACAGACCTCTTCATGCTTTGTAAGTAAGAAAACCTGCAAAATCGGCAGTGTATCAAATACTTGTTCTCCCCACTGTACATACCTATATGTACACAGTATCAAACGTGCTATTAATTCTGTGTTGTACTGTAGGACACAGCATTCACTCATCAAGGTCAGTCTATATGGCCTTGTGGCTGTGAAGGATGAGAGACTAAAAAGATGTAAAGACAACCCATTATTGTCATACTCTGTGTCACACCCTGATCTGTTTCACCTGTCCTTGTGCTTGTCTCCACCCCCCTCCAGGTGTCGCTCATCTTCCCCACTTATCCCCTGGGTATTTATACTTTTGTCCAAGTCAACCAGCGGTTTGTCTCAGCGCCTCCTTTTCCCCGGTCACTCTTTTTCCTCATCCTCCTGGTTTTGACCCTTGCCTGTCCTGACTCTGAGCCTGCCTGCCATCCTGCGCCATTGCCCCTACTCTGGATTACAGACTTCTGCCTGACCCTGGGCCTGCCTGCCTTGACCTGTCATTTGCATGCCCCTGTTGTTTGCGATTAAATATTTGTACTTCAACACAGTCTGCACTTAGGTCTTACCTGAAACCTGATACTATGTACTGTAATTGAACTGATGTTCCCTTTTGGGTTGAAAAGGATTGATTCCCCCTAGTCTATCTCCTCAAGGTTTCCTCTCAAGGTTGCATCCTCTATAGTGTACACTCACCTTGACCACCTCTTCATCGGTCGACCGACACTCCACCGACTCTGTTACATCTGTAACCGTGCCGTCTGTTCCTACGGTGACCACTTTTACCGGCACAGCAACCGTCCTCCCGGTGAGGACGGCTGTATTCAGGATCTCAGTGTTCTGAGAGGGAGAAGAGAAGAGGAGTTAAGCGTTCTACTGAAGAGAACAACCACACTGACAGATGCAATGTTTACTTTACTTATTGCAATATAACCTAAGATCACAAGTACTTTAAAGCAAGGTTAGTCTCTCTCACATTGTCAACTAATTGGCATTAGCCTAGAACTGACAGTGGAAATAGTCGTAGATTTCAATAAATGAGTCAGTAGTACGTAAAATAAATGCTTGCACATCTGCTGTACGTCCTAATTTCCCTGTGAATGGAGCACCAACGATCCAGTTGTGCCCCTATACAGCAGTTAAGGTGACATTAATACCAGTGGAGGCTCCTCAGAGGAGGAAGAGGACCATCCTCAGTGAATTTCATAAAAATTAAAAACAGTGAAACATTTAAAAAGTTATCATTTTTTGATATAACTAAACTACATTTTTTCACCTGTCTTTCAGGATTTGGCCAGGATTGTTCCGGTTTTGGCCACTAGATGCCCCCATTGTGCTTTTTTGACCCTTTTGTTTTCCCCTGTTTCCAGATGATTATTTGCACCTGTGCCTCGTTTCCCATTAATGTATTTAAACCCTTAGTTTTCCTCAGTTCTTTGCTCTGTGTTTGAATGTTAGCACCCAGCCCCAGAGATGCTGTGAACGATGTTGTTACTCCAGTTGAACTCTCTTGTGGTACTCTGTTTTTGTTCTGGTTTATTTATTTTTGATTATCTTTTGAGGCTTTTTCCCTGCTGTACCTACCACCTTGTGGATTTACCTTTTCACTTGGAGGATTACCTTTTTCTCTTGGAATTACTTTTGACGTTGTGGATTTATATTTTTGCCTGAAGTACTTTCCTTTTTACTTTATTAAAACACTGTCTCAAGTACTGCTGTGTCTGCCTCATCTTCTGGGTTCTGCCGACTATTAGTGGCTCAGTTTGCTAAGTGACTGTTTCTCACACCGGAGATCCAAGTTTGTAACCGGGTCCTGACAGAAACACAGAGCCAAAATGAACCCAGAGGCAGCCAGTTCGCAGGATCTTTTTGCCACGCTGTTCCACCACGAGGGGACTGTCCAACGCCACGAAGCCGCTCTGGTTCAGCAAGAGGCCTTAATAATGGCTAGACATTCTCAAATTCTGTCGGAGACGCTGACTTCCATAAAGCAGATATCTGATCGACTTCCCCCGGCAACCGCTCCCACCCCAGTACCTCAGATTCAAGTGCACGTGGCAGTTAACCTGTTAGTCCTCTAGGGGCATTATTTCATTTTTGGATAAAAAGACGTGCCCGTTTTAAGTGCAATATTTTGTCACGAAAAAATGCTCGACTATGCTTGGAATTGATAGTTTTGGAAAGAAGACACTCTGACGTTTCCAGAACTGCAAATATTTTCACTGTGAGTGCCTTAGAACAAAAGCTTCAGGCAAAACCAAGATGTTTCAGCGACCAGGAAATTAACAGGATTTCTGAAGCTACGTTTTCCATGATCGCCTTATATGGCTGTGAATGCGACAGGAATGAACGGACACTTTCTATTGTTTCCCCAAGGTGTCTGCAGCATTGTGACGTATTTGTAGGCATATCATTGGAAGATTGACCATAAGAGACTACAATTGCCAAGTGTCCCGCACGGTGTCTGCGTGGAAATTGGTGCGCAAAAGTCAGCTACCAGTATTTTTCCATCCGAATCAGAGAAGAATGCAGGCTTCCAGGGACGGCATTTCAATGAAGAGATATATGACAAAACACCTTGAGGATTGATTCAAACAACGTTTTCCATGTTTCAGTCGATATTATAGAGTTAATTCGGAAAAAGTTCGACGTGTAGGTGACTGAATTTTCGGTTAGTTTCGGTAGCCAAATGCATAGTAACAAAACGGAACGATGTGTCCTACACAAGAATCTTTCAGGAAAAACTGGACATCTGCTATGTAACTGAGAGTCTCCTCATTGAAACATCTGAAGTTCTTCAAAGGTAAATTATTTTATTTGATCCCTTTGCTGGTTTTTGTGAATATGTTGCGTGCTAAATGCTAACGCTAAATGCTAAGCTAGCTATCACCACTCTTACACAAATTATTGATTTTCTCTGGTTCTAAAGCATATTTTGAAAATCTTAGACGACAGGATTGTTAAGAAAAGGATAAGCTTGAGAGCAGGCATATTTATTTCATTTCATTCGCGATTTTTAGAAATCGCTAACGTTGCGTTATGGTAATGAGCTTGAGGCTGTAGTAACGCGACCGCGTGCGGGATGGGGCGGGCTATGAGGTTAAACCCCTGGCTGAATCCCGTCTTCCGCCTCCCAAACGGTTCTCAGGTGATCCGAGTGCTTGTAAGGGGTTTTTCACCCAATGTTCTCTCTCCTTCGAGCTGCAACCCTCGTCGTTTACCACCGACCGGTCCTAGATCGCATATATAATCACCCTGCTGTCGGAAAAAGCCCTGGCCTGGGCTACTGCTGTGTGGGATGCCCAAAGTCCCTGCTGTGCCAGATACTCTGCCTTTGCTGAGGAATTCAAGCGAGTGTTTCAAGGTCCAACCAGCGGCCCTGACTCAGCCGAACAGCTCCTGACTCTCCGCCAAGGTCGGCGCAGCGTGACGGACTATGCCATCCAGTTCCGCACGGTGGCAGCAACGAGTGTCTGGAACGATGAGGGGCTCACAGTGTGCTTTCTGAAGGGTTTTTCCGACACCATCCAAGATGAACTGGCCTCTCGGGAACCACCGGATAACCTCGAGTCCCTGATCAAGTTGGCCTCACGCATAGACCAGCATCTGAGAGAGAGAGAACTCAACCGTAGACCTCTCGCCCTAGCTCCTATCGGTCCCAGCTCTGAGTTCCCACCTTTATCCTCGCTGGCTCCACTGGAGAGATGAGGGAGCGGATGAGGGAGCGATGCTGTCTATATTGCGGCAAACCGGGCCATTTCCGCTCCACGTGTCCCGGGCTCCAGGGAAACGCACTGTCCTGTGCAGGCCTGGGGGGACTGTAACGGGAAACATAACCTCTACCCATCTGTCCAACTCCCGGCTGCTCATTCCAGTCACCCTTTCCTGGGACAACCACAAGCTTCCCCTTCAAGCCTTGGTAGACTCTGGAGCCGCAGGAAACTTCATGGATGGTATCTGGGCGAAGGAGAATTGCGTCCCCTCTGAACCTCTAAGGGACCCCATGAGGGTTACTACATTGGATGGAAGCCCTCTGGGATCTGGACTTGTCACTCGCGTCACTACCCCCTTGCGACTTTCAGTTTCCCAACACCAGGAAGTGATGAACTTTCATCTGATCCCCTGTCCTGAGTACCCTCTCGGTCTTGGCTACCCCTGGCTTCACAGCCATAACCATCACATCGACTGGTCTGTGGGCACTGTCAAGCAGCGGGGCCCTACGTGCCAAGCCACTTGTATCTTCCCGAGTTCCCTGAGTTCTCATCCCGAGTCTCTAGAATCCATCGACCTGTCCCGAGTTCCCGAGTGTTACCAAGACCTCAAACCGGTATTTAGCAAACAGAGGGCCACCATGCTACCACCCCATAGACCTTACGATTGCCCCATCGACCTGTTTCCGGGCACCTGCCCCCCCAGGGGTCGGATATTTTCCCTATCTCCTCCCGAACGAGCTGCTATGGATACCTACATCAAGGACGCTCTGGCAGTAGGTCTCATTCGTCCGTCCACCTCGGCCCCGGGAGCAGGGTTTTTCTTTGTGGCCAAAAAAGATGGTGGATTACGTCCTTGAGATCGACTACCGGGGACTCAATGCCATAACCGTCCGTAACCGCTACCCCTTATGGCCACAGCATATCAGCTGCTCCAGGAGGCAGTTGTCTTCACTAAGCTTGACCTGCGGAACACATACCATCTTGTGCGGGTCAGACACGGTGATGAGTGGAAGACCGCTTTCAACATGCCTACTGGTCACTATGAATACTTGGTGATGCCCATCGGCCTGACCAATGCCCCGGCTGTGTTCCAAGCGCTCATAAATGATGTGCTTATGGATATGCTTAACATCTTTGTGTTTGTTTACTTGGATGACATCCTCATCTTGTCGAGCTCCCTTCAAGAACACAGAAAGCATGTCAGACAAGTACACAAATGCCTCCTAGACAGCCATTTGTACGTTAAGCCGGAAAAATGTGAATTTCATTCCTCCCGAGTACCATTCCTGGGATTTGTAGTGGAACCCGGTCGAGTCCAAATGGATTCCAGGAAGGTAGGGGCGGTAGCGGATTGGCCCACACCCAAGTCCGTTAAGGATTTTCAGCGTTTCCTGGGCTTCACAAACTTTTACCGAAAGTTCATCAAGAACTTCAGCTTGGTGGCAGCCCCTCTCTCAGCTTTAACCAAGGGTGGCAACGCAAGGTTTCTGCGGGGAAAAGAAGCTGAGACGGCCTTCCAAGGACTCAAGCAGTGCATCCTCTCTGCTCCCATCCAGACACCACCGACTGCGGATGAACCTTTTGTGGTGGAGGTAGACGCATCAGAGGTTGGTGTTGGAGCTGTCCTGTCGCAGAGGGGTGAAGACAAGAAGCTCCACCCTTGTGCCTTCTTCTCACACCGGCTTTCCCCGGCCGAGAGGAACTACAATGTGGGGGATCGTGAACTCCTAGCGGATAAGATGGAATTGAAGGAATGGAGACACTGGCTCGAGGGGGCTTCTCAACAGTTTCAAGTGCTTACGGACCACAAACATCTGGAGTATATCCAGCAGGCGAAGTGGTTGAACTCCAGACAAGCTCGATGGTCTCTTTTCTTCAATCGATTCCAGTTTATCCTCACCTATCGACCCGGGTCGAAGAATCTCAAACCGGACACCTTGTCCCAAGTCTATGCTCCTGCCATTCGAGAAGATACTGACATGCCTGTCCTTCCTGCCACTAAGATCGTGGCCCCGATCTCGTGGCAAGTTGAGGATACCGTGAGACGAGCTCAGGCTATCGAACCGAGTCCGAAAGGAGGTCCTGCCAATCGGTTGTTTGTCCCCAAGGCAGCGAGGACTCAGGTCCTTCTGTGGGGGCACTCCTCTCGCCTCACCTGTTACCCGGGCGTAGGTCGCACATTGGAGTTCATCCAGCGAAAGTTCTGGTGGCCCACCATAACAGAAGACGTTGCCACTTTCGTCAAGGCCTGTCCCGTGTGCTGCCAGGGCAAATCTTCGTCCCTCAAGGACTCCTTCACCCTTTACCTGTTCCCCACCGACCCTGGTCCCAAGTCTAGTTGGACTTTATTACTGAGCTTCCTCTGTCCCATGGTAATACTACTATCCTAGTCATCATCGACAGGTTTTCTGAGGCGGCCAGGTTCGTCCCCTTGACTAAGTTACCTTCTGCCAAGGAAACGGCTGAGTTGGTAATTAACCATGTGTTCCGAGTCTTCGGCATTCCTCAAGATATGGTTTCCGACAGAGGTCCCCAGTTCGCTTCAAGGTTTTGGAAGGCCTTCTGCCAACTCATAGGGGCCACTGCCAGTCTATCTTCAGGGTACCACCCGGAGTCCAACGGCCAAATCGAGAGGATGAATCAAGAGCTGGAAACCTCCCTCAGATGTATTGTCTCCAACAACCCGTCCACATGGTCGTCCTTCATTGTTTGGGCCGAGTACGCGCACAACACCGTGCGCTCCTCCTCCACTGATATGTCCCCGCACGAGAGTCAGTTGTGGATTTATATTTTTGCCTGAAGTACTTTACTTTTTACTTTATTAAAACACCATCTCAAGTACTGCTGTGTCTGCCTCATCTTCTGGGTTCTGCCGACTATTAGTGGCTCAGTTTGCTAAGTGACTGTTTCTCACACCGGAGACCTGAGTTCGTAACCGGGTCCTGACACTGTCACCAAATAATTGATTAAAAACACACTGTTTTGGAATGAAGGTTTACAGTAGCCTCAACAGCACACTCTAGGGTAGCACAGTTGTGTAGCCGAAGGACAGTTTGTTTCCGTCCTCCACTGGGTACATTGACTTCAATACTAAACCTTGCAGGCTCATGGTTCTCAACTCCTTCCATAGACTTACACAGTAATTATGACAACTTCCGGATTACATCCTCCAACCTATCATAGCTCTTGCAGCATTAGCTGACATGTTGTCCACCCAATCAAAGTATCAGAGAATGAATCTAGTACTGAAAGCATAAGTTACATCTAGCTAACACTGCTTAACATGTAGTGAGTAGTTGACCCAAAGTGAGAGAAAGACAATAGTAGAGTTTTGAACTAATTCATTTCTTCAAAAATGAAGGAGATCCAGAAGAGAGGGAGAGAGAGCTATATTCTGTAGTTTTTTTTTTGCTTTCACTTACTTACAGTGCCTTCGGAAAGTATTCAGACCCCTTGACTTTTTCCACATTATGTTACGTTATAGACTTATTCTATAATGGATTAAAACAATTATAATAATAAATACATTATTTACATAAGTATTCAGACCCTTTCCTATGAGAATTGAAATTGAGCTCAGGTCCATCCTGTTTCCACTGATCATCCTTGAGATGTTTCTATAACTTGATTGGAGTCAACCTGTGGTAAATTCAATTGGTTGTACATGATTTGGAAAGGCACACACCTGTCTATATAAGGTCTCACAGTTGAAAGTGCATGTCAGAGAAAAAACCATGAGGTCAAATTAATTGTCAGTAGAGCGCCGAGACAGGATTGTGTCGAGACACAGATCTGGGGAAGGGCACCAAAAATGTCTGCAGCATTGAAGGTCCCCAAGAACACAGCGGCCTCTATCATTCTAAAATGGAAGAAGTTTGAAACCATGAAGTCTCCTCCTAGAGCTGGCCACCCGGCCAAACTAAGCAATCAGGGGAGGAGGCTCTTGGTCAGGGAGGTGACAAAGAAACCAATGGTCACTGACAGAGCACTAGAGTTCCTCTGTGGAGATGGGAGAAGGAAAACCAGCTCTGCAGCACTCCACCAATCAGGCCTTTATGGTAGAGTGGCCAGACGGGAGCCACTCCTCAGTAAAAGGCAAATGACAGCCTGCTTGGAGTTAGCCTAAAGGCACCAAAAGGAAACAAGATTCTCTGGTCTGATGAAACCAAGATTGAACTCTTTGGCCTGAATGCCAAGTGTCACATCTGGAGGAAACCTGGCACCATCCCTATGGTGAAGCATGGTGTCGACAGCATCATGATGTGGGGATGTTATTCAGTGGCATGGACTGGGAGACTAGTCAGGATCGAGGCAAAGATGAACAGAGCATGGACTGGGAGACTAGTCAGGATCGAGGCAAAGATGAACAGAGCAAAGTACAGAGAGATCCTTGATGAAAACGTGCTCATGATCTCAGACTGGGGCAAAGGTTCACCTTTCAACAGGACAATCACCCTAAGCACACAGCCAAGACAACGCATGAGTGGCTTCAGGACAAGTCTCTGAATGTCCTTGAGTGGCCCAGCCAGAGCCTGGACTTGAACCCGATCAAACATTTCTGGAGAGACCTGAAAATAGCTTTGGAGCAAAGCTTCCTATTCAACCTGACAGACATTGATAAGATCTGCAGAGAGGAATAGGAGAAACTCCCCAAATACAAGTGTGCCAAGCTTGTAGCGTCACAGCCAATAAGACTTATTACATCTATTTTGACTTGTTTAACACTTTTCTGATTACTACATGATTCCATATGTGCTATTTCATGGTTTTGACGACTTCACTACTATTCTACAATGTAGAAAATAGTACAAATGAAGAAAAACCCTTGAATGAGTAAGTGTCTTTTGACAAGAGCATGCACGAACACTAGACATACATCAGGCGCACACGCACCCCCCCCCACACACACACATCCCACTCAGTGCAGCTTAGTTTCAATAAAAGACCAGTTAATAGGCCTACATCTGTGAAAGGCAAAGTTAAAATGGACCCCAGACAGGCCTTTGTTCCCTACACCAGACTTCTCTCTGTTCGCGTTGTTAATTCCATTGGCCCTCTCTTTTTGAGCAAAACAGATAACATTATTTAACGCTCTGCTGTGGATAATGGAATTCAGTCTTCTTTCTTCCCTCTACCTTGCGTTCTCTCTCTCTCTATCTCTCTTACTCTCTCACTCTTACTCTCTCTCTCTTACTCTCTCTCTCTTACTCTCTCCCTCTATCCCTGCCTGCTGATTCCTCGCTCAAGGATCCAGTCTTTTTCCCTCTCTATCATTTCCCCTCTAATGTTCTTTAATGGGAAGTAGATATATTAGCTCACTCCTCTGAATTCAACCTGGTTACTACTTTGATCAAACATTAGTCTCCTATGATTTCCACGTACAATAACTTGAACGTATTGTTTTTCTTCGATTCCACAAGTATGTAAGTCAGATGAGCAGCCAGGGCCGGGTGTGCAAACAGACAACAGCTATCCACACTGTTTCATCTACTGTCAAAATATCTATTTAACCGGACCTGGGAAATGGCCCCGATAAACATTGGGCAAAATTGGACCGAGGAGCCACTTTCCCTCCTATTAAATTAAAATCTGGGGAAGGTTGTTAATTCTAAGTAACAGTTCCACTTTTTGACAAAGGCAATATTTTGAACTGTCAGTCAAAACAACCATTCAGGAGCTTTTGAAATGAACAATGTCTTCTTCACTGAAGGTTTTCAGCTACAGAAGATGTTCAACAGTATCAGCCCTCCCTCACAATGGGTTTGATTGTGCTATGACATAATCATAGACGTGAATCATAGAATCTATGTAACCCATCCATAAACCTAGAGATAATATGTTTATCGTACAGAAGACCTTATATTTTCTATAACTCCATTGGAAACGAATTAGAACATTGCTCATCAACAGGTCGATCGCGATCGGCAGGTTGATCTGTGAGGCATTTCTAGTTGACCGCTAAACATTTCTGTAAAAAACCCAACGATAAAGTCTTGAGTTTATATTATTTATTTTTTATTCATCATCTCGCGCTGTTGGCAGTAGGCGAACCCGATTCAGCTGCCCTGCGTGGCAGGTAGGCAAAGTGTTCCCATTTTTAACCATTTTATGTGTCTGAAGGTACACACTTCCTGGTGGGCTGCCTTAATTCGTCGGGCATGGACAACAAAGTGTTAAAACCATTCCACAGGGATGCTGGGCCATGTTAACTCCAATGCTTCCCAAGGTTGTGTCAAGTTGGCTGGATGTCCTTTGGCTGGTGGACCATTCTTGATACACACGGGAAACTGTTGCAGTACTTGACACAATCAAACTACTACCATATCCCGTTCAAAGGCACTTAAATCTGTTTTATTTCCCATTCACCCTCTGAATGGCACACATACACAATCTAAGTCTCAATTGTCTCAAGGCCTAAAAATCCTTCTTTAACCTGTCTCCTCCCCTTCATCTACACTGATTTAAGTGGATTTAACAGGTGACATCAATAAGAGACCATAACTTTCACCTGGTCAGTCTGTCATGGAAAGAGCAGTTCCTACTGTACACTCAGTGTAGCCTAACAAGTGATTTGATTGGCTTTTATAACACATAGACAAGGCAATAGCCATCTGCTAGACATTTATACAGTGCTTTTTACTAAACACAAGTCATTATGTATTACAATAAAGGTCAATTCAGGGACTGTCTGTGTATTTTAATTGTTCTATCAAGATTTTTTGCTTCTGAATCTCAGTCTCAGTGAGTTTATGAGCTGTAGTGACAAGTGACTGGTGTTGGATTACATTACATAGCCACCGCTACTGAAGGCTGGTCCTGCCTATCTCCTACTTATTTAATTCGCTGAAAGACCTGTCACTTCTTGGCAGAAAGATACACATGCTATCGCAATGTCAAACGAAGCACAACGCTGGAAATCTATCTGCATCCACAATAACTAGTCCCAGCATATTGAATTCAATAGAAGGAAACAAAGAGAGGGAGAGCGAGAGACTGCCAGTTCATTTATGTAGCCATTGGCTGTATTATAAAGCCAAAACATTATGGAACTGGCAGTCACTCTCTCTCCTTCTCTATCTCTGTTTTCTTCTATTGAATTATATGTAGCATAATATTTAAGCAGATAGCTAAGTGGACAGCAGGGATCACTTGACATGCACTAATTTGAAATATGTTGTTAGGTTATTATAAGATATTATATAAGCCAATGGTCATCTATAAGTCATTTATTCAGTGATGTTCTTTGTCTAATATATTTATTTATTCATTCACAACTAGGATGGGTAACACTATTTTAAAGGGATACTTATGGATTTTCAGATGAGCTCATGAATAACATGTTTATGTCTCTGTGTCCAGTATGAAGGAAATTAAAGATAGTTTCCTAAGCCAATGCTAACTAGCGTTAGCACAATGACTGGAAATCTATGGGTATCTGCTAGCATGCTAGTCCATTACATAGACTTAAAGTTAAAGATAAAAAGTTTTATTCTTTAACTAATAAATGTGTTTATTCATTCACAACTAGGATGTTGCAGAGACATTTCAGAGATGAGTGCAGTGGGGGCAGGAAGAAAACAGAGAGTTACTTAATATGTTCACTCTATATGTAATAGCAATTCACACTTAGGAGTGACAGAGTGACTGACAGACAGAGAGACATACTGTCACGACTTCCGCCAAAGTCGGTTCCTCTCCTTGTTCGGGCGGCGTTCTGCGGTCGACGTCAACGGCTTTCTACTGCCAATCCACTTTTCATTTTCCATTTGTTTTGTCTTTGTTTCACACACTTGTTGTCAATCCCACAATCCCTTGTTTATTATTTAACCCTCTGTTCTCCACATGGTTTTTGTGAGTGATTGTTTATTGTAATTTTGGTCCGTCTGTGTGTGCTCAAGATGTTACTTTGTATATTTGTCTTTTTTGAGTAAAGCACATTTTTTTACTCATATCTGCTGTCCCACGCCTGACTCTCTCACCAGCAACACACAGGACTCGATACACATACATACAGACAGAGCAACAATAGAGGAGCACAAGGAGAAGCAAAGACAGACAGACAGACAGACAGACAGACAGACAGACAGACAGACAGACAGACAGACAGACAGACAGACAGACAGTTGAGGGGAGAGTTGAGCAGTTATTTATTTATTTGACTTATGCTGGTGGAAATGAATGATTGCTGGGCTCTGGAGGACTCTGTATCGGCGGCCTGATGGTAGGAGCTGGAACTCCTGGTTAAGTGGGTGTGTCAGGTCGGTGACAATTCTCGCTCCTGCCCTCACTACTCTCTCCAAGAACAGCGCTTCCATGTTCTTGAGATTAACTCCACGTATTTAGCTTGACAGCTTTACTATTTATGTAGTTGATTTTTATTTGCGATGGATGGCTGATTGTACCAGGCTTGGAAACAGAAAGTGAAAACAGACTGAACAAAGGATGTGTAGCATATGGTTGTTATTCTTTTATTGACCTGATATTTATTTAATCGCCTCATGAAATACATATTATTTGTTGTGTGTCTGCAGTCCAGGAGAGTTTTGAGTCATTATAGTTCCAAGATGTGTATATTGTTCAACTGATTATATTTATTCTGAGTCGATGTGGATGGGCCCAGTGTCTTCTTTTATAGTTCTGAAGTGTATTGTCATTTCCTTGTTTGTTTTTTTACATTAAGAATTAATCTGTTTCCCTTGTACCATTGGTGAAGTGTGTTATTTCTGCCCTGTAGTCTTCCTCTGACCTCTCTGTTACCTCTCATTGGCTGGTGTGGCTGAAATGCCAGGGCTGAAGTTTTCTCCCAGTCCGCCCCTGCCAGATCCCATTTTCATGGGTTCAGGGATGGAGCACTGAGAAGGAGCAGTTTTGACAATGACCTCTACATACAGTATGCTCCTAAATATGTGCTAAGTCATAAATATCATAGCAGATGTACTATGTGCCATTAAGGATTTCTGTAGCCTGACTATCCTCTTGCACTATTCCATTGTATTACATCTACAGTATATCGCCTAATCATGTTTTCATTCTCCTTCAACTGTGAAGAGAACAACCGCAATAATGAAATAAGTCTCAAATGCTCACCTGAGACCAGGGATAATCCAATCGATTGTAACAATATTGTCTAAGGAACACAGCCAAGTTATCTTAATTCAGTGTATACCCACTTCCTGGTTCATTCAGTGTCACGTCCCAAATAAATGAACCATGGTAAAACCACTTCATGTGTGCTGTGCAGTTGGCTCATGCACATTCAGTATGTTTCCATGATGACTTATACAGGTAAAGCTCTTGACTCCAGGCTATTACACCCTAAAGGTAGTGTGTATGTATTTTTTATTTATTTATTTTTTTACCTTTATTTAACCAGGCAAGTCAGTTAAGAACATATTCTTATTTTCAATGACGGCCTGGGAACAGTGGGTTAACTGCCTGTTCAGGGGCAGAACGACAGATTTGTACCTTGTCAGCTCGGGGGTTTGAACTCACAACCTTCCGGTTACTAGTCCAACGCTCTAACCACTAGGCTACGCTGTATTGAAGAGTAGTAGGAGGGCATATCAGCTTGTGCGTGTGCGTGTGTGTGTGTGTGTGTGTGTGTGTGTGTGTGTGTGTGTGTGTGTGTGTGTGTGTGTGTGTGTGTGTGTGTGTGTGTGCGTGCGTGCGTGCGTGCGTGCGTGCGTGCGTGCGTGTGTGTGTGCCTATAACATGCCAAAATTCCCTCAAATGGGAAATATCCATTGCCGACTGTACATAGGGCACTGTCAATTTCAACACACGGAGTTCTGGAGCCCCGCGACTCCTGTCTCATGAGTGGCAGCAGAAGAGCTGTCTATTCAGTGATGCTGAGTATGGACGTGGCCTCGTCTCCCTTTAAAAGACGCTTGCGTTGAGTTGTCATTTGTGCTTCCTGGTTAACCAATTGTCAAGTTTTCTGTCTCCCATGCGGCCTTGATAATTGTGAGTAATCCCATTTGATTTATGATTTATGTAGTTTGAACTCTAATTTGTCCTGCATGGTTTGCATTCGCAGGCTGATTGTTTATGTGCTGGTGATTCTTTTTTATGTTGCGGTTTGATATTGACCTTCTTTTATATTGTAGCCCATATTTAGTGGCTTTAACATACAGTACCAGTCAAAAGTTTGGATACACCTAATCATTCAAGGGTTTTTCTTTATTTTTACTATTTTCTACATTGTAAAATAATAGTGTAGAAATAAAAACTATGAAATAACACATACGGAATCATGTAGTAACCAAACAAGTGTTAAACAAATCTAAATATATTTAACATTTTAGATTCTTCAAGTAGCCACCCTTTACCTTGATGACAGCTTTGCACACTCTTGGCATTCTCAAAACCAGCTTCATGAGGAATTCTTTTCCAACAGTCTTGAAGGGGTTCCCACATATGTCGAGCACTTGTTGGATGCTTTTCCTTCAATCTGCGGTCCAACTCATCCCAAAACATCTCAATTGGGTTGAGGTCGGGTGATTGTGGAGGCCAGGTCATCTGACACAGCACTCCATCACTCTCCTTCTTGGTCAAATAACCCTTACACAGCCTATAGGTGTGTTGGGTCATTGTCCTGTTGAAAAACAAATGATAGTACCACTAAGCGCAAATCAGATGGGATGGCGTATTGCTGCAGAATGCTGTGCTAGCCATGCTGGGCACCGCCATGGATCGCGTGCTGCAGACGATGGATCGTTTGGAGAGAGAAGGAGGTTTCCTTGCGCCTCCACCAGCCCCACTACAGCAGGTCCCATTGTCTACCCCTCTTTCACCCGGTCCCAGCCGATCCATTTTTAATTTCCATTTGTTCTGTCTTTGTGTTTCACACCTGGCTTCACTCAACCAATTACTTGTTTATTATTTAACCCTCTGTTCCCCATGTTTTGTTTGTGAGTGATCGTTCTTTGTATATCGGTCCTTTTAGTGGGCTCGTTATGTTGCTGTGTATTTTTTGTATTTTGAGTAAAATACGTTGATTACCCAATTCTGCTGTCCTGAGCCTAACTCTCTACACCAGCTACATATGCAGGACTATTACAGCATCAGTACCGGGGGCATCCATGACACATTTGTGTTATTTCATAGTGTTGATGTCTTCACTATTATTCTACAATGTAGAAAATATTACAAATAAAGAAAAACCCTTGAATGAGTAGGTGTAGCCAAACTTTGACTGGTACTGTGTATATTTTCGTTGTAACATTGTTGAGATGTTAATTGTTTTGATTTATAAGCAATTCTTCTTTTATGCACTTGGTCTATTTAAAGAGCCTGTTGTTGTGCTGAGAAACTTTTCCTTTGACATTTAAATGGATTTATCTGACAATTCGTTCTGTTTTTGTAAAGAAATTCCTTTTGCAATATTAGTTATGCATATTTGCTGGATGGTCCACCCCTCAAGCCGAGTGTGTGTGGTGCTGATTGTTTTGTGTGTGGGTGGGGATGAGGATGGTGTGTGAGTGTGAGTGTGAGTGAGTTGATCATATTTGCTATCAAAATGTTGATCAATTCATTGAGTATTGTTATTGTTCATTTCTTTGAAATATTGTTGATAAAATATAATTTACTGCCCTTTCTTGTCCCTTTTAGGAACCCATGCTGAATTTAACTTGAAAATAAAACAACGGTGCCTCTAAAAATCATGACCTTGTGTGTGTGTGTGTGTGTGTGTGTGTGTGTGTGTGTGTGTGTGTGTGTGTGTGTGTGTGTGTGTGTGTGTGTGTGTGTGTCTGTGTGTGTGTCTGTGTGTGTGTGTGTGTGTGTGTGTGTGCGTGTGTGTGTGTGTGTGTGTGTGTGTGTGTGTGTGTGTGTGTGTGTGTGTGTGTGTGTGTGTGTGTGTGTGTGTGTGTGTGTGTGTGTGTGTGTGTGTGTGCGTGTGTGTGTGTGTGTGCGTGCGTGTGTGTGTGTGTGTGTGTTATTGTGTAGAGCTATTTGAACTGCAAATATACTTTAGTGTGACTGTGTGTGCATGCGTCTATGTTAGAGCGCTGTAAGGGTGTGCATATGTCTTCAGGAGATGTAAGTGTTTGAGAACGGCTGAGGTGTGAATGATGGGGTCTCGTCTGTGTGTTTCGCAGGGCACTCCCTTAGCATTCAGCTCTGCCTCTGTAAGGGCTCAATCTCTTTGCCCATCTGGCCTTGGGGGTGTGAGATGTGCTGTGACAGCGGGAGTGATGCGGGTGGCACGTGAACCAGGCCGGATCATCCTCAACTCTCTCAATATCCCCCCTCTCCTCCCTGGTGCCTGGGCCCTCCTGGGGCTAAGAGTGACTGCTGGAGAGCATGCCTTATTAATGGCCCCTGGTATGACGCTCTGGCCCAGCGGTTGATAAGCAATCCAACATACATAGACAGACACACACAGTGATAAACTCACACACACACACCATTCTCATTCCCCCCCACACACTTTTGGCTTGAGGAGTGTCCTGACCCAGCAGGGGAGGATTGCCTTCTCACACACACTCTTTTCTTAAGACTGCACACAGAGAGGGAGGGAATCGATTAAAGGCCATTACACTTCTGTGCGGTTGGGGGGGTGATAGGGAGGTGGATGATTTGTGTGTAAGGACCAAGCACGGCTCTGATTTATGTAGTAGACCTCAAGCTCAAGGACGGACCCAGCAAGAGGGGCTTTAAAACACTCATACCCCTGAACCATCCCAGGGTCAACCCTGAGACACAAACATATGCACGCACAAACAGCAGGATGATTAAGAAGGGTATTGATCAGTGCGCTGGGCTCCCTTTAGGCTGTGTGTGTGCATCCGTAAGGATGGCAGGCATGATCTAAACTCACAAGCAGCATCACTGACAGGCAGGAGATGACACACAGTGCTCACACAAACCAACAACGCTCACACGGGAAGATGGGTATCGACCGGTGGAGTCTTGGGGACGAGGAGAAGAATGCCCAATTGCTGTTGAGCACATTGAGGGGGCCAAGTCAGGCTTGTGTTATTGCTTTGTTATTGTGTTATTGTTAGGCCTCCTACTGTGGAATGGCGCTGATCTCCTTGTGGTTCATCTAACACTGGGGGCTGAGGGAAGCTGATCCTGGATATGTGGTAACTACAATTACAAACAATGTGTTGTCTGCAAGAACAAACAGATATAATATTTGACTAAAACATAATCATGTCAAACCTTGCTTACATTTCTCACTTAATATCTCTCTATTATGCGTGGGAATATTTTGGTCAAACAGATTTCCAAAATTAAAATCACTTGGAGCTGATTTGCTGGTGTTTTTACAGTCTTTTATGCACAACAATATTTTTTCCTCAGACAACTTTGGGGACCTAATAAAAAATCACCACCAGTTGGGGAACCCTGCTATAGAGTTTATCCAAGGCCATGACTCTGTCTGAACATCCTGCATTATTCATTGACTTGATACTATAATCCATCGCAGCTCTGCATTGCTTCTATTGACGCGCCTCTTGAGATGGGTGGGATGCTAAGGTAAACTGTCCACCACCCAGAGAAATATGTATAATTCCTCCAATCATTCCTCCAATTCATTTCAAATTAAAAATGTTTCCTGGTCAGGTCATGTCAAGGAAAAAGTCAGGGCACTTAAATTACCAATTCAAAACCAAGTCCTCCAGTCAATTCAAATTCAATAGGATCAGATAATCAAACCAAGAATCTTCCATTCTCCATACATTCATTCAAACTGACATTCTCACATCACCTACACATGCACACACCTCTAACCTATGGCAATAACTGAAAGCTAAGGAGAGAGGAACATTGCTGTTTTCTGTATCTCCACACACCCATATTTTCCCCAGAGAAATAAACAGTTTTCAACCAGTAAGTCCAATACACTATGAGAATGTTATATTTTCAATGGTTATGGCCAGGGATGTGGGCGGCAGGAACAGCAATGTGCAGGAGGCTGAAAATGCATTGGCTGATAAATGGAATGTAAAGATGAAGATGACAGCCAGGGAAAAAGCAGGAAAATGGCATTTCATCAACGACATCATTCACAGAGATATGTCAGTCATTTCCAACAGGTCAAGGGAAGGAAAGAGTAGGCTCGTTCAATCACCAGTTTTCATAACATTTACATTTTAGTCATTTAGCAGAGCTTTTTACAGTTAGTGCCTTCATTTTAAGATAGCTAGGTGAAACAGCCACATACCTTAGTCATAGTAAATACAATTTTCCTCAATAAAGTAGCTATCAGAAAAGTCGGTGCTAGATGGATCAAGTCAAGTGTGAGTTAGTTCACAAAATGTAAGGGTGTTAGGAAATGGGGGAGGCTGTGGGATTATTTAAGATAGTCTTTGAAAAGGTAGGGTTCCAGATGTTTTCGGGAAGATGGGCAGGGACTCTGCTGTCCTAGCATCAGGGGGGAGCTCATTGAACCATTGGGGTGCCAGGACAGCTGATTCTTGACCATTTAATGGCAGGCATCATCTGTTATGAAATGATTGTGGTGCTCACAAATTACATATTGCCAACTGGATTGTACCTTGACTCATTCTCCTGTTCACTTGGATTAGAGTTTGTAGTTGCTGATTTCTCATGCCTGGGTATGAGCAAATCAAGATTTATTTTGGAGGGCATTCTGCCACCTGAAGAAGTAATAAATACCAATATTGATTATTTCATCAGGACCCACTGTGATTTATACACTCCTCATGAATTACATATTGATTTATTACACAAATTGTGGGCTTGATAATCTGTGGGTTTTGGATATAGTGTATTTGTTACCAGCTTGTCACTGAGCTCTGATTCCTGTTAGGGACTAAATATTAAAGCGCTGCTATTTTATTTTCTTGTCTGTGATGAAGCCTGTTTATTTGCAGGAGACTGTTAGTGGTTCTGAAGGCCTTTTGATTCAAATGAGCTTGGGTTCTTCAGTGTGCTGAAGTCAGGCCCTGCCCTGTTCTCTGAGCTGCTATGAGGGCAGGAATCTGGCACTATGAGGAGAGCAAAAACAAGCTAACATGAAAACAAACAAACACACACACCACACAAACACAGAAAGGGCTAGTCTTGTAAATGAAGCTTGACACAAACAGATGTTGCTTTTTTAAGAGAGGCCTCATAGAGAATGGTACAGAAAGAAAGAGGGTGAAAGAGCAAGCGAGAAAGAGATAGATAGAGAATGAGAGAGAGAGAGAGAGAGAGAGAGAGAGAGTGCAGCCGTCAAGCCCTATCAGCAGAAACAAAACAAATCCTCACCAGAATCTGGAGAACGTTTGATGGGAGCTGACTTTTCACGCGTTACTTTGCTTGATTTCTGTTTTCTCACAGCCGATTTAAGAGTGTGGTGAGAGGGGGAGTAAGGACAGAGATGAGCTTTTTTTTTTACGTGAGAGGGAGAATTAGTGCTGTCGACACACACCAGGAAAATAGAGCAGTGAATTCAAATCCAACATATCCACAAGAGAACTTAATTAAGTTATGAGGGGTATTAAATGCCCATGAAGACAGCCAATGCTTCCTAGAGACTAGCTTGCACAGCATGATAGCGGACAGCCCCACTCTGCTAACTAGGCTACTAATACCACTGACTGGCTGCTATGTCAGTTCATGAAATGCTTCTTAGAGGATACTTAGTATGCTAGCATGCTAGCAGACAGCCCCAATCTGCAAGCTAGCTACTTTAGGCTACTATTACCACTGACTGACTTCTATGTCATTATCTAAACACAGTTCCTGACAGAGAAACAGCATAAACAATGGGAGGCTGTCATCTCTGGCTGGTATGATGTTGTGATTGTTGTGTTTATAAATCACTGATGCAGTACAGCTTTCTCTTTGGACTTATCTCCTTTCATCTCCCCTCGCCGTTAGAGGACATTACTTTGACATTGGGATGACTGAATGTTTGTCCTCATTGTCGACACTTTGTCATTAGCAGTCATGTCACCAATGTAGGCACAGCTTGGAACACTTACATTTAGGTAAACCCCGGTTATTTCAGATAATAGCACTAGTCCATGGGACAATGTTAGAGAAATGCTTATGGTAGTGATTAGAGTGTTATGGAACTATGAGGATAATGCTAATATTAGCATTTAACCTAAAGCAAGCTTTGAGGTTGTTAATGAAATACTAATGATAGTGTTTCTGATATAAAGAGCTTTCTTTGGGAAGGATGCAGGGTGCTGTACTTGACTAACCTCTGATTAAATGTACTCTTTCAAGTCTGTTAACGAAACGGACGGTTTCTCTCTCCCTCCCTTCTCGCTCTCTCACACGTCTCTCTCGCATGCAAATGTTTTTCTCTCGCTCTTCCTCTCGCCCTCTCTCTCTATCTCTCTCTCCCTCTGCATGTTCATTGTTTAGTGTGCGGTCCGTAGTCCTGAATTCCTTTCTAATTCCTTTCTATTATTTACACTCCCCCTCTCCTGCCAGAAAGACAATGAAGAGGATGACTGTGTGGAGAGGCACAGAGGCAAAGGACCAACGGGTCTATGGGTGAGTGAGGACATGTGGCACTTTATATCCAGAGTAGCGGTGATGATTTACACCTCGTGGTTTCCCCTGCCAAGACAGACAGCTCCCATTATTATCTGACTGTAATCATGTTTTCTCTCTATCTTCAATCTCCTGTTCTCAGAGTGTAATATCCACTGGGTTCACATGTCTACTTGTAAGATGTAAGCCAGGGATGAGTCATAAAGTAATAATGGATGGGCCATGCACTCGGAACTAAAGCTGTCAACATGCTGTGTGTGTGTGTGTGTGTGTGTGTGTGTGTGTGTGTGTGTGTGTGTGTGTGTGTGTGTGTGTGTGTGTGTGTGTGTGTGTGTGTGTGTGTGTGTGTGTGTGTGTGTGTGTGTGTGTGTGTGTGTGTGTGTGTGTGTGTGTGTGTGTGTGTGTGTGTGTGTGTGTGTGTGTGTGTGTGTGTGTGTGTGTGTGTGTGTGTGTGTGTGATGAGGACAGTTAATAAGAGTAGAAAACAGTAGCCTGACCATGTCTCTCTCAGTTTCTGGGCATTGGCACAAACATAATGGGACCCCAGCCGTTACAGACAGAATCACACCTGGCTCCCACTACTACTTGACAATACTCAAGATGTTCTCAAATGTTTTCCACAGAGATCCATATTTACTGTCCTCACTAGGTAATAAAAGGATTGAACTAAAGTCTATGCTTTCCTTTGTTACGTCGCTGACCCTGGTAGCAGCTACAGAAGCAGGAGAAGCTAATTTTCTGACAAAAGGGGAAATATCAGACCTATTAGAATGGAGCCAGCCAAAGGTTAAAGACACAGTAGAAGTCTACGTGTTGCTGTCATGGGCTGAATACATAAATGTTTGTGGGGGTGAAGTGCTTTCTCACCAATTACCATAATAAGAGCTTAGAAGGTATTTGATTTCCACATAACCCATAACCCGCCACAATCTGCAGTTTGGAAAATTTACAAATAAATCTGCCTGCAGCGTATATATTTATTTTCATGGTGTAAAAACTCAAATCTACAGCAACACTAAAAGCCAAACAGTTGCAAACAATTTATCATAAATAAATATGCATTATTGTAATACATTTGGTTGTCTAGAGTCACTTGCTGATGTACAGTATCCATTCGCTTTTTAAAAGGATTATCCTGTGTCCAAACTCAATTACATTCTCAATCATGGAAAGTACCGAAAGCTCTATTAGCCAAATTACAGCCAATTAAGAAGTGCAAGCTTTGTGTTAAAACAAAGCAGAGAGGTTTGGGCTTTCAACATGGAATTTCAGCTTGTTCACCTCACTACTCAGACACACCACTTTCAAAATGGCCTCCTAGCTTCACAGCCAACACAAAATGATCATATCATTAAAAGGTTAAAAATTCTTCTTATTTACGCCTGTAAGAGCAATTTGACTTTCCTCTGCTTTTTCCAGACGCAGGCAGTAGACTGAGACAAAGACATCAAAGCATTAGAGCGGGGGGAAATCGATGATATGAGTGTTTAGAATTGCAAAGATAGGTAAAAAAAACACTCGGTACAGCAGGTGTCAGCCTTGGAGAGATGAGAGACAAAGCCTCCTTCCAGAGTGCAGTCAGCCATGTGAGGTAAAGTTGCACACACACCCGCACACACACACACACACACACACACACACACACACACACACACACACACACACACACACACACACACACACACACACACACACACACACACACACACACACACACACACACACACACACACACACACACTTTCTGGTTCCTCTGGGGCTCTACTCACCATGGCCAGTGGCACAATGCCACCCAGGTCCTGTGGTGCCAGGCGGATGAGGGTTTGGACCTCGTCAGTGAGGGAGCGAGTTAGAGGGTACTCCACCTGCCACGTCACCACACGGCTGCCCTGCGGGTCCAGCAGCCCGTTCACCTCCAGATCCACCTGGAGGACCTTCTGGTAGCCCGTCTCTGGCCTGGGAGAAAAGGGAGAAGAGGTAAACAGAGGTGGTTTTTATTTGTCTGTGATCTTCTGTGTTTAGAAAAGGTGTTATGATGCATTGGCATTATTATCATCAGTGAGACAAAAAGAGCCGCTAATATAGAAGGGAAAAGGTGCCACATAGACAAGTATTTAAAAAAAAAAAAAGAACCAGAGTTAAGTTCAATTCTGCCACACACTGCCCCAGAACCATGAGGGAGATAAAAGCAATTGACTTTTGATCCTCCTTGGCAAAGCATAACACTGACTCTCCACTGATTGTGATGCAAAGAAAGACGCGGAAAAACAATGAATACAAAAATCCTAAACGTATTTGATTTGCTGAGCCTTCCATTTCATCAGGCTGCATGACTGTCTGTCACCTGGCATTCTTTATCTAAGATAAAACTAGATACAAAACATCCCTGGCAACCCCCCTTGGGTTGTGCCGTAGCGGAGATCTTTGTGAGCTATACTCGGGCCTTGTCTCAGGATGGGATGTTGGTGCTTGAAGATATCCCTCTAGTAGTGTGGGGGCTGTGCTTTGGCAAAGTGGGTGTGGTTATATCCTTCCTGATTGGCCCTGTCCGGGGGTATCATCGGATGGGGCCACGGTGTCTCCTGACCCCTCCTGTCTAAGCCTCCAGTATTTATTCTGCAGTAGTTTATGTGTCGGGGGGCTAGGGTCAGTTTGTTATATCTGGAGTACTTCTCCTGTCTTATCCGGTGTCCTGTGTGAATGTAAGTATGCTCTCTCTAATTCTCTCTTTCTCTCTTTCTTTCTTTCTCTCTCTCGTAGGACCTGAGCCCTAGGACCATGCCTCAGGACTACCTGGCATGATGACTCCTTGCTGTCCCCAGTCCACCTGGCCGTGCTGCTGCTCCAGTTTCAACTGTTCTGCCTGCGGCTATGGAATCCTGACCTATTCACCGGACGTGCGACCTGTCCCAGACCTATTATCTGACCATGCTGGTCATTTATGAACATTTGAACATCTTGGCCATGTTCTGTTATAATCTCCACCCGGCACAGCCAGAAGAGGACTGGCCACCCCTCATAGCCTGGTTCCTCTCTAGGTTTCTTCCTAGGTTTTGGCCTTTCTAGGGAGTTTTTCCTAGCCAACGAGCTTCAACACCTGCACTGATTGCTGTTTAGGGTTTTAGGCTGGGTTTCTGTACAGCACTTTGAGATATCAGCTGATGTACGAAGGGCTATATAAATACATTTGATTTAATTTGATATTGTACCAGCTAAGTTGTGTCCTTATTGTCATATTGTGCAACAGGAGCAATGCCACAGTCCACAAGGCGAGAACACTGAGATCCAAGATCTTGGAGCCGAACATTCTAGCAGAGCATATTTTCCATTTGAGACTCCCAGAAGCTGTTCTAGTTAAGCATTTCAGTTACACACACACTTCAAGGACTGGTCGTGAGATCAATGTGTACTGAGAGATTATGGTTGCAGAGTTTTGGAGGACAGACTGCAACATATGCGGGAACAGCACTGCAAAAATATTTTCTTGGACAAGACAGAAAAGCTCAATCATGAAAAGATACTGTGTACTTATCCTGTTCCTTTTCTATTCTGTTCAAATCCATTTTGATACACACACTCTCCCCATGCAGCGTCCAGCAGAGGGCAGTATGTGAACTGGTGGCTGGAATTGCCATAGCATGTGTTGAGGATTATGAATGGCTGCAGTCTGCTGGCCAGAGAGGTCAAGCCTGCTTCCCTCTGTGTCTCATTATAAACATAACCATACTTTGCCCTTTCAATGCATCTGGAGAGAGGTAGAAACATTTCCATAGAAGACTAGTTTAACTGAACAGAACACATAGTCAGCTACCAGCAGCTTTTTCTGCTGCTGCTTCTTCAAGATGCATGCCTGAGACAAACACTGAAACAAATAGAATAAGTGACACAATAGTGTAGTTACTGTGTTTATTTAACTAGACAAGTCAGTTAAGAACAAATTCTTCTTTACAATGACTGCCTACCCCAGCCAAACCTAATGACGGTGGGCCAATTGTGCACCGCCCTATGGGACTCACAATCACAGCTGGTTGTGATACAGCCTGGTATTGAACCAGGGTCTGTAGTGCCATCTCAAGCACTGCAATGCAGTGCCTTAGACCAGTGTGCCACTCCGGAGACCCTGAGTTTGAGAGTGATGTGTCAAGAGGCTTTTCCTGGATCGTCGGGCTGTATCGACCTGTGTGTCAACGAGCTAACAGCAGTCAAGAATATATACATGCATTGATGAATATACACACACGCTTACACATCCAGGTCACCCATGATACATGTCAGTATTTGACGTCCGTCCATGTCTGAGGACATTGGGTGATGACGTGGGAACTGGAGCAACAGTGAGCGCTATTAAATACAAGTAGGTTTCAGTTTTACATTGTGGACAGGGATGGAGGATGGCTGTTAGCATCGGCCACCAGTGCCAAAAGCAGCATGTTTGAATCTAGCAATAAAAAGTAGCTTTTGAGATTTTTGTTTTAAGCCTATCCCAAACCTTATCCCTTACCTTAACCATTCAGAGCTAATAATGAACCTTACAATTTCAGAGTTAATGCCTAAACTTAACCCTGAGCTTAAACATTTGGAGTTTTGGTGGCAAAGGGTGCATGTTCGAATCCAGCGATAGAAAGTTGTTTTTGAGATTTTTGTTTTAAGCCTATCACAAACCTTAACCCTTACCTTAACCATTCAGAGTTAATACCTAACCTTAAGATTTTGGAGTTAATGCCTTAGCTCTAAAATGTGGAGTTTATACCTAAACTTAACCTTAAACACTTAGAAATTTGACGTTTGGAATAACTTAGAAATTTGACGTTTGAGAAACATGGATGAACGTCTAATGCTGATGTGAGACTGTGAGAGCTAGTTGCCCTTAAAAAGCATGCGTGCAAAAACGTATACACACATTAACTCATTTTTCAGCTTAGTGAGATTCTTCTCTATCAGAGAGCTGTGGTGACAAAGGACTCCAGGAAGGAACGAAAGTATGACAGATTGAAATTACAGCCCTTCAAAAATGAAATAGTAAGATGGAATCTACTCAACAGGAAGGGCCTGGGTAGCAGCGGTGTGTGTTCTTTAAGCCTAACACCTTTATGAATGGGGCTGAGAAAACACAGGGGAAAAAAACTATTTTCCTTGGAGACTCTAGGAGGATCCTTTCTGGCTAGCAGATTTTTGGTTAGCAGTGACAACAATGATACATCAAAGAACAGAGTCAATTCCAACACAAAGCCGCCAAGCTGTGAAGCAGACTGTTTGTGCCGTGCCGCAGCGGGCCTGTTTGGATTGTGAGTGTGTATGTGTGTTTGTGGTGGGGAGGAATTAAACAGGGCCTTTGAAGTAGAGGCAGATGAGATGTAGCTAGACAGGCATGAGCGCTAATCATTGGAGGAATCTCAATTCCAATAGGTCAAAGGTAAGGGCTGGTGCTCTGTGGTGGGCTGGAAGTTGTCTGAGGCCAAGACTCAGCAGGACAGTGGCAAAGATAGAGTGCTTTTGTCTGGGGCAGCTCTGGAAGGTTCAACCCCCCCACTGGGGGAGCAGGGAACTCAATCAGAGAGCCAGCATGGGGGCCAAGACCTGGAGCTTTACAGGATGGAAGTGGGCAGTTGAAACATGCGCACACACTCACACATGCATGCACACACATGCACATACACACATACACAAACACACATGCACACCCATAAGGATCATATCACCTCCACCTTACCTGTCACCCTAAACCCACTTGAATTAGCTTACCACCCCAATAGGTCCACAGACTATGCAATCGCCGTCACACTAATCACTGCCCTATCCCATCTGGATAAGGAACACCTATGTAAGAATGCTGTTCATCGACTATAGCTCAGCATTCAACACCATAGTAAACTCCGAGCTCATCATTACGCTCAAGGCCCCCGGGTCTAAACCCCACCCTGTGCAATTGTACTTCCCGATCGGGCCGCCCCCAGGTGGTTAAGATAGGAAACAGCATCTCCACTTTCCTGATCCTCAACACTGGGGCACCACAAGGTTGTGAACGCAGCCCCCTCCTGTACTCCCTATGTACCCATGACTGCTTAGTCATGCATGCCTCAAACTCAATCATCAAGTTTGCAGATGACACAACAGTAGTAGGCTTGATTACCAACAACAACTTGATAGACTACAGAGAGGGCTCTGGGAGTGTGATGTCAGGAAAATAACCTCCCACTCAACGTCAGCAAAACAAAGGAGATGGTTGTGGACTTCAGGAAACAGCAGAGGGAACACCCCCCTATCCACATCGACGGGACAGCAGTGGAGAAGGAGGAAAGGTTTAAGTTCCTCAGCGTACACATCACTGGCAAACTGAAATGGTCCACCCACACAAATAGTGTGGTGAAGAAAGCGCAACAGCGCCTCTTCAATCTCAGGAGGCTGAAGAAATTTGGCTTGTCACCTAAAACCCTCAAACTTTTAAAGATGCACAATTGAGAGCATCCTGTCGGGCTGCATTACCGCCTGAAATGGAAACTGCACCCCCCACAACTGTAGGGCTCTCCAGAGGGTGGTGCGGTCTGCACAGCGCATCACCAGGGGCAAACTACCTGCCCTCCAGGACTCCTACAGCACCCTATGTCACGAGAATGCCAAAAAGATCATCAATCAAGGACAACAACCACCCGAGCCACTGCCTGTTCACCCCACTACCATCCAGAAGGTGAGGTCAGTACATGTGCATCAAAGCTTGGACAGAGAGACTGAAAAACAGCTTCTATCTCAGTTCATCAGACTGTAAAATGGCCATCACTAGCACAGAGAGGCTGCTGCCTACATACACAGACTTGAAATCATTGGCCACTTTAATAATAAATGGAACAGTAGTCACTTTAATAATGTTTACATATCTTGCATCACTCATCTCATATGTATATACTGTATTCTATACTATCTACTGTATCTTAGTCTATGCCGCACTGACATTGCTCATCCATATATTTATATATTCTTAATTCCATTCCTTCACTTCACAGATTTGTGTGTATTAGTTATTTGTTGTGAAATTGTTACATATTACTTATTAGATATTGCTGCACTGTCGGAACTAGAAGCTCAAGCGTGTTGTTACATCCACAATAAAATCAAACCAATACAATTTGATTTGAAACAAACATAATCCCACAGGCCGCAGAGGGCAGAAGGAGGAAATATCAAATATTGGAGAAAAGGTCGTTTGAAATCTTACCAGATACTGATCATCTTTAATGAAGAGGATGGGACTGGAACTGCATCTTGTATGTATGCTTGAGTGAACATATATTGAATGTGTGTGCATGCATATGGATCCGAGGGTGTAGTGGTAGTTACTGCTCCCAGAAGAAGACAAAGTAGCAGGGTACAGGAAGTGACACGGCGGGGCCAGGATGTTATTTCCTCAATGCTTTCAAATTAAGTACAGTATAACAATAAGGTCATTGTTGAGTAATACACCCAACATCACTGCATGTCTGCCCTGTCAAAGTGTTTGCTGTGATCTCCCTCCAATTGTGTCAAAAACTGAGTCCTAACAGCAATGTGGCTCAGAGAAAGGACTGGGTTACATTCCCTGCTCCTCTGATCTTCTCATGCAGTACATGTTCTATGTGTGTTTAATATTGTCATATTGTAATATGTAAATGTAAAATTGAATCAGTTTGCAGCCTAGGTGAAGAGGAAGCCTATTAGAGAGTCAGAATTTATCCAGAGCAAGGCCCTACAAAAGGCAATGAATTAATACTTAAACTATTCATTACTCCCCAGCATATTTACTCTGACACTGAACTTAAATTCTCAGTAGTTCTCAGCCATGACAACACTAATACCATAGAGGAGTGTTGTTGTTAGAAAGAGTCACTGTTTAAATGTTACCAGACATCACATGAATATGGACACCAAAGCAGGAAGGAAGCCAATACCCATCAGGCTATTGGTTGAAGGTGTAATGGGAGAGCCAATGAGCTGTGGGCTATGGAGGGTCCGAAGAGGGTCCGCAATGACATCAATCAACCCCAGAACACCAACAAGCCAATCCGGTTGTGTCTCCAGTGCCTGTTGGTGACTCGGCTATGAACAACTGTGAGACTCTAGTGAGACTCCAGTGAGAGTGTAATGAGACTCCAGTGAGAGTGTGGTGGGACTCCAGTGAGAGTGTGGTGAGACTCCAGTGAGAGTGTGGTGAGACTCCAGTGAGACTCCAGTGAGAGTGTGGTGAGACTCCAGTGAGACTCCAGTGAGAGTGTGGTGAGACTCCAGTGGGAGTGTGGTGAGACTCCAGTGAGACTCCAGTGAGAGTGTGGTGAGACTCCAGTGAGACTCCAGTGAGAGTGTGGTGAGACTCCAGTGAGAGTCTAGTGAGACTCATGAGGCTTGCCCTCAGGTCTGCTACAGTAATATGGGAAAACACAAGGGTCTAATTAGTATGCCAATGTTTCATGTTGTATGTATATATATGCATGATGTATGTACCTACCTTCTCATTTGCCAGGCTCGTCCAGCATAATTGCCCCTTGTGGAATAAATGAAGTATTTTTGAATTTAGTTGAATTGAGGGTAATGGAAATAAAGCGATGCCGCAGCAGCCAGTCTGTGTCCCTCTCAGGAGAGTGTTCATGCCACATTACTGTCCATAATTATGTTCAGGCATGTTCCCAGTGAGCTGGACAGACTGGGAGTAGAGAACTCCATGATGGGGCCAGGGCAGGGCAGCTGATGAGCTATGGCTGTCCTTGAGCAGATAGATAGAGATGAGTAGAGCAGGTACTACAGTAAGCCAAGCCAGATCATGGCTGCATTATAAAATGCCAAGGACACCTGTCTTAGTGAATGACTGGTATACACCACTACAGACGGTGTTGAAGTAATTTATGTACAAGTGAACAAAAGGCAAGTGCTCAATCATGTCAGAGAGCGAAACCAAACATTGACAAGGTGTGTATCCCAAAGCCATCTGTAATCATACAACACCCAGAGCACCCTTAGAGCAGCACCTGTCACCCATAAAAAGTAAGACATCATATATCCTCCTTAATGCTACCCTAAAGAGACAATAATGCAAGGTCATTATAGTAAACTAAAACTACACTGAAACTATTAACATCAACTCCAAAACGAACTCCAATTAAATTCATTATGTTCCGTTTTATTTAGATTTAGTAAATGTTTTGGCAACATTTTTATGGGATTTTCAAGATCCTGAATCTGGTGGTTCACATTGACATCTACTTTAATTTAAAGGTGGACTCAGAGAGGTGACATTGCCACGAGCAGCACCACAGATATTGGTCGCATTCCCCTGCTGAGACATTACATGCATCAACCAATGGTTGCATACCACATCATCGACTGTGCAGTCGGTTACCAGGTTGCTATAAAATGTTGGACGTGTTCCTCTGTTGATGCATGCCAGATCTTACAATGCCTAGATAGGTATCAGCTAACCACATCATATGGTATAGCAGTGTGGTGCCCGACTGCACAGTCAATGACGTGGCATGCAACCATGATGTGGTTAGCTGATACGCAAAATACTAGGGATGTAACGATTCACCAATACGCATCGGTCCACGGTTCAAATCTTTGACCAAAAGTATCTGGGCATCTGGTCGTCAAACATCTCATTCCAAAATCATGGGCATTAACATGGAGTTGTTCCCCCCTTTGTTTCTACAACAGCCTCCACTCTTCTGGGAAGACTTTCCACTAGATAATAATAATAATAATAATATATGCCATTTAGCAGACGCTTTTATCCAAAGCGACTTACAGTCATGTGTGCATAGATGTTGGAACAGTGCTGTGAGGACTTGCTTACTTTTAACCACAAGAGCATTGAGGTCGGCCACTGATGTTGGGCGATTAGGCATGGCTAGCAGTCGGAGTTCGAATACTGCACTGTCGGAACCAATTCATCCCAAAGGTGTTCAATGGGGTTGATGTCGGGGCATTATACAGGACAGTCAAATTCTTCCACACCGATCTCGACAAACAATTTCTGTATGAACCTTGCTTTGTACACAGGGCAATAGTCATGCTGATTTTGTACGTTTGCCCACTGACAAAGAAATGATCAGTCTATAATTTTAATGGTAGGTTTATTTGAACAGTGAGAGACAGAATAACAACAACAAAATCCAGAAAAACGCATGTCAAAAATGTTATAAGTTGATTTGCATTTTAATGAGGGAAATAAGTATCTGACCCCCTCTCAATCAGAAAGATGAACGAGTGACGAATTTGCGGGCAAGGGCGGTCCATTTAAAGATGATTCCTTCCTCCCTGCAAGTGTCAACTCGTCAGACGTCATGATGCGTCATCAGAAGTGTCCACTTCATTTGAGGGCTGAGGGAATAGGGTGTGTCTGGAAGTGTTTGGAATGCAGCCCGTGCTGTGAGGGGCAATGAGTTACAATCCCCAATCAGCATAATTAAGCAGGGGAATGCACACGCAAAATCACATGCTCGTGCACTCACTAATGCTAATGTCCACACGGGCACTACATGCAAATTGGCGCTCAAGTTTGAGAGAATAGAATCTCCAACAAAACAGTCACAGCACAGCTCTTCTCTTCCACTTCTCATTCGGCACAATAGGGGATCATGCATGTCAGACACTCATATGCGGGCTGCTATCTTTATTTTTAATGGAACCTAATACAATTTGGAGTTCTCTATGATTGAGAGGAGGAATTGTTAAAAAGGGAACCGTGAGTTTAGTGACTCCTGCACCACCCAGAGCCCCCTCTCCACTTCCCGTTTGCTAAGATGGAAGTTCGATCGGTAATTGTAGGAAGTCGTCCTTGACATCGGAGGACTAATTAAAGGAACTTCAACTAAATGGACAACACACATGGTGTTACACACAACTCTATCCCCCGGCCAACACACATGATGCTCCACACAACTCAACTCTCTCCCCCAACCAACACAGTTACAGGGAAGTACTGGGATTTCACATTACTATATCCTTAATATCGTCCTAATATCGTCCACACGCATACACACACACACAGGCAGGAAAAGGGAGAGAGAGAGATTCTCGAAGACACTGGATAATTCCTGCTGGGATGTCTGTATGTTTGTACACCACTATAACAAGGACATGACAGCTAGTACACAGCCTACACAAAGAATACAAGCCATCAACAATACAAGACTGCTGTATACGTCTAGCGAGAGAGGGAGAACAGGCTGAAATGCCAGACGAGCTGTCTTTAACTTCAGATATTCTACTCACTTGTTTTTTTGCCCAACAGTTTGCCCACCTTTTGCGGAAATATGCTTTGAAAGTATAGAGAGCGTTTATTTTTTCATCTCGATCAGCAATGAGTTTACCCATCTGTTTTTTTCTCCACTACATCACTGAGTGAGACAATGTTTTTCCCCCCAGCTAACAGTGGAGTGGATGAAAAGTGAGCTCTGGACGGATGAATGAATAAGTGTATGAGAGGAATGAGTCTGTTCTTCTCTGTGTACCATGTTAACACACAATCAAACCATAGCACGTGCTAGAAGCATCATCCTACTCTCCATCGTATCCATGATCTCATTACTGCTGTATACATAGCCCTGAAACAGCATGTACAATTTACCCCAATTTGATGGATTGTTCTCATGATATGGTAATACCGGCCCCGTGCTGCGCTACGGAAAGCAATCCTCCTCCAGTGCATTGTGACAGCTCCCCTTCGCTTTCTCCTCCTCTCTTCAGTTTTTTTCTTTCTCTCCTCACATGAGCGGCTAGAGTAGACAGTCAATGTGGTGTTCCTGGCACTGGAACCCTCCCTCCCGTCCCCAGTGCATTAGATTAGCAGAAGCAGAAATTAATCATTCCCAATGTGCATTTGTTACCATGGGAAATAGGCATATGAAGCTGGCGAGTAATATGTTCTATATGAGGGCCTATGTTTATTTTGGGATCTGTGCTGTGTCCATTTAGCCCAAGCTATAGGCATAAATATACACATGAAATCTCAATAAAGGATGTTTTCCTCTTTTCATTCCCAGTTACTGCATCTGCAGTTTATGAATGTGTTGATATTTACACCTATTCGGAATACCCAACAATATGTGGATATGGCAGAGATCGCTGTGTTGGAGAGTCATCCAAGGAAAACCTCATTGACAGAACAATGATGAGTGCAGATTGAATGGAGCAGGGGTTCGATATCCAGACCTCTCTAGTTTATAAGGAGACCCTCAGACTTTCAGTGCCGAGGCCAATGCGCAAAGTTCAAGGCACACCGCCAAGGAAAACAGCTAATCAATGGTGAGTTGAGGCCATTGGAGCCACATTTACTGCTCTGAATTAGAGCTGACGTCCCACAATGCAATCAGATTCCAATGATGACTGGCAGTGCTGTGCATCAGCCAGGCGGATGAATGCAGGGATGTTAATGACCAATAGGACTGGATGTGGGAGTGCATGGAGAACCAGGCCACCATTAATTACTGTAACACTGTATCCTTAAGCAGGGTGACACCTCTGATCAGTTCTCAGGTGTAATCTTGGTATTTGGTCATCTCTCAGTAGCAATAGTCCACAGGCCCAGCCACTCTACACTACCAGCACCATGTCCCACTGAATGCAGAAGGGAGATGAGGATGTTTAGGAGGTGTGGAGGAAGAGTTCAGTAAACGTATGAATATACAGTGCATTCGGAAAGTGTTCAGACCTCTTCCATTTTCCACATTTTGTTACGTTACAGGGTTATTCTAAAATGTATTAAATAAAATACGTTATTTACATAAGTATTGAGCTCAGGTGCATCTTGTTTCCATTGATCATCCTTGAGATGTTTCTACAACTCGATTGGAGTCCACCTGTGGTAAATTCAATTGATTGGACATGATTTGGAAAGGCACACACCAGTCTATATAAGGTCCACAGTTGACAATGCATGTCAGAGCAAAAACCAAGCCACGATGTTGAAGGAATTGTCTGTAGAGCTCTGAGACAGGATTATGTCGAGGCACAGATCTGGGGAAGGGTACCAAAACATTTCTGCAGCATTGAAGGTCTCCAAGAACACAGTGGTCTCCATCATTCATAAATGGAAGAAGTTTGGAACCACCAAGACTCTTCCTAGAGCTGGCCGCCCGACCAAACTGAGCTATTGGGGGAGAAGTGCATTGGTCAGGGAGGTGACCAAGAACCCGTCTGGAGGAAACCTGCCACTATCCCTACGGTGAAGCATGGTGGTGGCAGCATCATGCTGTGGGGATGTTTTTCAGTGGCAGGGACTGGGAATCTAGTCAGGATCAAATCAAATCAAATTTTATTTGACACATACACATGGTTAGCAGATGTTAATGTGAGTGTAGCGAAATGCTTGTGCTTCTAGTTCCGACAATGCAGTAATAACCAACAAGTAATCTAACTAACAATTCCAAAACTACTGTCTTATACACAGTGTAAGGGGATAAAGAATATGTACATAAAGATATATGAATGAGTGATGGTACAGAGCAGCATAGGCAAGATACAGTAGATGGTATCGAGTACAGTATTTAAACATATGAGATGAGTATGTAAACAAAGTGGCATAGTTAAAGTGGCTAGTGATACCTGTATTACATAAGCATGCAGTAGATGATATAGAGTACAGTATATACGTATGCCTATGAGATGAATAATGTAGGGTATGTAAATATTATATAAGGTAGCATTGTTTAAAGTGGCTAGTGATATATTTTACATCATTTCCCATCAATTCCCATTATTAAAGTGGCTGGAGTTGAGTCATGTGTTGGCAGCAGCCACTCAATGTTAGTGGTGGCTGTTTAACAGTCTGATGGCCTTGAGATAGAAGCTGTTTTTCAGTCTCTCGGTCCCAGCTTTGATGCACCTGTACTGACCTCGCCTTCTGGATGATAGCGGGGTGAACAGGCAGTGGCTCGGGTGGTTGTTGTCCTTGATGATCTTTATGGCCTTCCTGTAACATTGGGTGGTGTAGGTGTCCTGGAGGGCAGGTAGTTTGCCCCCGGTGATGCGTTGTGCAGACCTCACTACCCTCTGGAGAGCCTTACGGTTGTGGGCGGAGCAGTTGCCGTACCAGGCGGTGATACAGCCCGCCAGGATGCTCTCGATTGTGCATCTGTAGAAGTTTGTGAGTGCTTTTGGTGACAAGCCAAATTTCTTCAGCCTCCTGAGGTTGAAGAGGCGCTGCTGCGCCTTCTTCACGATGCTGTCTGTGTGAGTGGACCAATTCAGTTTGCCTGTGATGTGTATGCTGAGGAACTTAAAGCTTACTACCCTCTCCACTACTGTTCCATCGATGTGGATAGGGGGGTGTTCCCTCTGCTGTTTCCTGAAGTCCACAATCATCTCCTTAGTTTTGTTGACGTTGAGTGTGAGGTTATTTTCCTGACACCACACTCCGAGGGCCCTCACCTCCTCCCTGTAGGCCGTCTCGTCGTTGTTGGTAATCAAGCCTACCACTGTTGTGTCGTCCGCAAACTTGATGACTGAGTTGGAGGCGTGCGTGGCCACGCAGTCGTGGGTGAACAGGGAGTACAGGAGAGGGCTCAGAACGCACCCTTGTGGGGCCCCAGTGTTGAGGATCAGCAGGGTGGAGATGTTGCCTACCCTCACCACCTGGGGGCGGCCCGCCAGGAAGTCCAGTACCCAGTTGCACAGGGCGGGGTTGAGACCCAGGGTCTCGAGCTTGATGACGAGCTTGGAGGGTACTATGGTGTTGAATGCCGAGCTGTAGTCGATGAACAGCATTCTCACATAGGTATTCCTCTTGTCCAGATGGGTTAGGGCAGTGTGCAGTGTGGTTGAGATTGCATCGTCTGTGGACCTATTTGGGCGGTAAGCAAATTGGAGTGGGTCTAGGGTGTCAGGTAGGGTGGAGGTGATATGGTCCTTGACCAGTCTCTCAAAGCACTTCATGATGACGGAAGTGAGTGCTACGGGGCGGTAGTCGTTAAGCTCAGTTACCTTAGCTTTCTTGGGAACAGGAACAATGGTGGCCCTCTTGAAGCATGTGGGAACAGCAGACTGGTATAGGGATTGATTGAATATGTCCGTAAACACACCGGCCAGCTGGTCTGCGCATGCTCTGAGGGCGCGGCTGGGGATGCCGTCTGGGCCTGCAGCCTTGCGAGGGTTAACACGTTTAAATGTCTTACTCACCTCGGCTGCAGTGAAGGAGAGACCGCATGTTTTCGTTGCAGGCCGTGTCAGTGGCACTGTATTGTCCTCAAAGCGGGCAAAAAAGTTATTTAGTCTGCCTGGGAGCAAGACATCCTGCTCCGTGACTGGGCTGGTTTTCTTCTTGTAGTCCGTGATTGACTGTAGACCCTGCCACATACCTCTTGTGTCTGAGCCGTTGAATTGAGATTCTACTTTGTCTCTATACTGACGCTTAGCTTGTTTGATAGCCTTGCGGAGGGAATAGCTGCACTGTTTGTATTCGGTCATGTTACCAGTCACCTTGCCCTGATTAAAAGCAGTGGTTCGCGCTTTCAGTTTCACACGGATGCTGCCATCAATCCACGGTTTCTGGTTAGGGAATGTTTTAATCGTTGCTATGGGAACGGCACGTTCTAATGAACTCGCACACCAAATCAGCGTCTTCGTCAATATTGTTATCTGACGCAATACGAGGTAAAGATGAAAGGAGCAAAGTACAGAGATCAGTTTTACATTTTTTATATACATTTGCAAAAAATTCTAAAAACCTGTTTTTGCTTCATCGTTATGGGATATTGTCTGTAGATTGATGAGGGGAAAAATGATTTAATCAATTTTAGAATAAGGCTATAACATAACAAAGTGGAAAAAGTCAAGGGGTCTGGATACTTTCCGAATTAACTGTATTTCACAATCCTTTTAAACTATCACCCTTCCATTCCAATGCTTATCTGTGTGAGCGCTAATGCATGGGTGACACTCTACTTACTGATATTAAGAGGGATTTGCAAGGCAGGCGGAGGAGCGTTGCGATCGTTAGAAAGATCCCGGGCATCGATCACGCATTATTTAATTTGCGTGAGTGGCGTATGAATCCTGGTCGCTTCGCGTGGGCTTCGCGTGGTCATGAAATCATAAAGGCCCCATAATGCAGGTGGCCTAAGCCGATGGGATCATCATTTTTTTTTTTACGCTGATTTATTTACGGGGACCTGTCATCAATAATGAAAATTCTCAAAATGGCCGTCCAAAGTGAATGTAATTAAATGTATTTAATCTCCCTCTGTGATTTATACTGCCAGCTCCAACTCAGAATCTCCCCTGCCTCTTCACCCCTCTCTCATATCATATCTAAGACATCACATTAAAGATGTAGGATCTTAATTTGAGCCAGTTTGCTACAGCAGGAAAATAATCATGCAGCAACAGGAAATGTGACTTATTATGTGGATTCTAATTAATGTATAGTTGAAAAGGTACTCCCACTCAAAACCATGAATAGGAATAACCCAAGGAGGCAGAGAAGCAAAGATAATATACTAATATACAAAAGAATACAAAAAGTGAAAGTGCAAGGTACTATGAAAAATGTAACAAAAATGGAGCATACATTTCAGCCTCATGCCTTAATTAAGACATGTACTTAAGGAGACACACCTGCTATGTGTAAAAGGCACAACAGGTGCAAACAGACAGTTGATTAGATACTGGCGAATAGTGAGTCAATGCATGTTAACAGGGAATATGGAGAACATGAGAAATTGTCGATTCTCAAATGTCACATAAAATTGAAAAAGACAATGGTCTAGGCTACATAACAATATCAGAAGCAATAGATATGAATGAAATACTCAAGTAGGCTAAAAAAGGGGGCATGGCGGGGTTTTACTGGTGCGTGTAGACACAATATTAAGAAACATGCAAGGTCCAATTACTCATTAAGCCCTGATTTCAGGTCATTTCTTCTGATGGCAATGCGGTGCTCATTGATGCGTATCTGTAGTTGTCTGCGTGTAATGCCAGTGTATTGCAAGACACATGGACAAGACAGTAGATAGAATACATTGCTACAGCAGATCCACAGGTAATGAATCTATTGATAGTGTATTCCTTATTTGTGACGAAAGATCTGAAGGTATTGCACTTTTGAACACCTGTACAGGCAGGGAAGAAACCACGGGGATCATCCAGACATTCCTTAGGTGATTTCGATGAGTCATAAGTGTCTGCACGCACCAGAATTTCGCTGAGGCTGCGGGACCTGGAGTGAGTGAACAGGGGAAGGTCATGAAACACATCAGAGCACACATTGGGCTGACACAATCAGGAGGTTTTTGCCTAAGAAGGCTTCTTTGGACCTAACTGTCCTCGTCATTTACCTCAAACAGAATGAACTCAGTATTCAGACAGACATTGATGAACAAGAACAGAAACTGAAATCCTCATTAAGAAGATTTAAGGAGGATTTGAAGTCCCTAATGGAGGAATACCTACAAGAAATCAGAAAAAAACTGAACATTCAAGGACACTGTCGACTACAGAGATGGTAAGGTTTATCTCTGGCTCACTAAAACCTCCCTATCTAAACGGCTCCCTTTTGGAGATGACGTTTTCAAACGTTTTCTGGCCTAGCCAGTCTCCAGTGTGTGAAAACCTTGAAGACTTACAGAAAACATTTGACCTCTGTCATTGCCAACAAAAGGTATATAACAAAGTATTGAGATAAACTTTTGTTATTGACCAAATACTTATTTTCCACCATAATTTGCAAATTAATTCATTAAAAATCCAACAATGTGATTTTCTGGATGATTTTTTTTCTCTCATTTTGTCTGCCATAGTTGAAGTGTACCTATGATGAAAATTACAGGCCTCTCTCATCTTTTTAAGTTGGAGAACTTGCACAATTGGTGGCTGACGAAATACTTTTTTGCCCCACTGTATGCTAGTATTTTTTACTGATACAAACGTGTCTTGTGTGACTTAGTCATAAATCTGAGCGTACAGATGTATGAGCTGTTTAGGTGGGACCCTCATGTGTTTACAATCGGCAGGAATTTAGCTATGTGGGAATTGCAGGGAGGAACAGAGAATGGTGGCGATAGCTGATATCTTGATCTGCACAGATGAGCTAAATTACTTTTTACAACTTTGTTCCCCGGCCCTGTTTCCACACACCTGCTAAACTGCCACGTAGACAAGAGGTTGTACTTTCGATAAAAGCTGAAAGCCAACTCTGTTCTTTGGGCTTTTCAACTCTGAACTATTTGAATGATTATTGATTGTTCCATTTTTGCTAATCCTATTATAAAGTTGTTGTTTGAAGAATCTACAGTCTCTCTTCCTATAGAATTTCCACTACAGCAGTTACGCTTACGGCAATAAATTAATCAAACCTAAAGCATACCTTGACTTGGAAGAGTTCCATTGTTGGATAGCCATAGCCAGCTAGTTAATATAGTATTATTTTCTGTTTGAGCCGGGTGATGGAGTAGGCTAAACTAGCTAGCTGCATTCTCTAGCTAAATGAAAGTGAACGTTTAAAAAAAATACAACCAAATATCTGAGTCAGCTACTATTTTATACATTTCAGTGCTAGCTAGCTGTAGCTGATGCTTTCCATACTAGATTCATCCACTGATCTTTTTTTCTCTTTTGTTTCTCCCCAATTGGTAGTTACAGTCTTGTCTCATCGCTGCAACAACTCCAATACAGACTCAGGAGAGGCAAAGGTCAAGAGCCATGAGTCTTCTGAAACACAACCCTGTCAAGCCACACTGCTTCTTGACACACTGCTGGCTTAATCTGGAAGCTAGCCACACCAATGTGTCTAAGGAAACACTATACAACTGGTGACCGAAGTCACCAGGGATCAAACCCAGGTCTGTAGTGACGCCTCAAGCACTACAATGGAGTGCCTTAGACCAATGTGCCACTCAGGAGGCCATTCTCTGATCATTTGATTGGGTGGACAACATGTCAGTTCATGCTGCAAGAGCTCTAAAGAGCTCAGAAGCTAGCTGTCCTCCAGCTACAACATGGTGTGCTGAGGGTACTGTAGACCTTCATTGCAAAACGGTGTGTTTTTATAAATTATTTGGTAACGTGAATATTTTTAGTATAGTTTTATCTAGGATCACTTTTTTTATGTTTAACTATTTCACTGAGGAGAATGATCCCCCCTTCCTCCTCTGAGGAGCCTCCACTGTTGTACACCAACATTCCCCACAACAGGCACATCGATGGGCACTACCTTCGCCCATGATAATACCAACCTTTTTATATGCATCATTGAAGATAAATATATCTATTCTAAAAATAGTTTTTCTTATAATGTTGTGTTCTACAAATGCTGCCGTATATTGATGACATTTTTATAATATGGAAAAGCACCAAAATGAAACTTGGCTCGTTCCATCAATATGACAATGGCTTAGTTGACCCCAAATCACCTCAGTTTGGAATGTGACCCTGCCAAAATACATTTTCTAGACATTTATTCTACACTACCCTCGATGTCAAAAGAATGGACAAAAACATGGCCTTCTGCATGCATCAAGCTACCACCCTGACTCTTTGAAGAGGTGCTTGCAGTACAGCCAATTCTTACTCAGACACATCTGCATTCGAAATGAGAATTTTATCATTGAATTGAATTTCCACAGAGGTTACTCCACAGAAATTTTGGACTTCCGAAAAAGGCCGGGCTATGGACAGATGTGATGCATTACAAGGCAAACGTCACAAAAAATAAATAATTTTCTGTGGTGTACTGTACCGCATACACTCCTTACAGCTCTGACATTAAAACATTATTGGACAACACTGGCATGTATTTGCAAACTGTGGGCTTTGATGCCTTTCATAATCTTCCCCTGTTCACTCACTCCAGGTCCGCAGCCTTAGGGACATGCTGGTGCACGCAGACACTTATGATGCATCGAAATCTCCTAAGGAACGTCTGGATGATGCCCATGGTTTCTTCCCCTGCTGCAATTGTGCGGCCTGTGCAGGTATTGAAAAGTGAAACACCTTCAGAGCTTTCGTCACAAATAAGGAATACACTATCAACAGATGAATTACCTGTGGATCACTATATACATTGTCTTGTCCATGTTGCTTGCAATACACTGGCATTGCAGGTAGCCTAGCGGGCCAGTAACCAAAATGTTGCTGGATTGATTCCCTGAGCGGACAAGGTAAAAATCTGTCATTCTGCATCTGAGCAAGGCAGTTAATCCACTGTTCCATAGGCCCCCGAAAACGTGGATGTCGATTATGGCAGCCCCATGCACCTCTCTGTTTCAGAGGAGTTGGGTTAAATGCGGAAGACACATTTCAGTTGAATGCATTCAGTTGTACAACTGACTAGGTATCCCCCTTTCCCATTACCTTCAGTCAACTACGGTTACCCATCAATGAGCATCACAGTGATGCATCAACGAGCATCAGAAGAAATGACCTGAAATCACCAGGTGCTAGACATTTTCTTATGTGCCATTGACAGGTTTTTTTCTTCCTATTTGCCAGTATCTAAGCAACTATCTGGTTGCACCTGTTACACACAGCAGGTGTGTCTCCTTAATAAATCTTCTCACCTAAAATAATGTACCCAAATCTCACTGCCTGTAGCTCAAACCTGAAGCAAGGACATGCATATTCTTGGTACCATTTGAAAGAAATCACTTTGAAGTTTGTGTAAATGTGAATTGAATGTAGGAGAACATAACAGGATGGATTTGTTGGAAGAAAATACAAAGAAAAAACAAGCAAAACAATTCTACCACCGTCTTTGAAATGCAACAAAAAGGTCCCAGTTCGAGGCATCACTCTGGTTGTTTTTCCGATGGTGTCAACAAGATGGCAGCACTGTATATGCAAAGCTGAATAACTTGAAGTATGAGCGAACTGCATGACATTTAGTGTGATGTCACCCAGGTACATTTGGGCAAATTGTGAAGGAGACATTTGCATTCATATTACATTTTTCTGCAAGAATATCATCAAATCTGTATACTTGGACTTTGATTTAGCTTTTTCAGTATTAGTAGCCATATTATAAGTTAAGCATTTGCAAAACAACCAGTTTTCATAACTTAACTCTGAATATTCTTGTCCAAAAGGAAAAGGCATGCTGTTGTACACGGTTAGTAGCTACATTTTACGACAGACACAGTGTTTCCGGATACTAGCTAGCTTTGTTTGACCCCGATTTGTGCTTATTTGTTCAAGTGGAGACCGCCCGCTTCATCAGCGTGCCATGAAGGCGTCGCTCTCTGAGCAAATATGATGTCCTATAGGATATACTACACCCTTAATGATATATTGAAGTCTGGTTACATTCTAGGATCTCTGAGGAATACATGTGAAAGTGATTTGACTGGTTGAAACAACGTTTCGGGTTAGATCTTCACATATTCTTTTCTTTGCAAATTGATCGATTGGAAATACAAAATCCATCGTGCATGCTATTTGGACCTTTTTAGGACATGAAAAATGATTTTATCTAACAAAATGACGCTTCATGTTAACTCTGGGACCCTTTGGATGATAAATCAGAGCTAGACTTCAGAATGTAAGTACACAATTCACCTTCAGAGGTGAATTTATCAAACCTATCCCAGTGAAAGTGTTTTGTTGTTAGGAGCTTTCCTCAAACAATAGCATGGCTTACTGTAAATTGGATAGTGCAGTGATATTAACAAGAATTTAAGCTTTCAGCCGATATAAGACACTTATTTGTACCGACATTTGTTGTTTTTCTCAAATCTGTGATCATCTGCGCTGCATAATTTACAACTGTCCCATTGACGGGACGCCTATCTGTTTACAACTGTTGCACCTATTACACATTCTCTAGGGTAGGGGACAGCATTGGGAATTTTGGATGAAAAGCGTGCCCAAATTAAACTGCCTGCTACTCAGCCATAGAAGCTAGAATATGCATATAATTTGTAGATTTGGATGGAAAACACTTGTATGGAAAACTGTTTGAACGATGTCTGTGAGTATAACAGAACTCATACGGCAGGCAGAAACCTGAGAAAAAATCCAATCCGGAAGTGGGAAATCTGTGGTTTGTAGTTTTTCAACTCTTGGCCTATTGAACACAGTGTCTATGGGGTCATGTTGCACTTCCTAAGGGTTCCACTAGATGTCAACAGTCATTAGAACCTTGTTTGATGCTTCTACTGTGACGTGGGGGCGAATGAGAGGGGAATAAGTCAGAGGTCTGCCAGAGAGGCACGAGCTGGTGGCAGGCGTTCATGTGTTGTGAGAGTTAGCTTGCATTCCACTGCAATTCTGAAGACAAATGAATTCTCCGGTTGGAACATGATTGATGATTTATGTTAAAAACACCCTAAAGATTGATTCTATACATCATTTGACATGTTTCTACAGACTAACAGAACTTTTTTACTTTTCGTCTGCTCCTAATGATCACACGTCATGAATTTAGAATAGAACAGGGATTCCTGGGAGTGCATTCATGAAGATCATCAAAGGTAAGTGAATATTTATAATATTATTTCTGACTTCTGTTGACTCCAACATAGAAAACACGACTATGCATATAATTGGCAGCTTTGGAAAGAAAACACTCTGATGTTTCCAAAACTGCGAAGATATTGCCTGCGAGTGCCACAGAACTGATGTTACAGAAAAAACCCAGATAAAGATCCAATCAGGAAGTGCTGCATTTTTAGAAACCGACTCATGGCAATGACTCCTTATATGGCTGTGGAGGAGCTAGGAGTCAGCTTACGTTTTCCATGTTTTCCCCAAGGTGTCTGCAGCATTGTGACGTATTTGTAGGCATATCATTGGAAGATTGACCACAAGAGACTACATCTACCAGGTGGTCGCTTGGTGTCCTCCGTCGCAATTATTGCGTAATCTCCAGCTGCAGTATTTTTCTGTTTGCCTCTGATGAGAAACCGACTGCCACGAATGATTTTTCATCGAATAGAATTGTGAAAAACACCTTGAGGATTGATTCTAAACAACATTTTCCATGTTTCTGTCGATATTATGGATCTAATTTGGAAAAAAGTTTGGTGTTGAAGTGACTGCATTTTCGTTTTTTTTTTTTCTTTGCCAAACGCGATGAACAAGACGAAGAAGCTATTTCTCTTACACAAATAATATTTTTGGAAAAAATGAACATTTGCTATCTAACTGAGAGTCTCGTCATTGAAAACATCCAAAGTTCTTCAAAGGTAAATTATTTTATTTCAATGCTTTTCTTGTTCTTGTGAAAATGTTGCCGGCTGAATGCTAGGCTTACTGCTATGCTAGGCTATCAATACTCTTACACAAATGCTTGTGTAGCTTTGGTTGAAAAGCATATTTTGAAAATCTGAGATGACAGTGTTGTTAACAAAAGGCTAAGCTTGTGTTTCAATATATTTATTTCATTTCATTTGCGATTTTCATGAATATGAAACGTTGCGTTATGGTAATGAGCTTGAGGCTATGATTACGCTCCCGGATACGGGTTTGGAGTCGCAAGAAGTTAAGGAGAAGTGGATATAAAATTCCATGCGTAACACTTGTATCTTTTAGCAATGTTTATTATGAGTATTTCTATAAAATGATGTGTCTCTCTGATTTTTGGATATAAATATGAACTTTACCGAACAAAACATACATGTGTTGTGTAACATGAAGTCCTATGAGTGTCATCTGATGAAGATCATCAAAATTTTCATTCATTTTATCTATATTTGTGCTTTTTGTGACTCCTCTCTTTGGCTGGAAAAATGGCTGTGTTTTTCTGTGACTTTGCTCTGACCTAACATAATTGTTTGGTGTGCTTTTGTCGTAAAGCCTTTTTGAAATCGGACACTGTGGCTGGATTTACAACAAGTGTGTCTTTAAAATGGTGTAGAATACATGTATGTTTGAGGAATTTTAATTATGGGATTTCTGTTGTTTTTTAAATTGGCGACCTGCAGTTTCACTGGCAGTTGACGAGTTGGGAAGCTAGCGGTTTTAAGTATGTGTCTTCTTCATTTGTTCGTACAGCACTGATGAAGCCATAAGGCTGAAATGTATACTCCGTTTTAGTTAAATGTTATATTAACTTGCACTTTCACATTTTGTATTCTTTTGAGCATGAATTAAATTAAAACCTGTTGCGACTCTAGGGGCAGTATTTACATTTTTGGAAAAGAAATGTTCCCGTTTTAAACCGGATATTTTGTCAGGACAAGATGCTAGAATATGCATATAATTGACAGCTTTGGATAGAAAACACTCAAACGTTTCCAAAACTGTAAAGATATTTTCTGTGAGTATAACAGAACTGATGTTGCAGGCGAAAGGCTGAGAAAAATCCAATCCGGAAGTGCCCGATATTTTGTAAGCGTTGCGTTCCAATGAGTCCCTGTTGAGCTGTGAATGTGCTATCAACCAGCTTACGCTTTCTACGTATTCCCCAAGGTGTCTACAGCATTGTGACGTAGTTTTACGCATTTATGTTGAAGAATAGCCGTAGGCGGCTACATTGCATAAGTGGTCACCTGATGGCTCCCAGGGTGACTCTCGCGTAAAATACAGAGGTAGCCATTACTCCAATCGGTCCTACTGAAAAAGTGAATTGTCCCGACGGATATATTATTGAATAGATATTTGAAAAACACCTTGACGATTGATTATAAACAACTTTTGCCATGTTTCTGTCGATATTATGAAGCTAATTTGGAATATTTTTTGCCGTTTTCGTAACTGCAATTTCCGGGCGATTTCTCAGCCAAACGTGAAGAACAAACGGAGCGATTTCGCCTACAAAAATAATCTTTTGGGAAAAAAATGAACTTTGGCTATCTACCTGGGAGTCTCGTGAGTGGAAACATCCTAAGATCATCAAAGGTAAACGATTTAATTTGATTGCTTTTTTGATTTTCGTGACAAGGTTGCCTGCTGCTAGCAAGGCATAATGCTATGCTAGTCTATCGATAAACTTACACAAATGCTTGTCTAGCTTTGGCTGTAAAGCATATTTTGAAAATCTGAGATGACAGGGTGATTAACAAAAGGCTAAGGTGTGTTCCAATATATTTCACTTGTGATTTTCATGAATAGGAAGATTTTCTAGGAAGATGTATGTCCGTTGCATTACGCTCCCGGACCCGGGATGGGGAGTCACAAAGTTTTTAAGTATATTTTTTGCATCTTGGCCTCTTTGGCTTATTCCTATTCATGGTTTTGAGTACCTTTTGAAAAACAATTATCCTAGACACCTTCCTTTCTAGCCTGATTGCAAACTGTCATACTGACTTTCTATGATTACGATTAATAGACATTTTCATAGGATCAACACATTTTTTGTAAGGGAAAGTCAATTGACATTTCAAACTGGAAATTACAAACTTCAGAAGCCTTTTTAAACCTTAAATACACCACAAGTTTTATATGTCCTGTATTGCAGGAAAGTTGCCCTGCAACCGAGTGATCAATTTGAGGTCCTACATCTGTAGATCATCTACATGGATAGCATCTCCTCCTTACATCCAGCCTTGACTTGTATCTCTCCCCTATATCTGCATGTTGAAAGGACATGCACTCTAATAGCTATTTGGACTGGCGACCTTGGCAGTGTCCCAAATGGCACCCTATTTCTTACACTCCCCTCCATATGTGTTTGGATAGTGATGCATGTTTTTAATTATTTGGCTTAAAACTCCAGCTCCTATGGGCCCTGGTCAAAAGTAATGCACTATATAGGGAATATGGTGCCATTTTGGACACAGACGGGGAGGGGTTGAAAAAATGGTTCCGGGAGGGGGGGTCCCGCATCCTTGGCAGATTAATGAGGTGGAGAAGCAGAAGTAAGAGTGTAGGTAACCACATGGTCACCCAGGGGTCAGCTGCCTCATTAACTCTGTCCAGACAGTCCAGTTTAATGGACTACACCAACAGGAATGGCATGGGGGGTAGGGGGTACTCAGAGTAAGCAAGTGCAAATAAGCATTTGGAGTGCTGATGCTAATGTTTTTTTGTGACGGTGCATGTAAAAGCAGAGTGAGTTAATGCTGTGTCGTGGACATTCTACACAAGTAGCCTAGTGGTTAGAGCGTTGGGCCAGTAACCGAAAGGATGCTGGATCGAATACCTGAGCTGACAAGGTAAAAATCTGTCATTCTGCCTCTGAGCAAGGTAGTTAACCCACTGTTCTCCGGGCACCCTGGATGTTGATTAAGGCAGCCCCCCGCACCTCTCTGGTTCAGAGGGGTTGGGTTAAATGTGGGAGACACATTTCAGTTGAACGCATTCAGTTGTACAACTGACTAGGTATCCCCTTTTCTTTCTTTCAATCTTAAATGAATGATTCTTTAGTATCAACATGCTGGAGAGGTTCCAACTAACTCAATACACCGAGTACACATGTCGATTCAGGAGCTCTATCAAGGCAGTCCCGTTAGTTCTTATATACAGACAAGTTATTTGCATGATTTAGCTTAGTCATCATTCATAATTAATTCATCATTATCGTTTGCTTCATTCATGTGACAGACCAATACCTCATGAGGCTTCTTCTCTCGAAGCTGAGACCTTGACACTGAGATATCCTTTTCAAAACAAGGGTCCGGGCGTACTGCCAAACCTATCTTCACTGATAGTGAAGATTCGTTCAATCAGTCACTTGTATGAACACAGAAATGGGTTATTAGAAAAGCACACGAAGAGAACGCACAAACAATAAAATGTTCCATCACACTAGAACTTGACTGAGAATGACACAGACTGAGAATGCTATAAAGGATTGGGCTCTCAGTTTTCTATAGACAGTATAGGATTCCCACAGGATGTAAGATGGAAACATTCCGTCTATCAAATACACTACAAACGTAAGGTATTCTAAAGGTTTTCTCCTGTAAAAGAGTTCCACTTCTAACTACAGAGTATGGCTGAAAAGGGTCTGGTAGTCTATCCAAACCCAACACTTTAAATAGGCTGAAAAGACTGCAGTGATGTGCTCTATTTCTTTAAGAGACCTTTTAGGGAACTCACAGAAAATGTAAGAAATGTACACATAGGGATAAAGGATTGGTGAGATTGTGCTCGGTTTCTTTAAGAGAGTATAGGGGCCTATGAGAAATAGAAGAAATGGGGTAGGCACAGGTGATTACATGGCACATTTCCTCTGGTCCCACAAGGTAATGAAACATTTGGAGATGGATCGACTGCGGGAGAGAGAGACAGAAATTCCGAAAATGACAAGGGAAGGAAAAAAGAGAGGCAGAAAGAAAGCCCAAGAGAGAAAAGGACAACAGTAGGATAGAAGTCAAACCTGTCTTTAGACCAGACAAAATCATGTCTAAAGGTGACATTTAAGGTACACGTTATCTGCATTTGTGAGGCCGGTTGGATTTAATGCCAAATTCTCTAAAATGACATTGAAAGCGGCTTAAGGTAGAGAAATTCAATGCTGTTTAAATGATAAGGATATCTCTAACAAATACACTCACAGATATACTATCATTTGCACATCCTGTCAAAATCCCTTTGACATTCTTACACTTACATGTGAGAATCAATTGGTTATGAGAATCAAATAATCCACAAAATATGGGATTTTAGTACGAGAAGGGAGCTGTACTCTTTACTCTATCTATACTGAGTGTACAAAACATTAGGAACACCTTCCTACCATTGAGTTGCATCCACTTTTGCCCTCAGAAGAGCCTCAATTCGTCAGGGCATGGACTTCACATGGCGTCAAAAGCATTCCACATGGATGCTGGCCCATGTTGACTCCAATACTTCCCACAGTTGTGTCAAGTTAGCTGGATGTCCTTTGGGTGGTGGACCATTCTTGATACACATGGGAAACTGTTGAGTGTGGAAAAACCCAGCAGTGTTGCAGCTCTTGACACACTCAAACCAGTACGCACCTACTACCATACCTCGTTCAGAGTCACTTAAATGTTTTTTCATCAAATCAAAGTTCATTTGTCACGTGCACCGAATACAATAGGTGTAGGTAGACCTTACAGTGAAATGCTTACTTACAGGCTCTAACCAATAGTGTAAAAAAGGTATTAGGTGAACAATAGGTAGGTAAAGAAATAAAACAACAGTAAAAATACAAGCTATATACAGTAGCGAGGCTACATACAGACACCAGTTAGTCAGGCGGATTGAGGTAGTAGATATGGTTAAAGTGACTACGCATATATGATGAACAGAGAGTAGCAGTAGCGTAAAAGAGGGGTTGGTGGGTGGTGGGACACAATGCAGATAGCCCGGTTAGCCAATGTGCAGGAGCACTGGTTGGTCGGCCCAATTGAGGTAGTATGTACATGAATGTATAGTTAAAGTGACTATGCATATATGATAAACTGAGAGTAGCAGCAGCATAAAGAAAAGGGGGTTGGGGGGGTTTGGGGGGGCACACAATGCAAATAGTCCAGGTAGCCATTTGATTACCTGTTCAGGAGTCTTATGGCTTGGGGGTAAAAAACTGTTGAGAAGCCTTTTTGTCCTAGACTTGGCAATCCGGTACCGCTTGCCATGTGGTAGTAGAGAGAACAGTCTATGACTGGGGAGGCTGGGGTCTTTGACCATTTTTAGGGCCTTACTCTGACATCGCCTGGTGTAGAGGTCGTGGATGGCAGGCAGTGTTGCCCCAGTGATGTACTGGGCTGTACACACTACCCTCTGTAGTGCCTTGCGGTCAGAGGCCGAGCAATTGCCGTACCAGGCAGTGATGCAACCAACATGCTCTCGATGGTGCAGCTGTAGAACCTTTTGAGGATCTCAGGACCCATGCCAAATCTTTTTAGTTTCCAAAGGGGGAATAGGCTTTGTCGTGCCCTCTTGACGACTGTCTTCGTGTGTTTGGACCATTCTTGTTCTATCTTGTCCATTCACCCTCTGAATGACACAAATACCCAATCCATGTCTAAAAAAAAATATTTATTTAACCAGTCTCCTCCCCGTTATGTACACTGATTGAAGTGGATTTAACAGATGATATCAATAGGGGATCATAGCTTTCACCTGCATTCACCTGGTCAGTTTATGTCATGGAAAAACATGTTCCTAATGTTTTGTACTCTGTGTATTTTCCTGAAATAACAGTATTTTCCTTGGCTGCTCTTTGTGGATTGACTGGTTGTGTGATGAGGGTGTGGGTGGGATGTGTGGTGTAAAGAGGGAGGCCTGTGATTGGTGGAGGATTGTGTGGAGACACAGTAGCTTCCTTCTTTCATTTCACACAGTTTGAGAGTAATAGGAAAAAACACCACAGAGAAGAATGAGATACAGCAGGAGAGAAAGACAGAAAATGGAGAGAGGAAAGGAAGAAAGGGGTGTGACAAACTTATATGAGGAAGGAGAGAGAGGTAGAGCGAGACACAGGTAGAAATAGCAACAAAACAAGAGGGAGAGGGCGCATTTTGGGGACCCCACAGAGACACTGAACAAAAAGCAATTTACAGTAGACTGGAATATTCTGGTCCTTTTTCTCCTGACACATCTCCGCTAACAGAGATGATGATAGTTCCTGGGGGAAATCTTTACAGCACATACATTGGTTAGTCTTCTTTTCATCTGCCTCCTGACATGGTTTAATTTTATGATCTCTTTCATTATGTGTCTGTTATATGTCGATGTTTATCGATCCATAAATATATTCATTATGCTTCAGCTCAGGTTGAACAGACAAATTGAGGATGCGGGGGATTTCTCATGACACTATCTAGTCCTGATCATAAGTGAGAGATGTTTTATACATTCACACTTCCATCAGTATAATAAAGCAGTAAACCTTCAGTACGCTGTCCACGGACCTGAAATGTACATTAGACCTACTCTTTCATCTCTCCCGCTCTCCCTCTCTCACATACACACAGGCACACGTTGGCACAACCTTACTCCTTCTGACCGTAGAACCCAATCACCACCATACTGCCTCTTACACCAACCATGGGAGGAAAAGGAGTACGGTAGCAGAGAAATCTGGTAATCTGCAGTACAAGTTAAAATGTTGGTTTCTTAGGGATCTCAGTGTCAGGTGGGTGAAAATACAGACATTACAGCTGAAACATGGCAACTTTTTAGAGAGGCTGTCTCCTCTCCTGGAAAGCTACAGCACCAAGCAGACCATTAGTACACGGCTACCCATTTAATTGTAGAGGTACAGGACACCTGATGAATTCCAGGGCCTTGGTTTTACCAGTCTGAATTGTATTCTCTTTTCTTCACAGGTTTATTTTGATAGGGAGTCATGATGAGACCAAGGTCTATATTACAGGTTTATTTTGACAGGTAGTCATGCTGAGACCAAGGTCTATTTTACAGGTTTATTTTGATAGGGAGTCATGATGAGACCAAGGTCTGTTTTACAGGTTTATTTTGATAGGGAGTCATGATGAGACCAAGGTCTATATTACAGGTTTATTTTGTTAGGGAGTCATGATGAGACTAAGGTATATTTTACAGGTTTATTTTGACAGGGAGTCATGATGAGACCAAGGTCTATTTTACAGGTTTATTTTGATAGGGAGTCATGCTGAGACCAAGGTCTGTTTTACAGGTTTATTTTGATAGGGAGTCATGCTGAGACCAAGGTATATTTTACAGGTTTATTTTGACAGGGAGTCATGATGAGACCAAGGTATATTTTACAGGTTTATTTTGACAGGGAGTCATGCTGAGACCAAGGTCTATATTACAGGTTTATTTTGACAGGGAGTCATGATGAGACCAAGGTATATTTTACAGGTTTATTTTGACAGGGAGTCATGATGAGACCAAGGTCTGTTTTACAGGTTTATTTTGATAGGGAGTCATGATGAGACCAAGGTCTGTTTTACAGGTTTATTTTGATAGGGAGTCATGATGAGACCAAGGTCTATATTACAGGTTTATTTTGACAGGGAGTCATGCTGAGACCAAGGTCTATTTTACAGGTTTATTTTGATAGGGAGTCATGATGAGACCAAGGTCTATATTACAGGTTTATTTTGACAGGGAGTCATGCTGAGACCAAGGTATATTTTACAGGTTTATTTTGATAGGGAGTCATGATGAGACCAAGGTCTATTTTACAGGTTTATTTTGATAGGGAGTCATGATGAGACCAAGGTCTATTTTACAGGTTTATTTTGATAGGGAGTCATGATGAGACCAAGGTCTATTTTACAGGTTTATTTTGATAGGGAGTCATGATGAGACCAAGGTCTATTTTACAGGTTTATTTTGGTAGGGAGTCATGAGCCCTGTAATTACAAAAATATACCATATCAATGCAAAATAGAAAACAAACACATTCTTCATTAAAAAAAGGATCTCAATCAGCTGTCTGAAATGCAGAGGCACCAATTCATCCAACTTTAGAGAGTTTTGGAGATTAACCCTGGTTTACTTAACTCTGTAGAAACTCTGTAGAAACAAAATGCATTTCTAGAGTTAGCCATCCATGAGACTGGGTATGGTAACTCATATGTCTAAAGGTTATGAATGATGTTAGGTACAGCAAGAGTTTTTTTTTAAGGGATAGTTCTGAATTTATTGGAGGGGGGGGATCATTACAAAAAAATTAATCACCCTCCCAACGTTGAAAAGATTTCTACATGACCCTCCCCTTGTACTGTACAAAAAATGTGCACGCCCTCCCCCTCATAAAAGTACATCTAAAAAGGTATTACCACCACAAATAATAATAACTATAGCAACCCTGTATTTATAAAATGTGGATATCGACTTGACTACTTCCGCATGGTGTTGGGTCATATTTGATGCCACACATGGCTACGGGCCAGAAGTGTGAGGGGTGGGCGACCACCACGAACGAACTCACTCTCCCCTGCCCGTCTCATTACACGGGGATCAGAGGGGTCGGAGACCACCACGGACGAGCTCACTCTCCCTGCCCGTCTCATTACACGGGGATCAGAGGGGTCGGAGACCACCACGGACGAGCTCACTCTCCCCTGCCCGTCTCATTACACGGGGATCAGAGGGGTCGGAGACCACCACGGACGAGCTCACTCTCCCCTGCCCGTCTCATTACACGGGGATCAGAGGGGTCGGAGACCACCACGGACGAGCTCACTCTCCCTGCCCGTCTCATTACACGGGGATCAGAGGGGTCGGAGACCACCACGGACGAGCTCACTCTCCCTGCCCGTCTCATTACACTGGGATCAGAGGGGTCGGCGACCACCACGGACGAGCTCACTCTCCCCTGCCCGTCTCATTACACTGGGATCAGAGGGGTCGGCGACCACCAAGGACGAGCTCACTCTCCCTGCCTGTCTCATTACACTGGGATCAGAGGGGTCGGCGACCACCACGGACGAGCTCACTCTCCCTGCCTGTCTCATTACACTGGCGTCATAGTCGGCTGCAGACAATGATCAACTAGAGGGAAAACTGACTTTCCACATTTTGATGCCATATTCATAATTATATAAAATATATGCAACAATTTCCCTCCAACAACTATCTATGCCAAATGCATTCTGATTACCGACTTCGAGCACTTCATCATGGTTTATGTTTTCAACACCACAATCAAATAGAGTATATTAATCTCGACAAACAGAAAATACATCCCTCTCTACTCAATATCGAAGGCTTGTCTTGACAATCTCGAAATGTCATTAAACGTTTGTGTTTTGTAACAGACTTCTCTTTCCATTCATCGAATGGCCGTTGTGCAGTTTATATGCTGGAATTATATTAGAGTGGAGTGGATGAACGTGCGGACTTAAACTACAGGAGACTTTTGAAGTAGCCTAATCAGATTAAAACATTGTGACTGGTTGTGTTTATGCCACACATAAAAAGTAATACATTTGAACATTTAAATGACAAATATTTTGGCTATATTGAAGAGTTCTAGGTTCTAGGTTGAGGAATAGCCGTTCGGATTGGATGCAGAATGGTGTTAAGCTTTCCTGAATAGCTGGGACTGCTGGGAGCATAGGCCTATGTGGCTACTTGGGAGAATGATGAACAGCAACAGACAGGGCATCAGTATCACAAGTAAAAATACAGTCAGACTGTCCTGTACTATGCCTTTCTAAAACGTATAATCTGACGAGAGTAGATCCACAACCAATCCAAATGGAATGAAACATTCAAATAACAGGACTTTTGCAGCATGATTCAACTTCAACATTTTTACTGCAGTTTACAACCTAGAGTAGATTTGTATTCAATTGCACTCACTTGAAAATATTAATGAAAATATGTATTGCATTGTGGTGTTGTAAACTCATCTAGGTAGGATAATTGTATTGTCCCTAAGGCCATAAACATGTAATTAAATGTATAATGGATAATTGTTTTGGAAAAGTTAATAACATTTATAGACAGTACAAGTCAGACATTTTGACAGACGTACTCATTCAAGGGTTTTCCTTTATTTTACTATTTTCTATATTGTAGAATAATAGTGAAGATATCAAAACATATGGAATCATGCAGTAACCAATAAAGCGTTAAACACATCAAAATATATTTTATATTTGAGATTCTTCCATGTCGCCACCCTTTGCCTTGATGACAGCTTTGCACACTCTTGGCATTCTCTCAACCAGCTTCATGAGCTAGTCAACTGGAATGCATTTCAATTAACAGGTGTGCCATGTTTGAAAGTTAATTTGTGGAATTTCTTTCCTTCTTAATGTGTTTGAGACAATCAATTGTGTTGTGTAGCGGGGGGGTATACAGAAAATAGCCCTATTTGGTAAAAGACCAAGTCCATATTATGGCAAGAACATCTCAAATAAGCAAAGAGAAATGACAGTCCATCATTACTTTAAGACATGAAGGTCAGTCAATCTGGAACATTTCAGGAACTTTGAACATTTCCTCAAGTGCAGTCGCAAAAACCATCAAGTGCTATGATGAAACCGGCTCTCATGAGGTCCAACACAGGAAAGGAAGACCTCTGCTACCTCTGCTTCAGAGGATAAGTTAATAGGGGTGGCAGGGTAGCCTAGTGGTTAGAGCGTTGGACTAGTAACCGGAAGGTTGCAAGTTCAAACCCCCAAGCTGTCAAGGTACAAATCTGTCGTTCTGCCCCTGAACAGGCAGTTAACCCACTGTTCCTAGGCCGTCATTGAAAATAAAGGTAAAAATTAAATTTGAGATACCAGCCTCAAATTGCAGCCCAAATAAATGCTTCACAGAGTTAAATTAACAGACACATCTCAACATCAACTGTTCAGAGGAGACTGTGTTAACCTCTTGAACCTATGGGCCTGTTTTAAGCGCAATATTTTGTCATAAAAAGATGCTCGACTATGCATATAATTGACAGCTTTGGAAAGAAAACACTCTGACGTTTCCAAAACTGCAAAGATATTATCTGTGAGTGCCCCAGAACTGATGCTACAGGCGAAACCAAGATGAAACTTCAAACAGGAAATGAGCAGGATTTTTGAGGCTCTGTTTTCCAATGTTATATGGCTGTGAATGTGCCAGGAATGAGCTTGCCCTTTCTATCGTTTCCCCAAGGTGTCTGCAGCATTGTGACGTATTTGTAGGCATATCATTGGAAGATTGGCCATAAGAGACAACATTTACCAGGTGTCCGCCCAGTGTCCTTTGTTGAAATTGCTGCGTAATCTACAAGCTGCATGCAGTCATTCAGTGATTGAGAGGAGAGAGGAGACTTCCACGAACGATATATCATGAAGAGATATGTGAAAAACACCTTGAGGATTGATTCTAAACAACGTTTACCATGTTCCAGTCAATATTATGGAGTTCATTTGGAAAAAAGTTTAGCGTTTTGATGACTGAATTTTCTGGGTTTTTTGGTAGCCAAACATGACGCAGAAAACGGAGCGATTTCTCCTGCACAAATAATCTTTCAGGAAAAACTGAACATTTGCTATCTAACTGAGTCTCCTCATTGAAAACATTTGAAGTTCTTCAAAGGTAAATTATTTTATTTTAATGCTTTTCTGGTTTTTGTGAAAATGTTGCCTGCTGAATGCTAACGCTAAATGCTACGCTAGCTATCAATAGCTATCAATACTGTTACACAAATGCTTGTTTTGCTATGGTTGAGAAGCATATTTTTGAAAATCTGAGATGACAGTGCTGTTAACAAAAGGCTAAGCTTGAGAGATAGCATATTGATTTCATTTCTGTTGCGATTTTCATGAATAGTTAACGTTGCGTATTGATTTCATTTCATTTGCGATTTTCATGAATAGTTAACGCTGCGTTATGGTAATGGGCTTGAGGCCCATTACCGATCCCGGATCCGGGATGGCTCGACGCAAGAAGTTAATCAGGCTTTCATGGTCAAATTGCTGCAAAAAATTAACTACTAAAGGACACCAGTAAGAAGAAGAGACTTGCTTGGGCCAAGAAACATGAGCAATGGACATTAGACCAGTGGAAATCTGTCTTTTGGGATTTGAGTTATTTGGTTCCATCCACTGTGTCTTTGTGAGCTACAGAGTAGGTGAACGTATGATCTCAGCATGTGTGGTTCACACCGTGAAGCATGGAGGAGGAGGTGTGATGGTGCTTTTCAAGGCACACTTAACCAGCATGGCTACCAAAACATTCTGCAGTGATATGCCATCCCATCTTGTTTGGGCGTAGTGGGACTATCATTTATTTCTCAACAGGACTATGATCCAACACACATCCAGGCTGTATAAGGGCTATTTGACCAAGAAGGAGAATGATAGAGTGCTGCATTAGATCACCTGGCCTACTCAATCACCCGAAACCTCAACCCAATTGAGACGGTTTCAAATCAAATCAAAATGTATTTGTCACGTGCCCTGAATACAACAGGTGTAGTAGACCTTACAGTGAAATGCTTACTTACAGGATCTAACCAATAGTGCAAAAAAATATATTAGGTGAACAATAGGTAGGTAAAGAAATAAAACAGTACAAAGACAGGCTAGAAACAGTAGTGAGGCTATGAAAGTAGCGAGGCTACATACAGACACGGGTTAGTCAGGCTGTGTCACGAATGTGTGTAGAGACGGACCAAGGCGCAGCGGATGTTGAGTTCCACATATTTCATATAAAGTGAAACTTAGCAAGAACAAAACAAATAAATCAATAAACTAACAACAAAATGTGACTACGTGGTGCACATGCACAAAACACAAAATAATATCCGACAAACACAGTTGGGAAAAACAGCTACTTAAATGTGATCCCCAATTAGAGGCAACGATTACCAGCTGCCTCTAGTTGGGAACTAAACCAAAACACCAACATAGACAGTTTAAACTAGAACACCCCCTCGTCACGCCCTGACCTACTACACCATAGAGAAACAAGGGCTCTCTATGGTCAGGGTGTGACAGTATCCCCCCTCAAAGGTGCAGCCTCCGGCTGCAAAACCTGAAACCAAATGAGAGGGTTAGGGGGTGAGACTAGTGTCGGTGGCGGCTCCGGTGTGGGTCGTATCCCAACCTACCCCCAGACCCCAGATCCGCCCATTGCGCCGGGCTGAACGACGTGCCCAGAATGGGCACCGGCGCTGAGGAAGGCTCTGGCCTAGGAGCGGGACTGGACGCCATGTCTGGACTGGACACCGGCGGAGAGGAGGGCTCCTGCCATGGAGCTGGACTGGACACCGTGCTTGGACTGGACACCGGCGCAGAGGAAGGCTCCTGCCCTGCAGCAGGACTGGACGCCCTGCCTGGAAACTGAGGACCGTCGCTGGAGGTTCCGGACCGTTGACCGTCGCTGGAGGTTCCGGACCGTGGACCGACGCTGGAGGTTCCGGACTGGGAACCGTCGCCAGAAGCTCTGGAATGTGAATGCGCACTGGAGGCCTTGTGCGTGGAGCCGGTACAGGTGGCACCAGACTGGTGACACGCACTTCAGGGCGAGTGCGGGGAGCAGGCACAGGACATACCGAACTGGGGAGGCGCACTGGAGGCCTGATGCGTGGGGCCGGCACAGGTGGCACCGGACTGGTGACACACACTTCAGGGCAAGTGCGGGGAGGAGGCACAGGATGTACCGGACTGGGGAGGCGTCTTGGAGGCCTGATGCGTGGGGCCGGTACAGGTGGCACCGGACTGGTGACCCGCACTTCAGGGCGAGTGCGGGGAGGAGGCACAGGACGTACCGGACTGGGGAAGCCCACTGAAGGCCAGAAGCGTGGAGCCGGTACAGGTTGCACCAGCCTGCTAACCGGATCCTCTGGTCGGATGTTGAGCAGAACACACTTGCACAACATCTTTCTCATCTCTTTCTCTCCCAACTTCTACATTGCCTCCTTAACCGTCTCTGGCTCTTCCCGCGGCTCAGCCGCCAGCTCCCCCTCCCCTAAAAAAAAATCTTGGGGTTTCTGTGGCCGTGGTCTGACGACACGCTCCTCCAGATTTTGCCATTCGGGTTCTGGCACTCTCCTCTGCTCGACCGGCCACCCTTTGTGCCCCTACCCCCATAGACCGCAGAGTGAAGGAAAAGTGCTCAGCAAATGTGCGAACTAAAGCATTCGAGGTGAAGCTGGTAGAGAGAATGCCAAGAGTGTGCAAAGATGTATCAAGGCAAAGAGTGGCTACTTTGAAAAATCTAAAATATATTTTGAGATGTTTAACACTTTTTTGGTTACTACAGGATTCCATATGTGTTATGTCATAGCTTTGACGTCTTCACTATTATTCTACAACGTAAAAAAAATAGTTTGACTGGGACTGTACATACAGTTGAAGTCGGAAGTTTAAATACACCTTAGGCAAACACATTTAAACAAATGTTTTCACAATTCCTGACATTAAGTCCTAGTAAAAGTTTATTTTACAAATGTGAAATGTTTTTATTTCTTTCATCACATCCCAGTGGGTCAGAATATTGCATACACGCAATTAGTATTTGGTAGCAGTGGCTTCTTCCTTGCTGAGTGGCCTTTCAGGTTATGTCGATATAGGACTCGTTTTACTGTGGATATGATACTTTTGTAACCGTTTCCTCAAACATCTTCACAAGGTCCTTTGCTGTTGTTCTGGGATTGATTTGCACTTTTCGCACCATAGTACGTTCACCTCTAGGAGACAGAACGCATCTCCTTCCTCAGTGGTATGACGACTGCATGATCCACTGGTGTTTATACTTGCGTACTATTTTTTGTAAAGATGAACGTGGTACCTTCAGGTGTTTGGAAATTGCTCCCAAGGATGAACCAGACTTGTGGAGGTCTACAATTATTCTTCTGAGGTCTTGGCTGATTTCTTTTGATTTTCTAATGATGTCAATTAAAGAGGAACTGAGTTTGAAGCTAGGCCTTGAAATACATCCACAGGTACACCTCCAATTGTCTCAAATTATGTCAATTAGCCTATCAGAAGATTAGTGTATGTAAACTTCTGACCCACTGGAATTGTGATACAGTGAATTACAAGTGAATTAATCTGTCTGTAAACAATTGTTGGAAAAATGACTTGTGTCATGCACAAAGTAGAAGTCCTAAATGACTTGCCAAAACTATAGTTTGTCAACAAGAAATGTGTGGAGTGGTTGAAAAATAAGTTTTAACGACTCCAACCTAAATGTTTGTAAACTTCAGAGTTCAACTGTATATAGCGACATCACCAATAGATTTGAGCCTTTTGGTATTGTAGCGAACGGCGTGAAAGACAAATCCTATGCATTGTGCCAATAGGGATAACCCACTTGCTGGGAATTGTAATGTGGCTCATATAGCAAGGTTTGCTACACTGTCCCCTTTCTACTTGAAGACACGTCCCTGTGCTTCAACTACTCAGCCCACTAGCACGTCCGAGTCATGCGTTCCGATTACTGTACAACGCCTCTCCCCTATTTGACCTTGATAGTTTGTGTGCATGTATTGAAATGTAGCTATGTGCGCCTTTTGTAAAACAAAATATTAAAAAGTATATATTTATTTATGTAGTTCTGTCCTTGAGATGTTGTTTATTAATGTTCTGTGTTATGTAATGTTTAATGTTTTGTGTGGACCCCAAAAGAGTAGCTGCTGCTTTTGCAACAGCTAATGGGGATCCTAATAATATACCAATACCAATTCCACTTGTGACACCAAATTAGCAAATAGCAAGACAAGGATGTGAAACCGGGTAACTGGCGTGAAAGGAAAACACCCTTTGCATCTTGCCATTAGGGTAAACCGACTTGGTAATAATAGCATTATTACATTTTAGTCATTTAGCAGACGCTCTTATCCAGAGCGACTTACAGGAGCAATTAGGGTTAAGTGCCTTGCTCAAAGGCACATCAACAGATATTTCCCCTAGTCGGCATGGGGATTCAAACCATTGACCTTTCAGTTACTGGCCTCCAGACTTTCTGCCGCTCTCATCGTGGCTCATATAGCGAGAAATGTGACAGTATAATGGTTTTGGAATGACAGGCACACTGACCAGTGTTTGAGTCCCAGTCAGGGAATCAAACCCTAATCCACTATATACATTTGAAGTCTGTAGTTTACATACATTTACGTTGGAGTCATTTCAAAAGTATCTATATCCACAGTAAAACAAGTCCTACTTCGACATAACCTGAAAGGCCGCTCAGCAAGGAAGAAGCCACTGCTCCAAAACCACCATAAAAAAGCCAGACTACAGTTTCCAACTGCAAATGGAGACAAAGATCGTACTTTTTGGAGAAATGTCCTCTGGTCTGATGAAACAAAAATAATAATAATAACTATTTGGCCATAATGACCACCGTTATGTTTGGAGGAAAAAGGGGGAGGCTTGCAAGCCAAAGATCACCATCCCAACCATGAAGCACTGGCTGGCAGCATCATGTTGTGGGGGTGCTTTGCTGCAGGAGGGACAGGTGAACTTCACAAAATAGATGGCATCAAATTATGTAGAAATATTGAAGCAAAATCTCAAGACACCAGTCAGTTAAACCTTGGTCACAAATGGGTCTTCCAAATGGACAATGACCCCAAGCATACGTCCAAAGTTGTGGCAACAAAGTCAAGGTATTGGAGTGGCCATCACAAAGCCCTGACCTCAATTCTATAGAACATTTGTGGGCAGAACTGATAAAGCTTGTGTGAACAAGGCCTACAAACCTGATTCAGTTACACCAGCTCTGTCAGGAGGAATGGGCCAAAATTCACCCAACTTATTGTGGGAAGCTTGTGGAAGGCTACCTGAAACGTTTGACCCAAGTTAAACAATTTAAAGCCAATGGTACCAAATACTAATTGAGTGTATGTAAACCTCTGACCCACTGGGAATGTGATGAAAGAAATAAAAGCTGAAGTAAATCACTCTATTATTCTGACATTTCACATTCTTAAAATAAGTGGTGATCCTAACTGACCTAAGACAGGGAATGTTTACTAAGATTTAATGTCGGGAATTGGGAATAACTGAGTTAAAATGTATTTGGCTAAGGTGTATGTAAACTTCCAACTGTAGGTGTCAGGTGTTGGAGAGCGCCATTGAAAGCATGTCTGTCACGCCTTGGTCATAGTGTTTTGTGTTTTCGTCATATATTTGGTCAGGCCAGGGTGTGACATGGGTTTATATGTTGTGTTTTGGTTTTGGGGTTGGGGTTTTGTAGGCATTGGGATTGTATAGGTTTTCACGTTTCGTTTTGTTGTTTTGTATATTTATTAAGTTATTTAATGTATCGCTCTTCTACATTAAAGACATGAGTAACCACCACGCTGCATTTCGGTCCGACTCTCTTTCGACAAATGAACGGCGTTACAGAATCACCCACCACACACGGACCGAGTGGCGTGGTAACAGGCATCGACAGCAGGAGCAGCAAAAGGAGGATGAATTGTTTGGAGAAGGACCCTGGGATCAGCCGGGAGAATATCACCGCCACAAAGAAGAATTGGAGGCGGCAAGAGCTGAGAGACGCTGGTATGAGGAGAAACAACAGCGGCAGCAGGAGCTACAATATCGGGACTATACGACGTGGGAAGAAATAGACAGGTGGGCGGTCGACCCAGAGAAAGTGCCGGAGCCCGCCTGGGATTCGCTGGAGCAGTGCGAAGAGGGTTATAGGAGAATGGAGTTAGAGAGGCAATCACGACGGCGCAGAGGAAAGCCTGTGAGTCAGCCCCAAAAAATGTATTGGGGGAGGGGGGCTCAGAGGGAGAGTGGCAGAGTCAGGAGACAGACCTGTGCCAACTCTCCTTGTTAATCGTGAGGAGCCAAGGAGGAGACCAGAACCAGAGCCGGTGTTAGAGGTGAGTGAAGCAGAGACTGTGAAGGAGTTAATGGGGAAAGTGGAGTGGAGAGTAATGAGGGAGTTGCTAGCTTGGTGCTTTAGGTACAAGATTCGTCCGACGGAGCATGTCGGGGATTTGATGGCACCTGGGTCAGCGCTCCATACTCGTCCTGAGGTGCGTGTTTGTCGGCTGGTGAAAAATGTGCCAGCCTCACGCACTAGGCCTCCTGTGTACCTACCTAGCCTTGCACGTCCTGTGCCAGTCCTGCTCTCAGGCTCTCCAGTACACCTTCACGGTCCAGTCCATCCTGTGCCACCTTCACATACCAGTCCTCCGGTGGCAGCTCCCCGCACTAGGCTTCCTGTGCGTGTCCTAGGCCCAGTACCACCAGTGCCAGCACCACGCATCAGGCCTACAGTGCGCCTCGCCTCTCCTGCGCTACCGGAGTCTCCCGCCTGTTCAGCGCTTCTAGAGCCTTCCTCCTCTACAGCGCTGCCGGAGCCTCCTGCCTGTTCGGAGCAGCCTGAGCTGTCAGTCTGCATGAAGCAGCCAGAGCTGTCAGTCTGCAAGGAGCTGTCAGTCTGCAAGGAGCTGCCAGTCTGCAATAAGCTGCCAGTCTGCAAGGAGCTGTCAGTCTGCAAGGAGCTGTCAGCCTGCATGGAGCAGCCAGAGCTGTCAGTCTGCAAGGAGCTGCCAGTCTGCAAGGTGCTGCCAGTATGCATGGAGCAGCCAGAGCTGTCAGTCTGCATGGAGCAGCCTGAGCTGTCAGTCTGCATGGAGCAGCCTGAGCTGTCAGTCTGCATGGAGCAGCCTGAGCAGTCCGTCTGCATGGAGCAGCCTGTGCTGTCAGTCTGCATGGAGCAGCCTGGGCTGTCAATCTGCATGGAACAGCCAGAGCTGCCAGTCTGCATAGAGCAGCTAGATCCGCCAGTCAGCCATGATCTTATAGATCTGCCAGTCAACCAGATTCTTCCAGATCTGCCAGTCAACCAGAATCTTCCAGATCCGCCAGCCAGCCAGGATCTACCGGAGCCTACTACCTGCCTGAGCTTCATCTCAGTACTGGGCTTCCCCTCAGTACTGGGCTTCCCCTCAGTACTGGGCTTCCCCTCAGTCCCGGGCTTCCACCTCAGTCCCGGACTTCCCCTCAGTCCCGGGCTTCCCCTCAGTCACGAGCTGCCCCTCAGTTCAGTGGGGTTCTGGGTGAGGACTATTAGACCATGGTCGGCGGCGAGGGTGGATTATCCCAGGACGCGAAGGGGAGGAACTATGACATTAATGGAGTGGGGTCCACGTCCCGAGCCGGCGCCGCCACCATGGACAGACGCCCACCCGGACCCTCCCTATGGTTGTGAGGTGCGTCCGGGAGTCCGCACCTTAGGCGGGGGGTTCTGTCACGCCTTGGTCATAGTGTTTTGTGTTTTCGTTATATATTTGGTCAGGCCAGGGTGTGACATGGGTTTATATGTTGTGTTTCGTATTGGGGTTTTGTAGGCATTGGGATTGCGGCTGAGTAGGGGTGTAGCTTCGGTTGGCTGCCTGAGGCAGTTCTCAATCAGAGTCAGGTGATTCTCGTTGTCTCTGATTGGGAACCATATTTAGGTAGCCGGGGTTTCACTGTGTATTTCGTGGGTGATTGTTCCTGTCTCCGTGTTAGTGTTCACCAGACAGGCTGTATAGGTTTTCACGTTTCGTTTTGTTGTTTTGTATATTTATTAAGTTATTTCATGTATCGCTCTTCCCGTTACAATGTCCCAGCTGAGTTTCAGTCACATTACATTTGTGTTAGTTTTTCTGTCAGGTTTCTGTACTACTCATGTGATGGCAGAGTATGCAAAACAAATGTGCACCCGATTGATACAAATCATCATGAGCGTTCTGACTGGTAGGCCTATTTTGCAGTCAACATTTAATTTGGAAGGTTTTTGTGGAAAACCGTTAGCATAACTGATTTTATAGAGCCAATAGGCTACATATCTTGCCTTTAGAAGTGTTAACTTCAGGCTACTAGGATCTATTGAGTCGCAGTGTCCCATACATTAAATGTCCAAATCAATTTAAAGTATATACAAAATGAGTTTTGAAGCGACACAATTCTAAAGGAAGGCTACAGCTACACTCTTTCCTTTTACTGTTTGTGATTCATACATTATTATTGCGATGTACATGATTCGATTCACTGCGATTTAACCGAACACCAACTACTACAATAGCAAAGCACATCATTCACTTCATTAAAAATATTAGTTTCATATGAATTAAATGAATCACAATTTTTTTTTTTTTTACTATTTTGAGAAATCTGAAGAGGGGCACCCATTATATAGTAAATACCATTTTTATGGCCTCAACAAGATCAATGGGGAGCTTTTTCAGCTGCGTGTCTTGACTCTTTCATGCACAATGGCGCACCTATCATCTCTGCTGCCTATCAGCTATTCCTCCATGCTCTTGTAACGGGAGTCATCATCTGAAGAAGAGGAATTGGACCAAAGTGCAGCATGCTAAGTGTTTATGCTTTTTATTGAAACTGACCACTATAACAAAATAACAAAGAGAATAAACAAAACCGAAACAGTTCTGTCAGGTGCAGAAAACACTAAACAGAAAATAACTACCCACAAAGCATAGGTGGGAAAAAGCTACCTAAGTATGGTTGCCAATCAGAGACGATAGTCAGCTGTCCCTGATTGAGAACCATACCCGGCCAACCTAGAAATAACAAAACTAGAAAAAGGAACGTAGAATGCCCACCCAAATCACACCCTGACCAAACCAAAATAGAGACATAAAAATACATTAAAAGCTCTGTAAGGTCAAGGCGTGACCGTTCTTGTGGATTTATATAGAAAGTTGTTTCAGATTTGAATTATTTAATGTGTGGTATGATTGCGAGTTAACCTATTGCAGATATGAACAAATGATCCACCTATCACTATTGTCATTACGGATAGAGGGCAGGATAAAGTTGACTGTATCCCAAAACACTTTGATAGGGGAGGCGCATGCAAGAATATGAGGAAATTTGGCTATATGGAAGAAATTATACAGTAAAATCTGCAAAATAGGGAATTTAAACCACTGAAAAAAGATAGACAACCTCCCCTCTTTTGGACCAGTCACCCCGCCCCAGTAAATTTCAAACTGTCCCTAAAAGAGCTTTATAAACAAAAAGAAAGCAATGCATCGATCTATGAGACTTCAAAGAGGGCCAACATACTTTCTGATACAGAACGCAGTGATGTGGACTGAACCTGTCGCCCGTAATAAAGCGTAGTGCTCTGTGATAAATGTCACCGCTGATTATGTTAGAGGCTTATGGACACAATGTGACCTTTCTGTGTCTTTATATACTCTGAGAGGCAGGGTCATGTGACACACGCACACGTATTACTACATTACTGTGTAATGTGTATACACATTGCTGTGTGTTTGGTTTCAGGTTGGCTGTAATAAACAATAATATCCTCTTGGTGAACTTTGGAAAACCTAATAGCTTTACAAAGTCTCAGAGAGATATGCTTCAGGTCTAAACATTTCTTTACCCATTCGACTGTAACTTAGGAGTAATTGGCAGCGCCCAAACAGAATCACTTATGTTGCTCGACACGAAATGTAACTATGAAAACACAGTAAACACAACAAATATATATCTTCTTTAGACATCTCCCTGTACGACCTGAATTTCAAGGAAGAGAGGGAAAAAGCAATCTAATAACAGTACAGTACTTGAATAGAATTTGTAAAGAGGTCCACAAGCAAGGAGTCAAAATTGGTCTGTTAATGTTTCCTCTCCTCGAGCACAAGAAAGCCTCACCACCATGAATTCTTGACATCTCCGTCCGTAACGCTTCTCCAACTCCCTCGCTACTTTCAGGTTGATGTTTACCAGCTGAAAAGTCAAAATTGGCTATATCGTAGAAATTCATGAAAATATCTTTATTTAAGGCTAGGGTTAGTCATTAGGGTTTGCTGTGTGGTTAAGGTTAGGGTTAAAGCTGCCATCACTTTTTGGGTGACCGATCTAAATCACATAGAAATACGAGTTATAGATCTGTCATTTTCATTGAAAGGAAGTCTAAGAAGCGGTGGATCTGTTCTATGTGCTATTTCTATGCTTCCTGTTTAAATGTTTTTGTGTCTTCTACTTTCGGTTTTGCACACCAGCTTCAAACAGCTGAAAATACAATATTTTTGGTTATTGAAAATATATTTCACAGTGGTTTTATTTATACATAAACTGAAATTAGGCAAACTATTATAATTTTAGAAACCAGGAAATGGTGGAGGGATTTATGCATATTGTGCCTTTAAGGGTTGGGTTTAACATCAGATTTCATGACTTTGTGGCTGCACCAGCTAGTGACCACTCTGCAGAGGTGCCTCCAGTACATGAGTCATCCCAAAAAATGCCAGCCTGCTCACTACTTCCTTATCTCTAAACTGACACGTCATCGCTGAGGAAGTTTCTCACACAGATTTCTATAATTAATGTTTGATAGAAAAAAATCACAAATAAACTGAATTAACATTGGAAAGTGTTGCCGTTGTTTTTAGCCACTAACTGGGGACTGACTCATACTGACTCATACTGACTCATACTGACTCATACTGATAGTATTCATGAGATGAATGTAAGTTATGTAAATGCCACCAGGGGGTAGACCATAGGGACAGAGAGTATGCTAAGGAGCAGTGAATGTGGCTGTCAATCATCACAGCACTAGGCTGACCAGTAATCCCACACCACTGCAGGGGAGAGGGCTGGTAATATGAGACACATAAGGGACAGTTCGAAATTTGGTCATACTCGAGGTGTCATAAAAAAATGTACCCCCCTCTTCAACGTTTAAAATATTTCCACATGACCCTCCCCTTGCAATGTAAAACAAATTGCACAACCTCCCCCCTTAATCATAATGATTACCAACACAAATAACAATAACTGTAGGAAACTTTGTTTATAAACAGGATACTGAGTATGCGCGCAGAAAAGTGTAGTGCATAAAGGAAGTACCAAAGCACCTTAATAGAGGAGGTGCATGCAACCAGATTAGGATATTTGGCTATATGGAAGACATTATATAGTAAAACCTGTAAAATGGGGAAAAGCCATGTGCCCAATAAAATAAAAAAAATCACACAACCCTCCCCAAAGCAAAACAAATTAGTTAGACAACCTTCCCCACTGTATCAATTGAAACAGAGTTCAATGGGAGACAAGTGCACTAAAGTTTAGCTCAGAATTTCAGTTGCTCAGTAGTGAAATTGTTATTATTAATGAGTTGTCTCTTTGGGAGGGGGCTGTTCGGGGTTCTAACAACATTATTGTTATTATTAATGAGTTGTCTCTTTGGGAGGGGGTTGTTCAGGGTTCTAACAACATTATTGTTATTATTAATGAGTTGTCTCTTTGGGAGGGGGTTGTTCGGGGTTCTAACAACATTATTGTTATTATTAATGAGTTGTCTCTTTGGGAGGGGGTTGTTCAGGGTTCTAACAACACTATTGTTATTATTAATGAGTTGTCTCTTTGGGAGGGGGTTGTTCAGGGTTCTAACAACATTATTGTTATTATTAATGAGTTGTCTCTTTGGGAGGGGGCTGTTCGGGGTTCTAACAACATTATTTTTATTATTAATGAGTTGTCTCTTTGGGAGGGGTTGTTCAGGGTTCTAACAACATTATTGTTATTATTAATGAGTTGTCTCTTTGGGACGGGGTTGTTCAGGGTTCTAACAACATTATTGTTATTATTAATGAGTTGTCTCTTTGGGAGGGGGTTGTTCGGGGTTCTAACAACATTATTGTTATTATTAATGAGTTGTCTCTTTGGGAGGGGGTTGTTCAGGGTTCTAACAACACTATTGTTATTATTAATGAGTTGTCTCTTTGGGAGGGGGTTGTTCAGGGTTCTAACAACATTATTGTTATTATTAATGAGTTGTCTCTTTGGGAGGGGGCTGTTCGGGGTTCTAACAACATTATTGTTATTATTAATGAGTTGTCTCTTTGGGAGGGGGTTGTTCAGGGTTCTAACAACATTATTGTTATTATTAATGAGTTGTCTCTTTGGGACGGGGTTGTTCAGGGTTCTAACAACATTATTGTTATTATTAATGAGTTGTCTCTTTGGGAGGGGGTTGTTCAGGGTTCTAACAACACTATTGTTATTATTAATGAGTTGTCTCTTTGGGAGGGGGTTGTTCAGGGTTCAAACAACATTATTGTTATTATTAATGAGTTGTCTCTTTGGGAGGGGGTTGTTCGGGGTTCAAACAACATTATTGTTATTATTAATGAGTTGTCTCTTTGGGAGGGGGTTGTTCGGGGTTCAAAGAACATTATTGTTATTATTAATGAGTTGTCTCTTTGGGACGGGGTTGTTCAGGGTTCTAACAACATTATTGTTATTATTAATGAGTTGTCTCTTTGGGAGGGGGTTGTTCAGGGTTCTAACAACACTATTGTTATTATTAATGAGTTGTCTCTTTGGGAGGGGGTTGTTCAGGGTTCAAACAACATTATTGTTATTATTAATGAGTTGTCTCTTTGGGAGGGGGTTGTTCGGGGTTCAAACAACATTATTGTTATTATTAATGAGTTGTCTCTTTGGGAGGGGGTTGTTCGGGGTTCAAACAACATTATTGTTATTATTAATGAGTTGTCTCTTTGGGAGGGGGTTGTTCGGGGTTCAAACAACATTATTGTTATTATTAATGAGTTGTCTCTTTGGGAGGGGGTTGTTCGGGGTTCAAACAACATTATTGTTATTATTAATGAGTTGTCTCTTTGGGAGGGGGTTGTTCGGGGTTCAAAGAACATTATTGTTATTATTAATGAGTTGTCTCTTTGGGAGGGGGTTGTTCGGGGTTCAAAGAACATTATTGTTATTATTAATGAGTTGTCTCTTTGGGAGGGGGTTGTTCGGGGTTCTAACAACACTATTGTTATTATTAATGAGTTGTCTCTTTGGGACGGGGTTGTTCGGGGTTCTAACAACATTATTGTTATTATTAATGAGTTGTCTCTTTGGGAGGGGGCTGTTCGGGGTTCTAACAACATTATTGTTATTATTAATGAGTTGTCTCTTTGGGACGGGGTTGTTCGGGGTTCTAACAACATTATTGTTATTATTAATGAGTTGTCTCTTTGGGAGGGGGTTGTTCGGGGTTCTAACAACACTATTGTTATTATTAATGAGTTGTCTCTTTGGGACGGGGTTGTTCGGGGTTCTAACAACATTATTGTTATTATTAATGAGTTGTCTCTTTGGGAGGGGGCTGTTCGGGGTTCAAACAACATTATTGTTATTATTAATGAGTTGTCTCTTTGGGAGGGGGTTGTTCGGGGTTCAAAGAACATTATTGTTATTATTAATGAGTTGTCTCTTTGGGAGGGGGTTGTTCGGGGTTCTAACAACACTATTGTTATTATTAATGAGTTGTCTCTTTGGGACGGGGTTGTTCGGGGTTCTAACAACATTATTGTTATTATTAATGAGTTGTCTCTTTGGGAGGGGCTGTTCGGGGTTCTAACAACATTATTGTTATTATTAATGAGTTGTCTCTTTGGGACGGGGTTGTTCGGGGTTCTAACAACATTATTGTTATTATTAATGAGTTGTCTCTTTGGGAGGGGGTTGTTCGGGGTTCTAACAACACTATTGTTATTATTAATGAGTTGTCTCTTTGGGACGGGGTTGTTCGGGGTTCTAACAACATTATTGTTATTATTAATGAGTTGTCTCTTTGGGAGGGGGCTGTTCGGGGTTCAAACAACATTATTGTTATTATTAATGAGTTGTCTCTTTGGGAGGGGGCTGTTCGGGGTTCAAACAACATGATTGTTATTATTAATGAGTTGTCTCTTTGGGAGGGGGTTGTTCGGGGTTCTAACAAAGTTATTGTTATTATTAATGAGTTGTCTCTTTGGGAGTGGGTTGTTCGGGGTTCTAACAACATTATTGTTATTATTAATGAGTTGTCTCTTTGGGAGGGGGTTGTTCGGGGTTCTAACAACATTATTGTTATTATTAATGAGTTGTCTCTTTGGGAGGGGGTTGTTCGGGGTTCAAACAACATTATTGTTATTATTAATGAGTTGTCTCTTTGGGAGGGGGTTGTTCAGGGTTCTAACAACATTATTGTTATTATTAATGAGTTGTCTCTTTGGGAGGGGGTTGTTCAGGGTTCTAACAACATTATTGTTATTATTAATGAGTTGTCTCTTTGGGAGGGGGTTGTTCGGGGTTCTAACAACATTATTGTTATTATTAATGAGTTGTCTCTTTGGGAGGGGGTTGTTCGGGGTTCTAACAACATTATTGTTATTATTAATGAGTTGTCTCTTTGGGAGGGGGTTGTTCGGGGTTCAAACAACATTATTGTTATTATTAATGTGTTGTCTCTTTGGGACGGGGTTGTTCGGGGTTCTAACAACATTATTGTTATTATTAATGAGTTGTCTCTTTGGGAGGGGGCTGTTCGGGGTTCAAACAACATTATTGTTATTATTAATGAGTTGTCTCTTTGGGAGGGGGCTGTTCGGGGTTCAAACAACATGATTGTTATTATTAATGAGTTGTCTCTTTGGGAGGGGGTTGTTCGGGGTTCTAACAAAGTTATTGTTATTATTAATGAGTTGTCTCTTTGGGAGGGGGTTGTTCGGGGTTCTAACAACATTATTGTTATTATTAATGAGTTGTCTCTTTGGGAGGGGGTTGTTCGGGGTTCTAACAACATTATTGTTATTATTAATGAGTTGTCTCTTTGGGAGGGGGTTGTTCGGGGTTCAAACAACATTATTGTTATTATTAATGAGTTGTCTCTTTGGGAGGGGGTTGTTCAGGGTTCTAACAACATTATTGTTATTATTAATGAGTTGTCTCTTTGGGAGGGGGTTGTTCAGGGTTCTAACAACATTATTGTTATTATTAATGAGTTGTCTCTTTGGGAGGGGGTTGTTCGGGGTTCTAAAAACATTATTGTTATTATTAATGAGTTGTCTCTTTGTGAGGGGGTTGTTCGGGGTTCTAACAACATTATTGTTATTATTAATGAGTTGTCTCTTTGGGAGGGGGTTGTTCGGGGTTCTAACAACACTATTGTTATTATTAATGAGTTGTCTCTTTGGGAGGGGGTTGTTCGGGGTTCTAACAACATTATTGTTATTATTAATGAGTTGTCTCTTTGGGAGGGGGTTGTTCAGGGTTCTAACAACATTATTGTTATTATTAATGAGTTGTCTCTTTGGGAGGGGGTTGTTCGGGGTTCAAACAACATTATTGTTATTCATGAACATCGTTGAACTGAGTCTGCTGAGTAAGCAGCACACCATGATAGTTGCTTTAGCCCATAATACATCATTAGGGCCCATTTTCCCATAATCCATCAAATCTGCTATTACAGTGTGTTGAATCGTAATCCACAAGAACCAGGTGCCACTGACCTCTGACCGAAGGTGTTCTCCTTGCGGTGACAGTGAAGGGTGATGACCCTGTGTCCCTCGCTCCTCACATCCTGACTCACTGTCCACAGGACTGGGTCACTGGCCCTCGCCCCCAGGAATGCCACGCCATCCTTCGACTTCACTCTGGAGGAGAGAGAGGGAAGATGTCAGACAACAACATTAAATGGGACTGATTACTATGTCTGCATCCTAAATGGTCCTGGTCAAAAGTAGTGCACTATATAGGAAAAAGGGTGCCATGGCTTCAATGTGATGTCACTGGTCTAGCATACTTGGCTATGTGTATGCACTGTGTTGTACATACAGTAGATTGATTCAGGTCCATTCTGATCCAGATCCAGATTACATACAATGTATATTGAACAGACGTTTCCGCAGTCATACAGAAAGTTCGCAGTTCACCATGGGAGAGTTGGCTATAAAAATAAATGAAAAACAAGCCTCACAGCCTGCTGTTTTCTTGTCTAGGATGAAATTCATGTAATTTTCAGCCTACAAATTCTGGCATAAAGACAACAGATGGCTTGTTGGCTGTTTAAAACAATAAGGATGTTGGATTGACTTTGAATTAACCTTCGAAGAACACATTGTGGAACTATAATTAGGAGGTTCACAACAAGCCAGGAACACTACTTACATCCAAGACAGGTTATAAAACCTATAACGGGAAGTTAACAGCCTGTGTCCATGCTGACTCACTCTACAGCTGGAAACAGGTGATGCAGTCTTCTATTTTATTTCATCCACGCCTGTGGTTTAAAAGAGTATTCAGACAAGAGCTGTACACTCTAATTTGATCTATGCCATTATTCATGGTTACAGCTAGCTGGAGAGAAGCCAGTAACTCTCTAACCTGCTCCTATTCTCCATTCTAACACATGCTAATCTCCATTCTCTGCCTTGTCATAGGATATTGCACTGATGTGCCTAAGTGGCTGTCCCTACCTTTTTCTATCATGAAAAATTGCACTGCTTCAAGCCTGTGACACTAAAGAATCAGTCTTTGAAGAAAACATTTTAAAATAGGAAGGATAGATACAGTAGGAAGAAAGTCAGGCAACAGAAAACAGAACAGTGAAAAATCACTGTTGACTGGGAAGAAACATGGTAGATGGGAGAATCCCCCCCCCCCCGCGCACACAATTTTTTGTTGTTTTTGATTGTCCTCGTTGCACTACTGAAAATGGGGAAGGACTTCTAACGAGCTGAGGAAGTTGTGACATTACGGCAGATGAATACATGACAAACTGTGTTCGGGCCAAAGGGAGAGCGGCGGCACACATCTCCCAACTCAGCCCGGCTTCTCCTTTGATCTTATCAGGGAGCTGCAGCTAGCAGTAATAACTGACCTGTGTTCAGCGTGGAGCTCCTGACCAGCCCAGATAAAGGCCAGCTAGAGCCAACACTGCTGCCTATTCCGGTTCTCACAGACCTGTATTAACTGCACCTGTTTGAACTCATTACCTGTATAAAAGGCACCTGTCCACACACTCAATCAAACATACTCCAACCTCTCCACAATGGCCAAGACCAGAGAGCTGTGTAAGGACATCAGGGATAAAATTGTAGACCTGCACAAGGCTGGGATGGACTACAGGACAATAGGCAAGCAGCTTGGTGAGAAGGCAACAACTGTTGGCGCAATTATTCGAAAATGGAAGAAGTTCAAGATGACGGTCAATCACCCTCGGTCTGGGGCTCCATGCAAGATCTCAACTCGGGGGCATCAATGATCATGAGGAAGGTGAGGGATCAGTCCAGAACTACACAGCATGATCTGGTCAATGACCTGAAGAGAGATGGGCCCACAGAAAGTAAAGAAAACCATTAGTAACGCACTACGGTGTCATGGATTAAAATCCTGCAACGCACGCAAGGTCCCCCTGCTCAAGCCAGCGCATGTCCAGGCCCGTCTGAAGTTTGCCAATGACCATCTGGATGATCCAGAGGAGGAATAGGAGAAGGTCATGTGGTCTGATGAGACAAAAATAGAGCTTTTTGGTCTAAACTCCACTCGCCGTGTTTGGAGGAAGAAGAAGGATGAGTACAACCCCAAGAACATCATCCCAACCGTGAAGCATGGAGGTGGAAAACCCAATAGAAAATCTTTGGAGGGAGCTGAAGGTCCGTATTGCCCAGCGACAGCCCCAAAACCTGAAGGATCTGGAGAAGGTCTGTATGGAGGAGTGGGCCAAAATCCCTGCTGCAGTGTGTGCAAACCTGGTCAAGAACTACAGGAAACGTATGATCTCTGTAATTGCAAACAAAGGTTTCTGTACCAAATATTAAGTTCTGCTTTTCTGATGTATCAAATACTTATGTCATGCAATAATAGGCAAATTAATTACTTAAAAATCATACAACGTGATTTTCTGGATTTTTGTTTCAGATTCCGTCTCTGACAGTTGAAGTGTACCTATGATAAAAAATTACAGACCTACATGCTTTGTAAGTAGGAAAACCTCCAAAATCGGCAGTGTATCAAATACTTGTTCTCCCCACTGTATGTGAAAACGGCGCATTTCTAAAAAATATAAAGTGAAAAATGTATACCGGATGACATCATCAAACTTTACAACCCTTTAAAAACAGTGCTTGTCAAACATTATGAGATTCATGCTGATGTGGGGAGCAAGAAAATACCCTCCCCCTGGTAAGAAACTCATAGATATTACAGAGAAGCATTTGAATAGGAACTTTCTTCTATCTTTTTTACCACAGATCATAGAAACGTGCTGTTTTCACATATGTAGACACTGGTTTGGTGCTGGAGATAAGGAATATCAAGTTGAAAAGTGGCAGTATTGTCCTTTAAACATGAGCACTATGAAAGGGGCAGGGTTAGGACTGGTGAGAGTGATGCACTGCTGTGTATAAATCATTTGGGAAAGCTATGTATATGTTCTACATACATGGATATAGCCTACACTACAAATTAAATACATACACATACACACAGCACACGCATACACGCGCATGCACAGGCACAAACATACAGCTGCATTAACCAGTACCAGCCGCGGGGTCAGATTACCCCAGCTCTCACATAATGGCTTTTAATTGGTGGAAAATACTGAGCTGGGGTATATAGAGTATGAGTTCACAATCATCTACAAAAAAAGGACAATATGAATGGGAGAAAATATCCCTTAAATCTGTCAGACCAGTCTTTTCAGGTGACAATTACACCATGTTTCATTATACTGAAACATTATATTACCATCATAAAAGTCATACAAGGTCTGGCTTCAAATAATACAGTTATACCAAATGAATAGACACTGACACATAAAAATACAGATTTATGCCAGATTTCCAAAAGCACACTTTTGGTTCCCATGGTAATGAGTGGAGAGGAGAGCTGGCTGAGACAAAGACTTAGCAGTTGAGAGGTAAGAGGGCCAGAGAGCACGGTGCAGGTGGTGATTGGCCTAGCTGGGAGTTCAACGAGCTGTATAGGGCCATCAACAAACAAGAAAACGCTCATCCAGAGGCGGCGCTCCTAGTGGCCGGTGATTTTAATGCAGGAAAACTAAAATCTGTTTTACCTCATTTCTATTCGGCATGTCACCTGTGCAACTAGAGGGATAACAACTCTAGATTACATTTAATCCGTACACAGAAACACATACAAAGCTGTCCCCCGCTCTCCATTTGGCCAATCGGACCATAACTTTATCCTCCTGATTCCTGCTTACAAGCAAAAACTCAGGACATACCAGTGACACGCTCAAGATAGAAGTGGACCGAGGAAGCAGGACTGTTTGCCTATCACAGACTGGAATATGTTCTGGGATTCATCTGGATGCAATTGAGGAGTTTACCACATCAGTCACCTGCTTCATTAATAAGACCATACGTACATATCCCAACCAGAACCCATGGATTACAGGCAACATCCGCAATGAGCTAAAGGCGGACACTAATCTGGACACTTATAATAAATCCCTCTACATCCTCCGACAAACCATCAAACATGCAAAGCGGCAATAAAGGACCAAGATCAAATCCTACTACACTGGCTCTGACTCTCGTCAGATGTGGCAGGGCTTGCAAACTATCACGTATTACAAAGGGAAGCCCAGCTGAGAGCTGCCCATTGATGCAACCCTACCAGACAAGCTAAATGCCTTATATGCTCAACTCGAGGCAAGCAACACTGAACCATGTGTGAGAGCACCAGCTTTTCCGGACGACTGTATGATCATGCTCTCCTTAGCCGATGTGAGTAAGACTTTTAAACAGGTTAACATTCAAAAGTCCACAGGGCCAGACGGATTGTGCTGACAAGTGTCTTCACTGACATGTTCAACCTCTCTCTGACCCAGTCTGTAATACCTACATGTTTCAAGCATACCACCATGCTTTGTGTGCCTAAGAACGCCAAGGTAAACTTGAATATGTGGCTACCAACTGTAGCACTCACATCTGTAGCCAGAGACTGGTCATGTCTTACATCAACACCATCATCCCAAAAACCCTGGACCCAATTCATATACCACCCCAACAGATCCACAGATGATGCGATCTCTAATTGCACTCCACACTTCCCTTCCCCATCTGGACAAAAGGACCGCTGACATGAGAATGCTGTTCATTGACTACAGCTCAGTGTTCAACACCAAAATGTTCTACAAACTCATCACTAAGCTAAGGACCCTGGGACTGAACATCTCCCTCTGGATCCTGGACTTCCTGATGGGCCACCCTCAGGTGGATAGGGTAGGCAACAACACATCCGCCACATTGACCCTCAACACAGGGGTGTGTGCTCAGTCCCCTCCTGTGCTCCCTATTCACCCACAACCACGTGGCCACGCATGACTCCAACATCATCATTGAGATTGCCGATGACACAACTGTGGTAGGCCTGATCACTGGCGACGATGATGCAGCATATAGGGAGGAGGTCAGAGACCTGGCAGTGTGTTACCAGGACTACAAAATGTCCTTCAACGTGGGCACGACAAAGGAGGGAAACGGAGGGCTGAACACGCCCCCATTCACATCGGTGGGGCTCAAGAGCTTCAGGTTTCCTCGTTGGCCACATCACTAAGGCCCTACCATGGTCCAAAGACACCAACACAGTCATGAAGAGGACACAATAACACCTTTTCCCCCTCAGTAGGCTGAAAAGATTTGGCATGTGCCCAGATCCTCAAAATGTTCTACAGCTGCACCATGAAGAGAATCTTGATTGGCTACATCACCACTTGGTATGACCGCAAGGTGCTACAGAAGGTAATGCGTACAGCCCAGTACATCACTGGGACCGAACTCCCTGCCATCCAAAACCTCTATACCAGGCTGTGTCAGAGGAAGGCCCTAAAAAGACTCCAACCACCCAAGTCATAGACTGTTCTCTCTGCTACCACACAGTAATCAATACCGGAGTGCCAAGTCTGTGACCAAAAGGCACCTGAACAGCTTCTATCCCCAAGCCATAAGATTACTGAACAGTTTATCAAATGGCTACCCAGACAATTTACATAATTTCTTTATCTTAATTGTTTTGAACTGACTCCCTTGCACTGACTCTATGCACACTCACTAGACGCTACCCACACACTCACACATACTACACTGATACTCCAACATATACACACACACACACTTCATATGCTCACACACACACACACACACACACACACACACACACACACACACACACACACACACACACACACACACACACACACACACACACACACACACACACACACACACACACACACACACACACACACACACACACACACACACTTTCGCTGCTCTGTTAATTATATATATATCCTGATTTCCTAGTCACTTTTACCCCTACCTACATGTACATACTGTATTACCTCAATTACCTCAATTACCTCGTACCGCTGCACATTGACTTGGTACCGGTACTCCTTGTATATCGCCTCATTATTGTTTGAATTGTGTTACGATTTCCTTTTTTATTTAGCAAATATTTGTCTTACTTTTTAACTCTGCACTCTTGGGAGTGGCTCGAAAGTAAGCATTTCACTGTGACGTCTATGGCGCATGTACACAATAACAATTGATTTGATTTGAACCTTGTATAAAGATTTTGGTGGTGAGGGCTGGGCAGGGACGACGGCTTGATATAAAGGCAGTGTGAGTGGAAGAGAAGGTACGGGGGCTGTCTGCACCAGGCTAGTTTTATTGGTGAAGACAGGACCTATCTGTGGTTAGAGTGTTAGTGACTGTGAGGGCCTGGGAGGTCAGAGACAGTTGGCTGGATTTACTGGAGGGCCCCTCTATCCGTACTCCATCACACATCACAACATAGAAATGACATGTGTCATCTAGAACATAGAGTTGAAGTCAGAAGTTTACATACACCTTAGCCAAATACATTTAAACCTAGTTTTTCACAATTCCTCACATTTAGTCCTAGTAAAAATTCCCTGTCTTAGGTCAGTTAGGATCACCACTTAGTAGTAGAGAGAGTTATTTATTTCAGCCTTTATTTCTTTCATCACATTCCCAGAGGGTTAGAAGTTTACATGCACTCAATTAGTATTTGGTAGCATTGCCTTTAAAATGTTTAACTTTGGTCAAACGTTTCGGGTAGCCTTCTACAAGCTTCCCACAATAAGTTTGGTGAATTTTGGCCCATTCCACCTGACAGAGCTGGTGTAACTGAGTCAGGTTTGTAGGCCTCCTTGCTCACACACGCTTTTTCAGTTCTGCCCGCAAATTTCTATAGGATTGAGGTCAGCGCTTTGTGATGGCCACTCCAATACTTTGACTTTGTTGTCCTTAAGCCATTTGGCCACAACTTTGCTATGCTTGGGGTCATTGTCCATTTGGACGACCCATTTGTGACCAAGCTTTAACTTCCTGACTGATGTCTTGAGATGTTTCTGTGTAAGTGTATGTAAACTTCTGACTTCAAATGTAGCTATATGCCATCTATGGAGTTTACTGTATCAAACCATCCCTAAGTGTCTGTGTAACTGAATGACAGGGATTCACAGGCACTGAGGGACTAGCCAGTAGACCACTCATACAACCACAGCTAATCCCTCTTGGCCACAGTGGAGTGGATGAAGTATTGTGGAGATGCCTTGAAACGAAAAAAGAAAGAAGAGAAAACGGACCTTAATAGGACTATAAACTGATCATTGCTCTGGAGAGAAGAATGGTGGCTTTGGGATTGCGGGGGCACTACACACACACGCACATGCGCGGGTGCATACACAGAGACACACACATAGTCACACACTCACACACCCTTGCCTATCTGATAGGGCCAGCATACTGGGGGAATGTGCCCTGGGACACGGCTGACCTTCAGGGAAGATCAATTAAAGTGAGAACCCTAGCTCCTACTGATATCAGTCAGTACAAGGACGCCACGCTTCTTACGTCACACACTATAAAAAAAAGCAAAAGGACTGTCCGAAAGATACATTTGGAACACGGCTGTACCCCTGCCTCCAGAGATCCCCTCCTGTGGAATAACCGCAATGATCAACCCCTGAGATCTTAGCAATGGTGATTCTGATCAACCCCTGAGATCTTAGCAATGGTGATTCTTCAGCCTAACCCTCAAAGGATTCAACTCAACTTACTCCATAGAAGTGGATGATAAATTGATTCAATATTGGATACATGAAATACCACAACCAACAAGCCTCCGGGACCAACATATTCTCTTAATTTATAAAAAAAAAAACTAGATACACTATAAAATTTACACAAAATTTGGAAATTGCATTACACCGGCGAACTTGGGCGCACACCATAATTTCCCAGCACCGAGCAGCTGAAACCCATTACCGGCTAAACATTGTCACCGATTCTCCTCTCCTTCTCCCATTTATAGCTGGAGCAAATTCCCTCCCCTCCTTACCTACTCCATAGCCCTCTGTTCTGCAGCTCTCCACAGCACTGAATAACCTCCATTACCCGTGGGCAAAACTGAATTAGACAATAACCAACGACAGCCGAGCGCAGCCTCCTCTTTTCAGATAAATAAGGTGAAACAGTGTGTGTGCTGACTTCTCCAGAGTTAATGAAATCCTCAGAGCCATAGGCTAGTCACCTAACTAGTAGAGGGAGTGTGGAGGAGTAGACACGGTCAGATGTTAGGTTAAGGGGAGCTAATTTAATTAATGAGTTGGATGCTGTTCTTTTCATTAACAAGCCTAGTTAAACGTACTGGGGCATGACAACACGACAACTGGGAAAGGAGATTAACACAGATTCACAGTCCTCGCCAGACTAAAAAAATCTCCAGCTAAGCGTAATTCTTGCTGTCTCTGTTCTTTCTCTCGCTCTCTCCCACTCTCTCCCAGTGCCAGGCTTCCTTCATTCCAATCTATTTCTATTTTGTCTCTCTCGTTTATGCCTCTTACTCTACCTCTTTCCTTCCTAATGTATTTCTCTTTTTATCTTCCCTCTCACCCTCAACCACTCTCCCTCTCTCTCTCCTCCCTCTTTCTTTCCCCTTTAACTTTTATCTCTGCTAAAACATAGAGCAGTGAGCAGTGCTGATCTGAGAGAGAAAGTGATATGAGATTGCATACAATCCAAACCAACTAGGCCATCCCAGGCCATAGCTGGGCCAGTCAAGCTATACTAAGAGATTTCACAGACAAGGCGTAGCTGGGTATATATTAGTGTGTAGTGTCGTGCTGCATGAATATGACAACTCCTCATTCCACTGATCACCTGATCTACTGCACTAAATATGGTTAGAACTGTATATCTAGGAGATGGAGGGTTGTGAGGGTTAAAAAAAAACATTTTACTACTGCTGAGGGGAGGAGGATCAAGTTGAGTATTACTTAGTATTTTAACTTTGAGTGGATGGTATTGAGTGGTCCTTATTGGAGGAGATGCTGAGTGTCACCAATTCCCCTCAATCCCCCCTACAATCAGCTTGACTTACCCAAGGGACTGCATCGTATTACTGCACAGTACTTTACTGTAAGCCTATGACAAACATAGTCTACCTATCCCTATGCTGGTTATAGATGGCAACATCTTCAAGAGAATTTGGGTAATTGAAAAGCGCTACATAAGTCCTGCGTATTATTATTGTTATTGTTAATAACAACATATCCTGATCTCTTTTTCAAGCAGGTTTGTATTGCACTAAAAGCAGTGGAAACATGTCGATGGCTATACTGATTACATGGGGGTGTAAAAGGCGGGGAGGGGGCAGAAGTGAAGAAGGAGAGAGCAGAGGGAAGAAGTGAGATGAGAGGGGTTTCTGTGATTGCCTGAAGCCCATCTCTCCCTCCATCCAGCCAGAGAAGACAGAGACAGGAGAGATAGCTGCCTCATCTCAATGTTCTCTTATCCAGCCCTCTCTCTCCACTTCTTTCTTTTCATTTCTTCTTTCACCCCTGCCTTTATTCAATTCTAAAGCAGGCTGAAGACTGACAGAGATTGGCAGCAGCACCATAGATGAACACCAGCATAAAAAAAACTCAGAAGAGCGCTGGGGGGCTTCAAATGAGAGGAGAGGAGGCTCAAACTGGGAATGGTCCATGGCCTCACAACCTTACTGCAGATCAAGAGTAGTCGTACAAGCTGGAGCTCAGAGCTTGAAGGCCAATGAAGGAGACAACTGTCTGGACAGTCAATGAAAGACAGACAGGATGGACTGACAAGCTTCACTGAGCTCTACGGTCTGTTATTGGGAAGACTGAATTTTCACCTTGTATGGTGTCGAAGAAATTAACTGTGACTTCGGAGTGGCACATACTGTAGATTAGCCATGTGACTCACTAGCGCCTGCGGAAGCCTGGAGAAAGCAATGTGGTGGAGAAAGCAATGTGTTTTTAGAAGGTCTAAAAAGAAAAAGGTAAAAGAAAGGAAATTATAGTATCTCAATAAGATGAATCACATGGATAGAATAGCATCATGGCATTTCAGGGTAGGATATCAAATGCCACGGTGTCATAAGTGGTGGCAGGTTTAAAAAGCTCAGCGGTGTGGATGATCAAAGACTCGAGCTCAGTGGAGCAAAACATGTGAACAAACCAAGACATTTTGCCTGCTTCAAGGGGAGCTGACAACAATGAAAAGTATATGTCAGCTATTCAATCAAATTGAGTTTTTAAATGTATCACCCATGTGAGGTTCTCAAAGTCAAGAGCAGGTGTCACGACTTCTGCCAAAATTGGTCCCTCTCCTTGCTCGGGCGGTGTTCGGCGGTCGAAGTCACCGACCTTCTATCCATCGCTGATCCTCTTTTCATTTTCCATTGGTTTTGTCTTGTCTTCCATCACACCTGGTTCCAATCCAATCAATTACATGTTGTGTATTTACCCCTCTGTTCCCCCTCATGTCCTTGTAGGTGATTGTTTATTGTAAGTGTATGTGTATGTCTGTACTGGTGTGTATTTAACCCTCTGTTCCCCCTCCTGTCCTTGTTGGTGATTGTTTATTGTAAGTGTATGTGTATGTCTGTACTGGTGTGTATTTAACCCTCTGTTCCCCCTCCTGTCCTTGTCGGTGATTGTTTATTGTAAGTGTATGTGTATGTCTGTACTGGTGTGTATTTAACCCTCTGTTCCCCCATGTCCTGTTCCCCCTCCCCCCCTGTCCTTGTTGGTGATTGTTTATTGTAAGTGTATGTGTATGTCTGTACTGGTGTGTATTTAATGTCCCTCTGTCTTACTGGTGTGTATTTAACCCCTGTTCCCCCCATGTCCTTGTTGGTGATTGTTTATTGTAAGTGTATGTTATGTCTGTACTGGTGTGTATTTAACCCTCTGTTCCCCCTCATGTCCTTGTTGGTGATTGTTTATTGTAAGTGTATGTGTATGTCTGTACTGGTGTGTATTTAACCCTCTGTTCCCCTCATGTCCTTGTTGGTGATTGTTTATTGTAAGTGTATGTGTGTCTGTACTGGTGTGTATTTAACCCTCTGTTCCCCCTCATGTCCTTGTTGGTGATTGTTTATTGTAAGTGTATGTGTACGTCTGTACTGGTGTGTATTTAACCCTCTGTTCCCCCTCATGTCCTTGTCTTACTGGTGATTGTTTATGTCCTTTGTGAAGTGTGTATGTGTACGTCTGTACTGGTGTGTATTTACCCCTCTGTTCCCCCTCATGTCCTTGTTGGTGATTGTTTATTGTAAGTGTATGTGTACGTCTGTACTGGTGTGTATTTAACCCTCTGTTCCCCCTCATGTCCTTGTCGGTGATTGTTTATTGTAAGTGCTTGTACCCATTATTTGTTTTTTCTGTTTTCCAGTGGGTTATTTGTTATTAAACTGAGCCGTTTGGAAACACAGTTTTTGCTCTCCTGCATCTGACTTCTCTGCCGCCAGTATGCACCCCTTACAGCAGGGCTCTTGCTGCGTCCAACTTCAGTGTTGCATCTCACATGACTACACATGCTGCCAGGTTTGGATGGGCTCTTCAAATTAGCTGAAACTGCACTTGTGAAAGTACAATAAACACTGACAAAAATGGAAACTGGCAAGTGATTGGCTATGAGAAAATTGATTCCATAGAAGTGGAGTAAGTAATTAAATGAAGAAGGACAGGGAAGTGAGCATCTGCTCTTGTGAACATGAAAACACGTGGCTAACCTCTATACTCTACATTGTAAGCTTATAAAATGCCATTGTAAAAAATAAGAAAAAAAACAATTTGTGCTGTTTTAACAATTGATTTTCCCATCATCAAGTGTAATGAATCATGTCCTTTTTGTTAGAGCCAACCAACTGTTGCAGAGGACAAAATGTTCTTGAAAACTTTCAGAGAAACTATTTTATCCAAATATGCTAAGTCTCTCAGCCAATTGGACACAAATCATCATCCAAAGACTAATTCAAAAATATATTTCTGTCAGCAGTAATCATTGAGCTACGTACAGTGGGGCAAAAAAGGATTTAGTCAGCCACCAATTGTGCAAGTTCTCCCACTTAAAAAGATGAGAGAGGCTTGTAATTTTAATCATAGGTACACTTCAACTATGACAGACAAAATGAGAGAGAAAGAATCACATTGTAGGATTTTTAATGAATATATTTGCAAATTATGGTGGAAAATAAGTATTTGGTCACCTACAAACAAGCAAGATTTCTGGCTCTCACAGACCTGTAACTTCTTTAAGAGGCTCCTCTGTCCTCCACTCGTTACCTGTATTAATGGCACCTGTTTGAACTTGTTATCAGTATTAAAGACACCTGTCCACAACCTCAAACAGTCACACTCCAAACTCCACTATGGCCAAGACCAAAGAGCAAAATTGTAGACCTGCACCAGGCTGGGAAGACTGAATCTGCAATAGGTAAGCAGCTTGGTTTGAAGAAATCAACTGTGAGAGCAATTATTAGGAAATGGACGACATATAAGACCACTGATATTCTCCCTCGATCTGGGGCTCCACGCAAGATCTCACCCCATGGGGTCAAAATGATCACAAGAACGGTGAGCAAAAATCCCAGAACCACACGGGGGGACCTAGTGAATGACCTGCAGAGAGCTGGGACCAAAGTAACAAAGCCTACCATCAGTAACACACTACGCCGCCAGGGACTCAAATCCTGCAGTGCCAGACGTGTCCCCCTGCTTAAGCCAGTACATGTCCAGGCCCGTCTGAAGTTTGCTAGAGAGCATTTGGATAATCCAGAAGAACATTAGGAGAATGTCATATGGTCAGATGAAACCAAAATATAACCTTTTGGTAAAAACTCAACTCGTCGCGTTTGGAGGACAAAGAATGCTGAGTTGCATCCAAAGAACACCATACCTACTGTGAAGCATGGAGGTGGAAATATCATGCTTTGAGGCTGTTTTTTTGCCCCACTGTATTAATGAACTGGAAACCCATTCTAGGGAGAGAGTTTTTTTAAATGTTACCCGCAATGTTACCTTGATGTTTGATTGTCCAGTTCTCCTTCAGGGGGACATTCTATCTATGTTAGCAAAAACATTCAGGTAACTTTTTTTGCATGTTTTGCTGTTAAAGTTACGAGAACATTCCGTTAATGTCTAGCCAAACTTATCTAGAACGTGGTTAGTGCTTTCACAGTGCTTTCAAACACATTGCTAAGAATGTGAGAGTAGGGTGACTCCCCTAGCAGTGAACCTAGGCCATCTGCACCAATGACAAGAACCCTACCCACTGTCCCAATAAGGGATATCTCTAGGACAAGTGCTTATTGGCTCAGTATAGTTAGATTAAAACACACTGTTTAGCAATGAAGGTCTACAGTACCCTCAACAGCCCTATGTAGGGTAGCACCATGGTGTAGGTGGAGGACAGGTAGCTTCTGTCATCCTATGGGTACATTAACTTCAATACAAAACCTAGGAGGCTCATGGTTTTCACCCCCTTCCATAGACTTACACAGTAATTATGACAACTTCTGGAGGGCGTCCTCCAACCTATCAGAGCTCTTGCAGCACGAACTGACATGTTGTCCAACCAATCAAAGGACCAGAGTATGAATCTAGGACTGAAAGCATAAACTACAGCTAGCTAGTACTGCAGTGCATACAATGTGGTGAGTAGTTGACTCAAAGAGAGAGAAAGACAATAGTTAAACCGTTTTGAAAACGCTGTACTGCATGATTGTAGCGGGTTTCGTAACATGTTAATTCTATTTAGGCTTAGAATTTTTTTTTCCCGCATGGTCACAAACATCTGACGTGTTGTGCATTGAAGTCCACAAACAAAGGGAAAAGGTGAGAGAAGGAGAGCACGTAGGTGTGAGGAGGAATACAATGTGGCTGCTATGAAAGTGAACTGTGTTTACATGTGTTCACGCAAACGGAACGAAACGAAGCTAAATATACCTGAATTTGTCCAATAGAAACTCTCGTTTGCAACTGTTGGACTACTGATTGCACCCTAGATCAGCTAGATGCAGTCAAGAGTGTGCAATTAAGGTGGTGTTGAATGTGTCACTGTCTATCCATGTGTCACTGTCTGTCACCTCAAATGTTTTTACGACCTGTGTGCACCTATTTTGTAAACTTTCATTCATAGGCTAGGATGTAGCAACCTTATGATGGATAAAGGCAAAATTTGAGTAGTATATTATCATATTATCACATCATCCAGTAACATGACATATATTGGATTAATATAAAATTGTAATATCTTCTGCCGTGTGATGGGGAAAAAATGTGGCCTTGAAGAAAATTACTTGAATAATTCAATGGATATTTTTGGCACAAATGTGATAACCAAAGTATCTTTTTAGGAATGTTCTAATTGGACTTCTCTATGGGGCTATCTATGGGAACTGTCTTTTTTGGCTCGACATCAGCTAGACTGCAATACCGAAAGTGTCCTCTGAGCACAGTGGGAAGTGTTCTTCTAAACCGGAACCCTGTGGTATTAATGGTTAACTTTGCATGACGTTCACAGAGAAGGAGAGATTAGAATAACTGGAAACTCTCAACAAAGACATGGGTGAGGAAATCAGACAGGGAGGTGACCGAGAGAATGTATGATTTTGGTAAAAAATAAATATAGTGTGTGCGAGGAAAAGAGGCTGCAAATATGAAATAAAGTCAATAAGATGATGACACTAAGGGTTGGGCCAGTGCAACACAGCTCAGTGACTCTCCACTACAGTATAACCCAACAGGCCCCTTAGCCATGGGATGAGTGCTACTAGCTAAGTCTGTATGTTAGAGGGAAAACAGTCTTGTAACCTGCATGTAACATTCTGATCCCCACTGAAGTTAGAGTTAGGATACATGTACATCAATACACAAACAACACTGATTTTAAAATGTGTGTCAATGTGGTATTTTTTCGCTTAGGATCACCAAACCATATTTGTGCAACTGTATGCCAATGGACTAAAAACTTCCCATGTTCATGCGCTTACAGGGTTTTAAAGCCTATAGGCCAGCAAATCACCCAAATTAAGGACGTCCTATCATATCCTGGCAGCCAGATGCAGGATCCCTATGGTCGCTAGTTGCACATCCCCTTCGTCTTTTAAACCAGAGGATGGGGAAAAACACACCATGCAGACGGCTCTGTTCCCATAAGTCCTCCCTGACCTGACGGTGGGTCCAGGGGGACCAGAATTAGTGATCATATGGAATCTGCTGGGCTAGGACGGATCATCCCAGAGTGATGCGATATTTGGACGGGAGCTGGAGGGGGACTAGTGGGATTATCACAAGATGTGCCCGGCCAGATTAGGGAGAGGACGTAAACCTGATGGAGAACGGGTTACAGATTAACACTGCTGGTCAGTCAGTCTAGACTCAACCGCAACTCCAATAGGCTACAGAGAATAATAACACCTCTACTGTATACAATAGATTAGATACATCATACACTCTCAGATTAGATCCTTCTAACTGTCCTAGTCTCAATAAATACTATAGATGAATAAATTCCACTAACATGAGGATGAGGTTGTATGTTTCTACTAGAGCCACATAAAACAAAGAAGAAATAAATATGCAGTGAAATGAGTTGTTTTACAACAGTCACCATAATGTGAAGGTGATGGATCACTTTGATCTGACTTTGACAAATGTAATATTTGATTTAGACATAACGCTACTGTTGATAATGCTAGACATACAGTACATGACACGTTCACACATGCATGCATGCACTCAAGCACACACAAACACAAACATGCACATTCATTATTGAAACATACCGCATGACATAAACATCTATGTTGGAACATCAGTCATACACTGAATCTGAATGCACTGCTTTATCGATTCTTTACCGAAACATCAGATTTTTCTGCCAGAACTTTAATTGAAAACTTGTGTCAAATGGAAAATGTACAACACTGTCAAGAGCTAAACGAACAGCACACATGTCAACGAGGTAGAACAAAACAATCAGAATTACCATACATATGCAAAACAATAATAATAATAATGTCATTTTTGCAACAATTAATCTTTGGCAATCACTGAAACAGTTAAATCAGAATCATTACAAATGGTTGATTATTCATTATGTCCTGTAATTAGATCATAAATGTTATGGATATACTAGGTGAGGCTTTTGAAGGAGATCACACGCTGGGGACAAATAGAAAAGCCAGCTAAGGACGGATGACGATTAAATATGAGTTTTTTAAATCGCAAAGAAGGGACCAGGGCCTGATGGGGATATGTATTCCTCTGCCAGGTCTCTATAGAGAGAAATTCATCTGATTGATCCATTGTTGCATTTTACACATGTACAAGTGTGTATTAATACGGATATGTGAATTGGAAATGTGTGTTTTGCCCATTAGTTAAATGATTTGTGACGCTGATGTCTTATGTGGGTGTGAGTGAGTGAGAATTCCATGGGCATAACTCCTAATGCTGCTATGATCACAACTTTATCTTAGTTATTTTTTTACCATTTCTGATAGGGCTGAAGATGAAAGTTTAGGAACAAGTAGATGGAGATAACAATGGCAGAACCAGGGAAGTACCGGCTCAACGCACTTCAAAGTTCTCCACTTCTGTCCATATCCACCCACCCCTACTCTTCTCTGTCTGCCTTGGGGGACAGAGTAATGACCAAGCTGACTTGCTGAGGTAGGCTAGTCATGCTGCATGTGTTCATAATTTCTGCTCTGCTCTCCTCACCTCTGTTATTAGTTAATGCCTTAGTGGGACGTCAGGTAAATCAATTGGGGGCTGATCTTTAAAAGCTGACAGGTAAGCGAGCACATTATTCCTATTTGCACTTCATTGCGTGCACCGCTGGGCAGTGTTGGACACTCACAATCAGCAGACAGCACAGGACAGAGTCCCAGTCACAACATACACAGGTTCAGATGTACTGTAGGACAGGGACAAGCGAAAGAGGAGAATGGGGAGAGTAGGGGGAGAGGGAAAGAGGGAGAGAGTGGAGAGTGGAGGAAGACGGAGGGATGATTCAGAGGTTGAATAATTTACTTTGACAAAGGCCCAAAGGAAACCTGCGGGTGAGGTCTGATGGGTAATCTGCTTGACTTTGGAAAAATAGAGACGAGCACAAAATAAATTGCCAAACACATCCTTTTCTGGTTTTTTAAATAATTTCTTCCTACAAAATTGCTCATGGGATTTTGCACCCATGGCACTTATGTTCGTTCCTTAAATTGCTCTGATTAGTTTGTGAAGGGGACCTTTTTTTTATGAAAAAATATGAAATCAGATTGCATTGCGGAGCATGCAATCTACAAAATGTTACAGATGCTCCCTGCTTCCCTGCTGTATATCTCATTCCTTCCATCTATCCCTCTGCTTGTGATTTTTACTCTCTCTCTCGCCACTCTCCCTCCCTCCATCTCTCTCTAGCTCTCTCTCGCCACTCTCCCTCCCTCCATCTCTCTCTAGCTCTCTCTCGCCACTCTCCCTCCATCCCTCTGCTTGCCACTCTCCCTCCATTTTTCCCTCCATCTCTCTCTAGCCTCTCTCGCCCTCTCCCTCCATCTCTCTCTAGCTCTCTCTCGCCACTCTCCCTCCATCCTCCAGCTCTCTCTCTACTCTCCCTCCTCTCTCTAGCCACTCTCCCTCCATCTCTCTCTAGCCACTCTCCCTCCCTCCATCTCTCCTAGCTCTCCCTCCACTCTCCCTCCTCTCTCGCCACTCTCCCTCCCTCCATCCTCTCTCTAGCTCTCTCTCGCCACTCTCCCTCCATCTCTCTCTAGCTCTCTCTCGCCACTCTCCCTCCATCTCTCTCTAGCTCTCTCTCTAGCCACTCTCCCTCCATCTCTCTCTAGCTCTCTCTCGCTCCACTCTCCCTCCCTCCATCTCTCTCTAGCTCTCCCTCCATCTCTCTCAGCTCTCTCCCTCCCTCCATCTCTCTCTAGCTCTCTCTCGCCACTCTCCCTCCATCTCTCTCTAGCTCTCTCTATGCCACTCTCCCTCCATCTCTCTCTAGCTCTCTCTCGCCACTCTTCCTCCCTCCATCTCTCTCTAGCTCCTCCCTCCATCTCAGCTCTCTCGCCACTCTCCCACCATCTCTCTAGCTCTCTTGCCACTCTCCCTCCATCTCTCTCTAGCTCCGCCACTCTCCCTCCCTCCATCTCTCTCTAGCTCTCTCGCCACTCTCCCTCCATCTCTCTCTAGCTCTCTCTCGCCACTCTCCCTCCCTCCATCTCTCTCTAGCTCTCTCTCGCCACTCTCCCTCCATCTCTCTCTAGCTCCCTCTCGCCACTCTCCCTCCATCTCTCTCTAGCTCTCTCTCGCCACTCTCCCTCCATCTCTCTCTAGCTCTCTCGCCACTCTCCCTCCCTCCATCTCTCTCTAGCTCTCTCTCGCCACTCTCCCTCCATCTCTCTCTAGCTCTCTCTCACCACTCTCCCTCCATCTCTCTCTAGCTCTCTCTCGCCACTCTCCCTCCCTCCATCTCTCTCTAGCTCTCTCTCGCCACTCTCCCTCCATCTCTCTCTAGCTCTCTCTCGCCACTTTCCATCCATCTCTCTCTAGCTCTCTCTCGCCACTTTCCATCCATCTCTCTCTCTCTTCCTCTGCTCTCCCTCCAGCTCTCCTCATCCGAGGCCCAATTCTACCACGCAAAACCGAATTTAATGATAACATCCCTAACAGTGAGTTAACTTCATTAATAAGCTTTTGATAAACCCAACACCTTTTACTGTCGGTTGAGTTAATAAACCACCATATCTATTTGATACGTAGCCTACTCTATCAAAAATGTGATGATGTTTAGGAGGTAAATCTGCTTAGAGCAATAACCATCACATTTGACTTGAAGAGGTATGGGTGTGAGTTTGAGTTATTGCTGAAGGTACATTAACAAACACATGCTGTACATGCAAATTGCACACAAATACAAAGGTTAGTTGTGTCATTCCACCTATTGGGTACTTTTTGAGTAGTCCAACTTGGTAAAAGGGGAGGCAAGTAGCCTGGCGGTTAAGAGTGTTGGGCCAATAACTGAAAGGTTGCTGGTTCAAATCCCCGAGCTTACTAGGTGAAAAATAATTCAATGTCCATTGAGCAAGGCACTTAACCCTAATTGTTCCAGTAAAATGTTTTTTAAGTAGTTACACCTAATTTTAACATTCTATCATAATGAGCACATGTTCAACTTAATAAAATAAAAAATGCTTTCCCATGTTAAAAAATACTACATTAAGTGCCAAACAAAGTAACATGGTTGACTGTAACAGGGTTGATGATTCATCTTAAATCAGCCATAGATCCCCTTGTGACAGGGGGAATGGAAGCTTGTTGGGTACAACAGGGAGGGGCAATTGAAAGTCATTTTTAAAACACATTTTTTAATTATTAAACATTTCTGTCTATACATGGGTAACAGGGTTGACGTGTTCTACTTGACCCACTCAGTCTTCCACCACAAAACACCAGAAAATGGCCAAAAAGATTAGAAGTGGCTCAACAGCTTTTACACTAGTTTGACTATAAGATGTTCAATGTTCAATTTGAAAACAAATATTTAAAATGGAAAAGTTTCAGCATAATATGCTATTAGGGTAAAGCGAGAGTTCAGGTCACGCAACAGGGTTGACATTAAAATTAGGGACAAAAATGAATCACTAATTACATTAAATAAATAATCATCCTCAGAAATGACTTTGTCAAAGCAACATAATAACTAGGGCTTTACAATGATGGTGAAAACCTGGAGAAATGTTGGGGTTAAGTGGGTTAATATTTTCCTAGAAGTCACAGAGGGACATGTCAAAATGATGAATTTTGCCATTTTAGCAAGTCTTTATACAAATATACAAAATCTGATTTATTGAATTTTCCATGTGGTCTATATTAAAGAGCACTTCATTTAATATAATATACTTATTGGTGCAATATTGGTGCCCAATTGTACTTAAAATATTATAGGGATGCAAAAGGCACTCATTTTGTGGATCGACCCAGTTCTGTTTACACACACAAACATACACACACACACACACACACACACAGCTCAAGACCCCAGCTCACCCATCCCCATGCAGGTCCTTACCTCTCTACAGTGGATTAGATGGCAGAAATATGGCATCCTGGGGGCGAATGGGCTGAATGTTTTAACGAGGCTGCAGCCCACTTTATTCCCTCCCATGTAGCAGTTATCTATCAGCTACTATGGCCATGCGGCCCTGAGCACAGCTTACACTTCACAGGTTATCCTCCTCTGCCACTAGATATTTACACTGATCCCTACGTTTACATTCCAGGTCCCCTAGGGCCATAATACAGGAGCACTGGGACAGGCCTTGCTATGTCTAATCCCTATGGTCCAGAATCAAACACTCGCCTCACAATGTTTGGACTGAGGGAGTTGGGAGTAAGAGTAGTGAGAACGCACACGCACACACACGCACACAAACACCCACAGACAAGTCCACAATGAATACACACACAGGTACCTTGCATGCGTGTGCGCGCGCACACACACACACACACACACACACACACACACACACACACACACACACACACACACTGTGTCATAAGCCCTGCTCAGTTTGAGGTGTGCTCACAGGAGGGCCTCACAACTACAGAGCTAGGTGTCTGAGTAGAACCCAGGGGAGACACTGTCAGAGAAACAGACAGTGTTCCTACAGTTCCTAGACATGAGAACCACTACAAAGACTCCGTTTTGGCATTTCCCTGTAAAAAGCCCCATGAGCACTAACATATGAAGTTCATAGGAGCACATCAAATTTGGTGTCAAATGAAAGTGTATATTTTTTTTTAATTTAAGGCATTTATAAATGTTTCAACCATTTTCCACCCTAAAAATGCAAAGGCAATGACAGACATAAAAGGGGTCTAAGAAAACATTCAGCATAGAACATCTATAACAGGAATTCAAAGTAATCACAAATCACAGTTGGTTCACATGCTACTGTTCTCCCTTCCACTGGCATGCTGTTATGTTCAGCTCAATGTTCTCTTTCTCTCACGTGGTAGTCAAAGCAAGAGTGTGAAAACACTCTGGACGAGCCCTCTCTCTCCCCATCTCTCTTCTTACTCTTCATTTAGTGTCACCTCTCCCAGCGATTGCTGAAACATACCCATGAGGCCCCTATTTCCATTTCCGGTCCGCACCAACCAAATTTGGTCTTGTTTGGGGCGGAGCTCATTAGAATAATAGCCAAACATGCAAAGGAGGATATCAAATGTTCTATCTTTGTGTGCCTATTCAGCATATATCACCATGAAGAGAATGACATTCATAATTATGCATTTCTCTATAGTACAGATCAGGGACTCATGATGTCATTCTGTTACCATCACTCTGTTACTGGGTGTAAATCCATTTACTCCAGTTCAATAACCAAAAGATATTTTTTTCTACCTAAAGGTGTCATATCATAGCTGATAGCCCATTGTTTTCTACAGATATCTTTGAATCTTAATTCATAGATATTTAACAAGGTTTTTGAAAAATGTGGTCAGGGAGATTTTACCGACATTCTTTTACCAAACTTTACATCTGCACTGTTCATCGAGTAAATGTGTTTTTGTTAATGTTTCTGTGGAAATTGTTCAAAGTAGTCCATGTGCATAGAGTTGTACGGATTGTTTAACTTTGCAATCAATGTATTTTATTTGGCATACTTTTAAAGTGAAAAATATGCATCATTCTGTTACCATGGAATTGCCCAATTATAAAACCTGCCTTCCAGTGTATCCACTCTAGAGAAAGGCCTGGTTATACGCCTGAAAGGCCCAATATGGAGTTGGGTAGTGGGTAGATGGCTGGTGTGTGTTGGGTGTAGATTGTAGTGTGTGTAGCTCATATGTAGTAACTTAGTCCTGGGATGCTCTGTGTAGTTCTAAGCAGCTACTCCTGTGTTAGTTCTGTTTGATGATAAGGTTTCAGAAAGGGAATACTTGATTTTTCTCCCTCACGGGTACCCAACGGGTGACTGTGTGTGTGACCATGCCAAGTTCTTGGCATTATCCCTGGATTGGGGGGCTGGTGTGTGTGATAAAGGAGTTTGAGAGGGCTATATGAGGGCTGCTTTCTGAAGTTTCTGGTCGTGTGTCTTTTTGCGCAATGTGCACGTTTACAATGTGATTGTGTTTGTTCACGTGTGTCTTGTGTGTTATATGCATGTGTGTGTGTGTGTGTGTGTGTGTGTGTGTGTGTGTGTGTGTGTGTGTGTGTGTGTGTGTGTGTGTGTGTGTGTGTGTGTGTGTGTGTGTGTGTGTGTGTGTGTGTGTGTGTGTGTGTGTGTGTGTGTGTTTATGTACAGTGTTGTTGACAAACAGGATCTGTGTTAAGGGATCCTGTGTATAGTGGGTAACACTTCATCATCATCATCATCATCTATTCATGGGCCCAGGGGCAACTCTCAACCCTCTCCTCCTCTACAGTTAGGCCTCTTAGGGCAGGTACTTTTACTGCATATGCTCCCGTCGAAATGCATCTGTGGGACTGGACTTGATCCATGGGCGTATGGTAATGCAGCAGCATCCTGGATGGTAATTCATGTTCTAGTCATTATTTAAACTATGATATACTGTATTTCATACTTGACTCTCATATCATTAAGTAGATGAAATGCGAATGTGATGTTTGCCATCAAATAAAAGACATGCCTTATATTACAGATGGACAGCGGCCCACGGCCCCCCTTTTGTAGGCCCGCATATCAATTTCCAAAACAAAACAAAAATGTATTGTCTATATATTTTTTTTGTGAATGGGGGGTTAGAATAGTATAACTTTAGTTGTGCATCAGCAGTTTTTCTCTTGTTATATCAGTCACTGACAGTCACTCAATTAGCCATGTCAGATTGGAAAATTATTCTAGCTAGCTATCTATGCAAAATATTCTCTCTGCCCCAAAATGTGTAGAATTGCAGAAAACTAGCTTTAAAACTGCAAAAATGTCTCTTCGCCCAATGACAAAATGTGTAGAATTGCAGAAAACTTGCTTTAAAACTGCAAAAATGTCTCTGCGCCCCATGACAAAATGTGTAGAATTGCAGGAAAATAACACATTGGTTATGGAACCTTTTCTGAAAGCAGTTATTCATTGTATTTATGTGTAGTTAGCTGTGTTTTCTGTGCATACATTCAGAATGATCACAAGTTACATGTATAATGTGAACAAGTGCAATGTGAAAGTAGATCAAAAGAAATGTAAACGATTACCTTGTATTCCTCATTTATTGAAGAGGGATATCTGGCCATTTCCTGGTTGGAGGTTTCACAAGCAAACTTTTTTATTTATTCTGTTCTATTACCTTTTCTTTTTTTTACTTGACTGTGATAAGGTCTCGGGAAAAAAGAGCGTCCTGTCTGTTAAATTAAAACAAGGCTTTGCCACTGCACAGCCATAGGCTTCTACAAGCAAGCGCCACTGCTGTGGTTACAGCCTTTTTAAAGATTGTGTTCCACAATATAAAATAACCAGTTGATATTACGGATTAAAAAAATACATCTTAAATGGCACAATTCATTTACTGAATATACAGTATATGAGGCAATTTAGAAGTTATCTGTAATGGTTATGATAAATGAGGCATTGTTGCACACAGTTGGCTTATAGTCCTAGATAAATGTGCACATATTTTTCTGGTCCTTGTGTCCTCAAGTTCAATATAATTTATTGTGGCAGAATCTAAGAAAAATATGTGTTCTATTGATAAATATTGAAATCCCCTGTGAAGAGACTTGCAGCAAATGGAATTGCAGCAAATGGTTTTAAAATCATTTGTAAATGTTTAATCATTTTTTTTAAATGTGCCCCTACTTCCAGACAAAGTCAGGTGCCCACACACACACACACACACACACACACACACACACACACACACACACACACACACACACACACACACACACACACACACACACACATACACACTCCTATGTTTGCTAATCATTAAGACCATACAGATCATTTAAGACTACTGTAAATTCATGATCTGCTTGTCAGGCTAAAGCTTCCCAGTGGAATCGACTCATTGCCTCATTAGCAATCTAGAGTGGCTGCCATTGAAATAGGATTTGCATCCTATTCATAATGCAAATGAAAAACAATTTCCTCGAGAACAAATTAACACCATTTTCAAAAGATAAATAGCCCCAGCTGTTTTATAATTTTTACAAAACAATCATATTCATTTCCACAGGTTCCCCAAGGGACATATATTAATGCATGCTAATGAGCATGCATTAGGTTATCAAAGGTAACTAGGAAATTCTTACACACCGGGGCATCGGATCCAGATAGTGTGTTGTTTTATAGTTAAATATGTATATTTTGCTGGCAAAGAATATTCTATCAGGCAGTTTTCAATTCAACAAGACATGTTATGCTATCCATAACAATTCATATTAGGGGTTAGGCTGATCTTTAACACTGGTCAGAGTAACACGTAATGTGTCTGTACAGTTGGATATAGGCCAGCGGATGGCTGAGAGATCACAGAGGAGAGAAAAGGTTGGAGTAAAGATGTTTTATCCTCCGTGTATTATTGTTAAAGGTCACTAAGATAGGCTTTGCCTCCATTTTTCATACTTATTGTATCTAGGTATTTTTTTTACTCTCCCTCTCCCCCTCTCTCTCCCCTTCTCTCCTTCCCTCCCTCCCTCTTCCCTTTCTGTTGTGCATATCTCCCTCCATGTATTGAAATGAAGCGGAACCATGTGATGGAGGCATTATAGACCCCTAAACCTGATAAGCTGCCATCTCAGTTTACTCCATTCTTCCTCTGGAGCTGATGAATACAAGAGCCTGAAATAACAGTTTATCCACTGTGTGTCACTTCCTGCCTCCCTCTCCTCTTTCGTGAAGACTTCCTGTTTACTCCCACTCCACCACTTCTCTTCTGTGAACACTCCTACTGTGATGTGGTTCAAGGGCATTGTTGAGCCCACACTCCATAGAGGGTCCATCTAGTGTGATAGTGTGATGATGACACAGAGACAAGTGCCTCTTAGGCTACAGTACCAGTCACATGCTAGGGTCAGACTCTTTTCACCAGGCCCTTTAAACTTGTGAATTGCCTTGCAGACTTGGCTTGGAGGCTACTGAGACACAGAGTTGAAGAACCAAGTTTGACGTTCACCAGACTTTGAAACCCTCTGGTCTCAGTGAAGAGTTGGTGTTGAGTGCTGAATTCATATCTGCTTCCTAGATCTGACTTTCTCTAGTGTGTTAGGTTTTGTATTTAATAATGTGTTTTTCTAAGAGACTGGTTGTACGGTAGACTGTTATGCAGTTAACAATAAACAGTCATTATGCACATTTCAGGGTTCAGTCTTCATCGGCACACTGAAAATCCTTGGTTTCTCAAATGATTGCATCGCCTGGTTCACCAACTACTTCTCTGATAGAGTTCAGTGTGTCAAATCGGAGGGCCTGTTGTCCGGGCCTCTGGCAGTCTCTATGGGGGTGCCACAGGGTTCAATTATTGGGCCGACTCTCTTCTCTGTATACATCAATGATGTCGCTCTTGCTGCTGGTGAGTCTCAGATCTACCTCTACGCAGATGACACCATTCTGTATACTTCTGGCCCTTCTTTGGACACTGTGTTAACAACCCTCCAAACGAGCTTCAATGCCATACAACTCTCCTTCCGTGGCCTCCAACTGCTCTTAAATACAAATAAAACTAAATGCATGCTCTTCAACCGATCACTGCCTGCACCTGCCCTCCTGTCCAGCATCACTACTCTGGACGGTTCTGACTTAGAATATGTGGAAAACTACAAATACCTAGGTGTCTGGTTAGACTGTAAACTCTCCTTCCAGACTCACATCAAACATCTCCAATCCAAAGTTCAATCTAGAATTGGCTTCCTATTTCACAACAAAGCATCCTTCACTCATGCTGCCAAACATACCCTCGTAAAAATGACCATCCTACCGATCCTCGACTTCGGCGATGTCATTTACAAAATAGCCTCCAATACCCTACTCAATAAATTGGATGCAGTCTATCACAGTGCATCCGTTTTGTCACCAAAGCCCCATATACTACCCACCACTGCGACCTGTACGCTCTCGTTGGCTGGCCCTCGCTTCATACTCGTTGCCAAACCCACTGGCTCCAGGTCATCTACAAGACCCTCCTAGGTAAAGTCGCCCCTTATCTCAGCTCACTGGTCACCATAGCAGCACCCACATGTAGCACACGCTCCAGCAGGTATATCTCTCTGGTCACCCCCAAAACCAATTCCTCATTTGGCCGCCTTTCCTTCCAGTTCTCTGCTGCCAATGACTGGAACAAACTACAAAAATCTCTGAAACTGGAAACACTTATCTCCCTCACTAGTTTTAAGCACCAGCTGTCAGAGCAGCTCACAGATTACTGCATCTGTACATAGCCCATCTATAATTTAGCCCAAACAACTACCTCTTCCCCTACTGTATTTATTTATTTATTTTTCTCCTTTGCACCCCATTATTTCTATCACTACTTTGCACATTCTTACATTTACATTTACATTTAAGTCATTTAGCAGACGCTCTTATCCAGAGCGACTTACAACTGCAAATCTACCATTCCAGTGTTTTACTTGCTATATTGTATTTACTTCGCCACCATGGCCTTTTTTTGCCTGTACCTCTCATCTCACCTCATTTGCTCACATTGTATATATACTTATTTTTCTACAATATAATAATATAATTCCAACAATATAGTCTGAACCAGAAACCAACAATATAGTCTGAACCAGAAACCAACAATACTGTCTACCAGAAACAACCCGCCAAAGACTCATTGAAAAGGAAACCTCATCCCGTCGCTATCTCCCTTTGAAACACTGAACAGCATGAGTGGAGGTGCACACGGAAGATTGGGAAAATGTTCCGCAACACTTGGAGGACAATGGAAGAGGAGTTTATATGCTAAATGACATATTTTAAAATCAACACTTTTCACTATCCTGGAATAGAAGCACTACAATATTCACTGTATTATTCAGGTAGTTCTCCATCTTTAGCCCTGGCCTGTGTGTCTCTGAGGTCTGAGCTGGTCAGTGTGGTCCGGCCTGATTGGTGGTCAGACATTGATCTGCTATGATAAGCGTATGGTTTGGAGTGAAGCCCTCGTCAGCTTCTGGAGCTGCTGCCCCTGGGTGGCTAAGCCTTGATCTGCCAAGGGGTGTGTGTATGCATATTTGTTCATGTGCATTTGCACATATTAGGTGTGTGTGTGTGCATGTGTGCGGTGTGTATGTGTATGTGTGCCAAACCCATGTGTGTGTGTAAGTTGGGATCCTTGTCGTGTCCAATAATCCCAGAATCCTCTGATAACAGGAGTCCTCCCCTAGCAACCCTTCCCCCTTGCCTGTTCTCTAACCCCATCGCCTGCACATTGATGATTGTGTGGTCCGATCACGCAGCTCATAAACAGTTTAATCCTGTTAGTCTGAATTTGAGGAGCAGATAAGCCCTGGCTGAGAAACACATGTCCAAAGAACCTGCCTAGACAAACCGTACACTGGCTGACACACACACCGTACACTGGCTGACACACACACCGTACACTGGCTGAGAGGAACTCACTGTATAGTAGGCTAAATGGAACACCGACAGCACCAACTGAACTGCTGATTAGTGAGTTTTGGACTTAAGTTCATATCTAGCAAACTCCCTGTCGGAATCATTATTCAAAACATATAACCTTGGAAAATATGAGCAGCATGACTGTAAAAAAGTTGAAGGAAAAACATGATTCACATTCCCTTGCTCTCCCTCACACACAAAGCACACACTGACAAGTCTATTAAAACAGGGATTCTCAAAGTGGGGTACTGAGGGGGCCAGTGGCCAGATCTAAAAATATTTCTATATTTTTTATGAATATTACTAACAACAGATTAAAGAAATTTTGGCAAAGGGATCTGTGGAATAAGTTTAAAGGGTTTATGTAATACAATACAATACAATGTAATATTATTCATCTACAATGTTTGTTCTTAACCCTGGACAGCATGGGCTTGGCATGCTCACAGGGATATTGGTATTTACAGTACTCCAACAATTATCAATTTTTCAACTTTAACTTGTTTTTTTTACATAAGTGCAATGTAATTTATGATACAACTGCAAAGTTTTCTCTCTGCCTCATGGCAAAATTGGTAAAATTGCAGGATATTAGATGGAAAACTGAAACATTTTCTCTCCGATGCTAAGATGCGAGCCTTCCCAGGGCCTGAGACTTGGTTCGTCTGACCATGCACTGCCAAACTCCAGTTGTGTTCTGATTATGAGGGGGTCCCTGATGAATTTGCTATCAGAAAAGGGATCTTTGGCCCCAAAGGGTTTGAGAACCCCTGTATTAAAACACACACAGAGCAGATACTCTGGAAGTTCATTATATGTTGGGTGAGGAAAAGCAATGAGGCTTCTTGGCAGATTTCCTGTTCACCCAGGTTGACAAATTGGTATGGGCCTTTTGTCAGAGCTCCACCTTGAGCTCACTAGCGATTTTTTTCTGCTGTGATTACAATTTCAGGCATGAAAGTACACTATTGGAAATGCATATTTTCTTAAATCTCTATTTGCATGGCCCGTGGGATGTCTTCAGTCGCTTTGTCACTTTCTAATTAACGCTCAAAGCCCAATGAATCAATAACGAGCTTCCCTCTACTGCAGCACACTCAGTTCAAATGAACTATTCCTCAGCGTTGAACTGTTTTGATGTTAGGCACATAAAACATGTCTTAATGAACACAGCAATAAATGGATGTGAATTGTTCAATATGTTTATTTGTGCAATCTAAATCATTTACACTGAGTGTACAAAACATTACAAACACCTGCTTTTCCATGACATAGACTTACCAGCTGAATCCAGGTGAAAGCTATGATCCCTTATCAATGTCACCTGTTAAGTCCAGGGGAGAGACACGTTAAAGAAGGATTTTTACGCCTTGAGACAATTGAGACATGGATTGTGTATGTGTGCCATTCAGAGGGTGAATGGGTGAGACAACAGATTTAACGTCTCTTTGAACAGGGTATGGTAGTAGTGCTAGGCGCACCGGTTTGAGTGTGTCAAGAACCACAATGCTGCTGGGTTTTTCAGGCTCAACAGTTTCCTGTGTGTATTAAGAATGATCCACCACCTTGGAGTCAACATAGGCCAGCATTCCTGTGGAACGCTTTTGACACCTTATAGTTCATACCCGAAAAATGTAGGCTGTTCTGAGGGCAAAAGGGGTTCAATCAGTATTAATGTATTATACACTCAGTGTATATTTTTTGTACAATTCTTAATGTTTAAACATGTTGTAATTATAAGAATGACTAGTATCTAGCTGTATCTATATAAAGCACATACATTTTCAGATGATCAAATTTATTTAAAATACTTGGTATGAGAAGGAGCAATGATTTCAGCAGCTGTGTTGCAGTATGTTCGACTATTTCCAATCACAAAGCAGATTAGTTGGGAGTAAAGAACCTCTGTAAGATTATCAGCCAGTGAATATCTTGCACAAGCATGACATTTAAAAACCAAAGAGTGTGAACTGTGAACATATTTGATGAATCACCATGAAACTCCATGGAGACGACAGACGAGAAAAAGCTCTCTGAGCCTTCTGGTTTCCAAGCAAACCCAAAGTAAGACAGCATATATAATATTGTTCCAATATTGTATATTCTGTATGATGTCCATGTGGACTTGTGTCTGTATTCTGTTTGTATATTGTCTATTGCTAACAGCACCTTCTCACTAAGGCAAATTCTGGGTTTGTGTAAATGTCCTTGGCGAGCAAAAGTCTGATTCTGATAAAATGTCCTTGTAATTGTAATGGAGAAAAGAAATGTTTTTGAATTGAATGGAACAGTACAGTTTATGCCTGATCTCCCTTGTAAAAGAGGTCTTCTGACCTTAAAGGATTGGTGGGTCCCCTGCGGGACGTTTGAGCTAATGTAGGCTAATGCGATTAGCATGAGGTTGTAAGTAACAAGAACATTTCCCAGGACATAGACATATCTGATATTAGCAGAAAGCTTAAATTCTTGTCATTTTAACTGCACTGTCCAATTTACAGTAGCTATTTTACAGTAGCTAATAATATCATGCTATTGTTTGAGGAGAGTGCACAGTTTTGAACATGAAAGTTATTACAAATTAGGCACATTTGGGTTGGTTTTTTCTTTGCATGATCTTTTACCAGATCTAATGTGTTATATTCTCCTACATTCATTTCACATTTCCACAAACTTCAAAGTGTTTCCTTTCAAATGGTACCAAGAAAATGCATATCCTTCCTTCAGGGCCTGAGCTACAGGCAGTTTAGGCAAACATTTTAAAAAGGGGGCCGATCCTTAAGAGGTTTTTAATGGTACTTCCTGGATAAAGGTTAAATCAAAATGCTTCACTGTGACTTAAGGAGGCCCACTCACCTGAGGGTGAAGATCTGTACAGGTGACAGGATGGAGAGAGCCAGGAAGGTGGAGACTATCTCCCTCTGTCTGATTGGTCTAGAGGGCACCATCACCACAAAGTTACTGTCCAGCCTCAGCTCCGGCATGGGCTGGAACAGACGCACGCTCCCAATGCGCTGCATGGGTGTGGGACCCGAGAAGTACCCCATGGGCCCCTGGTGCTCTGTGTGCATGGAACTGCCTTTCCTTGAGTCCTCTGAGCTGCACTCCCCAGTCTCCGTGGACTGTACCATGTAGTAGAGCTCCACGGGGGTGCCCTGGGGCTGCTCCGGAGATCTCTGCCTCCCTGGCCTCACGGTGGGGGGACTGAACCAGCTAGCCAGGGGCTCCAGTTCTGCCACACACATTCCCAGCTCCCCCTTCAGACGACACGTGCCCCGCACCTCCTGGGTCTCGTGGAAGGCAAACATCCTGACACAGGGCAGCCTGTGGATGGTGGTATAGTCATCCCAGTCCCTGCCTCCCACATAGAACAACACTTGCACCTTTGGCCAACTGGGGTGAATCCTCTCACTGATGATGAAGGTATGGACCTTCCAGTTGTAGGTGAAAAGGGATGGAGAAGAGGAGGAGGAGGATGACAGGGAGGTAAAAGAGGGTCCGTTGAAGGGTCCGGGGCTCTGTAGGAGCTCCAGGGGGATGGGTTGCTGGGCAGACATGGGTCCGTAGCTGGCGTTGATGAAGGGCATCTGGCGGGCCTCCTGGATGAAGAAGGGCTCAGTCCTGGCCTGCAGGCTGGAGTTCCTCATTAGGTCCTGGTTGGCCTCCTTTAGGAAGAAGGCTGCCTTAGCATTGAGTACCTGGTAGCTGACAGGCAGGTAGCCGGGCATGGGGCCGTACCTCTGTAGACCATCAAGAATCACCCTGCTGTCTGCCACTGAAGGAGAGAGGAGAGGAAAGGGGAGAGGTTAGCTATCTACCTGTTAACCTCTATAACAAAGGGCAAAGCAGAGAGACGGGAAAGTGATTGAAAAGGGGGATTTTTTATGGGAGTAGCAATTCAGGACCATGGACAGCGTACTAAACACTGAACATTGTGAACATACAGTCTCTTTATCGCTATGCTTTTCTAGTCATACACATTGCTATTCCAATGTCTTAATAACAAATGATTTGCTACAACATGTTCATATGACATCTCCTTCATGCATTATTGCGCTCATTTTATGGAGGCGCATGTAAAATAACTTGCAGTTAAACAAAGAGACTAAAAGACCATGGATTAGGAATCAAATCTGATCTACATTGATAGACTGTTTCTACTGATAGACACGGTTCCTTGTTGAATCCTACTTACTCACTCACTTAGTCAGTCAACTCAGTCGCTCAGTCATTCAGTCAGTCACTCACTCTCCTCTTCTCTATCTGAACAGCTTGGTTCACATTCTCCACACACTACTCCTGTCTGGAGTTTGAACCAGACCCTGTTATCAACCCCGACACACCCAGCAGGGCCTCAACCCCCCCACCACCCCAACTCCTCCACCTCATCTACACCTTCCCACTTCTGTCTCTCCCACTGATGTATGAAGAGCTGGAGACTGCTGAGACTGAAAACCGTTGTTTTCAAGGTAATCTGCTCACGTTCACATATGCCGATTCATGGACCGTCTATATCCGGGTCACATCCTGTTTACACAGACCAACATCACATGCACAATAGCACTCAGTGTGCACAGGGAGCAGCGCTAGCGGCGACTACTTTCTCACGTCATCCAAAAGACTGGATGAATATAAAATTGGGTCTGAGCGATAATTATTTGAATAATTCAATGTTTTGTGCATAAAGTTAATGACTAAAGTGTCTTATTAGGAATTCTCTAATCTGACTTCTCTTTGTGGCCGTCTATGGAAATTGTCTTTCTGGGCCGGGCATTAATAAACTGCAGTACCGAAGCAAGACTGTAGGAGCAGTCGAAAATTGGCTTCCAGACCGGAACCCTGGCCCCCAGACTGGAACCCTGGCCCCTTGGTCTCTCCCTTCACCATCAAGCTCCAGATATTTGGTCTGATGGAAGATTCTGAGAGAGGCCATTGATTTCCCGTTGTAGCCGAGCCGTGCGGCGGGAGCTGGGAGACACGGCAGTGATTTGTGACAGCCCATGGCAGCCTGGCAAAGTCCAGCCTGGAGGACCGGGCACCACAAGCTGTGGTCGGAATACTGAGGGCCATAAAGCACTGTCTGTCTGTCTGTCTGTCTGTCTGTCTGTCTGTCTGTCTGTCTGTCTGTCTGTCTGTCTGTCAGTCAGAGTGGAACAGAGAGACTACAGGGATATGAATGATGGTTGATACTCGTGTTTCAGTACATAAAAGTAGGCTACGACTACTGTGTGATGTTACACAAAGGCTGAGTATAGAGGGAGAGCAGGCAGATGCTTAGCCATGATGTAGTATGCCTCACAGAGAGATAGAGAGGTGTATCTGTCTCTCTCAGGGAGAGTTGGCTTACTGTTCTAGTTTTCACATACAGTTGTCCCGTGATAGAGACAGAGAATCTACTTTACAATCAAAGTGCTGTAATCATTTCCTAAATGTCAGCATGTTTTTCTTCATCTTCCAACGCTGACGTCCATAAATGCAATAAGTAAAAGCTCCCCATTCACCTTGGGTTGGCACATACGTACATTTCCAGATTTTTTAATACAGTTTCTTCTAATGAAAACAGAGATGATTTGTGCAGACACTTGACCTTCTTGCCAAATCCTGCCTACTGTAAACAGCCCAGTGATCCGTGAATACAAGTTAATCCCAGAGGAAAGGGACTGAAGAGTCTTTTTACATATTAAACAGGGAACTCTGCTTCACCAGCACTGGACATATGGGAAATGTTATCCATGCATGATTTAGGAGCCAAAACCCACAAGACTCAGTGACTCATGAATAATGAGTCCATACTGTACATATGCCATGGGATTCTCACTGACTGTTGGTATATACATTAGGCTTCAAACAGCAATTTATCAATCACCATAATCTCACTACTATAGAAAACATACAGTATTATGCATGATTATCATGGTTGTTCAACGCTGCATCATACATACATATCATTACAGGTAATACCACACAAAAGTAGAAACAGTTAAATGTGTCTTCCGACATAGCGAAAAGCTACCACACAAAAGTAGAAACAGTTAAATGTGTCTTCCGACATAGCGAAAAGCTGCCACAACACTGCAAAATGTCAGTGGGTTAGGTTAAATGTGAGTGTGTTATATAGGCTAATTCCGTCTAAGTGCCCTAGCATGCCCAAGTATGATTCAGTGTAGTCTGACTGAGCAGGAGGCCTACATTTTACCGTAGGTTGAGTAAAGGCACCGAATGTGGATATCGTGTTTGTCTGACGATTGTTCATCGTACTGGGTTTTAGGGACCGCCCAGTACTGGGTTTTAGGGACCGCCTGCTGTAGACATCTGACTGATGACATTTTTCACGCGATTCTACATGTAAAAAGGGCGCGCGCTCAGTTCGCAAATTACATTGAGATGCTAAGTACCCTGGGCCAGCGAATGCTATTGGTGTGTCTGAGCTCTACAGGACCGTAAAGGAGAGTAATCCTTGCTCCCTGTGTGGCTAATCTAGCTGTGCCTCTGCTGCGCCTCCACAGTCAAAGAGAGATGCCACAGCAGGATGGGGTGGAAAAGAGTGAGGAGAAAGGTGGAGCATGGATGAGAGGGAGAAAGACCATAATGCATTGCAATCTGTAGACAGGGAAAGACTGTGAAATAACATCCTCAGCTCCCTCAGGGTCAGTAAATGAAAGTACATGGACTAGTTTATATAGTCACCAATAATCAATTACACAGGAATAGCCAAACCCATGGCCGTAATCGTATGATCAGTAGACCCCAACCCCAGCATCTGTTGTATTTGTTTTATATATGGCCTGACCTTACAAATAATTCATCAAACAAAATCCTCCTCGAAGTTGGGGAGGGGGGAGGGGTTATGAAGTTGGTGGGGTCTCTTCCTATGAGCTTCGGAAAGCCCAGCAGGGGGTGTGTTTTTCTCAAGCCTGCTTTACAAGCTGTATACCAGAAACACACCCACTGAATACAAAGTGAATATGAGACTATGCAGGGAAATATACACCAACAAAAATACGTATTATTCTGAGTCAAAGTAGAGGAATAGCATTATCGTACATACTTTACTGTCTGAGGGTGAATAACAAGCACTTTCAACATCAAATCAAACCACATTTTATTGGTCACATGCACATATTTAGCAGATGTAATTGCGGGTGTAGCGAAATGCTTGATAAAGGGTTGCTTTTTTAACACTAAATTCATTCAGTCTAAACAAGAATATTCAATATGCAGCTCCTAGATGCTTCATGTGTGTTTGAAATTACTCATTAGGAAAATTACAGCCATTTAGTCATTTTTGACCATTTACCCAAAATATGTTTCCCCAGAAAAACATTTGTATTCAACCTCTGACACTTCCAGTTGAAAATGGTACATGAAGCACTTTGCAATCACTTGATGTGAGACTGGTCCACAAAGAACACATAAGTGCCCTGGAACACTTTAAAGGCATGTTAACACTAAGCCCCCAATCAAAACAAACAGAGACAGACAGCTAGGAGGTCTCAAAGGTACATTTACCCAGAATGCTACCTGACATTTCTCCCTCCATCCTGAAATTGTAGTCTGTTGTGCTATTGATAACCTGCTGTAATCCAAAATTAAATCAAGATGTTCCGTATATCAACTTCCCACTGGGCACAAACTGGTTGAATCAATCTTATTTCAACATAATTTGTCGATGTATTGTGACGTGGAATCTATGTGGAAAATACATTGTATTTGAAAAAACAATGTAAACTCTTCAACCACAGGATTTTACCATCATGGTAACCAAACATAGACAAACCTTGTATAAAATGCTTACCTTTGAAACAATGTCAAATCTTCAATGTTTCCACTATCAGAAAAAAGAACAATAGGCTTGGCAGCACTTCCTACTGGTGAATGAATCTGTCTACAGATACCCTTTGGTCTCCCATCCAGGGTTTTAACCAAGCCCCGTCCATCTTAGCCTTCATATGTGTCACTGACTACTCCCAATGTGATATCATGAGTTGGTGTATAAATAAAAAATATCTGACAATGTATGTACTTTGTTGTACTTTAAAATGTTGGAAAGTGCAGTAATAACACATTTAGATGACAACTCAACCTAAAATGTGGAATTTGGGGGGGGTTCGAAAACAACAGGTCAGGGTTCATAGCCACAGGCAGAACAGCAGAAACTGGATCAGCAGCAGATATTTGAGGGTATCTAAACCCATCGAGCATGTCAAGTGACTCAGCTTTTTTTTAAAGACTAAAGATAATACTAGTTGTTACCAGACCACAGAGTTTCTGACCACCCATACGTAGAATGTATGACATGACAGCTTTGGATAAAAGCGTCTGCTAAATGGCATATATTATTATTATTATATATACCAGACCACAGACAGACACAGCAATAGCTGACCACGAACTTGGACCGTCTACAGAGTAACTTTCTACACGTGCGAGACGCTACCTATGGTCATTTAGTCAGCACAAACAATCATCTTCCGTAAATGCTGACACAGACAGACACAGACCAGTGAAGGTGACAAAGCCACTGATGACTATAAGAGATGCACCTGGGGAGAGTGGATCCTGTAGCTGAGTCTCCAGCCCTCAGGGGTAGCCAGCCAGCCAGTCAGAATGCAGTTTGGGCTACAGTAATTAGAGTACCTTTAGGCTAGCTCACAATTATCTACTTGGCTAGAGCTGGTGTAGAGCTAGGTTAGAGCTGGGCTAGAGCTTGGCTAGAGCTGGTGAAGAGCTGGTGAAGAGCTAGGTTAGAGCTGGGCTAGAGCTGGAGTAGAGCCAGTGTAGAGCTGGAGTAGAGCTGGAGTAGAGCTAGGCAAGAGCTGGAGTAGAACTGGGATAGAGCTGGGGTAGAGCTGGGCTAGAGCTGGAGTAGAGCCAGTGTAGAGCTGGAGTAGAGCTGGAGTAGAGCTAGGCTAGAGCTTGGCTAGAGCTGGTGAAGAGCTAGGTTAGAGTTGGGCTAGAGCTGGAGTAGAGCCAGTGTAGAGCTGGAGTAGAGCTGGAGTAGAGCTAGGCAAGAGCTGGAGTAGAACTGGGATAGAGCTGGGGTAGAGCTGGGCTAGAGCTGGAGTAGAGCCAGTGTAGAGCTGGAGTAGAGCTGGAGTAGAGCTAGGCTAGAGCTTGGCTAGAGCTGGTGAAGAGCTGGTGAAGAGCTAGGTTAGAGCTGGGCTAGAGCTGGAGTAGAGCCAGTGTAGAGCTGGAGTAGAGCTGGAGTAGAGCTAGGCTAGAGCTGGGCTAGAGCTGGTGAAGAGCTGGTGAAGAGCTAGGTTAGAGCTGGGCTAGAGATGGTGTAGAGCCAGTGTAGAGCTGGAGTAGAGCTGGAGTAGAGCTAGGCTAGAGCTTGGCTAGAGCTGGTGAAGAGCTGGTGAAGAGCTAGGTTAGAGCTGGGCTAGAGCTGGTGAAGAGCCAGTGTAGAGCTGGAGTAGAGCTGGAGTAGAGCTAGGCAAGAGCTGGAGTAGAGCTAGGTTAGAGCTGGGCTAGAGCTGGTGAAGAGCTGGTGAAGAGCTGGTGAAGAGCTAGGTTAGAGCTGGGCAGGAGCTGGGCTAGAGCTGGTGAAGAGCTGGTGAAGAGCTGGTGAAGAGCTGGTGAAGAGCTAGGTTAGAGCTGGGCTAGAGCTGGTGAAGAGGTGGTGAAGAGCTGGTGAAGAGCTAGGTTAGAGCTGGGCTAGAGCTGGTGAAGAGCTGGTGAAGAGCTAGGTTAGAGCTGGGCTAGAGCTGGGCTAGAGCTGGTGAAGAGCTGGTGAAGAGCTAGGTTAGAGCTGGGCTAGAGCTGGTGAAGAGCTGGTGAAGAGCTAGGTTAGAGCTGGGCTAGAGCTGGGCTAGAGCTGGTGAAGAGCTGGTGAAGAGCTAGGTTAGAGCTGGGCTAGAGCTGGGCTAGAGCTGGTGAAGAGCTGGTGAAGAGCTAGGTTAGAGCTGGGCTAGAGCTGGGCTAGAGCTGGTGAAGAGCTAGGTTAGAGCTGGGCTAGAGCTGGAGTAGAGCCAGTGTAGAGCTGGAGTAGAGCTGGAGTAGAGCTAGGCAAGAGCTGGAGTAGAACTGGGATAGAGCTGGGGTAGAACTGAGATAGATCTGGGGTAGAGCTGAGGTAGAGCCAGGCTAGAGCTGGGGTAGAGCCGGGCTAGATCCGGGGTAGAGCTGGGGTAGAGCTGGGGTAGAGCCGGGGTAGAGCTGGGCTAAAGCTGGGGTAGATCTGGGATAGAGCTGGGGTAGAGCTGGGATAGAGCTGGGATAGATCCGGGGAAGACCTGAGGTAGAGCCGGGCTAGAGCTGGGGTAGAGCCGGGGTAGAGCTGGGATAGAGCTGGGCTAATGCTGGGGTAGAGCTGGGCTAGAGCTGGGGTAGAGCAGGGGTAGATCTGGGGTAGAGCTGGGGTAAAGCTGGGATAGAGCTGGAGTACAGCTGGGGTAAAGCCGGGCTAGAGTTGGGGTACAGCTGGGGTAAAGCCAGTCTAGAGCTGGGGTGAAGCCAGGCTAGAGCTGGGGAAAAGCTGGGGTAAAGCTGGGATAGAGCTGCGGTAAAGCCAGGCTACAGCCGGGGTAGAGTTGGGTTAAAGCTGGACTAGAGCTGAGCTAGAGCTGGTGTAGAGCTAGGGTAGAGCTGGGCTAGAGCTAGGGTAGAGCTAGGCTAGAGCTGGGCTAGAGCTGGAGCAGAGATAGGGTAGAGCTGGGCTAGAGCTGGTGTAGAGCTAGGCTAGAGCTGGGGTAGAGCTGGGATAGAGCTGAGCTAGAGCTGGGCTAATGCTGGGGTAGAGCTGGGGTAGAGCTGGGATATAGCCGTGCTAGAGCCGGGCTAGATCCGGTGTAGAGCTGGGGTAAAGCTGGGCTAGATCCGGGGTAGAGCTGGGTTAGAGCTGAGCTAGAGCTGGGCTAATGCTGGGGTAGAGCTGGGGTAGAGCTGGGATATAGCCGTGCTAGAGCCGGGCTAGATCCGGTGTAGAGCTGGGGTAAAGCTGGGCTAGAGCCATGCTAAAGCTGGGCTAGAGCTGGGGTACAGCTGGGTTAAAGCCAGTCTAGAGCTGGGGTGAAGCCGGGCTAGAGCTGGGGAACAGCTGGGGTAAAGCTGGGGTAGAGCTGCGGTAAACCCAGGCTACAGCCGGGGTAGAGTTGGGGTAAAGCTGGACTAGAGCTGGGCTAGAGCTGGAGTAAAGCTAGGGTAGAGCTGGGTTAGAGCTGGTGTAGAGCTATGGTAGAGCTGGGCTAGAGCCTGGTGTAGAGCTAGAGTAGAGCTAGGCTAGAGCTGGGGTAGAGCTGGACTAGATCCGGGGTAGAGCTGGGGTAGAGCTGGGGTAAGTAATCCTCCCCCAAAAAAAAGATTTAGATGCAAGTGGCTGTTCCACTGGATGTCATAAGGTGTATGCACCAATTTGTAAGTCGCTCTGGATAAGAGCGTCTGCTAAATGTCTTAAATGTAAATGTAAATGTAGAGCTAGGGTAGAGCTGGGCTAAAGCTGGTGTAGAGCTAGGGTAGAGCTGGGCTAGAGCTGGAGTAAAGCTAGGGTAGAGCTGGGCTAGATCCAGCGTAGAGCTGGGGTAGAGCTGGGCTAGATCTGGGGTAGAGCTGGGGTAGAGCCGGGGAAGAGCTGGGATAGAGCTTGGGAGGTGCTCGGCTAGATCCGGGGTAGAGCTGGGGTAGAGCCAGGCTAGAGTTGGGTTAGAGCCGGGCTAGATCCGGTGTAGAATTGGGCTAGAGCTGGTGTAAAGCTGGCTAGAGCTGGGTAGAGCTGGGGTAAGGCTGGGATAGAGCTGGGGTAAAGCAGGGATAGAGCTGGAGTGCAGCTGGGGTAGAGCTGAGGTAAAGCTAGGGTAAAGCTGGGGTAGAGCTGGGGTAAAGCTGGAGTTGAGCTGGGGTAAAGCTGGACTAGAGCTGGGATAGAGCTGGGGTAGAGCAGAGGGACATTCTGAAGTCTGGGGGTTTAATCGGATCACTTGTAGAGCCGGGCTGCACTTCATCTTTCATCGCCTTGCAACACATTAATAACCTATTGATACGTTAAATGATATTTCCCCCCTATTCTGTGAAAAATTTTGCAAAATAAGGCATAGTGACTGGGCCAAGATGGATGAAGTAAGCCATATATAATATATATGTACAAAAGTACATTGACACCCATTTTTATTTGTCACGTGTCGAATACAACAGCTGTAGTAGACCTTACTGTGAAATGCTTACTTACAAGCCCTTAACCAACAACGCAGTTCAATAAATAGATTTGGGCAAATATTTACGAAATAAACTAAAGTAAAACTAAATAAAATAAAGTAACACAAGAAAATGACATAACAATAACAAGGCTATATACAGGGGGTACCGGCACCGAGTCAATGTGTGGGGGTACAGGTTAGTCTAAATCATTTGTAAAGTGTGTGTGTGGGGGGGGGTTCAATGTAAATAGTCTGGGTGGCCACTTGACTAATTGTTCAGCACTAATTGTTCAGCCACCGCACACAAGCCTAAGATCACCATGTGCAATGCCAAGCATCGGCTGGAGTAGTGTAAAGCTTGCCGCCATTGGACTCTGGAGCAGTGGAAACGCGTTCTCTGGTGTGATGAATCACGTTTCCCCATCTTGCAATCCAATGGACGAATCTGAGTTTGGTGGATGGCAAGAAAAAAAAGCTACATGCTCCAATTCATATTGCCAAATGTAAAGTTTGGTGGAGGAGGAATAATGGTCCGGGACTGTTTTTCATGGTTCAGGCTAGGCCCCTTAGTTCCAGTGAATGGAAATATTAACGCTACAACATACAATGACATTATAGATGATACTGTGCTTCCAACTTAGTGGCAACAGTTTGGGGAAGGCCCTTTCCTCTTTCAGCATAAAAACACTCCCATCCACAAAGCGAGGTCCATACAGAAATGGTTTGTCGAGATCAGTGTGGAAGAACTTGACTGGCCTGCACAGAGCCCTGACCTCAACCCCTTCAAACACATTTGGGATGAATTGGAATGCCAACTGCGAGACAGGCCTAATCGCCCAACATCAGTGCCTGACCTCACTTATGCTCTATGTTCCAACGTCTAGTGGAAAGCCTTCCCAGAAGAGTGGATGCTGTTATAGCAGCAAAGGGAGACCAACTCCATATTAATGCCCATGATTTTGGAATGAGATGTTCACATACTTTTGGTCATGTAGTGTATATTTTATAGACATCAGCAATACATCTTCCCTTATGCTTCCCCCCATTTTTGAATAGCTATAAAAAGGCAACATACTCTCTCAGCCTCATTGCAAAATGTGTAGAATTGCAGGATATTAGCTTTAAAGCAGGAACATTTTCTAAGCCTCATGGCAAAATGTGTAGCATAGCATGAGATTAGCTATAAAACTGCAAATCATTTTTCTCTTTGCCCCATGGCAAAATGGCAGGAAGTTTGTTTTTTTCTTCCCAAAAAAGCATTCCTAAAAATATCATTTAAAACGGTGGTACGCCACTGGCCAGACGGTGTCTATCTGAGCATGTGCACTCTGGTCCTGATGAGTCTGTGAGGCATGAGGGAGAGGAGACGTGTGAGGAATCATAAACCTTCAGTCAGAGGAACAGCTAGCCACAGACAGTCACCTCTCTCAGATGAATGAGCCTCCATTACATCGTAACACAACACATTCCTTACTGCCATACTGATCGTCATTATCTAGGATAGGTGATGAGGAATTTACAACAGAGACGTATCAAGGCCATTACTAAAAGTATTTAGATGCAACAATTCTAGTTCTAGTCATCAAATCTGTCTGTAGAATGTTTGTCAAATATATTTCAGAAGTCATATAATGTACATGAACAGGGCATAGTTAAGTTAGAAAAGCAGAAAAATGAATTTAGAATGATTTAGAAAATATATTTAGTATCAAGGACATTACTTAATGAAGTATTCACCTTAAATTCTTCACCTTCATCAAATTTGTGTAGAATTGAGAAAAAGCCTTTAGTCTAGGCCTACATGAAATGGAGTTGAATCAAGTTGTTTGTTGTTTTCTCCACAGTAAATTCACCACACCACAAGCAGCCCCAATTAGAGCACAGAGGTAATTGCTCTAAAGCAGGATGCTTCAATTTCTGCTTCCCTGGTTGGACATTATGCTTTTCAATGCAATAGAAATCTTTAAGAAACGCTAATGGAAAAAAAATACCAAGTTGGGCATTAGTCACGCATGGCTGGGGAAAACTCTTCCAGCATCTGCCTAGCTTCTCTTTATCTACGAGGAAGCAATTTTCTGCACTAAAGTTTGCAGGGAGACATCTCTCCCGGGTGGGGTTACTGAGCAATGAACAGTGCTCTGGCAGTCGTGGCAGAGGAAAAAACAGAAGCTGTCCGCTTTAAGACACATTGGGGACCTGAATGGACTTTTTATGACACTTCAAACCTGTCCATTGCCTGTAAACCTGATGCTGTGCATTGTATCGAGGGATCCAGGGAAGAGAATTGCAGTGGAGGCATCGACACTGCCTGTAGTCAGCCACCGTTTAGCCGAGATGAACTAGGGAGGACTGACTCAAAGTGAAGTGGGACAAATATTCTGAGCTGAGCAATGCAGCAGTTTCCCTTCCTATAAGGGCAACAGAACAGCAATCCAAAGAGTTCAACTTTAACTGGATGGTTCGGATTGTATCGTTTGGGGCCACAGATTGTGGAGAGAGCCAGGGAGCCAGTCTTCTTCCTATTTCCCATGTCAATGTGAAATTATCATCAGATTTCGCTGTTCTCTTGTAGCAAGCTGCCAGCATTCAAAGTGAGCGAAATAAATGTGGTGATGACAATGACAGATTACATGGTGCTTTGCTCAGACACGAGCCAGGCCCTGTGTCATAAATAACAGTGTATGTTGACACATGGTAATCACATCCAAGTAAATCCATTTCAGGTGTAGACCCCGGCATGATGTTTCTTGGCAAAACTGGGAAATAAGATGCAGTGAATAAGGCTGGAATAATGCAATGGGTTGCAGGTGAGGAGGGTGAATAATATACCTGCATTTACAGGAAGGTTACGTTGAATGAGAGTCAATTGTACTTGAGAACAAAGTAGGGATTCCATGATTTCGAAGGATGCAACAACAGTATATGGCCTGACCAAGATTCCACCAGGTCCATTATAACTGGAGCCAGGCAGAATGTACACAAGTGGAATATAAATAATACATACCTTTTGTAATGCATTCAAATCAAACTACAGACTGTTGGACCTCTGAAAAGCATTGTCACAACAACCTTGCAGATTCCATCTTACCCACATCATAACAAACAAAAGGTCCTTCAGAGGAGCGTATTGTCAAATTCTCCCAGGAAGTGGAAGTCTAATGTCAAAGGCAGGAGGTTATGGTAACAGGAAGCTATTTATTTGATAGCTATTTCTATCAAAATACAATTAAAGACAACTAATTGTCAAAAGCAAGGTCTCTTGATGGATTTTGTGATATTACAAATGGTTTATTTCCCTGTATTCAGAAGGATACTGCACTTCTGAGAAGTCTTCTCTGTACTTCTCTGAACTCTGGGGTGTTGAAAGGATACCCATGCTGTTCAGAAAGATGCTGGGCTGCTGGGTGTACAGTATGAACTGAATATATTTCAATACCAATTAAACCAAAGCCTCCCCCCAATTTTCACTCAGCATAGGGGGAGCTGCTTTGTCTAACAGCAACAGTATGAGCCGAATTGCTCTGGAGATTTTACATTCATCATAAATGGGGAGGAAATTAGTTGAAAGGGAGTGATTTTGGGAATTGAAAGCTGAGTGACTTTGAGTAAAATTAACATACAGTTTGTTTTGAGGTTAGACTATTGGATAAACTTTAGTATTCTAGTAATCTCGTTGCCAGACTCTTCCTCCCAAATGTGTGAAGAGTCTGGTGGAGCAATACATCAAACTTGGCCTTCCTTAACAAATACAGAGTGCCGGGAGAATCTCCTGGTGCCAATATAATTGGCTTAATCGGCTTAACCTACCAACCAAACATCTAACCCTCCCTATAAACTAGCACACAACGAGCACAATTTGATCCGTAAAAAATGTATGGTAACAAATACTTTACTCAGTAGTTCACTCCCATAGAATTCTATGGTCACTTCCAGTAAGGCCAACTTTGAGTGGTTGATATCCCAGGCTTACATGCGCTGTGAGCAATAGCCTGGGGACAAGGTTATTATTTTAGTGACTGCTGCTGTTGAAGAGGGGGAAGATGAAGCAGAAGAGGAAATGTATATTGTGTGTGAGTGTGCGTGAGCGTGAGCGTTTTCACTGTGCAGCCCCAGAAACTCTCTGTAAACAGAAATGTATATTGAGCCAACTCGCTCCATCGTATGGATGATCAAAGATTTTGCCTCTAAAGGTCCAAGGGGCTTCTAAAACAGCTTCTACCCCCAAGCCATAAGAATCCTGAACATCTAATCAAATGGCTACCAAGGCTACCCCCCCCACCCCACTCCACACACGCACACCCTCCTCTTTTAGGCTGCTGCTACTCTCTGTTATTATCTATGCATAGTCACTTTAATAACTCTACCTACATGTACATATTACCTCAATTACCTTGACTAACTGGTGCCCCAGCACATTGACTCTGTACCGTTACCCCCTGTATATAGCCTCCACATTGACTCTGTACCGGTACGCTCTGTATATAGCCTCCACATTGACTATGTACCAGTACCCTCTGTATATAGCCTCCACATTGACTCTGTACTGGTACCCCCTGTATATAGCCTCCACATTGACTCTGTACCGGTGCCCTCTGTATATAGCCTCCACATTGACTCTGTACCAGTACCCTCTGTATATAGCCTCCACATTGACTCTGTACCGGTACCCCCTGTATATAGCCTCCACATTGACTCTGTACCGATACCCCCTGTATATAGCCTCCACATTGACTCTGTACCAGTACCCCCTGTATATAGCCTCCACATTGACTCTGTACCAGTACCCCCTGTATATAGCCTCCACATTATAGCCTCCACCAAAAGCACTCACAAACTTCTACAGATGCACAATCGAGAGCATCCTGGCGGGCTGTATCACCGCCTGGTACGGCAACTGCTCCGCCCTCAACCGTAAGGCTCTCCAGAGGGTAGTGAGGACTGCACAACGCATCACCGGGGGCAAACTACCTGCCCTCCAGGACACCTACACCACCCGTTGTTACAGGAAGGCCATAAAGATCATCAAGGACATCAACCACCCGAACCACTGCCTGTTCACCCCGCTATCATCCAGAAGGCGAGGTCAGTACAGGTGCATCAAAGCTGGGACCGAGAGACTGAAAACAGCTTCTATCTCAAGGCCATCAGACTGTTAAACAGCCACCACTAACATTGAGTGGCTGCTGCCAACACACTGTCATTGACACTGACCCAACTCCAGCCATTTTAATAATGGGAATTGATGGGAAATTATGTAAATATATCACTAGCCACTTTAAACAATGCTACCTTATATAATGTTACTTACCCTACATTATTCATCTCATATGCATATGTATATACTGTACTCTACATCATCGACTGCATCCTTATGTAACACATGTATCACTAGCCACTTTAACTATGCCACTTTGTTTACTTTGTCTACACACTCATCTCATATGTATATACTGTACTCGATACCATCTACTGTATGCTGCTCTGTACCATCACTCATTCATATATCCTTATGTACATGTTCCTTATCCCCTTACACTGTGTATAAGACAGTAGTTTTGGAATTGTTAGTTAGATTACTTGTTGGTTATCACTGCATTGTCGGAACTAGAAGCACAAGCATTTCGCTACACTCGCATTTAACATCTGCTAACCATGTGTATGTGACAAATAAAATTTGATTTGATTTGATTTGATTTGACATTGACTCTGTACCAGTACCCCCTGTATATAGCCTCCACATTGACTCTGTACCTTTACCCCCTGTATATAGCCTCCACATTGACTCTGTACCTTTACCCCCTGTATATAGCCTCACTATTGTTATTTTACTGCTGCCCTTTAATTATTTGTTACTCTTATTTATTTCCTTTTTTAGGTATTTAAAAAAAACTGCATTGTTGGTTAAGGGCTTGTAAGTAAGCATTTCACTGTAAGGTCTACATTGTGTTCGGCGCATGTGACGAATAACATTTGATTTGATTTGATAAAGCCTGAACTCTAATATCTGTGAGAATTGTCCAGATCCGTTTACAGTCTGGGTGTAAGTAGTAAGCAGCCGCTGGCAGAGAGACATGGTTCTGTTCATCAGGAGTATAGTGGAGGTGGGGAAATCTGCTTCTGACAGCAGCGTAGTGATAAACAGCACAGGGGATCAGAGCCTGGGCTAGGATGGCCCTGAGGAATTCAACATGCGCAACCAGGAGGAATGAAAAGCACTGTTTCAGTACAGCTCTGAAACTCTGAAATGAAATGAACTCGGGGTCCCCTGCATTCAAAGCTCACACGCTCACGCGATATCCTCTCCCAGAGTGCCACAAGGAATTTGAGTCTCACTTTGTTTCGGGGGGGTAGAAAACGCCTCACTGTCATTTTCACTCAACTCCGAGGCATGGCCCTATCTTTCAGGCCTTCCTCCCCCAGTCAACTGATATTGTGACTAACAGCAAGAAAAAAGTTTGGTCAGATAATTACCACTAGCTGCCTCAGGTTTTGCTGAGAAAAAGCTTTTCAGAGAGTTTCCCTTTTTTTTACGGCTAGTCACAAAATAAGGAGACGCATCATAAAATGGCTCAATACTGTACCACCACGGCACTCTTTAAAAAGCTGTCTCTTCATGGAACATCACTTTTGGGTGAACTATGGAGCAGCAGTGTCCAAGGTGACATGGTCCATAGGCAGAGAGTAAATCCTATACCTGGTTGATTAGGAATTAGCCATGTCCTCATTTTTTACAAACACAAGCTCTCTTTGTGGTGCATTAATGAGCTCACTGAACTGAGATGTGCCATTTCAAATCAAATTTTATTTGTCACTGTCACGCCCTGATCTGTTTCATCTGTTCCTGTGATTGTCTCCACACCCTCCAGGTGTCGCTTATTTCCCCCAGTGTATTTATCCCTGTGTTTCCTGTTTCTCTGTGCCAGTTCATCTTGTATGTTTAGTCAAGTCAACCAGCGTGTTTTTCCCGTACTCATTACATTTTACATTTACATTTAAGTCATTTAGCAGACGCTCTTATCCAGAGCGACTTACAAATTGGTGCATACACCTTATGACAACCAGTGGAACAGCCACTTGCATCTAAATCTTGTTGGGGGAGAAGGGGGAGAAGGTACCCTATCCTAGGTATTCTTGAAGAGGTGGGGTTTCAGGTGTCTCCGGAAGGTGGTGATTGACTCCGCTGTCCTGGCGTCGTGAGGGAGTTTGTTCCACCATTGGGGGCCCAGCGAACAGTTTTGACTGGGCTGGACTGTACTTCCTCAGTGGTAGGGAGGCGAGCAGGCCAGAGGTGGATCAGTGCCCTTGTTTGGGTGTAGGGCCTGATCAGAGCCTGGAGGTACTGAGGTGCCGTTCCCCTCACAGCTCCGTGGCGAGCACCATGGTCTTGTAGCGGATGCGAGCTTCAACTGGAAGCCAGTGGAGAGAGCGGAGGATGACGTGAGAACTTGGGAAGGTTGAACACCAGAGTTCTGGATGAGTTGTAGGGGTTTAATGGCACAGGCAGGAGCCCAGCCAACAGCTGCAGTAATCCGGGAGATGACAAGTGCCATTAGGACCTCTTCCTGTGTGAGGCAGCGTACTCTGCGGATGTTGTAGAGCATGAACCTACAGGAACGGGACACCGCCTTGATGTTATAAACAGGGTGTTGTCAGGATCACGCCAAGTTCTTAGCGCTCTGGGAGGAGGACACAATGGAGTTGCCGTGATGGCGAGATCATGGAACGGGCAGTCCTTCCCCGGGAGGAAGAGGAGCTCCGTCTTGCTGAGGTTCAGTGAGGTGGTGATCCGTCATCCACACTGATATGTCTGCCAGACATGCAGAGATGCGATTCGCCACCTGGTCATCAGAAGGGGGAAAGGAGAAGATTAATTGTGTGTCGTCTGCATAGCAATGATAGGAGAGACCATGTGAGGTGACAGAGCCAAGTGACTTGGTGTAGCGAGAATAAGAGAGGGCCTAGAACAGAGCCCTGGGGGACACCAGTGGTGAGAGCGCGTGGTGAGGAGACAGATTCTCGCCACGCCACCTGGTAGGAGCGACCTGTCAGGTAACGCAATAGAGCGCCGGAGATGCCCAACTCGGGAGAGGGTGGAGAGGAGGATCTGAAAATCGAAGGCAGCCGATAGGTCTAGAAGGGAGCAGAGGAGAGAGAGTTAGCTTTAGCAGTGCGGAGCGCCTCCGTGATACAAAAGAGCAGTCTCAGTTGAATGACTAGTCTTGAAACCTGACTGATTTGGATCAAGAAGGTCATTCTGAGAGAGATAGCGGTAGAGCTGGCCAAGGACGGCACGCTCAAGAGTTTTGGAGAGAAAAGAGAGAAGGGATACTGGTCTGTAGTTGTTGACATCGGAGGGATCGAGTGTAGGTTTTTTCAGAAGGGGTGCAACTCTCGCTCTCTTGAAGACGGGAGGGACGTAGCCAGCGGTCAGGGATGAGTTGATGAAGGTGAAGAAATGGTCTGGAGAAGAGAGGAGGGGATAGGGTCAAGCGGGCAGGTTGTTGGGAGCCGGCCGTCACAAGACGTGAGATTTCATCTGGAGAGAGAGGGGAGAAAGAGGTCAGAGCATAGGGTAGGGCAGTGTGAGCAGAACCAGCGGTGTCGTTTGACTTAGCAAACGAGGATCGGATGTCATCGACCTTCTTTTCAAAATGGTTGACGAAGTCATCTGCAGAGAGGGAGGAGGGAGGGGGGGGGGGGAGGATTCAGGAGGGAGGAGAAGGTACTCCTTTTCTAGTCTCTTTTCATATTCCTATCGGTTCTGACCCCTGCCTGACTCTGGACTACTTTCCGGCCGGATCATCCTGCCTGCCCTGACCTTGATTCTGCCTGCCCTTCGGTACCTTTTGGACTGATCTGGTTTTGAGCTTTTTGCCTGTCCACGACCATTCTCTAGCCTTCCCCTTTGGATTAATAAACATCGTAAGACGCCAACCATCTGCCTTGATTGAGGTAGTATGTACATGTAGGTATGGTTAAAGTGACTATGCATATATGATAAACAGAGAGTAGCAGTAGCGTAAAAGAGGGGGTGGTGGGTAACAGAGTAGCAGTAGTGTAAAAGAGGGGGTGGTGGGTAACAGAGTAGCAGTAGTGTAAAAGAGGGGGTGGTGGGTAACAGAGTAGCAGTAGTGTAAAAGAGGGTGGTGGGTAACAGAGTAGCAGTAGTGTAAAAGAGGGTGGTGGGTAACAGAGTAGCAGTAGTGTAAAAGAGGGTGGTGGGTAACAGAGTAGCAGTAGTGTAAAAGAGGGTGGTGGGTAACAGAGTAGCAGTAGTGTAAAAGAGGGGGTGGTGGGTAACAGAGTAGCAGTAGCGTAAAAGAGGGGGTGGTGGGTAACAGAGTAGCAGTAGCGTAAAAGAGGGTGGTGGGTAACAGAGTAGCAGTAGCGTAAAAGAGGGTGGTGGGTAACAGAGTAGCAGTAGTGTAAAAGAGGGGGTGGTGGGTAACAGAGTAGCAGTAGTGTAAAAGAGGGGGTGGTGGGTAACAGAGTAACAGTAGTGTAAAAGAGGGGGTGGTGGGTAACAGAGTAGCAGTAGTGTAAAAGAGGGGGTGGTGGGTAACAGAGTAGCAGTAGTGTAAAAGAGGGGGTGGTGGGTAACAGAGTAGCAGTAGCGTAAAAGAGGGGGTGGTGGGTAACAGAGTAGCAGTAGTGTAAAAGAGGGGGTGGTGGGTAACAGAGTAGCAGTAGTGTAAAAGAGGGGGTGGTGGGTAACAGAGTAGCAGTAGCGTAAAAGAGGGGTGGTGGGTAACAGAGTAGCAGTAGTGTAAAAGAGGGGGTGGTGGGTAACAGAGTAGCAGTAGTGTAAAAGAGGGGGTGCTGGGTAACAGCGTGTAGCAGTAGCGTAAAAGAGGGGGTGGTGGGTAACAGAGTAGCAGTAGTGTAAAAGAGGGGGTGGTGGGTAACAGAGTAGCAGTAGCGTAAAAGAGGGTGGTGGGTAACAGAGTAGCAGTAGTGTAAAAGAGGGGGTGGTGGGTAAGAGTAGCAGTAGTGTAAAAGAGGGGTGGTGGGTAACAGAGTAGCAGTAGCGTAAAAGAGGGGGTGGTGGGTAACAGAGTAGCAGTAGTGTAAAAGAGGGGGTGGTGGGTAACAGAGTAGCAGTAGTGTAAAAGAGGGGGTGCTGGGTAACAGAGTAACAGTAGTGTAAAAGAGGGGTGGTGGGTAACAGAGTAGCAGTAGTGTAAAAGAGGGGGTGGTGGGTAACAGAGTAGCAGTAGTGTAAAAGAGGGGGTGGTGGGTAACAGAGTAGCAGTAGCGTAAAAGAGGGTGGTGGGTAACAGAGTAGCAGTAGTGTAAAAGAGGGGGTGGTGGGTAACAGAGTAGCAGTAGTGTAAAAGAGGGGGTGGTGGGTAACAGAGTAGCAGTAGTGTAAAAGAGGGGGGTGGTGGGTAACAGAGTAGCAGTAGTGTAAAAGAGGGGGTGCTGGGTAACAGAGTAACAGTAGTGTAAAAGGGGTGGTGGGTAACAGAGTAGCAGTAGTGTAAAAGAGGGGGTGGTGGGTAACAGAGTAGCAGTAGTGTAAAAGAGGGGTGGTGGGTAACAGAGTAGCAGTAGCGTAAAAGAGGGTGGTGGGTAACAGAGTAGCAGTAGTGTAAAAGAGGGGGTGGTGGGTAACAGAGTAGCAGTAGTGTAAAAGAGGGGGTGGTGGGTAACAGAGTAGCAGTAGCGTAAAAGAGGGGGTGGTGGGTAACAGAGTAGCAGTAGCGTAAAAGAGGGGGTGGTGGGTAACAGAGTAGCAGTAGCGTAAAAGAGGGGGTGGTGGGTGGCGGAACACAATGCAGATAGTCTGGGTAGACAATGTGCGGGGGCACCACTTAGTCAGGCTAATTGAGGTAGTATGTACATGAATGTATAGTTAAAGTGACTATGTACAGTGGGGAGAACAAGTATTTGATACACTGCAGATTTTGCAGGTTTTTCTACTTAAAAAGCATGTAGAGATCTGCAATTTGTATCATAGGTACACTTCAACTGTGAGAGACGAATCTAAAACAAAAATCCAGAAACTCACATTGTATGATTTTTAAGCAATTAATTTGCATTTTATTGCATGACATAAGTATTTGATACATCAGAAAAGCAGAACTTAATATTTGGTACAGAAGCCTTTGTTTGCAATTAGAGATCATACATTTCCTGTAGTTCTTGACCAGGTTTGCACACACTGCAGCAGGGATTTTGGCCCACTCCTCCATACAGACCTTCTCCAGATCCTTCAGGTTTCGGGGCTGTCGCTGGGCAATACGGACTTTCAGCTCCCTCCAAAGATTTTCTATTGGGTTCAGGTCTGGAGACTGGCTAGACCACTCCAGGACCTTGAGATGCTTCTTACGGAGCCCTCCTTAGTTGCCCTGGCTGTGTGTTTCGGGTCGTTGTCATGCTGGAAGACCTAGCCACGACCCATCTTCAATGCTTTTACTGAGGGAAGGAGGTTGTTGGCCAAGATCTCGCGATACATGGCCCCATCCATCCTCCCCTCAATACGGTGCAGTCGTCCTGTCCCCTTTGCAGAAAAGCATCCCCAAAGAATGATGTTTCCACCTCCATGCTTCACGGTTGGGATGGTGTTCTTGGTTGTACTCATCCTTCTTCCTCCAAACACGGCGAGTGGAGTTTAGACCAAAAAGCTCTATTTTTGTCTCAGACCACATGACCTTCTCCCATTCCTCCTCTGGATCATCCAGATGGTCATTGGCAAACTTCAGACGGGCCTGGACATGCACTGGCTTGAGCAGTGTGCTGCAGGATTTTAATCCATGATGGCGTAGTGTGTTACTAATGGTTTTCTTTGAGACTGTGGTCCCAGCTCTCTTCAGGTCATTGACTAGGTCCTGCTGTGTAGTTCTGGGCTGATCCCTTACCTTCCTCATGATCATTGATGCCCCACAAGGTGAGATCTTGCATGGAGCCCCAGACCGAGGGTGATTGACCGTCATCTTGAACTTCTTCCATTTTCTAATAATTGCGCCAACAGTTGTTGCCTTCTCACCAAGTTGCTTGCCTATTGTCCTGTAGCCCATCCCAGCCTTGTGCAGGTCTACACTTTTATCCCTGATGTCCTTACACAGCGCTCTGCTCTTGGCCATTGTGGAGAGGTTGGTGTCTGATTGAGTGTGTGGACAGGTGTCTTTTATACAGGTAACGAGTTCAAACAGGTGCAGTTAATACAGGTAACGAGTGGAGAACAGGAGGGATTCTTAAAGAAAAACTAACAGGTCTGTGAGAGCCAGAATTCTTACTGGTTGGTAGGTGATCAAATACTTATGTATTGCAATAAAATGCAAATTAATTGCTTAAAAATCATACAATGTGATTTTCTGGATTTTTGTTTTAGATTCTGTCTCTCACAGTTGAAGTGTACCTATGATAAAAATGACAGACCACTACATGCTTTGTAAGTAGGAAAACCTGCAAAATCGACAGTGTATCAAATACTTGTTCTCCCCACTGTATATATGCTAAACAGAGAGTAGCAGCAGCAAGGACTACTGTCCATGTTGACATAATGGGCTCTTAATTAAGCTTGCATTGATATAGCACCTCAATGGGTAAGCGGCTATTGTGAGTTGTAGATACACTCTAGGACAGTGGTCACCACCAGCCTTTTCTGGGATAGAAAACGAACACCCCCTGGAGAGGTGAATCTCCCACACTGTGCTACTTATTAGTCTCAAAGCATAGTGGGCCCAAATAAATACCATATATTACTTTTAAAACCGTCAGCGTTCGCCTCTCCAATGCAGCCAGACAGCCAACATGGTTGACTAATGTAGACTTCAAGATCCCACACCGACCAGGGTCACATGACTGTTCAGCTGTAGGATACTCAAAGATCAAACTTCCCCTATACAGAGGTCTCACACAAGGGCCCTGGTATCATCTCAGAGAGAGAGTACCACACCAAATGCAATAAACATCAAGTAGATTACATTGCAGCTGACGACAACACAACCGATGTGTCAAATACATTCAGAAAATCAACTAACAAATAAACACATATCTAGATAATGTAGAAACCTACACATTTTTTGTTACAAAAAGTATTTTTATAGGAAGGAAGTAATAGGAAGTAATAGGTTCCATCATGTGTGCATATAAAACGTCTTCTTATGACACCCTCACAACACCGGAAGACAGCGTGGTGACATGGAAAAGAAGAGGCGGAGTGGGTGTATAAGTGGCACTATAAAAGCATCTTCAGAGCACTGTAAATGACTTCAAAATAACTATGAAATGACAGCTCCTTCAAGTAATAACTCAGTCTACAATACAATATGTTGTTGTTTCCTTTCTCTCAGGGCAAGACAAGGATCCCCACAGGACAGACACACTCTCCTGCTCTTACTGTGCCATAGCAACATGGTAGCAACAGATGGGAGACGTCTGTATATCAGTTTGTACAACAGCAACAGTAGCTATGAATGCAGAGCAATAGCTTGTGATAAATTCACTTAACAATTCGCTTTGAAATTGAGTGAGAATTTCCCTTTTGTTTACAGTAATGTGTGAACGGACATTAGAAGGTGGTATGGGGGGACGTTAACGCCAGGGTGGATAGTGGACATTGGAGCAGCAATGATAGCTATAAGCCTATAGACCTGGTGACATAGCATCTTGTCGGCAACTCATTCCGACTGCCCTTGTATCTGCCTTGACTGTGCTTGCGGAGATCTGAGGCAGTCCTCTGATGAGACCAGATCAATACTTAAGCACCCTATTATAATTTCAAACCAAACAAGGGCCCCAAAATTAATCTCTCCATTCCAAGTTAACGACTTCTCCTGACTAACACCATGGGAAAGGCTCTTTGTTTGTGTTTGTTCATATTGATCTGACACCAAGTGGATGGCCCGGACAAATCCATTTGATTCATGTTGGGCCTGTCAATACAAACTATTTCCTTGACTTTGATTTGTCGTTTCTGTCCGAAAAAAAGAGACATTGCGTATTCAGTCAAAGAAGCACAACAGTTCCTTTTAAAACGAAACAAAACAAATACAGAGATTTCTTTATTTCCCAGTTAAACATTGTGGCTTGGCTTGTAGACCCTGTGCTCATTGGTGCCAATTTGCCAAATGGTAAATCAAATCAAATTTTATTTGTCACATACACATGGTTAGCAGATGTTAATGCGAGTGTAGCGAAATGCTTGTGCTTCTAGTTCCGACAATGCAGTGATAACCAACAAGTAATCTAACTAACAATTCCAAAACTACTGTCTGATACACAGTGTAAGGGGATAAAGAATATGTACATAAGGATATATGAATGAGTGATTGTACAGAGCAGCATACAGTAGATGGTATCGAGTACAGTATATACATATGAGATGAGTGTGTAGACAAAGTAAACAAAGTGGCATAGTTAAAGTGGCTAGTGATACATGTATTACATAAGGATGCAGTCGATGATATAGAGTACAGTATATACGTATGCATATGAGATGAATAATGTAGGGTAAGTAACATTATATAAGGTAGCATTGTTTAAAGTGGCTAGTGATATATTTACATAATTTCCCATCAATTCCCATTATTAAAGTGGCTGGAGTTGGGTCAGTGTCAATGTCAGTGTGTTGGCAGCAGCCACTCATGTTAGTGGTGGCTGTTTAACAGTCTGATGGCCTTGAGATAGAAGCTGTTTTTCAGTCTCTCGGTCCCAGCTTTGATGCACCTGTACTGACCTCACCTTCTGGATGATAGCGGGGTGAACAGGCAGTGGCTCGGGTGGTTGATGTCCTTGATGATCTTTATGGCCTTCCTGTAACATCGGGTGGTGTAGGTGTCCTGGAGGGCAGGTAGTTTGCCCCCGGTGATGCGTTGTGCAGACCTCACTACCCTCTGAGAGCCTTACGGTTGAGGGCGGAGCAGTTGCCGTACCAGGCGGTGATACAGCCCGCCAGGATGCTCTCGATTGTGCATCTGTAGAAGTTTGTGAGTGCTTTTGGTGACAAGCCGAATTTCTTCAGCCTCCTGAGGTTGAAGAGGCGCTGCTGCGCCTTCTTCACGACGCTGTCAGTGTGAGTGGACCAATTCAGTTTGTCTGTGATGTGTATGCCGAGGAACTTAAAACTTGCTACCCTCTCCACTACTGTTCCATCGATGTGGATAGGGGGGTGTTCCCTCTGCTGTTTCCTGAAGTCCACAATCATCTCCTTAGTTTTGTTGACATTGAGTGTGAGGTTATTTTCCTGACACCACACTCCGACGGCCCTCACCTGTAGGCCGTCTCGTCGTTGTTGGTAATCAACCCTACCACTGTTGTGTCGTCCGCAAACTTGATGATTGAGTTGGAGGCGTGTGTGGCCACGCAGTCGTGGGTGAACAGGGAGTACAGGAGAGGGCTCAGAACGCACCCTTGTGGGGCCCCCGTGTTGAGGATCAGCGGGGAGGAGATGTTGTTACCTACCCTCACCACCTGGGGGCGGCCCGTCAGGAAGTCCAGTACCCAGTTGCACAGGGCGGGGTCGAGACCCAGGGTCTCGAGCTTGATGACGAGCTTGGAGGGTACTATGGTGTTGAATGCCGAGCTGTAGTCGATGAACAGCATTCTCACATAGGTATTCCTCTTGTCCAGGTGGGTTAGGGCAGTGTGCAGTGTGGTTGAGATTGCATCGTCTGTGGACCTATTTGGGCGGTAAGCAAATTGGAGTGGGTCATGATGACGGAAGTGAGTGCTACGGGGCGGTAGTCGTTTAGCTCAGTTACCTTAGCTTTCTTGGGAACAGGAACAATGGTGGCCCTCTTGAAGCATGTGGGAACAGCAGACTGGTATAGGGATTGATTGAATATGTCCGTAAACACACCGGCCAGCTGGTCTGCGCATGCTCTGAGGGTGCGGCTGGGGATGCCGTCTGGGCCTGCAGCCTTGCGAGGGTTAACACGTTTAAATGTCTTACTCACCTCGGCTGCAGTGAAGGAGAGACCGCATGTTTTCGTTGCAGGCCGTGTCAGTGGCACTGTATTGTCCTCAAAGCGGGCAAAAAAGTTATTTAGTCTGCCTGGGAGCAAGACATCCTGGTCTGTGACTGGGCTGGGTTTCTTCTTGTAGTCCGTGATTGACTGTAGACCCTGCCACATGCCTCTTATGTCTGAGCCGTTGAATTGAGATTCTACTTTGTCTCTGTACTGACGCTTAGCTTGTTTAATAGCCTTGCGGAGGGAATAGCTGCACTGTTTGTATTCGGTCATGTTACCAGACACCTTGCCCTGATTAAAAGCAGTGGTTCGCGCTTTCAGTTTCACGCGAATGCTGCCATCAATCCATGGTTTCTGGTTAGGGAATGTTTTTATCGTTGCTATGGGCACGACATCTTCAACGCACGTTCTAATGAACTCGCACACCGAATCAGCGTATACGTCAATATTTTTATCTGACGCAATACGAAACATGTCCCAGTCCATGTGATGGAAGCAGTCTTTGAGTGTGGAGTCAGCTTGGTCGGACCAGCGTTGGACAGACCTCAGCGTGGGAGCCTCTTGTTTAAGTTTCTGTCTGTAGGCAGGGATCAACAAAATGGAGTCTTGGTCAGCTTTTCCGAAAGGGGGGCGGGGCAGGGCCTTATATGCGTCGCGGAAGTTAGAGTAACAATGATCCAAGGTTTTACCAACCCTGGTTGCGCAATCGATATGCTGATGAAATTTAGGGAGTCTTGTTTTCAGATTAGCTTTGTTAAAATCCCCAGCTACAATGAATGCAGCCTCCGGATAAATGGTTTCCAGTTTGCAAACAGTTAAATAAAGTTCGTTCAGAGCCATCGATGTGTCTGCTTGGGGGGGGATATATACGGCTGTGATTATAATCGAAGAGAATTCTCTTGGTAGATAATGCGGTCTACATTTGATTGTGAGGAATTCTAAATCAGGTGAACAGAAGGATTTGAGTTCCTGTATGTTTCTTTCATCACACCATGTCTCGTTAGTCATGAGGCATACGCCCCCGCCACTCTTCTTACCAGAAAGAGGTTTGTTTCTGTCAGCGCGATGCGTGGAGAAACCCGTTGGCTGCACCGCCCCGGATTGCGTCTCTCCAGTGAGCCATGTTTCCGTGAAGCAGAGAACGTTACAGTCTCTGATGTCCCTCTGGAATGCTACCCTTGCTCGGATTTCATCAACCTTGTTTTCAAGAGACTGGACATTGGCAAGAAGAATGCTAGGGAGTGGTGCACGATGTGCCCGTGTCCGGAGTCTGACCAGAAGACCGCTACGTTTCCCTCTTTTACGAAGTCGTTTTTTGGGGTCGCTGCATGGAATCAATTCCGTTGACCTGTTTGTAAGGCAGAACACAGGATCCGCGTCGCGGAAAACATATTCTTGGTCGTACTGATGGTGAGTTGACGCTGATCTTATATTCAGTAGTTCTTCTCGACTGTATGTAATGAAACCTAAGATGACCTGGGGTACTAATGTAAGAAATGACACGTCAAAAAACTGCATAGTTTCCTAGGAACGCGAAGCGAGGCGGCCATCTCTGTCGGCGCCGGTGCCCAGCCTGGCACAGACCACCACGACCTACCAATCCAGGGTTTTGCAGGATTTTCTAACTAAACTCCACAATGTTGTCAAAACAACCCGGTGCTTAATTTGTAAACCGGCGGAACAAAAAAGTGAGTACGAGAGGGGGGTGATCTGTGGAGCTCTGAGGTACCGGAATACATGAGAACAAAATATCACGGGGGGGTAGTAGAGTCCAATTCATAACATTTTACATGACATTTGAATAGCTTCTGTAGCTAATATTAGTTTCCCCCCTTTACGGCAGAATGACCGATTTTTATCTTGTCAGCTCTGGGATTCAATCTTGCAACCTTCCAGTTACTAGTCCAACGCTCTAACCACTAGGCTACCTGCCGCTCAGTGGCTAGCTAAAATTGTCTCCTTCCTGCATTAGCCATGGATGGAGATAGGGATTTGGACGTGTGGTCTTACTTAATTCTCTGTACTGGCCAATGGTATAACGGTGATTCTGATCCAACCATAAATTCATACATTGTTGTGCCCCTGGCCTGATAGGATGGAAGTTCAATAGGTACAGTAGCTAGATGTAGAAGGCTAATGTTAACTAGCTAACATTTCCGATGAATGGAATGGGGGGGGGGGTGTAAGAGTCCAAATCATGACATTTTACATGACATTTGAATAGTTTCTGTAGCTAATATTAGTTTCCCCCCTTTACAGCAGGTGTTAGTCTTGACAAATCACAGGCAACAGAGGCAGGAATACTACAGACTGTAACGTCGGGATAGTGATGGGTGTGGAGTCAGATGCAGAGAGCAGGAGGTAGATGGGGAAAAAACGCCTTAATGTCCTCAAGCACAGTAACAGGGACAAACATGGGTGAAGCCCAAAACACAGGTGCAACAAAACCCAAACCCACTGTTACCAAAACACAGGTGCAACAAAACCCAAACCCACTGTTACCAAAACACAGGTGCAACAAAACCCAAACCCACTGTTACCAAAACACAGGTGCAACAAAACCCAAACCCACTGTTACCAAAACACAGGTGCAACAAAACCCAAACCCACTGTTACCAAAACACAGGTGCAACAAAACCCAAACCCACTGTTACCAAAACACAGGTGCAACAAAACCCAAACCCACTGTTACCAAAACACAGGTGCAATAAAACCCAAACCCACTGTTCCCAAGATACCAGACAGCGAAAACCCAAACCCACTGTTACCAAGATCCTGGACAGCGAAAACCCAAACCCACTGATACCAGACAGCGAAAACCCAAACCCACTGTTACCAAGATACCAGACAGCGAAAACCCAAACCCACTGTTACCAAGATACCAGACAGCGAAAACCCAAACCCACTGTTACCAAGATACCAGACAGCGAAAACCCAAACCCACTGTTACCAAGATACCGGACAGCGAAAACCCAAACCCACTGTTACCAAAACACAGGTGCAGAAGAATTGTGAAGAATCAACAACAAGTGGGACACAATCATGAAGTGGAACGACATGTATTGGATATTTCAAACTTTTTTAACAAATCAAAAACTGAAAAATTGGGCGTGCAAAATTATTCAGCCCCCTTAAGTTAATACTTTGTAGCGTCACTGTTTGCTGCGATTACAGCTGTAAGTCGCTTGGGGTATGTCTCTATCAGTTTTGCACATCGAGAGACTGAAATTTTTTCCCATTCCTCCTTGCAAAACAGCTTGAGCTCAGTGAGGTTGGATGGAGAGCATTTGTGAACAGCAGTTTTCAGTTCTTTCCACAGATTCTCGATTGGATTCAGGTCTGGACTTTGGCTTGGCCATTCTAACACCTGGATATGTTTATTTTTTAACCATTCCATTGTAGATTTTGCTTTATGCTTTGGATCATTGTCTTGTTGGAAGACAAATCTCCGTCCCAGTCTCAGGTCTTTTGCAGTCTCCATCAGGTTTTCTTCCAGAATGGTCCTGTATTTGGCTCCATCCATCTTCCCATCAATTTTAACCATCTTCCCTGTCCCTGCTGAAGAAAAGCATGCCCAAACGATGATGCTGCCACCACCATGTTTGACAGTGGGGATGGTGAGTTCAGGGTGATGAGCTGTGTTGCTTTTACGCCAAACATAACGTTTTGCATTGTTGCCAAAAAGTTCAATTTTGGTTTCATCTGACCAGAGCACCTTCTTCCACATGTTTGGTGTGTCTCCCAGGTGGCTTGTGGCAAACTTTAAACGATACTTTTTATGGATATCTTGAAGAAATGGCTTTCTTCTTGCCACTCTTCCATAAAGGCCAGATTTGTGCAATATACGACTGATTGTTGTCCTATGGACAGAGTCTCCCACCTCAGCTGTAGATCTCTGCAGTTCATCCAGAGTGATCATGGGCCTCTTGGCTGCATCTCTGATCAGTCTTCTCCTTGTATGAGCTGAAAGTTTAGAGGGACGGCCAGGTCTTGGTAGATTTGCCGTGGTCTGATACTCCTTCCATTTCAATATTATCGCTTGCACAGTGCTCCTTGGGATGTTTAAAGCTTGGGAAATCTTTTTGTATCCAAATCCGGCTTTAAACTTCTTCACAACAGTATCTCGGACCTGCCTGGTGTGTTCCTTGTTCTTTATGATGCTCTCTGCGCTTTTAACGGACCTCTGAGACTATCACAGTGCAGGTGCATTTATACGGAGACTTGAAACACACAGGTGGATTGTATCTATCATCATTAGTCATTTAGGTCAACATTGGATCATTCAGAGATCCTCACTGAACTTCTGGAGAGAGTTTGCTGCACTGAAAGTAAAGGGGCTGAATAATTTTGCACGCCCAATTTTTCAGTTTTTGATTTGTTAAAAAAGTTTGAAATATCCAATTAATGTCATTCCACTTCATGATTGTGTCCCACTTGTTGATTCTTCACAAAAAAATACAGTTTTATATCTTTATGTTTGAAGCCTGAAATGTGGCAAAAGGTCGCAAAGTTCAAGGGGGCCGAATACTTTCGCAAGGCACTGTATGTACCTTACCGCAAACGGGGCCAGTGGGAGGGCCAACGAGGAAGATGATGAAAGAGTTCCTAAGAAGTTAAAAGTATCAAAGCCTCTTCTGACAGTGCCTTTTATTTGGTTTATTGTATATATCATCAGGTCCTGTACCTGTCTGTTACATGCTATATGCTTTGTGGACTTCACTGGACAGAGGTTGCTATACGGTATTGTGATAAAACAAAGGTGTGGTTGAATTTATTCTACCACTGTGTCTTCTTATTGTCTCGGCCTTCAGGCCTATATATTACGGTCACAGACTTTGGCAGTATAGTTTTTAATACTGCACATATGATCGAAATGACAGGCTATTGACACCGACAAACTGAGAATCTGAGATCAATAAAAACGACCTTGTGTTGAATCAATCAATAGCATAGGCATAGGTGTGTGGAGACAAATATTGTAGACTACAATATGAGAAGTAATTTTTGTCCTAAAATTGCCTTCCAGGTTCACTGACTCACCCAATAATGGGCAGCTCACTCGCCGATGATGGCCAATGCGTTCATGCCAAAAGCCTATCTCTCTCTCGTTTTACTTTGTACAATATTTGGAAGTTGATCAAGTATTTTGGTAGCCCACAGTAGACAGATTAGAGTCTTCTCTTTTCAGCAGGAGCCATTTGCTTTCCAACCTGTGTTTTCCCACAACTGTATTTGATATATTGTGAAAGGCCTGTTTTGTCTGCATGCTGTTCACTGACAGATTTGCTGCACATTCTCAACTGTAGGCAATGAAACCACCCACAAGTCCACAGCACCACACCTCAGCACTCCAACCCAGAGCTCCACAGCCACTCAGCCCATTGTTTTTCTTTCTCCCAAGGGCTCTCTTTCCCAATGCAGAGTGTGTGCAAACCCATTTCCGTGCCTCCCAGGTCATCCCCCTCGTTCAGCCAAAGTTGAGATGGCTTTCGGGTCACACTGTGCTCTCGCCAGGGTCGCATGTTAAGAAAAGTGTGTCGCATGAATCCAGATCTATGAACAGAACCCATACTGTGAGCTGTGGGATTGTACAAGAGACTCCCCCTCTCCACTAGCACCACTCTTTCTGTTGTAGCTGTTATACTGTACAGTAGCTGCTGCTGCTGCTAGAGAGCTGACAGTTCTCACTGTTCACTGGTCTGGATATGAGAATAGTATAGGACATATTCTGGGTGGTCTTTCAACACCACACACAGACATGCACACTCACACACACACACACACACACACACACACACACACACACACACACACACACACACACACACACACACACACACACACACACACACACACACACACACACACACACACACACACACACACACACACACACACACACACACACACACACACACACACACACACACACACACACACAGGCATCACACTATGATAACACAGAGTGTTCAAGCTGAGTGAGGGAGTGTGTGTTTATTTTATGTGCACAGACATACATATATACAGACAGTAGTACATGTATGATTGCCTGTACTGTATTGTGACTCTCTATAGACTCTATAGACAATTCTTTGTGATTGTGAGCCCCACGCCTATTCAGTCATGTCATCTGATGCCGCTCTATTCATTACTAGTTATTTGTAGCACAGCCTTAATACCACATTTACTGTGGAGAGGGATAGATAGAGAGTGATAGAATAGAAGAGGGATTATAAAAAGCAGTCCAGATTCTATGGAAAAGCTAGGGAGAGAAGTGTGCAGGGCTGATGGACAGGCAATAGGGGTTCCATTTTTACTTGCTGTTACTGAAAGCATTGGTTGACTTGACTATGGACTTTATTTCACAGAACTATAGACTTGGAACTCTCTCTTGTCCATCTCCCTCACTATTCCTGCCCACCCCCACCACCTCTCTCTCCTCCCCCCCCCTCTCTCTCCTCTCTCCTCCCCACCCCCCACCCCCCTCACTCCTCCCAACCCCCACCCCCTCTCTCTCCTCTCTCCTCCCCACCCCCCACCCCTCACTCCTCCCAACCCCCACCCCCTCTCTCTCCTCCCCACCCCCACCCCCTCTCTCCTCCCCTCCCTCCACCCCCTCGCTCCTCCCCACACCCACCCCTCTCTCCTCCTCCCCACCCCCACCCACTCTCGCTCCTCCCCACCACACACCCCCTCTCTCTCTCCTACCCACCCCTCTCTCTCCTCCCCACCCCTCACTCACCCCCTTTCTCTCCTCCCCAACCCCCACCCCCTCTCTCTCCTCCCCACCACCCACCCCTCTCTCTCCTCCCCACCCCCACCCCTCTTGCTCCTCCCCACCCCCACCCCTCTCTCTCCTCCCCAGCCCCACCCCTCTCTCTCCTCCCCACCGCCCACCCCCTCTTCTCCTCCCCACCACCCACCCCTCTCTTTTCTATCCTCCTCCCCCCCCACCCCCTCTCTCCTCCCAACCCCCACCCCCCTCTCTCCTCCCCACCACCCACCCCCTCTCTCTCCTCCCCACCCCCCACCCCTCTCTCTCCTCCCCCCCCCCACCCCTCTCTCTCCTCCCCACCACCCACCCCCTCTCTCCTCCCCACCACCCACCCCCTCTCTCTCCTCCCCACCCCCACCCCTCTCGCTCCTCCCCACCCCCACCCCCCTCTCTCTCCTCCCCACCCCCACCAACTCTCGCTCCTCCCCACCACCCACCCCTCTCTCTCCTCCCCACCACCCACCCCCTCTCTCTCCTCCCCACCCCCACCCCTCTCGCTCCTCCCCACCCCCACCCCTCTCTCTCCTCCCCACCCCCACCCCTCTCTCTCCTCCCCACCACCCACCCCCTCTCTCTCCTCCCCACCCCCACCCCTCTCTCTCCTCCCCACCCCCACCCCTCTTGCTCCTCTCCACCCCCACCCCTCTCTCTCCTCCCCACCCCCACCCCTCTTGCTCCTCTCCACCGCCCACCCCCTCTCTCTCCTCCCCAGCCCCACCCCTCTCTCTCCTCCCCACCGCCCACCCCCCTCTCTCCTCCCCACCACCCACCCCCTCTCTTTTCTATCCTTACCTCATTCCCACACACAAAACACATTATCTGTATAATGAGTACTGGGTCTCAGAGGGAGATGGGGAGGAGATGATGGGGGAAGAGGGGGTACCAGTGTCACAGAAGGACCCCCTTCCACCTGCATTCTGAAGGAGTAACCCGTGGCCCCTCCTCCCTCCCTCTGCCCCCTGGCCACGCCCCAGAGAAATGGGCCCGCTTGTCCCCCAGTTCCCCATCAGTGCTGCATCACAGACACACACCTCAGACATGGCTCCTATCACCTAGTCTGGCAGTTGGTGATTCACAGATCACACTCACTCTCACACGTACAGGCATGAATTGATGAAACACACACATATGCAGGAACGCACACACACACACACACACATAGACACACTCTCTCTCACAGTCTCATGCCAGTGCACACACCAATAGAACCAAGGAAAGGCAAGGTCCAGTTTTTTAGATTGTGTTCTCAGTGTTCGGCAGCTGTCACAGCTCCTGTCACACACACACGCATACACATATGCACACATGCACGTTTCTTGCTCCTCTCCGCCAAATCTGCCATAGTCAATATTTACAGCACGCCAGTGGAGTGAGAAAGCGAGTGAGCCCTACAGCCAAAACCAACCATTTGCGTGCGCCCACTGCCTCACTAATTGGGCACATTTGTCTTTCATTTAGCACTGGATTGAAGTGCAGGAATAGCTCCAAAAGCACACAGCTTTCATCTTAGCACAAGTTTACTGAGTGCCGTCCAAAATAATAGAAAAAGTTCTACAGCTGGCTCTGCCGCTCAAGATATGGAGTGAAGGTCTCCCGGGTGGTACAGTGGTTAAGAGCGCTGTACTGCAGCGCCAGCTGTGCCATCAGAGTCCCTGGGTTCGTGCCCAGGCTCTGTCGTAACCGGCTGCGACCGGGAGGTCCGTGGGGTGACGCACAATTGGCCTAGCGTCGCCCGGGTTAGGGAGGGCTTGGTCGGTAGGGGTGTCCTTGTCTCATCGCGCACCAGCGACTCCTGTGGCGGGCTGGGCGCAGTGTGCGCTAGCCAAGGTGGCCAGGTGCACGGTGTTTCCTCCGGCGCATTGGTGCGGCTGGCTTCCGGGTTGGATGCACACTGTGTTAAGAAGCAGTGCGGCTTGGTTGGGTTGTGTATCAGAGGACGCATGACTTTCATCCTTCGTCTCTCCCGAGCCCGTATGGGAGTTGTAGCGATGAGACAAGATAGTAGCTACTACAACAATTGGATACCACGAAATTGGGGAGAAAAAGGGGTACAATTTAAAGAAAGAAAAAAAGATATGGAGTGAAAGGGACTTTTCTTGTGTACTTCTTGTTGGTCACTCTAAGAATATTGGAGGAAAAGAGGCAGATCTGGAGGAAGTGAGATGATTGATTGAAGAGTGAGTCATTGAGGAGAGAAAGATGGGCTGAATGATTGGTCTCCCTCAATATGGCCAAAAACCAGCACTTTACTGTGCTTGCCATGGGTACATCATCGCCAGCAGTGTTGGGTGGCTGATATCTTAAGTGGACAGGTCTGTTGAGTGGCCAGGAATGGTCTGATGGAGGTACTAGCCAGGATTCAGTTAGACTGAATGGGAGCTGAGTGCACATTCTATTGGATGAGTGGACGGATGCCAATATCATGGTGCTTTTGTACATTGCCAGTCTCATATAGTGTTTCAAACCTGTGTGCACAACATACACTTTACTACATGCCCCCAACCCATATTCATTTTGTAGCATAACATAATGTATTTCCACTTTAAATATACAGTTCCACGAATACGTTATCTAGAATGACCAATATTAGACATTTAAAGCACTCGGTATGCCTTAGGACCAATTGGCCCCTATCAAAATGACCTTTTAAATTCAATAATTTCATATTGACTATCACAGGTATAGAATCTGACATTAAGGTATATCAATTAAAAACCTCATTATTCAATTAGCATGTGTCGGTAATGGAGCAATAGGAGAGGCGGTAAATTGCTCAGACCAATTAAAGCTGTGAAATTGCATGTCTAAACAGCAGTGGACGTCGAGATCACACTGGGAACATGATTTAAAATAATTGCTTCTTATTATCGGGGAAATAATTCCGGGCCTCAAGGGGATTTTGTGCACTGAGCGGAGGAGAGGGGAAGAGGAAGTGCGGCGCAATACGCAGTGGAATGGAAAAACAACAAATTCAATCATTTTCCTAAGTATTTTTCAGTGTGCCCCATAACCATAATATAATATTCTGTTGTATTCTGTGCTGACTGGACAGAGACTTGTTAACACTGTGAGAGAGGCTGAAGTATATCTTAATAAAAAACATCCAAATCATATAGGACTATACCCTCACAGTGATACACACAAGGCAGGAAGAATGTTGCCCTGGAGGCAACTCTGCAGAGTGGTCACTAGCTAGCCAAGCCAAAAAGCAATACAATCTGATTTTAAACCTAACCCTAATGGCTAACCATAACCTTAAAGTATGACCAAAAAGCTCCTTTTTTTTCATGAATTTAAACAATATGACCAATTTTGACTTTGCAGCTGGCCCATCTAGCAGATATCCCTCAGTTCTACCTCCAGGGCAATAGACGTCAATCTGTCTAAATATCACTCCCACCCCCTTCTCTTCTATCTCAGTTTAGGCTGTCTACAGGGGGTCATGTGAGGACATGTGGTGCTCTTATGTGCTGGGGTCATGCTGGGGCTGTTTCAGACGCAATCTACCAGTGGGCCACATTCCATCAGTCGATCACTGCTCCTCGAGTTGATATCACAGGGGAGCCAGAAATATTTATTAAAGGAAGGAGGAAGAAACATATTTCTTTGTGTGCGTATGCAGGAAGCTGAAATTGGCGTGCTTACAAACCTGGATGGACTCTGCATAGTTCATTAAGATGAAACTATTCAATTCTGGTGAGATTGAGCAGCGATTGGACACATGCTGCACGGGGAGACCGCTCTGATTAGCAGTCGAGGCAGCGCGTTCCAATACATTTTGATGCGAGACAATATTCCACTTTTTCAATTACACACCCCAACAGCCCCCTAACTACCAAAACCAACTCATTTGCATAATTTAAATATAATTATAGTGTGCTGAAAACATAGTTCTGTTGTGTTTGCTATTACAATTGTTTTCATTTTGCCTCCAGTTTTTTCTATGGTCGAGATGGGTTATTTTTTTTCTCCTGAAATGAATATTTCTGAAATCAATCTTTGAGGATACGCCTCAAGGTCAGGGAACGTGTCAAGATAACTTTGGGTCAGATGAAAATAGTTAATCTGGTCAGAATCATTTCAAACAAGGTAGTGAGGCTCAAACATTTACAATTGCTGTCTTATTTGACAGACCTGTCACAATATTATCAAACAACTGAATGCTCCGACCATGTTTCGAACTTCTTTATAGGCTGGTCCCTCTTCTCTCCTGCTTTTAAGGATTAGCCTGGACACATGGCATACTTCTGTATGATAGTCAGTAGACAGAGGAGATTGTTACTACATTGTCTTATCGATATATGGCTCATTCAACAGCAGCTTAACATTTTGCACTCAGCATCACGCTGGTCATTTCCATGCTAAACACTAGTTCACTGAAACAGATGTGAAGGCGACCTGTTCACCTGGTTCCCAGATGGTATTTACCCATCTCTAGGTGTAAAATTACCCACAGCTGGGTCCACCACCCGCCACTAAACCACACTCTGCAAGTCAAACATGTGTGTTTGTGTGTGTGCTTCTGCGTGTGTGTTTTTGCAGTGTATTTACATCTGGTTGTGATGAATAGGGACACACTCAATCAATTCACATGCATGCACAAACACATTCAAACAAACATTAATCATTGCCTGCTTAGAGCGGCCAGCTTCTGCCCATAGACATGGTGTGATGAAGGAAACATACAGGAACTCAAAACCTTCTGTTCACCTGATTTAGAATTCCTCACAATCAAATGTAGACCGCATTATCTTCCAAGAGAATTCTCTTCGATTATAATCACAGCCGTATATATCCCCCCCCCAAGCAGACACATCGATGGCTCTGAACGAACTTTATTTAACTCTTTGCAAACTGGAAACCATTTATCCGGAGGCTGCATTCATTGTAGCTGGGGATTTTAACAAAGCTAATCTGAAAACAAGACTCCCTAAATTTTATCAGCATATCGATTGCGCAACCAGGGGTGGTAAAACCTTGGATCATTGTTACTCTAACTTCCGCGACGCATATAAGGCCCTGCCCCGCCCCCCTTTCGGAAAAGCTGACCACGACTCCATTTTGCTGATCCCTGCCTACAGGCAGAAACTAAAACAAGAGGCTCCCACGCTGAGGTCCGTCCAACGCTGGTCAGACCAAGCTGACTCCACACTCCAAGACTGCTTCCATCACGTGGACTGGGACATGTTTCGTATTGCGTCAGATAAAAATATTGACGAATACGCTGATTCGGTGTGCGAGTTCATTAGAACGTGCCTCGAAGATGTCGTTCCCATAGCAACGGTAAAAACATTCCCTAACCGGAACCGGGGATTGATGGCAGCATTCGCGTGAAACTGAAAGCGCGAACCACTGCTTTTAATCAGGGCAAGGTGTCTGGTAACATGTCCGAATATAAACAATGCAGCTATTCCCTCCGCAAGGCTATTAAACAAGCTAAGCGTCAGTACAGAGACAAAGTGGAATCTCAATTCAATGGCTCCGACACAAGAGGCATGTGGCAGGGTCTACAGTCAATCACGGACTACAAGAAGAAACCCAGCCCAGTCACGGACCAGGATGTCTTGCTCCCAGGCAGACTAAATAACTTTTTTGCCCGCTTTTAGGACAATACAGTGCCACTGACACGGCCTGCAACGAAAACATGCGGTTTCTCCTTCACTGCAGCCGAGGTGAGTAAGACATTTAAACGTGTTAACCCTCGCAAGGCTGCAGGCCCAGACTGCATCCCCAGCCGCGCCCTCAGAGCATGCGCAGACCAGCTGGCCGGTGTGTTTACGGACATATTCAATCAATCCCTATACCAGTCTGCTGTTCCCACATGCTTCAAGAGGGCCACCATTGTTCCTGTTCCCAAGAAAGCTAAGGTAACTCAGCTGAACGGCTACCGCCCCGTAGCACTCACTTCTGTCATCATGTAGTGCTTTGAGAGACCTGTCAAGGACCATATCACCTCCACCCTACCTGACACCCTAGACCCACTCCAATTTGCTTACCGCCCAAATAGGTCCACAGACGATGCAATCTCAACCACACTGCACACTGCCCTAACCCACCTGGACAAGAGAAATACCTATGTGAGAATGCTGTTCATCGACTACAGCTCGGCATTCAACACCATAGTACCCTCCAAGCTCGTCATCAAGCTCGAGACCCTGGGTCTCGACCCCGCCCTGTGCAACTGGGTACTGGACTTCCTGACGGGCCACCCCCAGGTGGTGAGGGTAGGCAACAACATCTCCTCCCCGCTGATCCTCAACACGGGGGCCCCACAAGGGTGCGTTCTGAGCCCTCTCCTGTACTCCCTGTTCACCCACGACTGCGTGGCCACGCACGCCTCCAACTCAATCATCAAGTTTGCGGACGACACAACAGTGGTAGGCTTGATTACCAACAATGACGAGACGGCCTACAGGGAGGAGGTGAGGGCCCTCGGAGTGTGGTGTCAGGAAAATAACCTCACACTCAACGTCAACAAAACTAAGGAGATGATTGTGGACTTCAGGAAACAGCAGAGGAACACCCCCTATCCACATCGATGGAACAGTAGTGGAGAGGGTAGCAAGTTTTAAGTTCCTCGGCATACACATCACAGACAAACTGAATTGGTCCACTCACACTGACAGCGTCGTGAAGAAGGCGCAGCAGCGCCTCTTCAACCTCAGGAGGCTGAAGAAATTCGGATTGTCACCAAAAGCACTCACAAACTTCTACAGATGCACAATCGAGAGCATCCTGGCGGGCTGTATCACCGCCTGGTACGGCAACTGCTCCGCCCTCAACCATAAGGCTCTCCAGAGGGTAGTGAGGTCTGCACAACGCATCACCGGGGGCAAACTACCTGCCCTCCAGGACACCTACATGTTACAGGAAGGCCATAAAGATCATCAAGGACATCAACCACTCGAACCACTGCCTGTTCACCCCGCTATCATCCAGAAGGCGAGGTCAGTACAGGTGCATCAAAGCTGGGACCGAGAGACTGAAAAACAGCTTCTATCTCAAGGCCATCAGACTGTTAAACAGCCACCACTAACATTGAGTGGCTGCTGCCAACACACTGTCATTGACACTGACCCAACTCCAGCCACTTTAATAATGGGAATTGATGGGAAATGATGTAAATATATCACTAGCCACTTTAAACAATGCTACCTTATATAATGTTACTTACCCTACATTATTCATCTCATATGCATACGTATATACTGTACTCTACATCATCGACTGCATCCTTCTGTAATACATGTATCACTAGCCACTTTAACTATGCCACTTTGTTTACTTTGTCTACATACTCATCTGATATGTATATACTGTACTCGATACCATCTACTGTATGCTGCTCTGTACCATCACTCATTCATATATCATTATGTACATATTCTTTATCCCCTTACACTGTGTATAAGACAGTAGTTTTGGAATTGTTAGTTAGATTACTTGTTGGTTATCACTGCATTGTCGGAACTAGAAGCACAAGCATTTCGCTACACTCGCATTAACATCTGCTAACCATGTGTATGTGACAAATACAATTTGATTTGATTTGATTTGATTTTGACTTACTTCCTCTTGAAGAGCAATCTCAACCTGCCTCAACATTACTTCATCAGAAAGCTGCGATGCCAGGAGCAAGACCTGCACTCAATAAAATGTTCCATTCATTTCATCAAACTAATAATAGCATGCTTGCAATCATCTTGTTGAGCCAGGGAAGCAGTACAATGAGTTGTTGCTGGCCTAAATGATCATATAAAGAGGAATTAAGAAATGTATCGCACGCCGTTCTCCAACTTTGTTTCCCACGTAACACAGCTGCATCAAAGCAGAAATCAATTTATTTTTGACTGTGCGTTATTGAGTCACTGCATGCAGCCCTAGTTTATGAAGATGCACATTATAATTAGTCTACAAAGACTCATTGAATATTCAGCGTTCAGCACTCCAGATACATCACATGATTCCTGGGACATTGTCCTGGGACAATGAAAATAGATGAGAAAATAATTGTAGTTTTTGTTGCTGGATGATCAGCAAAGTACAAGGCCCTGTTCACATTCACCCGACATCTGACTGTAATTCATCTTGCTACATTAAATAAATTACAGTGACAATGATAGATAATGAACTAAATGAATTGTAATTCCACATTTATCCGTATCTAAGTTTTAGCCACAGTGAACGTCTCTCCAGTGTAGCTGCATTTGAGTCTCTTTTTAAAGGTGTTATTCGTTCTCTTTTGTCCTGTTATCTGTTATTTAGTGGACTCTAATGAAAAGCAGGCTTTGTCTGACTGAGCTACAAAGGCTTTCTCCCTGCTTAAACCCAGCAAAATGTCACAGCAGCACAAAGCAGAAAATACAGTCAGATCCCGTGTCAGTGTTCGGCCTGTCAGTATCATACCACAAGCCATGCAGACCATCTCCCTGTGACAGCCCCGAACCCCGAGCCCCGAGCCCCGAACCCCGAGCCCCGAACCCCAAGCCCCGTACCTCAAGCCCCGAATCCCGAGCCCCGAACCCCAAGCCCCGAACCCCGAGCCCCGAACCCCGAGCCCCGAACCCCGAGCCCCGAACCCCGAGCCCCGAACCCCGAGCCCCAAACCCCGAGTCCCTAGCCCCGAGCCCTGAACCCCGAGCCCCGAACCCCAAGCCCCGAACCCCAAGCCCCAAGCCCCAAGCCGTAGGAAAGTACTGCTCGGATTATCTCTAGAATACATTGTGCAGAGCAAGTGTCTACTTTAGAACACGTCTGAGTACTACAGAGCACCACGCAATACTAGACCTGGAGGGCTGAATAAACAAGCCTTCAGTCTCCTCCTATTCCACTAGCCGTTTAGTAGTGGAGCTGTGCTTTCCAGACCTATAGCAGTCCTAGTCCTACAGTCAAACACAGCTGGTGAACGAGAATACCCTTTTACTAATGTATTCCCCAGCAAGTCGATCACTGATTTCTTCAAGTAGCCCAGTTCTACCACCGGGCTCCCATAGTCCCTTAGCTAAACAACATGGCAGAAGTCCCTTCAACATTCTACCACAAACACATCCTACATCCATCCACCATACAGGACAAAACCACAACCAGTGGAGCGTTCTAGAGCAGGCTCAGTCTTTGACCCACCCCTTCCACCCCACAAAATTACACAGCACCCCTCCATCCACCATCTGATGTTGAATAACAAATTGAGACATAATTTTAGTTGAGCCACAGGGAGCCATTTTCTAGCTTTGATTGGCAGCAGTGTCAGGGAGCTATGTTGTGGTGGTGAGAGCTGTATGTTGTGGTGGTGAGAGCTGTATGTTGTGGTGGTGAGAGCTGTATGTTGTGGTGGTGAGAGCTGTATGTTGTGGTGGTGAGAGCTGTATGTTGTGGTGGTGAGAGCTGTATGTTGTGGTGGTGGGAGCTGTATGTTGTGGTGGTGAGAGCTGTATGTTGTGGTGGTGAGAGCTGTATGTTGTGGTGGTGAGAGCTGTATGTTGTGGTGGTGAGAGCTGTATGTTGTGGTGGTGGGAGCTGTATGTTGTGGTGGTGAGAGCTGTATGTTGTGGTGGTGGGAGCTGTATGTTGTGGTGGTGAGAGCTGTATGTTGTGGTGGTGAGCTGTATGTTGTGGTGGTGAGAGCTGTATGTTGTGGTGGTGAGAGCTGTATGTTGTGGTGGTGAGAGCTGTATGTTGTGGTGGTGGGAGCTGTATGTTGTGGTGGTGAGAGCTGTATGTTGTGGTGGTGAGAGCTGTATGTTGTGGTGGTGAGAGCTGTATGTTGTGGTGGTGGGAGCTGTATGTTGTGGTGGTGGGAGCTGTATGTTGTGGTGGTGAGAGCTGTATGTTGTGGTGGTGGGAGCTGTATGTTGTGGTGGTGAGAGCTGTATGTTGTGGTGGTGAGAGCTGTATGTTGTGGTGGTGAGAGCTGTATGTTGTGGTGGTGGGAGCTGTATGTTGTGGTGGTGGGAGCTGTATGTTGTGGTGGTGGGAGCTGTATGTTGTGGTGGTGGGAGCTGTATGTTGTGGTGGTGAGAGCTGTGTGTTGTGGTGGTGAGAGCTGTATGTTGTGGTGGTGAGAGCTGTATGTTGTGGTGGTGAGAGCTGTATGTTGTGGTGGTGGGAGCTGTGTGTTGTGGTGGTGGGAGCTGTGTGTTGTGGTGGTGAGAGCTGTATGTTGTGGTGGTGAGAGCTGTATGTTGTGGTGGTGAGAGCTGTATGTTGTGGTGGTGAGAGCTGTATGTTGTGGTGGTGAGAGCTGTATGTTGTGGTGGTGAGAGCTGTATGTTGTGGTGGTGAGAGCTGTATGTTGTGGTGGTGAGAGCTGTATGTTGTGGTGGTGGGAGCTGTATGTTGTGGTGGTGAGAGCTGTATGTTGTGGTGGTGAGAGCTGTATGTTGTGGTGGTGGGAGCTGTATGTTGTGGTGGTGAGAGCTGTATGTTGTGGTGGTGAGAGCTGTATGTTGTGGTGGTGAGAGCTGTATGTTGTGGTGGTGGGAGCTGTATGTTGTGGTGGTGGGAGCTGTATGTTGTGGTGGTGAGAGCTGTATGTTGTGGTGGTGGGAGCTGTATGTTGTGGTGGTGAGAGCTGTATGTTGTGGTGGTGGGAGCTGTATGTTGTGGTGGTGGGAGCTGTATGTTGTGGTGGTGAGAGCTGTATGTTGTGGTGGTGGGAGCTGTATGTTGTGGTGGTGTATGTTGTGGTGGTGGAGCTGTATGTTGTGGTGGTGAGCTGTATGTTGTGGTGGTGAGAGCTGTATGTTGTGGTGGTGAGAGCTGTATGTTGTGGTGGTGAGAGCTGTATGTTGTGGTGGTGGGAGCTGTATGTTGTGGTGGTGAGAGCTGTATGTTGTGGTGGTGAGAGCTGTATGTTGTGGTGGTGAGAGCTGTATGTTGTGGTGGTGAGAGCTGTATGTTGTGGTGGTGAGAGCTGTATGTTGTGGTGGTGAGAGCTGTATGTTGTGGTGGTGGGAGCTGTGTGTTGTGGTGGTTGGAGCTGAGCCAGGAAATGTCAGCTCATCAGATTCCTCACTCCCTGCTCCGCACACACTCAAATTGAGGGAGCGCAAAACATCAGCTCTAAATGTAATTCCAAACTGATGAGCTCACCACAGAGTAAATTAATCAGATTTACATATGAAAGAAGTTACAGTTGTTCGACAACAGAATGAAAATAGTGCTAATTAGCCGTACAGGGGTGATAGAGTTTCTCAGCGTGCACTAATACATACCTCGGTGAAGGCAAGGTGTGGATTTAAGTTAAACAAAGCAGTGTTTACCAGCGCACCCTGGGAAACCTAATTACAAACTGGATGAAAAGAGCACAGGAGATAGTGTGTGAAATAACATTGGGAGTAATCTCATGAAGGGCTGGGAGTAAACATGTTGGAGTAAAAATATGGGGTCTTTAGAGTTCGTTGTGTGGTGTATATCATGGCATGTCATCAATACGGTCTCTCTGTGTTCATCTAAACATTATTTCAAATGTGCACGGCAAAATACTTTTCCAGTGTGTGTTCTCTGTGTGATGGGTTTGTTTGATGCCTATCTGTGTTTCTTTCTATAGCAGGACGCTGTGCTGCGTTCTTTCACATACTGCCTTGCCTTCCTTCCAAAGCCAGGTCATATAGAAAGCTGTGCCTGGACAGAGATTGGCCCTGCTATTGTAGCCTGATCTGGACACACAGACACACAGAGCCTTGGTAATACATCTACAAAGAAACACTTAAAGCCAAATGCAGCCGTTTTTACTTCAAAATCAAATCATTTCAGGGTAACATTTAAGTATCTAAAGAAAATATGCTTTTTAGCAAAAAAAATATTTCTCAATCAAGAATTTTGCTGGGATTGTCTGGAAGCAGTCTGAGTGGAGAGGAGATGGCCATCAATGCGCTGGAGGGGCCTAATGGGAGAGAGGTTATTGACAAAGAGGTTTGGAACTCTTTGTCATTAGTCTATTACAACTTAAACCGATATCACATTGACAATAGCAAAGGGACATTTTTGAGAGGTTCTCGAGAGACAATACTGTTGTGTAAACTTGCGAAATGATCACGTCTCGAGCACTACTTCCAGAGGTCGCGCACGACACTCATCCGACAGTTGTCCCCTTCTGACCGTGGCAGTGTGAACAGAATTGTGTCGTTGAGCTCAACACTGTTAAAGTATAAATAGTAATAGCAGATCAATGTTTTTGAAACAGCTGGGATGTGTAGAAAATGTTCTTTATATTTGAGAATTGTTTATTGAGTTTTTACAAAAAATTGGAGTAACGGCTTGTTACATTCTGATATTGTCGCAGTAGCTGCCACCTGCTGGCTGCACTGAGCCACGTAAAACTATGAAAGCCCATTAACGCCACCATTTAAAAACAAATAATTGCCAATAGGCCTACTATCTCAAAATGTTGAGATACGCTCTGCAAACTACGTAAGTTAATATTTTTAGATAGTATATCACAATAATAGAATCAGTTGTTTCATTTGTAAGAGTGTGTGCTGAGGTGGCACTACAGGTCCCAGACTGGTGGTGGGAAACTGTTTTCCTGGGGCCCAGAGTTTTTCCTGATCTGGTAGGCTAACCTCACTAGGTAAAACTCTGGGTACATCTCAACTCGCTGGGGAATTATACCCATGTTTTCAGTCTCAATATTATTTTTAAATCCACAGGCTTTGGCTGCATCTCAGCTCCCCCTATGTGGGCCTTTGAAGAGCTGATTTATCCTCCATTACTAAGCTCTGGGCTGGTCCAGGCAGGACTGGCTCCGGGGAGGGTTGGCACACTCAAAAATTGAATTTAAATCTACACATGTTGTATGGTGAAGTATGGTGTGTGGTCAAGTCACAGTGGTTCGACAGCCAGTATGGAGCAAACGAAGAAGAGACAAGGGAGCAGCTGGAAGAGGAAATTGTTGGGTCGGTGCTCAGCGAGACGAGAACTGCCTCCCTCACTTTGTCCTTCGCGTCAGTGGAGTCAGCCTGGGAAGGAGAGGATTGCCTATTCCTTTTCGATTTCCATTCGTTCTGCTGGAGCTCCACTCTGGACAGGGGAGGGGAGGGGCCAGGGAGTGAAGAAGTGGAGGGCAGGTGAGGAGAAAGGGTGCGGGGGGTTGCTATAAAACCTTATCAGGGATCACAGACTTCGTCTGCAGAAAAGAATCATGTAAATGATGCATGTGTCAGCAGGGTTTTCCACTTGCCACTCTCTACCCACAGAGCAGCCAACTACAGCTTCAGTAGTTGTAGTAGTACAACAAGTACTTCAGAAGATAAGGAGAATGGAAGAAGTTGAGATGAGTGGTAGGTTGAAAGTAAGGACCTGGAGGTGAAGCTCTTCATTCCAGTGTTAGATTATGTGCTGAACTAAGGCCCAATTTCCTTTGCTCAACACACAGTGTCACATTGAAGAGGTAAAAGTCTTGCTAAAACTGTTGACTTCCTCCCTGTTCAAATTAATCGGCACAAAAACGAATACACTCACGTGCGCACACACACAGACACACACACACATTCCCATAATAATATTGTCAAAGCCTGAAAACATTTCTCATTCCCTGATGAAACCTATTTCACTGCAGATTGCAATTTTCTGACGAAATAGGGAGTAGCGACTGGCCTCCAACACATACAATGCTAACTAGAAATAGACCAATATGAGTTTTCCAAGAGAGGTACACATTTTCCTGAGCCCAGACTGGCCTTTAGCATGCACATCGATCAGCATCCATCTCTCATGCTCATATCCAATGTACTCTGCTGAGCAGTAAACACAGTACACACAAACAACATAGGCTAGACCAAACTAAAAAGGCCTAGCTCAAAACTAACCTTAATGGGTATGGTATTATTGCCAGGAGTTATAGGTTTCAACATAAGTCAATTGAAGAAAGAGCTGTATTTATGACCGGTCACATGGCACACCCTAATATATATTCATTAAAGGGAAAGGTTTGTCAGATGGTCAGAGAGTATGTTATTCAGCAAATAAATGCTTCAAGCATTCCAATTCATTTACCCATATATATGGTTCAGTTGGTTAACACATAGGAATGTAGGTTTATGGAGTAATTCCTATTTCTAATATTGTTTGTATTGGTGGAGCTTTCAGCAATGTTTACTGCATCTATTGAGGCAGTGTTGCTGAAAATGTGGTTAGGGAATTGATTCTTGGTTTGGAAATGACATTATTTTGAATTGTGGAATAACCTCCCTTGGGTCTCCGGTTCAATTCCTGAGCCTCTGTTAAGTTTGAAATTCAAATTCACCTGTCTACATTTTCCTCCTGGGTATAAGAATGTGTGTTCAGTTTTGTTGTGTTAGGTTGAACTTTTCAAGGTGTTTTTCGATTTTTTTGTTCCCTTACATTTGATGAACCAGTTGGGAAATTGATCAATGGGAAATAGCTCGGAGTTACCCCATTCCGGGAACAAGACAATCAGAAAGAAAGAGTATCTCATCACTGGTGTTCCAGAGGAACAGACCATAATTTCATGCCAGCTATCAAAACCATTCAAGCCATTATCAATAACAAGGTCATGTTGTTTAACGCCAGAAGCCCAATAACACCCTGCTCTGTGAGGATGGATAGCATTGAAAAACAGCAATGCCTAGTTGTTATGGAACGGCTGACATACCAGCTCACTACAGGATCTGTGTACGTACAATCCTGGTTGATTGTACTACTTCTACTTGGAAAATAACAGAAAGCTGTCTCCTTCTAAATAAAAACTTATGCTGATGTGTTCCTCTAAAACCCATACATTTCACATAAAGTCAAAGTGTTAGTCCAACTCAACAGGGAATTAAAACACGGAAAGACAGAAGATGGAAAAGATTGGCCCCCTCAGGGATTAGAGCTGCCAGGGGAGGAGAGATTGGCTAATGTCTCCCTGTCTATGACTCCTGATTGGGTAGATGTGTGGGGATGTGTGGTAAGTCTTTTAACTAATGCTCTGTTAACTATGTTAATGTCTCCAGACCTCCTGTGATGCGTTCTCCCGCTTGGCAGGCTCTGATGTTGTTTTCCCACTGAGATGAGTGCGTGGAGAGCAGCGTGGAGCTTCCGAGCTCCCAGCCCCATCCGGGGAAGGCGTGTACCATATTCCCAATGCTCCCCCCTCCTTCCCCAACTCCCAGATGTCACACAGAAATCAACAAATGCTCTATTTCATCTTACTGCCTACATTCATCTAACCCCTCTCCATTCCCACATACAGTGGGGTCTGACATTATTGACACCTTTTATAAAGATGAGCAGAAATGACTGTATAAAATAAAGAATTAAAATAGTGAGGCACCGTTTGTACTAATACAGTTGCTTTTAACAAGTAACATTTTTTGTTCAAAAAGGTAGGGGCCAAAATGACAGTATTGACACCACTGTTTTCAATATGTTCAATACCTCATCTTGCAAGAATAAAACAGCACTCAGACTTTTCTAAAGTGTTGTATGAGCTGGGAACCACATTGGGAAGGATGTTCGACCATTCCTCAAAAGAGAATCCTTCCATATCCTTGATATTCTTTGTCTGCACTTATCAACTGCCCTCTTCAATTCAAACCACGTTCTCAATGTGTTTCACGTCTGTAGACTGAGATGGCCAATACGAAATGTTGATTTTGTGGCCAATTAGCCCTTTCTTTGTGGATTTTGATGTGTGCTTGCGGTTACTGTCTTACTGGAATATCCACTTGCGGCCAAGTTTCAACCTCCTGTTAGAGGCAACCATGTTTTAGGCTAAAATATCCTGGTACTGGGTAAAGTTCATGTGGAAGTGATGAACTTCCAGTGGAAGTAAAATAGCCCCATAACATCAAAGATCCACCGCCATATTTTACAGTAGGTATGGGATTATTTTCTGCTCATGCATTCTAATTTCGACGCCAAACCCACCACTGGTGTGCATGGTCAAAGAGCTCTATTTGCATGTCATCCAACATTAGTAAACACCTGGAGTTGGGGTTCTGGCACTTGGATTGGAACCTGTGCTTTGTTCAGATGTACCTCTGATCCCATTCATGAGAAACAATGAGGACTTTTTTTCTCCTCTGTTTATTCATAGGTGTTTCTAGTAAAGTGAATGACACAGTTTACACAAATAACGACACACAGCTATACACAAAGTCAATCCCAAACTGTAGCTAGGCCCTTGGTCATGTAATTTTACCGTAGTACATATTACTGTAGTGAAGGCAGGGTTTTACATTTTTGGCAATGGCCTTTATTCGATGAATCTACTCATGATGTGTCCAAATAAACAGCACTCTGTGTTGCTGTTACTAACATTGAGCAGTAAACACGATGTTGTCAGAAGACCCACATTATGAAATAGGTGATAGCAGCCCTCTTCACTCTAACCAGGTCACTCAGACACAAACAGACATCCCTAAAAATCACTTGTAATTGTGTGTGTGTGTGTGTGTGTGTGTGTGTGTGTGTGTGTGTGTGTGTGTGTGTGTGTGTGTGTGTGTGTGTGTGTGTGTGTGTGTGTGTGTGTGTGTGTGTGTGTGTGTGTGTGTGTGTGTGTGTGTGTGTGTGTGTGTGTGTGTGTGTGTGTGTGTGTGTGTGTGTAATGATGCTGGCATCTCTTTGTCTCACTTTCCATTATTTCTCTGGACTCCCTCTCCTCCTCGTTATCTCTACCTCCCCAACAGGTGACTGCTATATCTAAAAGGTCCATCGCATTCAAATAAAAATCAATTGTCCTTTCGAATCTGATGTCATTTTTACGGTTTACAGTAATCAGCAGAACCAAATAATTACAAACAGCAGCAGAAAAAACAGGCTGTGGAATCAGCATTGATTTGAAGAGGAAAAATCTGATTAATGTACTCAACCCTCCTCAAGATGACCTGTGTTTCCATGTTACGATTCTTATAGACTGCTCTAGAGCATACTGTTCCTATATACAGTATGCTGTTGAAGTGAATACCCCAGCTTTGCCAACTACTGCACTCTTCCTGATGTTTTTATACACCATTCCTCCCTACTGCAGCTCTTTACACTGCTGCTCCTTAACCATGGAGTCCTATAACATATATCGCTTGTTTTACTCTACTGCTCAGCCAGGCTTATAGTGCCGACCTCTGGTCTTCTGCAGTGAAATGGTGTGTGTGTGTGTGTGTGTCTCCCTCAAGGGAGAGCCGTCTGTGGGACTGAACTAGGCCACGACATCCCCTGAGGCTCCACACACCAGGAGGCAGACAACGAGCAGGACATAATCCATTCAGCCTTTTACGTTTAAGTTAACAGTCCAATGATGTTTTGTTCCTTGACCTCTCCCACCTGCACACATATGCAACACACACACACAAACAAACAGGTACAACCACAAGACAAGAGTACATGCTGAGAAGATCCCTAAAACACAACATTCTCTTTCCCCACACACAAATGCTGTGTACTCGCACACACACTTGCTTGCCAATGGCAGGCTTTGGCAAGCAGCCATGCTGAGTACATTACCAGACTCCCTCTCTCAGCCCAGCATCAGGTTTATAGAACATGACTGAGGTTCAAAACCTTGGTGGGACACACCTGCAACTATGCTAAAACTATATCTAGTTCTATTCACAATGCCAATCATCCAAACCAACCTGTCCTTGACCCATAGGCTAGAATATTACACATAGCGTTTAGTCACTACCATAACAAATTATTCTTCACTCTATATCCCTGCCTTGAATATAGTAATTCACATTTATTTTATAACATCTCACCACTCCTAGTGGTATTTCATATTACAATTTAGTCCTCCACTTTCCAGGAGAAAGAGCCAGAGATTCTCACATTTCTGTTAACCCATGCCTATTATTTGCCTTGTTCATGATGATGACTAACATTAAGATGATAAATTAGAAAAGGATGTCAAATGAAATCAAATCACATTTTCTTTTCTTTTGAGAGATCATTCAGAGAGATAATTGAGAGAAAGTTGATATGATTGCTACTGAATAGCAATTTAAATCGTGTCTATTAAATAACAATTAAATTGTGGCTATGCTGGATATGATTGGATACTCATCACAGAACACATTGGAGATTCCCAGAAATATCCTGATTTAAATATGATGTGAATTGTGTGTGCAGAGGGCATCACATCTCAATGAAAGAAAATGATAGTGTATGACGAGCACAGGCTAAAATTGCAGTATAGCCTGTTATTCATATTAACAAATGTGGGATTTGGAGAATTTCTCACCTCCGCAAAGAACGACCACCGCAAACCCCACTGTGCAAAGTAGAGTCATCTTTCCTTCCGGTGATTCAGAAACTTCCACACGTACAAAAAAATGAATAAAGGCGGGACGACTCTGGTCCCTAACGACGCTCCGGAGGGAAGGTGCCAGAACTTTGCGCACAACTTTTCTCTTGTCTCTTTCAAAAATTAACAGGATACGCGTTTTCCATGAATGACACAATTGATGAATCTCCTCAGTACAAGCGCTGAAAGCTGACGAAAGTCCGACAGTCAACAGCCGTCCCTGGCACGACAGGTACCCAAACAGTGCGAAATGTCTTGGTGCTGAGGAGGGAACTGAGCAACTCCAGGGGAATAACGGTCCGTGCCAGTATCCAACCCTTATGCAATAAACTAGAATGTATCCTTAATTTAACTGTTTATTTAATTAATTTAATATTTTAATGGCCCGGTTTAGAGAGTTACCGAGTGTAAATTGTATTGACCGTTGTTCACGTTTGTGTCCATTGCGCAGACTATGATTCCGACATCACCAGTTGAACCTCTTGACGCAGGTCTTTGACATAACACGAGAAACTGTGCGCCCAATTTTTTACCGGAGGGTGCATCAGTGGTCTCCACATCAGACCATAAGCGCGCTGCACCACGTTATATTTATTGGCCACCTTTATTGTAAAAACACCTCGTGAAAACTATCTTCAATTTAGAATTACTCAAATATAATTTTCGTTTTTTAACCATTTCCTCAGTAGACCTAGTTGTCTGCTGGATATCACATGGTCCATTGTTCTTTTGCGCGTGTTAGACTGCTGTCTATAGAATACGGCGAGGGTCACAAACAATGCACATAATTTTTCCAAAATAATTATTTCCTCCACGTTTTCATCAGATGTTCAGCGGGAAAATGCTCTTGTCACAGTATAGGCTAAGATGTTTTATCCGGCTATTGTGTCCAGCTACATTCTGATAGAGAAATTCGTTTATTTCGCTCTCTGAGATTAATCAAAAAAAGATTGGGCTATCATAAGATTCCATCATTCTTTTAATAGTTATACTTTTTGTGTGTAAAATAATTTAAGAAAGAGTTTAATTAATATCGTGCTCCTCTCACCACTCTGCAGCAATGGCAGTGAGTGAGTCATGATCAGCGCGCGCAGAGAAACCGAATGGGATGGATTGGCAACTTCTTAGTGAGGCATCACGTGCAGGCAAATTTCACCGACACCTACCATATGTAGGCTAATTGCCAACATCCTTGAAATGATTGTGTTCACATGAATTAGTAGGCTGTAAAATGTTATAGGGTTATGATGATAAGCTTCCAGCAGAAACACCTGCATGTCATTTGCTAAGGTCCTGCAATAGGAAAAGGCATGTGTTTCACACCCAGAATGATAATCTTTCAATGGTTCCCTTCACCTCAACTCTCTGGTCATTTTGAATAATTATAAATCGTCATGACAACCCTCTATTTTTCCTCCTACATTATTTAGAGGCTATTCTCTCATCAATTCAATGCAGAGCAGCTATGACATGCATACACAACAGAAGTCCTTGTACAGTTGCATACAACCTGTTGGGTTGGTCTCACAGTTTACAGTATGGGACCTTTATAAGAATCAACAGTGCCCCCTATAGGATATATCATTGTACAGGCACTGACATCAACCACTGGGAGCTGTCTTTTCACTTCGATCAGTAACAGAAATCTTATTTTTTTGTAATAGAGCTTATGTGGCAACAGTGGCATATGATTGAAGAGCATAGTTGAATCATGACTGCTAAAGAGACTGGAATGAAAGAGTCAAAACAAACTAGCACATATTGTATTACAATTCCATTCCATACAAGATAAAATCAAGATTGTCTGGTCAATTTGATGAACAAACCCCATGACAATTCCAACCAGTGGTTTAGCAAAGGGCCTACATCACATAGTATATCTCTTAGTAGGCTAACTGGAGTGCAATTGGTTTTACTAAGCATGAAACAGATGTGAGGTCTCTGTGACCTTGGAAGAGGGGCTCTCGCCATGTTCACACACTCCCCATGTTCCAAAGCCACAGTGAATGATGCATAATGGAATGGCTAACTGTTGACACAAAGGGAAGGGAGGCAGAGGAGCAGCAATTCACAGCTGAAGCCTCTCCAGTCCCAACGCTAACTGGCATATTACTGACCGTCACAGGAGGAATGACGTGTGTGAATTTGAGGAGGGAACTTTTATTTTCTTTCCTCTGCTCTCCCTCCCCTCTCATCCCTTCCATCTGCCCAGGGGCATTTACGTAAGTAAACTTGAAATGGTGGGAGAAAAAAATCTGGGGCTTTCATTCATTGTTTGCACGAACAACTGAGTGGTTACCTTCCATTGTTTGGTGTCCTCTGTCATAGCGCTTTGAGAGATGCACGCCGTCCATAACTGTAATGGTCACCTCGCATCAAGAGAACTCTTGATCTGAAAAACATAAATGGTTTTGTAGTGGAAAATGGTTGTTGACTGTGAAATCACATCCCAAAATAGGATGAAGAGAACAAATCCACAACTCCTCAGCATTAGTCCTAATCCTCATCATGTTTTATTTTACATAGTGCTCCTCAGTACATACCTCCCAGATGTCTCTTTGCAGGTAAGATAACTGACTGAATAAAGAGGACAGACATCTTGATTCTGTTGGCTGAGTTTAATTGTCTGTCTGACTCGGAGGATTGACTGACTCACTGCAGCGTCAGAGTGGCTCTTTGAGTATCTGGGACCTGGGGAGCAAGTACATCCCCACCTACTGAGAACACTTGGATGTGTTTAGTAGCCCTGCTACCCACAGGTTCACAGATTCAGTGTTCACACAGAGACAAAATCACTAAATAATTGATGAGTTGCATAAGACGGGTGCTGATCTGAATCCATGTGAGACTGTTAGCCCATCTGTATCAATTACTAAATGGATGGGGGTAATGGAGGGTATGCAGGAACTCAACAACCATGCCCATGTCTTTGGATGACTGGACAGGAAGACATTGGATGAGAAAACTTCAGGGCATGAGGTCCTCATGGCATCTTATAACTCTACAATCACCGTGACCAGACCAGGTGTTGACTGGGTACGTGGGTTGTCTGCACACACCAAGTTGGCCCATTGAGCTAAAGCCTAGGTATTACCTTAGGAAGCTAACTCAATTCTCAGTGATGAAAAAATTACCCAATTGTCATACTTGAGTAAAAGTAAAGATACCTTAATAGAAAATGACTCAAGTAAAAGTGAAAGTCATCCAGTAAAATAATACTTGAGCAAAAGTTTTAAAGTATTTGGTTTTAAATATACTTAAGAATCAAAAGTAAATGTAATTTCTCAAATATACTTAAGTATCAAAAGCAAACCAGATTTTCTTGTTTTTTAAATTTACAGATAGCCAGGAGCACACTCCAACACTCAAGACATAATTTACAAATTAAGCATTTGTGTTTAGTGAGTCTGCCAGATCAGAGGCAGTAGGGATGACCAGGGATGTTCTCTTGATAAGTGTGTGAATTTAACCATTTTCCTGTACTGCTCAGCATTCAAAATGTAACGAGTACTTTTGGGATTCAGAGAAAATGTATGGAGTAAACATTTGATTATTTTCATTAGGAATGTAAAAATAGAAATAGTAAAGTACAAATACCCCCCAAAACTACTTAAATAGTATTTTAAAGTATTTGTACTTAAGTACTTTACACCACAGACAAATCTTTACATGTAAGGCAAGGTTACTCATCTTGCAAGCATAGTCAAAAAAATATTAAATACAGAGAGAGAGAGAGAGAGAGAGAGAGAGAGAGAGAGAGAGAGAGAGAGAGAGAGAGAGAGAGAGAGAGAGAGAGAGACACAGAGAGAGAGAGAGAGAGAGAGAGAGAGAGAGAGAGAGAGAGAGAGAGAGAGAGAGAGAGAGAGAGAGAGAGAGAGAGAGAGAGAGAGAGAGAGATAGAGACAGAGAGAGAGTGAGAGATAGAGAGAGAGAGAGAGAGAGAGAGAGAGAGACAGAGAGAGGGGGGGGGGGGAGGGAGAGAGGGAGGGAAAACACACAATAATTCCCTTAGAGGCCAATGCACTCTGCTGCCTGCGTGTCTGTACTCTGGCCTCTGCCTGCTAATGTCAGGTCCAGTAATTAACATTTATCAGTCTCTGAGTAAGACCTTTCCCCGCGAGGGGAGAGTGATGTCTTACCTGCACTTCTCTTTTCCCTCCACCGCTCTATGTTCTCACACTATGGTCATTATAATGGCAGGCAGTCAGAGGGAGAGCTCAGATCAAGACTAAACTGCCACCTGCAGTAATTATCTACTGTAAGACAGGTAACAATGACTATATGGTGTAAACCCCACATCCATTACATCTAATGTGTGGGTGTGAACATGAAAATAATACAAATAAAAAGTAGGACCGGGTGAGATCCCCCTCCTCATCAATGTGATTTTATTCCTGCATCTGGGTCTGGAAAACGCTGAGTGGTAAGGCAATGGGTAAATATGTTTAATTTAAGTTGACAGACATCTTATTACGTCATTGATGTAACACCTTGAGACTCCCATACAGCCTCCCATTGAAGGGCATTAGCTTTGGCAGAGGGATGCAGGGATCATAAGCACATTGATAGGCTTCCCGTAGAGTGGCCAACTACTGTGGGTTAAAGAGTAGTACTGATGAGTTGATAAGTCACAAGGACACATTATGCCATCAGAGGCTGAAAGAACCAAAGCTGATATTACTGATATGGTAGTGTTCCTGCATTATGAATATAAATCACTTCATTTTGTTCATGCCAAAAAGCTCTTTACCAGGAAAAGGAACAGCATGCCAGGATGGGCAGACAGCTTTTTGAACCGGTAGAATATATCTGAATTAGAGGCACAATCTAAGACTAGAGACAATGCAAACGTTCATTAGTTTGAGCCATATCAACGTTTATACCCAAAGACGCAACTTAACCGTGACATAGCATAATCATGCAAATGATCATCCGTGTGGAATCAGGAAGGACAGTAATAATGTCCATTTGTTGTTTTGCCCATTTCACCATCATCCCAGGGTATCAGGTTTCAGGTATGACCCAGATGCAGACAGTGTTGAAGAAACAAAAGTGTATTTCTAGTACAGGGGCAGGCAAACGACAGGTCAAAGGCAGGCAGAGGTCAGTTATCCAGGGAGGGTGCAAAATGTCCAGAATGGCAGGCAGGTTCAGGGTCAGGGCAGGCAGAAAGGTCAAAACTGGGAAGGACTAGAAAACAGGAGCAAGAACAGACAGGAGCAAGGGAACAAAAGCTGGTAGGTTTCACGAAAAAATACGAACTGGCAACAAACAGACAGAGTACACTGGTAAAAATACAAGGGATAATAGGGAAGATGGGCGACACCTGGAGGGGGGTGGAGACAAGATCAATCACGATCGAGACAGATCAGGGTGTGAAAGACCCCCCTCCCCCAGGGGCGCATACCTGGTTGACCAGGGTGGCAGCGTTGGAAATCTACAGTGAGGCCTGGGTTCAGTATGTCCCTAGCGGGGACCCAGCACCTCTCTTCCGAGACAAAACCCTCCCAGTCAACCAGGTACTGGAACCCCCTGCCCGAGGTCGAAACCTTCCTGGAAACAGGAGACAAAGGACTGTGAGACATGGGTTTAACTCTGGACACATGAAAGGTGGGATGTATACGGAGTGTACGGGACAACAAAAGACGAACAGCAGAGGGGCTAATGACCGTGGAGATGGGAAAAGGGCCGATAAACCAGGGAGAGAGTTTGTGGGACCCGGAGAGGGGCAGATCCCGGGTGGACAGCCATACCTTCTGCCCGAGACAATACCAGGGAACCGGGGTCCGGTGGAAATACGCTTGTCGTCTATACCTGGAGGTGGTCTTGAGGAGGGCCGACCGGGCTCTCCTCCATGTACGACGACAGCGGCGGACAAACATCTGGGCCGAAGGTATGCTGACCTCATCTTCTTGCTCAGGGAAGAGCGGGGGCTGATACCCCAGGGAACACTCAAAGGGTGATAGGCCCGTGGCAGGGAAGGGTGTTGCGGGCACATTCGGCACACACATGCTGCTGGCTCCAGGTGGTGGGGTTGGCGGTGCAGAGTAGTCTCTAGGTCTTGGTTGGCTTGCTCCGACTGGCTATTGTACTGGGGGTGGAACCCGGAGGACAGGCTGTCCGACCCGTGACAAAGTCCAGGGAGATGTGAGATCAGGGACGATGAGGGACAGGCAGAGGTTGGAGGAGACCAGCTGGAGCTTGCCGAGGAGTCTTGATCTGTGCTCAGACCGTGCAAGCAACAATGAATGTGGAGATGTCAGGAGCCATGGTAGGCCACCAAAAGAGTTGTTGCACAAAAGCCAGGGTCTGATGGGAGCCCATGTGGCTGGGAACGCTGCACCTCACGAACATGCTTCCCTATACCCCAGCTAAGTGTGCTGTCGCCAGACACGAGGGGAGTAGGATGGTCTCAGGTTCTGGGGTAGTAACCGTGGGGCTATAGCGGCGTGACATCGCATCCAGCTTGACATTCTTGGATCGAGAAACTCACGATTCCGATTGAGGCAGTGGGAGAATAAAGCGCTGGGATGCAACTTGAGTTCCAGGGGAGACCACTGGGACAGGACAGCCCCCACTCCGACATCCGAAGCATATGCCTCCATCACGACCTGGCGGGACGGGTCAGGATGAAGCTAAATGGGAGGTCTGCTGAAGCGGTGTTTGAGATCCCAGATCGCACGGTCAGCAGCTGAGGACCACATAAACAGAACTTTTGAGTGCAGACAGGGGGAGCCCAGAGTGCTGTAGCCCTGGATAAAGCAGCGATAAACATTGGCGAACTTAGGAAACATTGCAGTTGTATTCTGGACATAGGCTGGGGCCAATCCACCACTATTCTCATCTTCCCAGGATCCATCTTGACACGCCCTGCAGCGATGATAACCAGAAAGGAGATGGTGGAGCGATGGAATTCGCACTTCACTGCTTTTACAAAAAGTTGGTTCTCCAGGAGGCGTTGGAGAACCTGTCAGACGTGAAGCACGTGTTCTTGGGTGGAGCGGGAGAAAACTAGGATGTCATCAAGGTAGACGAAGATGAACTGGTACAACATGTCGCAGAGAACATCATTAACCAAAGCCTGGAACACGTCAGGGTCGTTGGTAAGGCCAAATGGCACTAGTCACCGCTGGCCGTGTTGAAGGCAATCTTCCACTCGTCCCCTTCCATTATCCACACCAGGTGGTAGGAATTCCATAGATCCAGCTTGGAGAACACGGTAGCCCCTGGGGCGGCTTGAAGGTCGAGGAGATGAGAGGTAGCGGGTAGCAGTTCTTCACCATAATGTCGTTGAGACCTCGGTGGCCGATGCACGGGCGCAGGGTTTTGTCCTTCTTCTCCACAAGGAAGAACCCTGCGCCGGCAGGGAATGCAGAAGGACGGATTAACCCTGCAGTCCTCAATGTAGGTCTCCATAGCCTTGGACTCCGGACCCGACACAGAGTACAGTCATCCCCGGGGCGGAGTGGTGTCTGGGAGAAGGTCAATCCCGCAGTCATAGTCTGCTCACTTCTGTTGCTGGACACACACGTAGAGGGCTAACCTAATTGAGGCCAGCAGGACTCTAAGCATAGGAATATGTTTATTTTATTTGCCGTCATGTAAAAATAACTAACCTTAGTGGCATAAGCTAATCAATAGGGTGCCTCTGCATCCAGAGTTTAATGTGTGTCTGACCTGTAGGGCCTCTGGCTTTGTCTCTCAAAATGAGAGAAGGTGGGTCCATTAGCAACACTTATAAAGGTGTGTTTTAGTGGAGAGAAAATACTAATCACCACTGTCATTTAAGCCTCAATATTAACATTGATGAATCATGTGGCCAGACTTGTTCCCTAGAGGCTGAGACGTTGCCAGACAGTTTCAATTAAAAATGGCCGATGAATCATTGTCATGAAGTCAATCTCTGAGTCATTAAAGGAAGCCCTGCCATTAGTAGTTTTATGGCATAAAGGATCACCAGCCATTCATCTGAGAGTCATTATCATGCCCATCACATCACACACACAGTTACAAAGCCTCTCCAATGGTGAGGGGTGGACAGCTACCTGTCATATGAATTGATAACCCTTACAAATGCCATAACTGTCAGTCCATTTAATACCCCTGACACATTTGAAAATGTTTCCTTTTCGGCTGGATTGGCTATAACAACCACAATGACGCCCATTTTTACTCTTGTAAAACTGCAAAGAGGTGCTGGGAATGCCAATGGTCCAGAGGATATCCGCAAGGTCACCTACCTGAACTTGCATGACATGACACGTCCTTGTGCTCTCTCCCAGCTTGGATAGAAAGTTGTGAGTAAAACCAGTCGATCAATGCCAAATAATACAGTCCGTCCAACACTAGCTGACTAAGATTTGTTTCATTATGTAGTGTACTAGCTATATAGCTATAGCTATAGCTATATAGCTATATACCGTATTAAGCTGCTATTTTTTAAATGTTTAAATCCCTACGGTGAAGCATGGTGGTGGCAGCATCATGCTGTGGGGATATTTTTCAACGGCAGGGACTGGGAGACTATTATGGAACAAGGGAAAGATGAGCAAAGTACAGAAAGATCCTTGAAGGAAACCTGCTCCAGAGTGCTCAGGACGTCAGGTTCACCTTCCAACAGGACAATGACCCTAAGCACACAGCCAGGACAATGCTGGAGTGGCTTTGGAACAAGTCTCTGAATGTCCTTAAGTAGCCCAGCCAGAGCCCGGACATGAACCTGATTGAACATCTCTGGAGAGACTTAAAATTAGCTGTGCAGCAACGATCCCCATCCAACCTGACAGAGCTTGAGAGGATCTGCAGAGAAGAATGGGAGAAACTCCCCAAATACAGGTGTGCCAAGCTTGTAGCGTCATACCCAAGAAGACTCAAGGCTGTAATCGCTGCCAAAGGTGCAATAATAAAGCACTGAGTAAATGGACTGAATATTTATGTAAATGTAAGATTTCAGTTTTTTTATGATTTACACATTTGCTAAAAATTCATAAAACCTGTTTTTGCATTGTCATTATGGGTATTGTGTGTAGATTGTTGTGGGGAAAAACTATTGAATTAATTTAAAATAAGGCTGTAACGTAACAAAATGTGGAAAAAGTCAAGGGGTCTGAATACTTTTACGAATGCACTGTATCAATGAATTGGAGACACGAGTACAGTATGCAGCACCAAGCACTACTGGATGCAGAAATCAAATGTCTAATGTTTTCAGATGATCTGGTGCTTCTGTCCCCAACCAAGGAGGGCCTAGAGCAGCACCTACAGTTAAGTCGGAAGTTTACATACATTTAGGTTGGAGTCATTAAAACTCGTTTTTCAACCACTCCACAAATTTCTTGTTAACAAACTATAGTTTTGGCAAGTCGGATAGGACATCTACTTTGTGCATGACACAAGTAATTATTTCCAACAATTGTTTACAGACAGATTATTTCACTTATAATTCACTGCATCACAATTCCAGTGGTTCAGAAGATTACATACACAAAGCTGACTGTGCCTTTAAACAGCTTGGAAATTTCCAGAAAATTATGTCATGGTTTTAGAAGCTTCTGATAGGCTAATTTACATTATTTGAGTCAATTGGTGGTGTACCTGTGGATGTATTTCAAGGCCTACCTTCAAACTCCATGCCTTTTTGCTTGACATCACGGGAAAATCAAAGGAAATCAGCCAAGACATCAGAAAATAAACTGTAGACCTCCACAAGTCTGGTTCATCCTTGGGAGCAATTTCCAAACACCTGAAGGTACTACAAACAATAGTACGCAAGTATAAACATCATGGGACCAGGCAGCCGCCATACCGCTCAGGAAGGAGATGCGTTCTGTCTCCTAGAGATTATCATACTTTGGTGTGAAAAGTGCAAATCAATCCCAGAACAACAGCAAAGGACCTTGTGAAGACACTGGAGGAAACAGGTACAAAAGTATCTATATCCACAGTAAAACAAGTCCTATATCGACATATCCTGAAAGGTCTCTCAGCAAGGAAGAAGCCACTGCTCCAAAACCGCCATAATAAAGCCAGACAACGGTTTCCAACTGCACATGGGGACAAAGGTCATACTTTTTGGAGAAATGTCCCCTGGTCTGATGAAACAAAAATTATCATCATTTTGAAATGGAACTGTTTGGCCATAATGACCATCGTTATGTTTGGAGGAAAAAGGGGGAGGCTTGCAAGCCGAAGAACACCATCCCAACCTTGAAGCACAGGGGTGGCAGCGTCATGTTGTGGGAGTGCTTTGCTGCAGGAGGGACTGGTGAACTTCACAAAATAGATGACATCACGAGGAAGAAAATGATGTGGCTATATTGAAGCAACATCTCAAGACATCAGTCGGGAAGTTAAAGCTTGGTCGCAAATGGGTCTTCCAAACGGACAATGACCCCAAGCATACTTCCAAAGTTGCGGCAAAATGGCTTAAGGACAACAAAGTCAAGGTATTGGGGTGGCCATCACAAAGCCCTGACCTCGATCCTATAGAAAATTTGTGGGCAGAACTGGAAAAAACGTGTGCGAGCAAGGAGGCCTACAAACCTGACTCAGTTACACCAGCTCTGTCAGGAGGATTGGGCCAAAATTCACCCAAATGATTGTGGGAAGCTTTAAGAAGGCTACCCGAAACATTTGACCCAAGTTAAACAATTTATAGGCAATGCTACCAAATACTAATTGAGTGTATGTAAACTTCTGACCCACTGGGAATGTGATGAAATAAATAAAAGCTGAAATAAATCGTTCTCTCTACTATTATTCAGACATTTCACATTCTTAAAATAAAGTGGTGATCCTAACTGACCTAAGACAGGGAATTTTTACTAGGATTACATGTCAGGAATTGTGAAAAACTGAGTTTAAATATATTTGGCTAAGGTGTATGTAAACTTCCAACTTCAACTGTAGATCTTCTGCAAGAATTCTCTCAGACTTGGGCCCTGACAGTGAATCTCAGTAAGGCAAAGATAATGGTGTTCCAAAAAAAGTCCAGTAGCCAGGACAATAAATACAAATTATATCTAGACACCATTGCCTTAGAGCACAAAAGTAATTATACCTACCTCGGCCTAAACCTCAACACCACAGGTAACATCCACAAGGATGTGAATGATCTAAGAGACAAGGCAAGAAGGGCCTCCTATTCCATCAAAAGGAACATAAAACTCAACATCCAATTAGCATCTGTCTAAAAAATATACTTTGTGTATAATGCAAAATCTCAAACATTGCATGCAGTGCAGGATTAGGACTATACCTGCTAGTTATCAAAATCCAGAAAAGAGCTGTTAAATTCTACAATCACCTAAAAGAAAGCGATGCCCACACATTCCACCACAAAGCCCTGACCTGTTACAGAGAGATTAACCTAGAGACGAGACCTCTCAACCAGTGGGTTCCAGGAGACCAACACAATTAGACCCAATCAAATTATGAGAAAGCAAAAAGATAACTATGACACAATGGAAAGAATCAACCAAATAAAACTGAGCAAATTGGAATGCTATCTGGCCCTAAACAGAGTACACAGTTTCAGAATACTTGATTGGCCACTGTGACTGACCCACGTATTTCCCACAGATCACACAGACCCACAAAGAATTTGAAAACAAATCAAACATTGATAAACTCCCATATCTCTTAGCTGAAATCATGTGCAATCATAGCAGCAAGATGTGTGGCCTGTAGCCATGAGAAATGGGCAACAAGTGGTGCACAAACAACATTGTAAATACCACCAATATTGATCTGTTTATGTATCCTACCCCACTATTCATACTATAACTAATTGCACATTTCTAAAACACTGTAGATAGCTGATAATAACACTTGAAATGTGTATAATTTTCATTGTGTTCATTTCTAAAGGTGTTTTAATTTATATCGTTTTTGTTTCTTCACACTTTTGTTTAATTTCACTTGCTTTCGCCATGTAAACATATGTTTCCCATGACAATAAAGCCCTTTTGAATTGAGAGAGGGAGAGAGAAAGAGAGAGAAAGAGAACGAGAGAGAGATAGAGAGAGAACTGGATGTATTGTTCATCATACTTAAGAGAGTAACATCTCCTACAGAGCTGAGAAGTGTTTTGATATACAGTGTCTTCAGAAAGTATTCATACCCCTTGATTTATTCCACATTTCGTTGCGTTACAGCCTGAATTAAAAATTGATTACATTTTTAAAAATCTTACCCATCTACACACAATACTCCATATTAAAAATGAAAACATGTTTAGAAATGTTTGCTAATTTATTGAAAATCAAAATGAAATACATAAATATCTCATAAGTATTCACACTCCTGAGTCAATACATGTTACAATTACCTTTGGCAGTGATTACATCTGTGAGTCTTTCTGGGTAAATCTCTAAGAACTTTGCACACCTGGATTGTACAATGTTTACCCATTATTATTTTCAAAATTCTTCAAGCTCTGTCAAATAGTTTGTTGATCATTGCTAGACAACCATTTTCAAGTCTTGTCATAGATTTTAAAGCAAATTTAAGTCAAAACTGTAACTCGGCCACTTGCTCTTTAGATTATTATCCTGCTGAAAGGTGAATTCATCTCCCAGTGTCTGGTGGAAAGCAGACTGGACCAGGTTTTCCCATAGGATTTTGCCTGTGCTTAGCTCCATTCCGTTTCTTTATTACCCTGGAAAACTCCCCTGTCCTTGGCGATTACAAGCATACCCATAACATGATGCAGCCACTACAATGCTTGAAAATATTTGCCCCAAATATAACACTTTGGATTCAGGAGAAAAAGTGTATTACTTTGCCACATGTTTTTGCAGTTTTACTTTAGTGCCCTGTTGCAAGCAGGATGCATGTTTTGGAATATTTGTATTATCTACAGGCTTCATTCTTTTCACTCTGTCAATTAAAGTAGCATTGTGGAGTAACTACATTGTTGACTTTACAGATAATCATATGTATGGGGTACAGAGATAAGGTAGTGATTGAAAAATGATGTTAAACATTATTACCTCACACAGAGTGAGTCCGTGCAACTCATTATGTGACTTGATAAGCAAATTCTTACTCCTGAACTTATTTAGGCTTGCCATAACAAAGTGGTTGAATACTTATTGAGTCAATACATTTCTGATTTTCATTTTGTGGGTCATTGTGTGTAGGCCGGTGACCAAAAAAAAATAATTTTAGCAATTTTTAGTTCTGGCTGTACCACAACAAAATGTGAAAAAAGTAAAGGGGGTAGAATACATTCTGAAGGCACTGTATAATCAAAGAGAAACCACTATTAAAAAAATAATAGAAAGTGAGAATATAGTTAACCTAATATGAAAAAGAAACATAAACTCTTACACAACCTTGTCAGCCATGTCTTTTTATGGGGTCAATTTGCTCTCTTTCAGTTTGATCTCACCTCACCCCAACGGAGATATCAAACCAATATGGTCAGACCTTTTAGGTGCAGAGGCCCAGAGTGCAGCCGTGAGTCCGGCTGAAGTGTTTACCCACTAGTGGCTGTATCTGTCAGGGTGACATATGAAGGCGCTTATCCCCCGTAGCTAGGAGAGCAGGGGGAAGCAGGGGGAGGAGGGGGATGCACAGGGAGGAGAGTGAGGCAGGGGGAGAAGGGGATACACAGGAGAGCAGAGTGGTGTCGAACTGCAGGCACAGCATGTTTATAATGAGGGGAACACCACACTACAGCAGTATATAAAGAAAAAGAGACTATCGCACATTAAGGTCTGAATGTTTTACCACAGGTAATAAAGACCCTCCTGGCAAATCAAATTCACAGAGAAAACACCATCCCTCCAGCAGTGACCACGACCAGTAAGAGAGTTGTTTTCCTCTAAAGCAGATTATCTTTTCTCCTTATGAGGGGCGATTATCACAACCACAGCACCCGTTATCTGAAAGTGTGTCTCTCGTCATGGTTTAAATATGAGTGTAATTGAGTTTTGGAGGTAGGCCTGCTTGATCTGCTAAAATGTGAATACATCTGCCCTTGATGTAGTAAGGGTAGTTCTCAGATGTTAAGGGGTGGGGGGATAGGGATTAGCTTTGGGTGTCTGAGTGGTATTTGGAGCATTAAAACAGGTCATATTATTGATCACGTCAAAGTCATCCCACTGTGCACAAACTGGTTGAATCAATGTTGTTTCAAGGTCATTTGTCAACGTATTGTGATGTGATGTCTACGTGGAAAATACATTGGATTTGAAAAAAACGTAAACTGTTGTTTGAGGTGTGACATTTCACCATGTTGAAATGGTAACCAAATTCCAACATAAACAAACTGTCACGTCCTGACCTTAGTTCCTTTTTTATGTCTCTATTTTAGTTTGGTCAGGGCGTGAGTTGGTGTGGGCATTCTATGTTTTTGTTCTATGTTTTGTATTTCTGGTTTTGGCCTGGTATGGTTCCCAATCAGAGGCAGCTGTCAATCGTTGTCTCTGATTGAGAACCATACTTAGGCAGACTGTTTTCCCACTATGGGTTGTGGGTAGTTGTTTTCTGTCTTTGTATTAGTTACCAGACGGAACTGTTTCGGTTGTTCTTTTTGTTTACTTTGTATTGTAGTGTTCTGTTCTGTTTAATAAAATGACGAACACTTACCACGCTGCATATTGGTCCGATCCTTCCTACTCCTCCTCAGAAGAGGAGGAAAACCGTTACACAAACCTTGTATAAAATACAGTGCATTTGGAAAGTATTCAGACCCCTTGACTTTTTCCACATTTTGTTTTGTTACAGCCGTATTCTAAAATGTATTAAATTGTTTTTTTACCTCATCAATCTACACACAATACTGAAATATCACATTTACAAGTATTCAGACCCTTTACTCAGTACCTTGTTGAAGCACCTTTGGCAGCAATTGCAGCCGTGAGTCTTCTTGGGTATGACGTTACAAACTTGGCACACGTGTATTTGGGGAGTTTTTCCCTGCAGATCCTCTCAAGCTCTGTTCAGTTGAACATTGCTGCACAGCTATTTTTGGTCTCAGAGACTTCAGAGATTCCGAGACTTGTCCCAAAGCCACTCTTGCATTGTCTTGGCTGTGTGCTTAAGTTCGTTAGCCTGTTGAAAAGTTAAACTTCACCCCAGTCTGAGGACCTGAGTGCTCTGGAGCAGGTTTTCATCAGGGATCTCTTTATACTTTGCTCGATCCTGACTAGTCTCCCAGTCCCGGCCGCTGAAAAACATCCCCACAGCATGATTCTGCCACCACCATGCTTCACCGTAGGGATGGTGCAAGGTTTCCTATACATGTGATGGTTGGCATTCATGCCAAAGAGTTCAATCTTGGTTTCATCAGACCAGAGAATGTTGTTTCTCTTGGTCTGAGTTCTTTTGGCAAACTCCAATCATGCTGTCATGTGCCTTTTACTGAGTAGTGTCTTCCGTCAGGCCACTCTACCATCAAGGCCATATTGGTGGAGTTGTGTAGAGATGGTTGTCCTTTTGGAAGGCCCTCCTATCTCCACAGAGAAACTCTGGAGCTCTGTCAGAGGTACCATCTGGTTCTTGTTCACCTACCTGACCAAAGCCCTTCTCTGCCAGTTGCTCAGTTTGGCCAGGAGGCCAGCCCTAGGAAGAGTCTTGGTGTTTCCAACTTCTTCCATTTAAGAATGATGGAGGCCACTGTGTTCTTGGGGACCTTCAATGCTGCAGAAATGTTTTGGTACCTTTCACCAGATCTGTGCAGTCATAGAATAATGAGCCAATTTTCAGACTTGAGTAAGAATAAAGATAATCTTAATAGAAAATTACTCAAATCAAAGTGAAAGTCATCAAGTAAAATATTACTTGAGTAAACGTCTAAAAGTATTTGGTTTTAAATATACTTAAGTATCAAAAGTTAAAGTAAAGTAGAAATCATTTGACATTAGTTATATTAAGCAAAGCAGACGGCACAATATTTATTTGTATTTTAAATTGACGGACATCCAGGGACATACTCTAACACCCAGACATCCACCAGATCAGAGGCGGTAGGGATGACCAGGAATCTTCTCTTGATAAGTGTGTGAATTGGACCATTTTCATTTCCGGCTAAGCATTTGAAATGTAACTAGTACTTTTGGGTGTCAGGGAAATTGTATGGAGTAAAAAGTATATTATTTTCTTTAGGAACGTAGTGGAGTAAAAGTAGAAGTTGGCAAACATATATATAGTAAAGTATAGCACATATACCTCCAACAACTACTTAAGTATTACATTAAAGTATGTTAACTTAAGTACTTTACACCACTGCAGGTTACCAAATGATGTTGCCAACTCAACCAAAAATCTAAGTTATCAACCAAAAATAAAAGTTAAAGAATGGGATTAAGTCAGTGGCTCAGATGGAACTATCCAAGTAGTAGTTACATCTCTTTTAAATTATGATTTGGTTGTGTTGTCAACCAAACTGTCACTCCCTGATCTGTTTCATTTGTCTTTGTGATTGTCTCCACTCCCCTCCAGGTGTCACCCATCTTCCCCATTATCCCCTGTGTATTTATGCCTGTGTTCTCTGTTTGCCTGTTGCCAGTTTGTCTTGTTTGTTCCAGTCAACCAGCGTTTTTGTCTCAGTTCCTGCTTGCTCTCTTTTCTCACCCTCGTGGTTTTGACCCTTGCCTGTCCTGACTCCGAGCCCACCTGGCTGCCCCTGAGCCTGCCTGCCGACCTGTACCTTTTCCCCCTTCTGGATTACCGACCTCTGCCTTACCCTGACCCTGCCTGCCGCCCGTTACCGTTGCCCCTCCTCTGGTTTACTGACCCCTGCCTGTCTTGACCTGTCTATTGCCTGCCCCTGTTGGAATGTTAAACTATTGTTTATTCAACGTGGTCTGCATTTGGGTCTTTCCTTCATACCTGATGCAAACACAATTCAATATTACTTTCGAAATACAGTAAAGAGCCTAAAGTTAAAGCTATTTTACAAACTAATGTAACATTTAACCTTAAAATGAGTAACACATCCATGACCACATCTTGAGTTTACTGTACCTATGCATTTCTTCTTATGTAATCATATAGCGCGTGCATGTTCAAGATAGCATGCATAGGTTGTAGCAGGTCTGCGGAGATCTTCACCTGTGCTGTAATCTGCGCAGAATCACAAACAGCATTGAACACTTGCACCATGTACTATTAATGTAATTTTAGCTGCAATGTAAGTAATTTGGTTCCGCTATAAGAGAAAGGACAGTGAGAACACATTAATCTGTTGTATAAATAAACAAAATATTTGACATTGTTTTCCCATTTGAACTTTATTGTGCTTTTAAGTGGTTGAAAGCGCAGCAATAGACATTTGGGTGACATCTAAACCAAAAATCAGACAGTTTTTACATTGGAATTTGGTTGTGCTTTTAGATGGTTGAAAGTGATAAAATTGGAAATTCAACTAACTGGCAGTCTTTTTGAGTAGGCGAATATACGTTGCATTCATTGATGAACATCTCAACCAAATATTATCCACGTTGAAATGACGTGGTGTGCAGAGTGAGATATACTGTAGCTTTTGTATTAACATGTCATTAAAACATTTCCATTGTTGTCTATAATACCAGCCTATCCCTGAGGAGCTTATTGTAATGCTCATCTGAAATCCAGCCTGGCCTATAACACTGAAGTGTGGCTGTAGTGTTGTGTTTACAGAGACCACTTCTCTCACACTATGAGCTCATCCTTTGCATGTTTACATGCACCCACAGCCTTATCACCATGACAAATACGAGGTGCAATCCACCACTTAGTTCAACCGCCCTGTCGGTAACACCTAATGACACCATTGCGTGTGATTAATTTAGCTCTGGAGGATTCAGGTCATTAAGAGTTGAATTCATTATGAGGTGCGTCCCTCTGAATGACAAGTGGAGGCCCTTAGGGAGCAGAATAAAATGGACTCCTTAAAAATTGAGCAAACATGGCCATAATCAGGTACTTTAATCTCTGCTCCAATCCTGTTGGACGTTATGGTAAATGTAATTTTTGTTTACCCTTTGATGCATGTAAAATTGGGGGAGGACGGATTCAATAAATTAATAAATACATAAAATCACAGCCTAAAGACCATCTGCTCAAAAACAATCTACAAATAGCCCTATCCATAGTCATTCAATATCAATACCACTGACTTTGGTCTCTCAAACCATTTCTCATGATAGGTATATGTTGAAATGGAAGGACGTACTGTACGCATCCTGCATATGAACATATGGCAGAAATGTATAGCCAAACATTTTTCAAGAAAGACACTCTTGGGTGTGAATGTAAGAGCTGTTCAATCAAAGGGTTTGTGTTTCTATGTCAGAGAGAAGGTTTCTGGCATTTCTTGGTGACTCCTTGCTGAGAGGGGTCATGGAAGACAGACTGGTCCGCTCTGCCGTGCTGCTGAAATTAATTGATGTCATCTCCTATGATTTTTTGTGGGGTGCCTAGCGTCTCCAGTCAGGAATATTTCATGGACAAGACCCCATTTCCATTATCCCCACCTGCTGAGTGGAATTCTGGGTAAGCAGCAGAGTGAGTGTTATGTATGATGCATTTTCTATGTACTTTCCAATGAGCTGAATAGCGGGTCTGGGATGAACAGATTGGTAGAAAGCTTTGAGGTCATGAAGAGCTCAGGAGTTGAAAAGTTGACAGCTGAAGTTGTTCAGAGTTAAAAACATAGTGTTATAGTTGATCGGAATCAATAAAACTGCTGTAGACAAAATCCCTGAGCCATTAATAGCATATTTTCAATTTTGCAGTGTATACATTTCAAGTTTTGTTTTTCTAATTCTCATGCAAGACAAATGAAAAACGACCACTGAATAAATCAATAATGATTGTCTACGACATGCGATTTAAAAATAATTTATTGTTTTCTACCAAGGTACTGAGACAGACCCTGACAAACACCACCAAACGTAAAATGAACAAATATGCCTGTGAGTAAAATGAACCAGATGAATCAGTTAGGACAACAACAAAAAAAACAACGTTGTATCCCTTGACAAAATGTTATGTTCTGAGCTTCATTATGTTTTGAGGTTGAGCTTGAATAACCCTCTCTGTGAGAATAAAAATATCCTACTGTATGTCGTTGCTCAAGAATGTGCAAATAAATTGAACAGAATGAATGAAAGCACCTGAATGCATGCTGCTAACCATGGATGGCTCTTGTTTAATGAAATACAATTGGCTCTGCATTCTGCTTTAAGCACTCCCTCCATTGTCAGAGCTGTGCGTCTGAAATGGCACCATATACCCTATTTAGTGCATGACTTTCCCCAGAGCCCTACAGGAATAGGTTGCCATTTGGGACACAGACTCTCTGTTCATTTCTACTGGAGAAGGTTTGAGGGTGATATTAAGGAGAGTCTGGGAGTGAGAGACGGGACTGGAGTGATAGGAGAAGTCAGTGATGCTGATAACAGAAAGCCATCCCAACAAACCTTAATTCCACATGTCTATCCTGTCTTTCAAAGAGCTGTGAGGGGGAAAGTCTCAAGAACTGGGATTGGGCCGAAAAGAGGCTGGATCAGCGTAAACTGGCTCATAGTCACTGTTGGAGTGGAGCCATCTGCACATCCTATCCTTAGACTGAGAGAAAGGAAAAACGAACATGGGCCAAAAAGTGAATAGATCAAGCCACAGCTTATATCAGACTAAATAGATTGTTTCTCTGTTTTTCAGAAGCCCCCAAACTTGGAGTAAACCCACCACAATAGCCCATTCTCCTACAACTGCAAACACAGAGGCACCAACAATAATACTGCCAAGCTATCTCCCACAACTGTTGGATGCCTTCTCTACCATCTCTGGACCATCATCACCCATCCCAACTCACTCCTCATTCCCTCCTCCACATCCCCCTGCCTTGGTCTGGACAGCCAGGTGCATCATGCACCCCAAAATTATTCCTGCAATCTAGAGCCATAATCATTATGCATAGTAAGCATACCTCTTGAGTTGTCTCTATCCTCCTGACTGAGGGATCATTTTTTAAAGAAACGAAATATTCTTCTCTGCATCTCTGCTCAAATCTGGGTAAAAGATTGAAAGACATGTGAGTCTTATTCAGTACATTTGGTAATTGTTTTATTTTCTAGTCTATCAACCTTGCCAGCAGGCATGCCAGCTAAGATAGTTAGACAAGCTTGCTACACTAATTTAATTGAGAGCCTGAAATGACTTCTTAATAGCTAGTTATGAGGTAGCTAGTTATACATTTCATACATTGCTAGGTGTCTAGCAGTATTACAGAGAAACAACAACAAAATGTTTTACCATTTATTGATTTTTTTGTTTTTATAAAACAGGATAAATCTGAGGGGGCAAGTACCCCTGTAATCCCTGTGGGCATGACGCCTCTGTTGACATCTGCCATGGCTGGGCTGGAGCCATGTGATCCATCATCCCACTCCATCCCCGCTGCTCCTGCTTTCTTAAAAAAAAAAATGTTTACCCCGTTTTCTCTCCAATTTCGTGGTATCCAATTGTTTTAGTAGCTACTATCTTGTTTCATCGCTACAACTCCCGTACGGGCTCGGGAGAGACGAAGGTTGAAAGTCATGCCTCCTCCGATACACAACCCAACCAAGCCGCACTGCTTCTTAACACAGCGCGCATCCAACCCGACAAGGATATCAAGGATATCCCTACCAGCCAACCCCTCCCTAACCCGGACGACGCTAGGCCATTTGTGTGTCGCCCCACGGACCTCCCGGTCGAGGCTGGTTTTGACAGAGCCTGGGTGTGAGTCTCTGGTGGCACAGCTGGTGCTGCAGTACAGCGCCCTTAACCACTGCGCCGCTAATAATAAATCCACACTGTCACCTCCGTCTCACCGGCCCAACCAGCACAGCCAGAGGCAACCCTCTACAGATTGCCTTCTCCGATTAGGACCCCATTAGAGAGGATTTTTACCCACACTCTCCCACAGGGACTGTCACACTTTGTTTGCCTATCAAAAGACCCTGTGGAGTCCATAGTGACCTTTTGGTCAAGTTGGAAATTAATGTTATTTATGTATCAGTTAAATTGTCTAACAAGCCTCCAGAGTGGCGCAGCGGTCTTAGGCACTGCACCGCAGCGCTAGAGGCATCCATACAGACCCAGGTTTGATCCCAGGGAGATGCATGAGCTGGCACAATTGTCCCAGTTTCCGGGTTAGGGGAGGGTTTGGCCGGCTGGGATGTCCTTGTCCCATCGCGCTCTAGTGATTCCTGTAGCGGGCTGGGCGCATCTATGCTGACTTTGGTCACCAGTTGTACAGTGTTTCCTCCTAAACATTGGTGCAGCTGTCAGGTTAAGTGGGCAGTGCAGCTTGCGCAGGGTTGTGTTTCGGAGGACACGTGGCTCTTGACCTTTACCTTTCCCGAGTCTGTACGGGTGTTGCAGCGATGGGACAAGACTGTAACTACCAATTCGATATCCTGAAAAAGTGGTACAAAAAAATGTATAATAATAATTGTTTGACAAAATGTTTTCATTAGCAGATGAGATGAATTTTTTTAATAGCACATTGGGTGATTCTACATCACACAACTTTTGTTTCTCTGTGCAATCAACTTTTTACTATTTATGAATGCTTAAGCATCATGCATGTGTAGACCCCTCTACAGTTACACACACTGAAAGGTTAAGCAAGGATACAGGCCACTCATCTCCTTTTGCCTCCATCCCTATTGTATTCTAGACCACATTTCACTAAGCTGTGGTGGACACTGTTTAAGGTTTTATTAGTAGTATGTTTATTTTTTATTTATTTCACCTTTATTTAAACAGGTAGGCTAGTTGAGAACAAGTTCTCATTTACAACTGCGACCTGGCCAAGATAAAGCATAGCAGTGTGAACAGACAGCAACACAGAGTTACACATTGAGTAAACAATAAACAAGTCAATAACACAGTAGAATAATAATAATAATAACAATAATTTAAAAAAATAGTCTATATACTTTGTGTGCAAAAGGCATGAGGAGGTAGGCGAATAATTACAATTTAGCAGATTAACACTGGAGTGATAAATGATCAGATGGTCATGTGCAGGTAGAGATACTGGTGTGCAAAAGAGCAGAAAAGTAAATAAATAAAAACAGTATGGGGATGAGGTAGGTAAATTGGGTAGGCTATTTACCAATGGACTATGTACAGCTGCAGCGATCGGTTAGCTGCTCAGATAGCAGATGTTTAAAGTTGGTGAGGGAGATAAAAGTCTCCAACTTCAACGATTTTTGCAATTCGTTCCAGTCACAGGCAGCAGAGAACTGTAACGAAAGGCGGCCAAATGAGGTGTTGGCTTTAGGGATGATCAGTGAGATACACCTGCTGGAGCGTGTGCTACGGGTGGGTGTTGCCATCGTGACCAGTGTACTGAGATAAGGCGGAGCTTTACCTAGCATGGACTTGTAGATGACCTGGAGCCAGTGGGTCTGGCGACGAATATATAGCGAGGGCCAGCCGACTAGAGCACACAGGTCGCAGTGGTGGGTGGTATAAAGTGCTTTAGTAACAAAGCGAATGGCACTGTGATAAACTGCATCCAGTTTGCTGAGTAGAGGATTGGAAGCCATTTTGTAGATGACATCGCCGAAGTCGAGGATCGGTAGGATAGTCAGTTTTACTAGGGTAAGTTTGGCAGTGTGAGTGAAGGAGGCTTTGTTGCGAAATAGAAAGCCGATTCTAGATTTGATTTTGGGATTGGAGATGTTTGATATGAGTCTGGAGGGAGAGTTTACAGTCTAGCCAGACACCTAGGTACTTATAGTTGTCCACATATTCTAGGTCGGAACCATCCAGGGTGGTGATGCTAGTCGGGCATGTGGGTGCAGGCAGCGAACGGTTGAAAAGCATGCATTTGGTTGGTTTTACTAGCGTTTAAGAGCAGTTGGAGGCCACGGGAGGAGTGTTGTATAGCATTGCTCGTTTGGAGGTTAGATAGCACAGTGTCCAAGGAAGGACCAGAAGTATACAGAATGGTGTCGTCTGCGTAGAGTTGGATCAGGGAATCTCCCGCAGCAAGAGCAACATCATTGATATATACAGAGGAAAGAGTCGGCCCGAGAATTGAACCCTGTGGCACCCCCATAGAGACTGCCAGAGGACCGGACAACATGCCTTCCGATTTGACACACTGAACTCTGCAAAGTAGTTGGAGAACCAGGCAAGGCAGTCATTAGAAAATCCGAGGCTACTGAGTCTGCCGATAAGAATATGGTGATTGATAGGATCGAAAGCCTTGGCCAGGTCGATGAAGACGGCTGCACAGTACTGTCTTTTATCGATGGCGGTTATGATATAGTGGGATTCGAGATGGTCAGTGATCTGTTTGTTAACTTGGCTTTCGAAGACCTTAGATAGGCAGGGCAAGATGGATATAGGTCTGTAACAGTTTGGGTCCAGGGTGTCTCCCCCTTTGAAGAGGGGGATGACCGCGCTAGCTTTCCAGTCCTTGGGGATCTCAGACGATATGAAAGTGAGGTTAAACAGGCTAGTAATAGGGGTTGCGACAATGGCGGCGGATAGTTTCAGAAATAGAGGGTACAGATTGTCAAGCCCAGGTAATTTGTACGGGTCCAAGTGTTGCAGCTCTTTCAGAACATCTGCTATCTGAATTTGGGTAAAGGAGAAGCTGAGGAGGCTTGGGCGAGTAGCTGCGGGGGGGGGTGGAGCTGTTGGCCGAGGTTGGAGTAGCCAGGAGGAAGGCATGGCCAGCCGTTGAGAAATGCTTGTTGAAGTTTTCGATTATCATGAATTTAACGGTGGTGACCTAGCCTCAGTGCAGTGGGCAGCTGGGAGGAGGTGCTCTTGTTCTCCATGGATTTTACAGTGTTCCAGAACTTTTTGGAGTTATAGCTACAGGATGCAAATTTCTGACTGACTGACTGCGTGTATTGGTTCCTGACTTCCCTGAACAGTTGCATATCGCGGGGACTATTCGATGATATTGCAGTCTGTCACAGAATGTCTTTGTACTGGTCGTGGGCAGTCAGGTCTGGAGTGAACCAGGGGCTAAATCTGTTCTTAGTTCTCCATTTTTTGAACGGAGCATGCTTATCTAGGATGGTGAGGAAGTTACTTTTAAAGAATGACCAGGCATCCTCAACTGACAGGATGAGGTCAATATCCTTCCAGGATACCCGTGCCAGGTCAATTAGAAAGGCCTGCTCGCAGAAGTGTTTTAGGGAGCGTTTGACAGTGATTAGGGGTTGCTGTTTGACTGCGGACCCGTAGCGGATACAGGCAATGAGGCAGTGATCACTGAGATCCTGATTGAAGACAGCAGAGGTGTATTTGGAGGGCCAGTTGGTCAGGATAACGTCTATGAGGGTGCCCTTGTTTACAGATTTAGGGTTGTACCTGGTGGGTTCCTTGATGATTTGTGTGAGATTGAGGGCATCTAGCTTAGATTGTAGGACTGCCCGGGTGTTAAGCATATCCCAGTTTAGGTCACCTAACAGAACAATCTCTGAAGCTAGATGGGGGGCGATCAATTCACAAATGGTGTCCAGGGCACAGCTGGGAGCTGAGGGGGGTCGGTAGTAGGCGGCAACAGTGAGAGACTTATTTCTGGAGAGATTAATTATTAAAATTAGAAGTTCAAACTGTTTGGGTATGGACCTGGAAAGTATGACATTACTTTGCAGGCTATCTCTGCAGTAGACTGCAACTCCTCCCCCTTTGGCAGTTCTATCTTGATGTAAAATGTTATAGTTGGGTATGGAAATCTCAGAATTTTTGGTGTCCTTCCTAAACCAGGATTCAGACACAGCAAAGACATCAGGGTTGGCAGAGTGTGATAAAGCAGTGAGTAAAACAAACTTAGGGGGGAGGCTTCTGATGATGACATGCATGAAACCAAGGCTTTTTCGATCACAGAAGTAAACAAATGAGGGTGCCTGGGGACATGCAGGGCCTGGGTTTACCTCCACATCACCTGCGGAACAGAGGAGGAGTAGAATGAGGGTGCGGCTAAAGGCTATCAAAACTGGTCGCCTAGAGCGTTGGGGGACAAAGAATAAAAGGAGCAGATTTCTGGACGTGGTAGAATATATTCAGGGCATAATGCGCAGACAGGGGTATGGTGGGATGCGGGTACAGTGGAGGTAAGCCCAGGCACTGGGTGATGATAAGAGAGGTTGTATCTCTGGACATGCTGGTTGTAATGGGTGAGGTCACCGCATGTGCTAGCTTCGTGGCAGTGGCATTAGCCACTATATCCAATCGGTAGCAGCGGTGATCCGGTGCCAAGGTCCAGAGTTTACAGCAAGGATCCGGTGGAGTTTTGGGCTCTAGCCGTGTATGAGTGGGGCTCGAGTGAACAGCTGAGTAGGCCGGGAGGTGGGCCTCAGGGAATATCTTCGGTACTAGGTGCCACGGTGAGTGAAAGCTAGCTGTGAAGATTAGAAGTAGTGATCCAGGGATTACGGCAGGAATCCGGCATTGTTGTGGAGAGACAGTCCGATATTGGTAGACAGGCGAGTATTGTCCAGGCTAAAAACAGGGCTGGTATCTGTGCAGAAGGTAAAAGCCGCTAGCAGTGGCTAACAATGACTAAATAGTTTGTAGCTAATTAGCTGGTTAGCTTCTGGAGATTCTTGAATGTGTTCTAAAATTGAAAATAATAGCGATTCCGTATCACATTGGGTGAGGCAGTTTACCGGAAGGTATAATCGAATAAAAAATAGAGAAGAGATTGAAAATAAATTGAAATATATAAACAAAAAATACAAAAGTACACGAGAGGACAAAACAAACACGTCTTCACTGCTACGCCATCTTGGATTTACGGGATAGACATAGTATACAGCATCCAACAAAAAGCTTACTTCCAGGTTCCTGCTTGACAATGCAACAACAATAATAAATAATAAAATAGAATAATACGAACATAAATGGTTCAGTAGAATATAATACATTTTTTAGCATAAGTATAATACAGGAAGGCACAATTTATAGTCCAATATTTACATGTATTTGGGGGAAGGGGGGATTGGGGGGACAAGTATTTTAAATTGTGCAGTATTTGGCAATCACAATAAGAGTCTGGTAGCAGCAGTTGTGATGTGTGTGTGTGTGTGTGTGTGTGTGTGTGTGTGTGTGTGTGTGTGTGTGTGTGTGTGTGTGTGTGTGTGTGTGTGTGTGTGTGTGTGTGTGTGTGTGTGTGTGTGTGTGTGTGTGTGTGTGTGTGTGTGTGTGTGTGTGCTTGTGAGTGCATGTGTGCTAAGGTGCAGAGAATCAGTGCAGGTGGTCAGTCCAGCTCAAGTGTTCTGCAGTCTGATGGCTTGTAGATAGAAACTGTCTCTGAGCCTGTTGGTATCAGACCTCATGCTCCAATACCATCTGCCCGACGGTAAGGGAGTGAACAGCTCGTGGCTGGGGTGTGTGGGGTCCTTGATGATGCTGCGTGCCTTCCTCAGGCACTGTTTAGAGTAGATGTCCTAGATGGCTGAGAGCACCAAGGGCCTTGCGGGCGTGGACGGAGAAATTCCTTTACTGGACAGTAATGCTTCCTGTACTGGACAGTAATACTCAGTTTGTGGGTGATTGGAGCAGAGGGACGCCCTGCCCCTTTGTGCTCCTCTGTAGCCTCTAGCCTGTTTCTATGCCCTGGCGATGGGCAAAGGCCCCGTAAATCACTGACCCTGGCACAGTTAAAACAATTATTAGAGACAGAAGACATACAATCTTGTCTATCCCTGCCCTACGCCCTGCCATTAGAGCTCTGGTATCAATCACCCGCTTCTCAAGAGGAAGAACAGAAAATAACAAAGATCTTATTTTTCCTCAACATAAGAGGAGGCAATTCACTGAGTTTCCCCAAGGGTAATCACTTCTAATCTATGTGACTTGGAATTAAACTTTGTGGAACATGTTTAACCAAGGATTTATAACACATGCAGAACAGTATGGATGTCATGCATTGTTGCCAAATATAGAGTTTACTGAAAAGGGACGCTAGGGGCAAGGCAAGTACTACTAATGTAATTTCATAATAGAGATGGGAAAAAGCGTTATATACGATAAATACTAATGCTCTACCATGATAATGTAACCTCCACTGCCATACATAACCAACTTGGCACCCTAAATTGTTTCCCATTTTCAATGCCAATCTGCCCTTACTGTGTAGGGAGAGAGAAACTACTGGAGTGAATCTCAGTCCATTATCAGGCAGGCTTCTCTCCAGGTAATTTTTCTGGCAACCAAGTAATCCCAATAGACAGAATGGAAAAGAAAAATGTCATATTTCCTCTTCACTTTTAAATTCATGAGTCCTCTCCCTTATCAGCTCACGGGAGTCTTGACCTGTTTAACTTCCTGCAGGCATTCACAATGTGTGTGGGAGTTAACCCCCCCCACTGACGTTTTACCAAGTTCCCCTCTGCCCCCTAGGGGACTGATAACACGTCACACATGCAGAGATGCAGTAAGGGGATAGGGGACAGGGCTTCCTAAATTGCTTTCCTAAACTTGATTAGCATTTCACCACCTCCACTCATCTCTGAGTATTATGGGGGCAGGCCACAGCCTCGTTGTTCTCTGCTGCGTTCTACGTACAGTATGTCTGGATCGTTTTATGCTGGGGTGGGATAAGATGGGTACTTGAATTTGCACCGATACGGGTTAAATGCCAACACACTTGCAATCTATACTATGAGTGTGATCACTGCATCTACATACATTTGTCAAATACATTCTCATTTCCATCGCTCTGTAATAGATGTAAAATCAAATAAGACACAGTCTCTGATTAGATGTGAATGGACTAATCAAATGGCAGTGGGTTAATTGCGCTGTTATTGAATGTAATGCAATCAAAGCAGAGTAGTTAAAACATAATTAAGATGAGGATTGGATTGTAGATGGACTTTTGGTCGGAACCATTACTCAGGGAATTGATCATTTGAGATGTGTGGAAGCAAGCTCCCAGGCAACGATGCCAATGAATGATAGATCGTTGATCAGAGGGATCTGGTCACTGTTGTACTGTACATGTATGCACATCTGGGATCAAGACTTGTCAAAAACTTTTTGAGATATATAATAGTCTACTGACACACCGGTGTGTCAATTGAATTGGTAGAAATAAAAAGATCCCCATCTAAATCTGAGCTCCCGAAGTATTGGGACAGTGACACATTTATTTATTTATTTTTCACTCTGTACTCCAGCAAAGGATTTGAAATGATACATTGACTATGAGGTTAAAGTGCAAACTGCTGTTCCTTAGGCTATGGCCTAAAATAAATAAATTAATATGGTCAGAATATTATACTTTGTAGCATAGGCTTCTGTTTTTATGAAAATATTACATCTGGTGAAAGGCAAACGACATTTGGTCCTTTCAAGACTGTTACATGACATTAGAAATGTGATTTCAGAGACACAAGGTAACAATAGTTTATGATTAAAGGGACCAGAGTCCGTCTGTTACCATCATCATTATCATGATTTACATAATTCAAAAGCACCATATAATGTATTTAGAAGCCCACTAAGCTACTAACTTGTTGTCATTAAATGTCCTGGATAATAGAAAGGAAATACCTTTAGGTGTTCCTACAACAGCCTAGGCTATCCTACACAGTCACGCAAAGTAGCCGACCTCGGTGTCTAATCCCATGCACAGAAACATATGAAAACATTAACTCATTGCATTGATGCCTTCTCTGTTAAATCTTTAAGACCCTGGTGGTTTCTCTGTTAAATATTTAATACCCTGGTGGTTTCTCTGTTAAATATTTAAGACCCTGGTGGTTTCTCTGTTAAATCTTTAAGACCCTGGTGGTTTCTCTGTTAAATCTTTAAGACGCTGGTGGTTTCTCTGTTAAATCTTTAAGACCCTGGTGGTTTCTCTGTTAAATCTTTAAGACCCTGGTGGTTTCTCTGTTAAATCTTTAAGACCCTGGTGGTTTCTCTGTTAAATATTTTAGACCCTGGTGGTTTCTCTGTTAAATCTTTAAGACCCTGGTGGTTTCTCTGTTAAATATTTTAGACCCTGGGGGATTCTCTGTTAAATATTTAAGACCCTGGTGGTTTCTCTGTTAAATATTTAAGACCCTGGTGGATTCTCTGTTAAATATTTAAGACCCTGGTGGATTCTCTGTTAAATATTTAAGACCCTGGTGGTTTCTCTGTTAAATATTTAAGACCCTACTGTAAATCTGTAGACAATAGCAGATAATCAACATAAATGTAGGGGTATTGGATTGGATGTAACGTGGATCAAAATGGTCTTCACTGGTGCAACAAACAAGACATTAACATATTCGGGATATGCTTTCTGAACACTGTTTTCCAGACTGGATTCTTTTACATCAAGTGCTATATCACAAGAGCTGTTTGTCACTTGACTGTAATCAGCTGATGATGGTTGACAATATCACCATGCATAACAAACAACTGGATACGTGCATCCAACAAGTAGATCTATTAGCCTGGGCATTGCCTATTGAGGAACAACGCAAGTTCTAACTTGGTTAGAAGCATCAGATTTCGCAAGCGCATACATCACTTCGAATTTGTGTGCCCATGAAAACTGTTTCACAGGGTAGCCTGAAATATCAATATGAACATTTGATAAATTGGTGCTGCCGTTGATAGCACACCATCTCATGGACTCAGCAAGACTTGTTCCGCTGATGGGCCAAAAGGGGTTGTTCAGATGATTAAGCTTTCAGAACACCGAGCCTATTGGTCAATCAGCTCACAGTCGTCTGGACACTTTCTTATGTGCAGTGCAGGTCAGTCATATTCCCATCTCCTTTTCACAGTGGTGTAAAGTGCTTAGGTAAAAATACTTTTGGAGGTATCTGTACTTTACGTTACTATTTATATTTTAAGACACCTTTTACTTTTACTTCATTACATTCCTAAAGAAAATAATGTACTTTTTACTCCATACATTTTCCCTGACACCCAAAAGTACTTGTTACATTTTGAATGATTAGCAGGACAGGAAAAGGGTGCAATTCACACAATTATCAAAAGAACATCCCTAGTTATGCCTACAGCCTCTGGTCTGGCGGACTCACTAAACACACATGCTTCATTAGTAAATGATGTCTGAGTGTTGGAGTGTGTGCCACAGGCTTTTTGTAAATAAATCAACACCAATAAAATGGCACCATCTGGTTTGCTTAATATAAGGAATTTGAAATGATTTGTACTTTAACTTTTGATACTTAAGTATATTTGAGCAATTACATTTACTTTTGATACTTAAGTATATTTCAAACCAAATACTTTTAGACTTTTTACTCAAGTAGTATTTTACTGGGTGACTTTTACTTTTACTTGAGTCATTTTCTATTAAGGTTATCTTTACTTTTACTCAAGTATGACAATTGGGTACTTTTTCCAAAACTGCCTTTTCATATCAACAAAATGCATCTGGTAGCATACTGATATGACTTTACATAGGCTGTCGGGGCCGATCACTATAGCCTAATACTCTAATCGATGGAAAGATTTAGTGTGCTGCTGACAAACAGCGTGCAGAATCTCTAATAATTAACCTATTCTAAAAACATGAATCATAATGTGCTTGAAATGAATGAATCGGCACTCCTTGCTAAAGCCAATTATGATGTTTGAGTAGGCTATAGGCCTATTCAAGTAAATCATAGGCCTAGTTTTATTATATTGATAATTAGATGATATAGATCAAATTGAAAGAACATTTACTATAACAGGGTTGAAAGCGGTATACCGTGCACGTTTTTTATTAATTAATTAATGAATGTGTTAGAAGGCTTGTTTCTCAAGATGTTCACCCAACCCGGATTTATTTATTCTGTCTAAATGGAAGAACTATATATTTTTTATATGTATAAAATATTCTGCCCATATTAACAAATGTATATACAATATTCTGCCCGTATAAACAATCTTATTTTAGGGCATAAGTGAACCAATATATGAGAGACTTCAGAAAGGTTTCCCCACGGAGCCACCATCTAGCCGTCGTTCCCCAGCCAACCACGCACAGGCGTTGTTCCTCAGCCAATCATGCACACGCAGGGGGGCGCGCGGACAAAAGAGTCGCGGACAAAGGAGTTTGCTTCTGCTGCAGCCTTCGCTCTAAAATGTAACGCATTGCGGCGGTGCTTCGCTTTTGACCTACGGGCAAATCGATCATCACGTCAATTGAGATCATACTGGAGACCATAAGTTCTACATCTACAGTGATTGGACCTGCTCTAATGTTATACAGGAAAGACATTTAAGTGCAAAGATATTGCTATGGATAGCTAAAAACGTATAGCAGAGTACAATTAAGGTCAAGCATCAGAGGACGACCTTCATTAATAAACGGACAGCTAATTAAGGACTATAGTAGTATTGTTGATGATAGAGAGTTCATTTATGGTCTTCCTTTTTTATTGATTGACAAAAAAAATGCATGTAAAGAGAGAAAGGCCAAATGATTTGGCCCCTCCAGTTTATCAAGTCTGGTGCACCACCATTTTGTAGGAAACAGGTGGCTTTGCATTCTCCAGATTCACACCTGCAACCAATCAGGTCACTTAAGCAATTAATTCAAATGGTCTAATAAATAATGTGTACATTTCATGACTACTTTAAATTTTTATGACAACTTATCATCAAAGATGATGCTAAAAACATAGTATAGCATAGTAGAATTCAGGTCAAGAATGGAATCTTCAATCATAAAATGAGCAACAAATTAAGGACAGGGGTGGTATTGTTGACGATACAGAGTTCATTTATCCATGTCCTTTATTATGGTCTGTTTTTTTCCATGAATATTGATTGACATATGAAAGCAAGGCAACAGTAAACATGTCACCCCCCACGAATGATGCAGACCCCTCCCTTGGGCCAATTGAGATAATTTTGTAAATGCTGTATTTCTATGGCAAAGACAACTCATTCACCCAAGTTTTGTCAAAATTGGGCCAGTGCGTCTGAGATATTGCGTGTGATGAACGGACAGAGACAGATCCACAGTCCCCTCCCTGATTTAATCTTGGGGTACAATATGGAGCTAGAGAGAAAAATAACCGATGGTTTGGCTCCTTTCCAGGTGATCTTGGTCAGAGTGGTCAAGAAGGTGACATCCATCAATGGCAACAGAAAAAAACACCCCTAAATGCCTGACTCCTCCCATCGCAGCAGCAACAGAGTGATGATAGCCTTGTCTCAAATAAAGGCCGATCCATTGGTCTGATTTGTGGCCGGCGGAGTAATTTCAATACCCGTCTTTGCACTGATAGATGAGGCCCCGTTTGATAAAGGGTTGATTTGCCACAGGGGCAATACGGATGGAATTACAGGGGTCACCTTTATTTTGTCCTCCCCTCAATCCCAAGTAAAACAGGTTTGAAAAAAACTATGCACAGACCCAAGCCGGTTGATTGCAATATAGCTCTCTTATTATCTGTTCCACAGACAAAGCCCCCAGACCACAGCTTGTCTCTTTTTATGACTTTAAAATAACTGTCGAGTGTTTCCAGATTTCTATGAAATATTACCTATAATTAATTACAATATGAGTGAAAACATTTTCGTTACAAATGTTTTGTTATTAAGTATATGTTAAAAAATTCAAAAGGCACTGGCACATCTGAGCAATCTAATTTGCAGGTGCATGGCAACAATTGAACAAGATGAAAGGAAAAAGGAAACCGCACACTGCTCTTGATAGGACCACTGATATTTAATAAGCTTTCGTATCGGCCTCACGGCCTTCATCAGAGTTTTTGCGATTTGTTTTTACATTTGCACCCCTATGTAGACCTAGCCCCTCCCACATCCGTTCTACATATCGAATGAGGTTGAAGGCAAAGGGAAAAACAAATAAGTGCTAGCAAATATATCAATATGCGTTTCATAAATATTACAAAAGTGTATAAATAAGACGTATGAAACACGTCTGTAAAATCACAATGAGGACATAGCAAGTTTTCATTAGTCATTGGGTACAGAGTGATCAATCAAATATCTTATTCGGAGGTGATTATAAGAATTGAGAAAACAAGTGATGACTAGTGAAGATATGGTAGTGGATGCACCACAGTCTGTTGTTTGCTGCCAGTCAAAAGATAACATGTGTGTTAAAAATGTGGATTTTGTGGCGTTGATTGCCACAGTTAAAAACTGTACGGCTCAAGTCTCAAAGAAGTCTAAGAAACTGAACATTATTGTGGCTGCAGCAGAAAAGGTTTTTGGACATAAGGATTTTACATCTGAAAACCCCTTGAGCCTGTGTTTGATTTAGTTTGTTCAATTTTTAAAAAATCCTGACAGCAGGTGGCGGGATGCACATTAAATTGTGCGATCAGCAATACACCATAGAAGAAGAACTTTCTTATTTGAGATACAAGTTTGAGATGGTTTTTTGTGTGTTTTGTTCTCCAATGTAGGATGAGTCAACAACATTATTTGGGTAAAGTTAACAGAATATGTTTAAGATTTTTACTTGACAGTTACTTTAACAAAAGAGGAGGGGGAAAACTGGATATTTTTGTTATTGGATTAAAGTCTGGCCATTTTTTTGTCGAGGGAGGTAAGAAACATTGTAAATTAACCTAGTGCATGTTGATGAGGCTATTTTGAAAACCAATTGCTTTGTCAGCCCGTAGCATTATTAGCTGCTGCCTGCCACACTGTCAACTGGGTTAGCCGCTAAACTAAGCCAGCTAACGGTAGCTCACAAACTGATGGCAGTACAAAAAGTTAGCTAACTACAGGTGAGTTAACTTCCCAGTCAACACAAAGGTATGTTGTTCTGTCAATCCTAATGAGGTTACTGTAAAATGCAGCCTATGTACAAGTCTGTTTGACTATTATTACGCTCATTGTCCCTCCTGTCATGCTAACATCGTTGTCATATAACAGAGAGTACAAGGAGTGGAATGTTAGCTAAACAGACTGGTACATAGGCTAGACTAGATGCTATATTTTTCACATGACACTGGAATAACTTTTTTTGCTGGGCTAGTAGTAGACTAGGCCTATTTAATATTGTGTGCTGTCACATCCTACTGGGCACACACTGGTTGAATCAAGGTTGTTTCCACGTTATTTATATGAAATTACATTGACCCAACGTGGAATAGATGTTGAATCAACATCTGTGCCCAGTGTGGTTTAATTAAAGTTTCCCATTCATTCATGCTCAGATTAGAGCTCAGTATGTGTCAGAAATGGTGGTTCTTTACATTCATGCTTAGACCATGTCATTGCGTTGCTTATTTTGCAAAGAATGACCTGTTTCTTTGTAACATTTCTACCGCAACTCACTATCTTGAGAGTTTTACATTGAGTGTTCTTCTGGGGAGAGTACTCAGCACGCCTGTCTCATTCATTACTTTTCCTGTGTAGTGCACGCAGCGTTGGGATAATCCATTCTGAAGTGTCAGTGACACAATATTATGTTTTGTGCTTATTAAAATGCATTATACTATTTCCACTTATGTAAAATGTAAAAAAGTTGAGTTGTTTTGGGATATCCTTTTGTTTCATGTGTGGATTCACCTGTCGTTGGTATAGACTTATCTAAAAATAAATACAATTTCCTTGTTCAGCCATTTGCTTTTTCTTGTTAGTCATCATTTGCACTGTGGACCTACAGCACTGGAAATTATTATTATTTTAAAATAGATATATATTTGGTAACCTGCTGTCCAACTGTGAGATCCAACAGCCTAGTTAGTTGGGTTTTGTAGCAATCTTAACAAATGCATACACAACATGAACTGCAGTGTGTGTATGTGGTGTCTGTCTAAAAACAACATTGAAATTATCAGGTTAGTATTCATATGCAGAATACAATAATGCCATATTTGGAATGTCTCAGTGAAAATCACTGTCTTTGTGTGTGGCCTCTCCTCATTGATTCTCATTCCCAAAACCCTTTTTCAAACCTATGCAACTAAACCTATGCAATCAAAGTTCACAGAATTGGTTCACATTATTCATGAATATCATGCATACATACAGCTTTATTCATCTGCTTTCATTTCACATTTAAGTGGTGCCTTCCATGAGGCTAATTAGCATTTCTGTCATAGAGGAACCAGGGCAAGGTCTTTGTTTCTCAACACTGTTGCTAAGGAACCTGTTCAAATGTTTTATTGAAAAGGTGTTGCTCACAATGCCACACGGGGTCTTTGTAGCCTAAAATTGTTCTCTCCGGGATGCCATAGGTTAATGGGGACTTGGTCACACATGAGTGGTCATGGTTTGAAGGGATAAAGCGTTTGTCAAATTAACTAAAAAAGTTGCATTTTAGCTAACCCTAATCCTTTTCCTAACCTTAACCTAATTATCCTAACCCGATACGTTCATTTCCCTCACCTGCTGCGTAAATTCCAACTGCTATAAAAAGTAAAATCTGACAAAAGCTGTATGCCATCCAGTAAAAACCCACATTAGTGGTATTATGTAAATGGCTGGAGGGGGGTTTGGAGTTGAAGGAAATTAATCTGATTATTATTATATTCATGTGCTTGCCCTCCACTGCCATATGTATTATCACTGATCATGGGCCTTTTCTTTTCCTAATCGGGTTATATAGTAATAGTATATTAAAATATGCTCCAAAAGGACAGTCATTGGACCATTGGATGCATACAGTACCTCATTCAACTTTTTTGTGAGCATAAATACTATAGGTGATCTCTTTTAGGGGATATTTGGTGCTTAAATGTTGTATTATCCTGATAAATCTGGTTATTGTTCTGTAATCCTGTTTTTGTTGCATTATCCTTATGAACAAATATAATCATTAAACGTAAAGAGTCCCTTTTAATCGGAGGTATTATCAGATCAGATAAGCCCACATCGGCATCCACAGAGAAAGACAGGAGATTATTGGATGCCTAGACCGGGATGCTACTGCAATAACGCTCTGCAGTTTAAAGTGATGAAATTAGAATTATTAATCAGCCATTGATTAATCATTTTGACACACTGCCTAATTTCCCGGCAGGACAGGGGACTCCAAAGGGTATTTGTGAGGGATGCGCGCACTTAAATCAAAACAGGATGTAATACGATTTGTAAGGCTGTTCTGCTGGGATTTAATACTCCATTAACACAGGGGCATGTCACTGTAAAATTAAAACACATCATAAAGATACACACAAACCAATAGTTATGCCACATACTAGGCTACACTAAACACACTTAACTTTGCACTTGCAAAAAGCATACTTTGCACCTATCTTGAGTTAGTTTCTTTCAGTCAAGGGGTTTCAAAAAATCTACCATCCATGATGATTGATTCACCTGATTTGATTGTTGATATACTTAGAAAGTGTATGTAAATGTAACAATATTTAACTGTAAGTCTGGGCTGGACTGCAGCATTTGGGGCCCAGGGGCCTTTTTTAGGAAAACAGATTCTTTTTAATTTGGGGGGAGACGGCTAACTTTGCATTTCAACACATTTTGTGTAGAAGAAATGTGCCGTTTTATAATGCTATTCTACACTTCTTGTAATGAGGCTATGAGAAAATGTAGCAAATTTAAAGCTCATTTCCAGCCATTCTACACTTTTTTTTTTCATGGGTCAGAGAAAAGGTGTGCTGTTTAATAGCTCATCTCATGCTATTGTTCACATTTTGCCATGAGGCTAAGAGAGAATTGAGCTTTTAAAGCTAATTTTCTGCAATTCTACACATTTGGCTATCATACGCTATCTGGGGGTGCCCCCAACCTCCTGGGGGCCCACAACCATTCGGTAATCCCACCCTGCAGTAAGTAATATTACTTTATCACAATTCCATGTAGTCTATGAACCAGCTTTCATCATCGACCTAGGTTCCTGGAGTGCCGCAGGATTTTGTCCCAACTGTACACCACACCAGACCAACTGAGCTAATTGATCAGTTCAGTGATTGCCTAAATTCAACACACCTGGTCTTCCAGGTTGGTTAAATCAAAAATAGGAAGTGCCTGCAGCACTCCAGGACCAGGGTTGCCTAACCCTGACATAGAGAAGGATAGAGACCTCTAGTGGTCAAAAGGTTGTACGAGCATGGGCAGCGTAATTGAGGGTTTCTAACGTAGTCAACTGGGTGGGACTTCCATTAGCTGATGCCTCCGGGTGACCCTGTTGGAGTCATGTCCAACCGGGTCATCAGGAGGGATCAGCCTATTGTGAAGAAGAAAATGTACTACTTTAAAATGGAGATGCATGGGCAGCGCCATTGAGGCTCACAGACGCTATAATGGCACAAATACAAAGATGAGGCCTCTATCTATCTCTATGGCCTAGGTCTACTAAAACTTTTTGGAGGTGGCAACACTGCCATCTACCTACAATATTGTACCTAGCTCTTCCTTCAGGCACGATCCACACGGGAGCGCACGTTCGCGTGCCACGTCCTTCAGCGAAATGACATAATTTCGCTTCGCTATGCTGTTTCTGATAGAAACGCGGTAGATTGGAACCCATAGATAGGACGAGGATACATATACATAGATAGGACTAGGATACATATATTTGATGAACTGGAAAGTCTGGCCATTTTTTTTGTCGAGGGAGGTAAGCAACGTAAGTTAACCCAGTGCATGTTGAGATGAGGCTATTTTGAAAACAAATTGCTTTGTCAGCCCGTAGCATTGTTAGCTGCTGCCTGCCACATTTAGCCGCTAAACTAAGCCAGCTAACGGTAGCTCACAAGCTGATGGCAGTACAGAACTATCTAACCACAGTTAGCTGGCTGGCTGGCTAGCTAGCAAGCAAACGTTAGTGCTAGCTTGCAGATGTTAGGTAACGTTAGTTATCCAACGCAAAGCTATGTAATTACTGGTGGTTATAGTTTCAGCCACGTTTAAATTTGATTGGCTATCTTATTTCCGGTGTTTAAGCGTTTTGTAGTCATATGTGCCCCTCACTGGGTAGCTAGCCAGCTAACTGTAGTTAGCTATGCTCCTAATTGGTTTGATATAGATAATCACAATATCAATAAAGACCCTCGGAACCATTTTTGCTTTGTCTATCCAGGTGTCAATTGGATTCTGACCGCGTCTCGTCTAACTAGAATTTTCTATGGCTGCCCCAGCCATGCAACAGCCCAGTTACCTTCTGGTTAGTATATTGTGTTGCTGCTCGTCATAAGCAACATGTGAACTTCTTGTTGCCTACTTGAATTTGTGACAATGCCAAGTCATTGTCACATAATAGCTAGCATAGTACCGTGGCAGCAGTAACTGTTGTCAGCAGTAATGATGTTGTCTTTTCTTCACAGGCCAACCTGAAAATGGACTCGACCACCAAGCCTTTTCTCCAGTGTTGCCAGGAGCTGGTGAAGGTCATTGATGACTACCCTGCAAAGGTACAGTTTGTCTGTATAAGCCAGTGTTGTTTATACAGAGGGGGGGGCATGTTTCTGTCGATAGTTAATATCCATCAATATCCATGTCAATGTTTAGTCAGTCAGCATGTCAGCTTTGTGCCTGAACCTGGTTCAACTCAACCATGTTACCTAAAAACATTCATCCTCTGTTATTATCTCACTCTGCAGGAGCTGCACCTGATTTTCCCCTGGCTGGTAGAGAGTGTTTTTGGCAGTCTGGATGGTGTCATCGTGGGCTGGAACTTGGGATTTCTGCAGGCGTGCAGCAATCAGTACAACATCGTTATGGACTTTCTCAACCCTAGGTAGTCTGTCATCCTATGTCTGTCTTTGTGTTCCCGTGTCTTTCTGTCCACTGTCTACCTTTATGACGTTGAATATTAGAAAAGCAGTAATTTACTGATGTTAATTATGATCGTGTGATTTTCAGTGGTCCAATGATGAAGCTTGTGTACAAGCTTCAAGCAGAGGAGTACAAATATGAAATACCAGTCAGCTTCCTGCCTGTAAGTCACATCTCTTTTTAAATGTAACTTTTTATTTGATACATAGCAAGGTCTTCCACAACTTTTTTTTACACTAACCACTTTATTATTTCTCCTCCCCTCTTGCAGGGTCCTGTAAAGGTGTCCATACAGGAAGGCGTTCTCCCAGATTGCCCACTTTTAAACAACAAGCTGCATTTTCCTCTGTCTGGTCTGCAGACACTCAGCCTGGCACTCAGTATCCTTGACGCTCAAACTCACTCGGCCCTCGCTTTCTCAAAAACATTGTTGACAATGTATGTTTGTGATTTGGTGTGTTTTAAAGTCTGGTGGTATGTCCTTAACCCTCTTCAGATCCCTTTGAATATTACATGTTTATGTTTGCCTCCAGTCTCATAACACCAAAGGTAACGATGCTCAACTGTCATAACAATATCTTATTTTGGTAGTTTGTGATATGTGAATCAGACATGAGAGATATGTGAATATATTATTTGACCTCACACAAGTGCTTTGATGTTGTGTTCTCAGAACTACTCTCTAAGACAGCATGTGAGCAGCTTGGATAGTGCATACTTTGTGCTAGTGGACACCTACCTCAAGTATTTCCTTCCTACAGAGGGCAGTGTTCCCCCTTCTCCATTCACCTACAAAAGAGGCTCTGTGTCTCCACCTGCTCCCAGGTACTCTACAGTGGGGATAGAACTCTAAAGTCAGGCGTGACAGAGTGCTAGCAGGGTTGTGATCAGTGGGGTGATAACATTTGAAGGATGCTACCTGAACTTATCCAATAAGAGCACATACTTTCTTATTCCTTTGCCTCCTTTTAGTTTCTCTTTCCTTCCTAATACTAGGAAACTCAAATGCTAGGAAACTCAGTGCACACTGTCATGTCTTTGGTATCCAGGGCTCCCAGCGTACCTTTTGTAGGGTATGGCATCCACAGCACCAGCCTCCTTAAGCGCCACATATCCCATCAGCCCTCAGTCACTGCTGACCCTGCAGCCCAGGAGATCTGGAGGTCAGAGGCATTACTACAGGTGAGCCGCCTTCATTTGTCAGCCATGAATGGATTTGGTGTGAACTGTCAGTCAGGTGTTTAGGGAATCGGGAATAAGACGTGTGTGTTATCCCCAGGTGTTTGTGGAGATGTGGCTGCATCACTACTCCCTGGAGATATATCAGAAGCTGCAGTCCCCCCAGTTGAAGGTAAGAGCATGTCACACATGGCCCTTCCCACTACCAGACTCAACCCCTTCACCTGCACTGCAATACCGCATGACTGACTGGCTGATCTCTATCCCCCACACACACACACACACACACACACACACACAAAACACAGCAGGGCTCACCCCATTGAGTACCATTGGCCTTCCTCCACCCACACTGGCATTTGCCTCACATGGTGATCTGCATCAAATCAACCTGTCCCCTGGCTTTCACAACTGGGACACAAAACGGGTCCCACTGTACTCTTTTTAACTAGAGTGGAATATTTCTATCTGAATAATATGTGCACTCTCTCATCTGGGCTATAGAAATGTGATTTGTATCCATCTCCTTTTTCACTGTATATGAGTTTGTTTTTTAATTCCATTTCTAATGCATCTTTCAGGGTAACTGGAAAATCAGACAGAGGGAGGTCTGGCTTTCGTTGGTCTTGACTGTCTTTATTTGCATAGATTATGAAACATGAATACTGTCAATTATCAAAGTTCAATGTCAAACCAATCAAAAAAGGGCATGGGATCAGGCATTTCTAATTTTATCTGAAAGGCAGGCTTTTTGTTTAGAGGATTTTCTTTTGTTGCTGAATTATTGGCATATGGGCAACTGCAGTGCAAATTTACTGCACTTATTTGTGTATGTGTATCTGGTAGTAGTGCTTTTGCTTCTCTCAGACCTGTGCATGCTGTCTGTGGCTCCATTCACTGTTTCAGTACCCTTGTGTTGTTTATTTGGCTGTTCAGCTGTTTGCCATCTCTACATCCATTCAATATAATCTAGCCAAGTCTTTTTCATTATCTATACACCTCTCAAATCCCCAAAGGCGTAAAAGCCATTCTTCCTATCCCTGCTATCACCTAGTAGCCTAGTACATATACCATCTTCTGTTAGAATGTATAGTTAAAGTATGTGGTCATCCATAGTAAGAGATGCAGTACTCCCTCTCGCCCCTAAAAAAAACTACCAGTCATGGCCATTGGACCGAAACAATCCTTTTACCTTTTGAACCGTTCTTCCCAAAAACCTCTAAGAAATCTGTTTTTAACCATGTTTTGTGTCCCTCATTGTAGAGATGAATGGTTTTCTTTCCTGTGTTTGGGGTGAAAGGGCTACTACATCACTCTAGCTGCCATAGCATTGTGTTCATGTGGTCAATATATTTCTGTTTGTCTTTGTCCTTTGTTTTGTTTCTACTCGTTTTCTCTTTGGTCTTCACCCCTTTTTCTTTGGATGCACCCTATCCTTTGTATTCATGTTCACTTCCCTCTTCTCTCTCCTATGTCCCCCCCACTGTAATGTTTCCCTCCTCTTCCTCCCCTGGTTGTGATGGGTCGTACAGCTGGCGCTGCTGCAGTATCGCCTCAGTATGTCCAGCATGCTGTGCCAACCCCTGACCCCTCCTGGTTCTGGAACCCTCGACACGTACCAAGTACTTTTCCCTTTTCATTCAATCCCTCTAGGCTTGCTGGAGGTAAACCTAGGCCCTGAAGACAGAGTAGCGTTAAGCTTAGGACAGTAAGGTCAAGGGCACTTCAAATCAAATCAAATCAAATTTATTTATATAGCCCTTCGTACATCAGCTGATATCTCAAAGTGCTGTACAGAAACCCAGCCTAAAACCCCAAACAGCAAACAATGCAGGTGTAAAAGCACACCTTCTCTTCAAGAAAGCATTTGAATGCTGTTACAGTGCATTCTATAAAAACCAACTGCCTGAACGCAACCAGTCGAAGACCTATCCTTGGATGGACCCCATTTTGACAGCACACAGTAGAATATGGCCCATAGAGAAATATTAATAATTTGAAGAGATTGACATTTTAATTTGTGCGCATGTGCACGCACCCTTTTTCTTTTAAAGCATGTCTTGCTATGTTACTATGTGGTTAATGTGTGTACCATTTCTTTCTCATTTCACATTTTTCCATTCTGCGCAAACAATACTACAGTATTCAAAACCTCAATAACCACATTGCCCTAAATCAATGAATTCATCATCAAATTGTCTACCTCATTCTCTAAGAATAATGGGCCTGAATCTCAATTTAAAGTATGTGCCTGTTTCTGAGCTAGACACATTTGAATGCCTTTTCCAGATGGACTTTTTCAACAGCATGGTCATTTGAGAAACAGTACCGGGAATAGGGGTTATGTTCCAAGCCCGCTGTGTGATTGGTTATTGTTATCCGAGGAGCTTCTTATGATTGGCTGCTGTCCCTGTGGATTTGTGTATGACTGGCTGTTTCAGGAGCCATTCACCCCAACAGAGGAGCACGTTCTGGTGGTTCGTCTCCTAGTGAAGCACCTCCATGCCTTCTCCTGCAGTCTGAAACCTGAGCAGGTCTCCTCCTCGGCTCACTCCCACACCAGCCCCCTGGAGGAGTTGAAGAGGTGAGCTGAGCAGTGAGCACCACCAGGGTCAGACATTAGGGTCGACATTCTCTCAACTTTATTGTAACTTTAAATGGTCTGGATCTAGTTTGGCCTCTAATTCACTGTTGGTCTGTCTCTAGGGTGGTGGTACATCGTTTTGTCCAGCAGAAGCTATATGTGTTCCTCCAGCACTGCTTTGGCCACTGGCCTTTAGATGCCTCTTTCAGAGTGGTAGGTATCACAGCTCAATCCTCAACCTTCTCAGCTTGGGTGAGGTGTTGGTGTCAATCACAACTTCTCATTGGGTCCAACCAATACAACTCACCACCTCCTATAATGGAGATAAAAATGTTTGTGTGCTCTTATCTCTAAAGCACCACTGTATCTCTACGTTTAGGTGTTGGAGACGTGGCTTAGCTACATCCAGCCATGGAGGTACACAGGAGAGAAGACCAATCCTCAGACAGACCAGAACAAAGTTGTACCTGAGAAATGGTGAGTTATTTGTTGGATCACCAGATGGGTCAGGCCGAATAAATGTGTTTGTAGTGCTTCCTTCAAGTCTTTGACTCTGCAGTACTGACAAGGAATTAGATATTTGTCTTATTGGTCCTTCTGTAGCTCAGTTGGTAGAGCATGGCGCTTGTAACGCCAGGGTAGTGGGTTCGATCCCCGGGACCACCCATACGTAGAATGTATGCACACATTACTGTAAGTCGCTTTGGATAAAAGCGTCTGCTAAATGGCATATATTATTATTATATATTATTGCTTCCTCACATTTTTACATTAATCTTCCTAACCAGTTTTTCTCAACAAAAAATTCAGGAGCTTGTTTGTTCAGGAGAACCTGCTCATGTACACCAAGCTCTTTCAGGGCTTCCTTAACAGGGTGGTACGCACAGACCTGGTCAACGTCAAAAATGCACTAATGGTCTTCAGGGTGGCCAAAGTCTTTGCTCAGCCAAACTTATCGGAGATGATTCAGAAAGGTATGGACAAAAACAGTCACCCAGCCTTATGATACTTGTGTGATGTATATGCAGTTATAGTCATGTAATGGTCCAGCTACAGCAGTCTCAGCTGTCACTGCCCTGTCCTAATGTAATTCTCCTGTCCTTCCACTTCCTGTCCCTCTCCAGGAGAGCAGCTGTTTCTGGAGCCGGAGCATGTCCTCCACCACCGGCAGCACCGGTGCTTCCTCTCGCCGGGCCACGGTGGCAGCTTTTTATCGGCCCGGCAGCCTGTGGTGACAGACAGGGTGTTCAGGGTGAAGAGCCACGTGTATGGTCTGGAGGGCCAGGACTGTCAGTATAAACAGATGTTCGGCACGGAGCTGAGGGGCACGGTGAGTGGAGCGGAGGGGATGATAGAGGAATTTTTAAATTCCCTTATGTTTTATTACCAAAGCCAATCAAATTCGCACTCATTTCTAATTCATGATAAGTTGTAAGTTTATCATTTGCATGAATTAGCAAGAGACCAGTCTTAAAAAACAAGTTCAGCATTTATTCTTGATGAGTACTAAATGCTCACACACATTACCACAGGTTATAAACTGAAAATGACGTCAGCGTTTTCCAAACTTTCCATTTCACAAACAGAGGGCCCCTCTAATTCTCAAGCCTCCGCGTTATCAGCACGAAGTCAAGGCCAGTCAGCATAAATCAACATTCCCGACCATTTTGGAGATGGCCCGTTCCCACCACCTGGAGATTTGTACAACTGAATGAACTTAAAGAACAGACCTTCATTGTTACTAAACTTCTTGACTACATTATATACAATTGTGAAAGGGAGCAAGAGGGACAGTACATTATAGCATTCGCACTAGTCAGTTTCTGATTGGAATGTATACATAATTAGTCATTTCAAACATATTTTCCTCTATCAATCCTCCCTTTGATCAAATATTATACATTCAATTCTACATCTAGTTTTATTTAATCATAAAAAATGAAAGTATAAACGAACTTATCTAACCTTTTTATAGAGGTTTATCAGATTATCATATGAATAGACAAATAATCAACAAATCAATTATAAATGTTTATCCAACTCTCCACATTTCATTAATCAATTCTAACCTTAACTCCAACTGTTTTTAAATCTACATCAGAATCATAACTCTTCCTTCCGGATTTTCGTCACGACCTTCATTAAAAAAACAGTTTAATCATGGAAACCAATTACAATCTAATTCCCCTTTATCTCAACACTAGCCTCATCAAACATAAATTCCCCACAAATGACAGATCCGGATTCGTCCACTTCCTCTGTAGACATGCCTTCAGTCCTCCACAGGTCAGAATCTGGAAACGGCCCATAACGCACCATCTGTTGGGTCATTGATCTTTCCAGAGTCCTGGAAACAAGGCCTCGCACACAGGGAATTAGACAACAGCCGCATAAAATTAAAACAGTCATACAGGTAGATACAGCCCAAAACACCGTGATTACAACACTTTTCCATTTTCCAAATGTACTATCAAACCAATTAGTCAGGGAAGGATCCACCCCAGAGTTTTCTGCCAACTCGTGAGCCAGGGTGGTCAAACCAGCTAAGGCTTTGGTCACAGATCCGTCCGGAGCTGTGTCATTCGGGATGAAAGTACAACACATGTTCCCGAAGATCACACATACTCCTCCCTTTTCAGCCAATAACATATCCAATGCAATTCTATTCTGCCAAGCCATCAGACTGGTTGCTTCAGTCTGTTCTGCCAACCCTTTAATCGCATCTCTGGAATAATTGATAAAGCGCTGTTGATTATAATAAATATAATTAATCCAGTCTACATTCTTATTGAGAGTAGACCACCAAAAATACTTGACTCTAATCCTGCTAGTATCTGATTTCTTGCCTTGAACTCATCCGGCACCCCTCGTGGAACCCCAATGTTATCAATATATACTCTGTCGTCAAAAGACCCCGATGGAGCATCCCTTCTCTCTCGTTTGACTAACTTCATGTCTTGGTGTTGTATGAGTGTAAAAGGCATTCCTATATGTACTAGAGCACATAGTCCAGTCCAATCAGTCGGTAATACCGGCCACAAATTCATTCCCCGCACAACCACCAGATATATATGCCATTTAGCAGACACTTTTATCCAAAGCGACTTACAGTCATGTGTGCATACATTCTACGTATGGGTGGTCCCGGGAATCGAACCCACTACCCTGGCGTTACAAGCGCCATGCTCTACCAACTGAGCTACAGAAGGACCACTATGTCAGCCCTGGCCACCTTCAACATTTTGAAATCTCCAGAGTTCAACCAGCCTGTCAAATCAGACATGTTCTCGTCAGTGGTAATATTCTCTGTCTTATTGCAGGTACCAACTTCCCCCACGTATTTCCCGTGTGTACTGTATCTGGCCAAACAGTAATATTCTCCTCTTGTCACGGTAAAGGGAGGAAGTCTTGATTTAAATGGAACCTGGAGATATAAATAGTGTAAATCAATACAGCTATCATTACTTGGCATTCCTGCTTTCATGAACAGCTTTACCATACATGCCATTCCCTTAGGGGAATTAATTCCGTTCAGTGGGAAAGGGATTGTTGTTAACTGTGGTTTTGCATAACATTCATCTTTAGCCACTGATCTGGCCGTATATTGAATCCATTCCAACCAAATTGAGTGTATGGGTTTACATAGCCATCTCTTTCAGTGTGAGCTATGACCTGGCTCCACGACCTACAGGATGATTTACACAAATATTTCCCATAGAGTCCCATGGTTCTAGACTGCCAAGGGGTGAAAGACCCCAATTGATCTACACAAATTTTTACTGAGAGATCCTTGCCCAATTCCACCCTCACTTCCTTACTATTTTGTTTCAGTGACCTTCTGAGAATCTTAGGTAACATCCCATTTCCCTCATCTAGCACATGAGTCAAATTATCCTCTTTGGCACTTTCCGGGGGATCATGGTGAATCAGGAATATGGCCCCCACAATAAAACAGCTCAGGACGGTCAGTGCACACGTGAAGCCCCACCCTCTCCCCGAGAACATATCAACAGCCAGAGGCCAAGCCATCACTTCACTTCTATGAACGCTCACAGCTGGGGAAAGGTCAGGTATAGGGAATCTTCAGAAGGAGTTTGACCCCCGTTCCATATTGGTCACGGTTCCTCTCCTCCTCCTGTGACCGCTCGACAGTGCCAGTATGACCCACCCTCTTACAATGTGTGACATGTACCCAGGTAGCTCTTTCGGCTATTCTCACAGCGAAGGCAGTCACCAGTAGTACTTGGAATGGTCCCTCCCACCGAGGCTGCTTCCATTTTTTTTTTATCTTCAGTGATCGGATCCAGATCCAGTCTCCTGGTTGAATCTCGTGTGCCACCTCCCTCTGTAGTTCTCCTGCTGGGCATAAAACTTTTGACATACGGGTTTGATTAATGAACCACCTCCTCATGTGTTCCACCATACTGCTTTCTATTTCTACATTTGCTTCCTCCAATCGCCCTAATTGGAACATTCTATAGGGTCTACCAAAAACCTTCTCAAATGGAGATAGCCCCTCCTTATCAGGGGTTATTCTAATAGTCATTAACACTATGGGCAGGCATTTTACCCAGTACATTCCAGTACTTAGGTGTGTTTTCCTTAATCGACCTTTTACCGATCGATTCATGTTCTCGATAAGGCCAGCGCTTTGGGGGTGATAAGAACAATGTTTCTTCATATTTATATCCAATTTCTGACCTATATGATCAATTACTTGATTAGAAAAATGGGAACCATTGTCGCTATAAATAGTTTTCTGGTAATCCGAATCGCGGAATTATCTCCTGACATAATGCTCTAGCCACTGTTTCTGCGTCTGCTGAGGATGTAGGAAACGCTTCTACCCATTTGGTATATTTATCAATTATTGTTAAACAACACTTCTTGTTTTCACTCTTAGTTAATTCAATATAGTACACCGTGAGCAAAAGTTTTTAAAATAGTTAGTTATTCCATATGCTACAAAGTGCTGTTTAACCATTCCTACCATCCCCCCTGTTGATACATGGCTTTGCCCATGTATCAATACAGCAGCATATTTAAACAGTGACTTAGGTAAAACAGGTAGATTCCCTTTATGCCAAATACCTCCTCTATCTACAGCTCCCATTCTGACCCATTTAGTAACTTATTTACCCACTATGTTATCTTTGCTCTTCCTGGCCCCCCCTCTAACTTCTCTGCTCTCCCACCTTCAAGGTCTCTGCGGTGCGGGGGAGGGCTCCTCTGTATGTTTCTCATGTTTTCCAAATTTGAACTACATGGGAACTACAAACCCATGGACCCTCTTTTAGAAAAAAAATGTCTATGAGCGGCTTTTCTTCAAATTCCTTAATCAATCTATCTTAATCCCAACAATAATCCTAACTCCTCATAGATGTCCTATATTCCTGTTAAATATAATACTATTTAAAAACTTATAATCTAATAGATGCTAACCATATTAAAAATCCTTCCTACACTAACAAGCCCTCTCCTTGGGGACCCTCAGTATTCTATCTGACAATAACATGGGTTTAATATGTGTTGCAAAGTGTGGAATAAATCTTTGGTCCTGGAAAACAGAGTAAAGCAGAACAAAGCATTCTTATACCCCATCTGGTCCTCTCAGCTATTCTTATCCAGCATCAGGTGGGCACCATGCCACCCTTCACGACAGGGAGAACAAACATACATGGGTCATCCTCAGTCAGTAAATAATACAGGAATTAGGGTCAGAAATCCAGTAACCACCATACCGGTATACCTACCAAACCAGTCTCCCAACCAGGGTGGACAGTCAGACTCCTCTACCCCCGCCATGGTCCTCATCTCAGCAGATAGTGCATCAAGCCCATTTAAGGCCCTTAGATATACTACCATCTGGCCTAGTGTTATTAGGGATATACGTACAACATTGTTCACTGAACATTTGTAGACTCCCCCTGACTAGCAAGAAGCATATTCTAAGCAAGTCCATTCTGTATAAGACAGCCACAAATTGTCCCTACCATCAAAACCAGTCTCCGTGCCTCATTGATCAATAGCTGAATAGTCTAACATTAATTACCTGAATGGGATTTTTAGCATAGTGGTGACAGGTTCGGTCCAGGGGTGATAGAGGAGTGTGTCTGGTCCCGCCCGATCCGTCTGAGACCTCTGGTTTTGGCAGTACCTTAATAGAAAACACACCCACCGTGTCTGTCCCGGTCCCTTGCAGTCCGGGGGTGCAAGTGCCTGCATCAGAGAGCTTAATAGTTTTGATGGTTAGTAGGATTTCATCACCTTTACAAAGTTCAACAGTGCTCCCAGGTTTCCCCCATATCATGGAAAGCCTATCCACCTTTGTGGGGTCCCCTATGCTATAAGATATCCTCTTCTCCAGTCCCAAAACTGTCCCAAGTAGATTATCATACGGACACCCTCCCCTATTACACAGGTAATGTCTCCCGTCTTTTGACACTCCTGTAACCGAGTGTTAAAACCAAACAAAAATATCTCAATTTCTTCCCTGCCCTGTTGGCTCTAAATATGTTATCTTCCACTATTTATTCTCAATGATAAATATGACTTTCTCTCTGTTACAATACCAAATCCCTAATAGCCCATTCAAAAAACTTCACAGCTAATGTTATAAGACAGAATCCTGAACCACTTTCTCATTTGCGGTTCAAACCGTAATTCTAACCCTCAAACAAAACTGCTTCATTTCTAATGAATTTACCTTAATACTAGTAACTCAATATGACCCCATTCATTATACAAATGACTCTCCCCCGAGGCTGATCAGACCTTGGGAGCCAGTCATGATAAGGTCAAAAGGTCATACCATATTAGGCATAAAGAACCCTTTATCTTTTGAATAGAAATAGTCACCTGTATAATTCAAACCCATAAAAAAACATCTCATACGGTTCCATATGTGAGCCTGTCTCTTTAAAATACCCTTGCACTAAACAAACAGTTCTAACAGTTGTTCCATGTGTATAATTTGCAGACCTTTTTCAATTTGGTCGTTTAAAGCTTCTCTCCCCAAAGTTATAATCCCAGGAGGCCTCTGAAGTGTGCCACCACACCCCTAACTATCATTCCCTAATGCTATTTCGAATCAGAAACTCAATAAGTGAACTATAACTAAACCTAATGATAATTCCCCTTTGACTCAAATCATTAATCATAAGTTTTAAACATCGTCTACGGATATGTTTACTTAAATGACCATGCTACCTTTAGATACAATTAACCCGATAACATTATTATCCAATGCATTACTTTTTTCTCTCTGCCGCAAATGTCATACATTTCACAGTGTAAGGAATCCGTAATTTAATCCCCGATATTTAATAAATATGCATTCGCATTCTCTCATGGCTCCTTTAATTTACTTATCTTGGGTAACTTTCATCCGTTCCGGAACAAAGAGTTCTACCTAAACCCGCCAGAACACACTGTTCAACTAAGTTAAATCAAACCCAAAAATTGACTATAACCAATAAACAAATAAACAAAACACTTTTATCTCAACTTCTGAAAGGTTTACTCGAAGCCTCGATACACACTCTAATAGCCATACAGTTTGCTCCGTTATTGCCAGTTTTCTGGTGACAAAAGTGTCGTGCTAGTGACGTCATCATCAAGCGCTCAATCTGCCAATTCGTAGCGACTTCAAATGAATTGTAAATAATTATTGTTCGATTAACAAAACCTAATTTGTCACATCTGTTCAAATTCTGAATTATAATTTACCACCCCAACCAATCGTCTCTAAATTCGCCAATTTTATAAAATCTTTTCGATGGGCATAAATCATAATTGTCTCTTTGTTATCATTTAGAATCCATTTTGCTCTAAATACCTGTCTCGTCTTTGACTTAGTATTTTAATTACAACTCTATTCCCAATACGTTATTCACTTGTCTAATTACAACTCAGACCAGCATTAGCGAAAATGCAGAGAATGCCTTGTCTCTGGGAACAGGGAATTTACTCCTACAACGACACCCAATAATTCTTATGATCCCTTCACGTCGTTCGTTTTAAATCTCTTGATGTATCATGTAACTTATTTTTCTCTCTTCGAATTGTCGTCCTACAATATTTTTTTCCCACTGTCATACACTCAAACCACTGTGATTACCGTGCACTGTCCCTTTAAGATAAGACTTTTCCTTTGTTCCCCGCAATGAGAACGGAAACCAGATCGTTTTTAGAATACGTTACTTTTTTGTTCAAATTCACTGGCGTTACCTTAACCAAACATCAATAATCAGAAAAACAATCACAACTTCTTACGATTAAACTATTCTTACCTAATTTATAGTCAAAAGCGCTGCACTATATAGCCCCATTTGAGTGTCTAGCAATTCCGTTGCTTGGCTATAGACACAAATCTGCCCGCCTTTGTAAAATATATATTCCCTATTCCGATTGAGTTCAGTTTTAAATTATAATCAGAGTAAACCCAACCGAACTTCTCAATTTAATTTACCCCAACATTTAACGTACCCTGTTTTTGTTTTAAACTTCTCATGTCAATTGATTCATAAATAGCCATAACGTCCAGGCAGGCTGGAATTGTATTGTATCTCTCCGTTATCCCCTTTTTCACAGTTAATTGTATTTGTTACTCCGACATCTAGACAACAGAAAATAGCCCAAATTTAAACGCCCAAAGTTTTTCCTCAGTTCCCTTTCTTTACTCGATTGTCGCCTCTGACTTCCCTACAGTTAAATTACAACCTGTTGATGATTTTTTTTCGTGGAGTGTTACACTCCCAATTTTGTTACAATTAAAACATCTTGTATTTTTCTTTTTCACATTATTACCACATTCCTTATGTATTTGTTTTACCAGGAATTCTAACTTTTCGACATCTAGGCGTCCGTCAAGACCATACCTTTTTCCCCATTTAGGACAGAAATCTACATTCCTTCTATCTTTTTTGTTTCATATAACGGTAATCTTCCGTCTCTTCAGAAAGCAGTTTAGAAGGGTTACTACCCATTATAGTAAATTCCTGCCCCTCCTACTAATTCCAATTTTCAACCCTTTATGTTAATTTCTCTTTATTGGAATCCTTATCTACTTACGCCTAGTAATTCCAATATCTAACACCTTATGGTTAATATCTATTTTATTGGGATCCTCATTTACTGAAGCCTGACATTAAGTTTCACCCGTATACGTTACATTACTGTTCCTTTAGGACTTTTGCTAAGATTGCCGCTCCAAATCAGCCTATTTGTAGGGTTGACCGAAGACAAATAGACGGAGTCTCAAGAGTCTCCGTCCACTCGTCGTTCAATCTGATATTAGTTTTCACCCGTATACATGATCAATGTTCCTATAGGACTTTGAACTTAATATCGCCCCAAATATAGCGTAATCTGTAGAGTTGATTGAAAATGACCAACGGAAAAGCAACTCAATTGTTCCCCATAATCTACTATATATCTATGGGGTCACTTGTTCCGTCTCTCCGCTGGATACATTGTTCAATCTGACATTTAACTCACCCGTATACAGTAATCCTCGTTCCTTTAGGACTTTTAACTTGAAATATCGCCCCAAATACAACCTACTTGTAAAGTTGACCGAAGACAAATGGATCGAGGCCAGTCCCAAAACCAATCCTGCAGTGTCTATTCTTGAAAGCTGATGGCATAAAATCACCTGTTCCGTTTCTTCCCACGGAACCTCAACCACACGATCACTTTTCACTATCAAGAACACCGACTACTAAAAACCGGGAAAGACCCCCCCCGTCCATTCATCGCTCACTCTGACATTTAGTTTTCACCCGTATACAGTGATCACTGTAAAACTATACAGTAATCCCTGTTCTCTATAGGACTTTGAACTACAATGTCGCTCCAAGCATAGCCTATTTGTAGAGTTGACTTTTAAACTGAGAACAACTTAAATCACTCTATGATAATTTAAATCATTCTCCCTTAATCAAGAATAAAACATACTGACCTTATCGCCGACTGGGAAAGCAATGTTCGTTGTATCTAGTCACTCTCTCTGTCCTCTGTGGTAATACGCAGGCCTGTTTCAATTTTTAACCTCAATTCAGAGGTCAGGTCTTTAGTAAAACGAGTCGAACTCGTCCGTGCACGATTTTCCAGCTTACTACCCCCAGGCACAGAGAGATGTTTAGATCCGGCTCGAAGGACCAAATTGATAGAGGAATTTTTAAATTCCCTTATGTTTTATTACCAAAGCCAATCAAATTCGCACTCATTTCTAATTCATGATAAGTTGTAAGTTTATCATTTGCATGAATTAGCAAGAGACCAGTCTTAAAAAACAAGTTCAGCATTTATTCTTGATGAGTACTAAATGCTCACACACATTACCACAGGTTATAAACTGAAAATGACGTCAGCGTTTTCCAAACTTTCCATTTCACAAACAGAGGGCCCCTCTAATTCTCAAGCCTCCGCGTTATCAGCACGAAGTCAAGGCCAGTCAGCATAAATCAACATTCCCGACCATTTTGGAGATGGCCCGTTCCCACCACCTGGAGATTTGTACAACTGAATGAACTTAAAGAACAGACCTTCATTGTTACTAAACTTCTTGACTACATTATATACAATTGTGAAAGGGAGCAAGAGGGACAGTACATTATAGCATTCGCACTAGTCAGTTTCTGATTGGAATGTATACATAATTAGTCATTTCAAACATATTTTCCTCTATCAGGGGACCATACTAGCGATCAAGTTAATTTCAATTCCAGACCGTTTGCAAATTCTGAAATTGAGCCCAACTTTGGGAGAAAAGATCTGAGATTTCTAAGCGAATCACAAACTTGCAGTATCAAATCGCAATACATATCGTATCTGCACCTAAGTATCGTGAGGTCCCTTGACATTCCCAGTGCTAGTAAAATGAGCTAGCTATATTCTGCAAGATTAGATCTCTCTGAACTGCACTGTGTTGCTGTTGCTTGCTGACTGTCTTGGTAAGACTACGTTCTTCTTGTTTATCACAAGACCCAACCACCTAGGCCTGCCCTTTTTGCTTCGATGGACCAACTATAAACGTGGTCAGTTGTCATCCTCCTTTGGTGTAGGTCTTGAAGCTCATTCAGATCATCGACCAGGCGAGGCAGACCGCCAAGAAGATATCAGATCAGTCAGCTGAGGTGGCGGCCAACAACTCCTTCATGTCCTGGTTTGGAATGGGCTCCCCTGACCTCAACTACACCTTCAATGGAGGAGAGGTGGATGACACCGGGGCGTGTGTTAAGAAGACCCATGAGTTTCTGGAGAGGTCACTGGACTACCTCTGTCAGATATTTCGGGTAGGTTTACATATCACTTTTCCTGAACATTTAGCATGAGCTAATGCAGACTTAATTCCTCAACTCATGCTATGTTTTGTCGTCTACAGCTGAATGCAGGACAACTGTCTCAGCTGATGGCTACCCTAGGCTCTGGTCAGGATGATGGGAACTCCAAGCAGCTACCAGACTGTGTTCAAGGGGAGAACGGACTCATCCTCACAGACCTGGGCCGGATGCAGGTCAGACTACTTATTCAACTTTAATAACCAAACCCCAACAACACACATGCATCCCTTATGATATATCTCCATACACTGTTAAATATGTGATGTTTTTGCAGGTCATCAATGGACTGCGTAGATTTGAGATAGAGTACCAAGGGGACCCAGAGCTTCAGCCCATCAGGAGCTATGAGAACGCCATCCTGGTCAGACTGTTCTTCAAGATCTCATCTTTGGTGAATGAGAGGGTATGTGACATGGCAATTCTTTGCAATTTACAAAACTGATACCCTGAACCTGTCATCTCTATTTGACTGTGAGACCTCAGCAGTGCTGTTAACTATCATGATCTATTCTGAAATATGTACATCTGTTGTATACACACAAAAGCTGAACTAAGAGAAAATGGGTTTCCATGGAAGTCAGAATTCTGTCTGTTTTGGCCTGTCATAATTGTTGCCTCTCCCATCCAAAGTTTGGAGGTCACATGGATGCTCTGTGCTCGCGGCCGGACTTCCTGGGCCAGTTGGGACGGCACTACCTGGCCAGCCCCGAGGCCGCGGCGGATGGCAGGCGCAGGAGCCCAGAGACGCGACTAACAGCAGAGAGGTACCGACGGCCGCGGCTAAGCCTGCGCATGCTGGCGAGCTACAGAACCCTGCTGATGCTTCTACTGCTCTACCTGTTTGGGGCACTGTTCTCATTCGGCCCCATGTCCAGCACACCACTCATCCTTACAGGAGGATTTCTCTACGGACTCTTAAGTTGCCCTGTTTGGAGATAAACTCAAGTTCCAGTAGCAGGAGAATGAAATGGCTTTTTTTGCCACTTGCCTTCATGCTTGGGCCACCTATTGTGATAAATGTTGTTTCTTTTTAATATTGTAAATAAATTCAAGCATGTTGCTGTTTGGATGACGTTGCGCTAAATATTAATATTTTTAAGCAGTTTTACTGGTTGATATGTGAAGGATAGTTGTTTGATTTAAAATTCTAACAAGATATTGAATGTTAGTCACTTGAACAATGAAAGGATGGTGGTGATTTTCCTCAAACTACAAGATTTAAAGGTGTAATAAAGACTTGCACTAGTATTTTTTACCTCAATGGTAGAGGAAAATGTAGGTTTCTGCTGAAATAGACACACTCGAATGTATTTATTTTTTCATGAGCTGGCCATAAACAATTACTGTTTAAAAAAAAAAAAATGCTGAGTTGTCCTAACTTTTGAGGACACAAGCTCAAGTACAAATAATATGAACATTATTTGTACTTGAAATACCGAATACAATATCAGCATGTAATGTGGCTAGTTAGTTGTAAAGTCTCCTAAAATAAATGCACTATCAATTTAGGAGTCTACAATCTCACCATGTTCAACCTGCTGATCAATGTGCCTCAGCGTAGTCCTCATTCGCAACGGTATATACCTTTGAGGAAGTGCATTCTGGGGGATTCTAAGAATTAGCACAAATTTATCAACAAAAGTACAACATAAATATTTTCTGAGATATGAGATTAACTTGCTATACATAGTATTGTATAGCGTTGGAATTGAGACATTACGTACTTTCTATGAAAATAGGCCAGTTTCTCGACATATGCTGCGTTCATAACTGGTAAATCTACAACATTAACAATGTCTACACTTCATTTCGGATCAATTTGATGTTATTTTAATGAGCAAAAAATGTGCTTTTCTTTCAAAAACAAGGACATTTCTAAGTGACCCCAAACTTTTGAATGGTATATATACAAGTACCAGTCAAAAGTTTGGAAACACCTACTCATTCAAGGTTTTTCTTTATATTTACTATTTTCTACATTGTAGAATAATAGTGAAGAAATCAAAACTATGAAATAGAACATGGAATCATGAAGTAACCAAAAAAGTGTTAAACAAATCAAAATATATTTTGAAAGTAGCCACACTTTGCCTTTATGACAGCTTTGCACACTCTTGGCATTTTCTCAACTAACTTCATGAGGAATGCTTTTCCAACCGTCTTGAAGGAGTTCCCACAGATGCTGAGCACTTTTTGGCTGCTTTTCCTTCACTCTGTGTTCCAACTCATCCCAAACCATCACAATTGGGTTGAGGTCAGGTGATTGTGGAGGCCAGGACATCTGATGCAGCACTCCATCACCCTCCTTCTTGGTCAAATAACCCTTACACAGCCTGGAGGCGTGTTGGGTCATTGTCCTGCTGAAAAGCAAATGATAGTCCCACTATGCGCAAACCAGATGGGATGGCGTATCGCTGCAGAAAGCTGTGGTAGCCATGCTGGTTAAGTGTGCCTTGAATTCTAAATAAATCACTGACAGTGTCACCAGCAAAGCACCCCTCACCATCACACCTTCTCCATGCTTCACGGTGGGAACCACACATGCAGAGTTATCTGTTTACCTACTGTAAGTCTCACAAGGACACAACAGTTGGATTCAAAAATCTCAAATTTGGACTTTTCAGATCAAAGGACAGATTTACACCAGTCTAATGTCCATTGCTCCTTTAGTAGTGGATTCTTTGCAGCAATTGGACCATGAAGGCTTGATTCACACTGTCTCCTCTGAACAGTTAATGTTGAGATGTGTCTGTTACTTGAACTCCGTGAAGCATTTATTTGTGCTACAATTTCTGAGGCTGGTAACTCTAACATATCCTCTGCAGCTGAGGTACAGTTGAAGTCGGAAATTTACATACACCTTGGCCAAATACATTTAAACTCTGTTTTTCCACAATTCCTGACATTTAATCCTAGTAAGAATTCCCTGTCTTAGGCAAGTTAGGATCACCACTTTATTTTAAGAATGTGAATTCTCAGAATAAGAGTAGAGAGAATTATTTATTTCAAGTTTTATTTTTTCATCACATTTAAGTCATTTACATTTACATTTAAGTCATTTAGCAGACGCTCTTATCCAGAGCGACTTACAAATTGGTGCATACACCTTATGACAACCAGTGGAACAGCCACTTGCATCTAAATCTTGTTGGGGGGGGAGGTGAGAAGGATTACTTACCCTTACTTACCCTATCCTAGGTATTCCTTGAAGAGGTGGGGTTTCAGGTGTCTCCGGAAGGTGGTGATTGACTCCGCTGTCCTGGCGTCGTGAGGGAGTTTGTTCCACCATTGGGGGGCCAGAGCAGCGAACAGTTTTGACTGGGCTGAGCGGGAACTGTACTTCCTCAGTGGTAGGGAGGCGAGCAGGCCAGAGGTGGATGAACGCAGTGCCCTTGTTTGGGTGTAGGGCCTGATCAGAGCCTGGAGGTACTGAGGTGCCGTTCCCCTCACAGCTCCGTAGGCGAGCACCATGGTCTTGTAGCGGATGCGAGCTTCAACTGGAAGCCAGTGGAGAGAGCGGAGGAGCGGGGTGACGTGAGAGAACTTGGGAAGGTTGAACACCAGACGGGCTGCGGCGTTCTGGATGAGTTGTAGGGGTTTAATGGCACAGGCAGGGAGCCCAGCCAACAGCGAGTTGCAGTAATCAAGACGGGAGATGACAAGTGCCTGGATTAGGACCTGCGCCGCTTCCTGTGTGAGGCAGGGTCGTACTCTGCGGATGTTGTAGAGCATGAACCTACAGGAACGGGACACCGCCTTGATGTTAGTTGAGAACGTCAGGGTGTTGTCCAGGATCACGCCAAGGTTCTTAGCGCTCTGGGAGGAGGACACAATGGAGTTGTCAACCGTGATGGCGAGATCATGGAACGGGCAGTCCTTCCCCGGGAGGAAGAGGAGCTCCGTCTTGCTGAGGTTCAGCTTGAGGTGGTGATCCGTCATCCACACTGATATGTCTGCCAGACATGCAGAGATGCGATTCGCCACCTGGTCATCAGAAGGGGGAAAGGAGAAGATTAATTGTGTGTCGTCTGCATAGCAATGATAGGAGAGACCATGTGAGGTTATGACAGAGCCAAGTGACTTGGTGTATAGCGAGAATAAGAGAGGGCCTAGAACAGAGCCCTGGGGACACCAGTGGTGAGAGCGCGTGGTGAGGAGACAGATTCTCGCCACGCCACCTGGTAGGAGCGACCTGTCAGGTAGGACGCAATCCAGCGTGGGCCGCGCCGGAGATGCCCAACTCGGAGAGGGTGGAGAGGAGGATCTGATGGTTCACAGTATCGAAGGCAGCCGATGGGTCTAGAAGGATGAGAGCAGAGGAGAGAGAGTTAGCTTTAGCAGTGCGGAGCGCCTCCGTGATACAGAGAAGAGCAGTCTCAGTTGAATGACTAGTCTTGAAACCTGACTGATTTGGATCAAGAAGGTCATTCTGAGAGAGATAGCGGTAGAGCTGGCCAAGGACGGCACGCTCAAGAGTTTTGGAGAGAAAAGAGAGAAGGGATACTGGTCTGTAGTTGTTGACATCGGAGGGATCGAGTGTAGGTTTTTTCAGAAGGGTGCAACTCTCGCTCTCTTGAAGACGGGAGGGACGTAGCCAGCGGTCAGGGATGAGTTGATGAGCGAGGTGAGGTAAGGGAGAAGGTCTCCGGAAATGGTCTGGAGAAGAGAGGAGGGGATAGGGTCAAGCGGGCAGGTTGTTGGGCGGCCGGCCGTCACAAGACGCGAGATTTCATCTGGAGAGAGAGGGAGAAAGAGGTCAGAGCATAGGGTAGGGCAGTGTGAGCAGAACCAGCGGTGTCGTTTGACTTAGCAAACGAGGATCGGATGTCATCGACCTTCTTTTCAAAATGGTTGACGAAGTCATCTGCAGAGAGGGAGGAGGGAGGGGGGGAGGATTCAGGAGGGAGGAGAAGGTGGCAAAGAGCTTCCTAGGGTTAGAGGCAGATGCTTGGAATTTAGAATGGTAGAAAGTGGCTTTAGCAGCAGAGACAGAGGAGGAAAATGTAGAGAGGAGGGAGTGAAAGGATGCCAGGTCCGCAGGGAGGCGAGTTTTCCTCCATTTCCGCTCGGCTGCCCGGAGCCCTGTTCTGTGAGCTCGCAATGAGTCGTCGAGCCACGGAGCGGGAGGGGAGGACCGAGCCGGCCTGGAGGATAGGGGACATAGGGAGTCAAAGGATGCAGTAAGGGAGGAGAGGAGGGTTGAGGAGGCAGAATCAGGAGATAGGTTGGAGAAAGTTTGAGCAGAGGGAAGAGAAGATAGGATGGAAGAGGAGAGAGTAGCGGGGAGAGAGAGCGAAGGTTGGGACGGCGCGATACCATCCGAGTAGGGGCAGTGTGGGAAGTGTTGGATGAGAGCGAGAGGGAAAAGGATACAAGGTAGTGGTCGGAGACTTGGAGGGGAGTTGCAATGAGGTTAGTGGAAGAACAGCATCTAGTAAAGATGAGGTCAAGCGTATTGCCTGCCTTGTGAGTAGGGGGAAGGTGAGAGGGTGAGGTCAAAAGAGGAGAGGAGTGGAAAGAAGGAGGCAGAGAGGAATGAGTCAAAGGTAGACGTGGGGAGGTTAAAGTCGCCCAGAACTGTGAGAGGTGAGCCGTCCTCAGGAAAGGAGCTTATCAAGGCATCAAGCTCATTGATGAACTCTCCGAGGGAACCTGGAGGGCGATAAATGATAAGGATGTTAAGCTTGAAAGGGCTGGTAACTGTGACAGCATGGAATTCAAAGGAGGCAATAGACAGATGGGTAAGGGGAGAAAGAGAGAAAGACCACTTGGGAGAGATGAGGATCCCGGTGCCACCACCCCGCTGACCAGAAGCTCTCGGGGTGTGCGAGAACACGTGGGCGGACGAGGAGAGAGCAGTAGGAGTAGCAGTGTTATCTGTGGTGATCCATGTTTCCGTCAGTGCCAAGAAGTCAAGGGACTGGAGGGAGGCATAGGCTGAGATGAACTCTGCCTTGTTGGCCGCAGATTGGCAGTTCCAGAGGCTACCAGAGACCTGGAACTCCACGTGGGTCGTACGCGCTGGGACCACCAGGTTAGGGTGGTCGCGGCCACGCGGTGTGGAGCGTTTGTATGGTCTGTGCAGAGAGGAGAGAACAGGGATAGACAGACACATAGTTGACAGGCTACAGAAAAGGCTACGCTAATGCAAGGAAATTGAATGACAAGCGGACTACACGTCTCGAATGTTCAGAAAGTTAAGCTTACGTAGCAAGAATCTTATTGACTAAAATGATTAAAATGATACAGTACTGCTAAAGTAGGCTAGCTGGCAGTAGCTGCGTTGTTGACACTACACTAATCAAGTCGTTCCGTTGAGTGTAATAATTCTACAGTGCTGCTATTCGGGGGCTAGCTGGCTAGCTAGCAGTGTTGTTTACGTTACGTTGAGTTAAAAGAACGACAATAGCTGGCTAGCTAACCTAGGAAATCGGTCTAGACTACACAATTATCTTTGAAACAAAGACGGCTATGTAGCTAGCTATGTAGCTAGCTACGATCAAACAAATCAAACCGTTGTACTGTAATGAAATGAAAATGTGATACTCCCTGACCGGTGATTGAATTCGAAACAAAATGTGATACTACCTGTGAATGCGACCGGGTTGTTGGGTTCTATTCACATTCCCAGTGGGTTAGAAGTTGACATACACTCAATTAGTATTTGGTAGCATTGCCTTTACATTTTTTTTACTTGGGTCAAGCATTTTGTGTCGCCTTCCACAAGCTTCCCACAATAAGTTGGGTGAGTTTTGGCCCATTCCTCCTGACAGAGCTGGTGTAATTCAGTCAGATTTGTAGGCCTCCTTGCTCGCAAACGCTTTTTCAGTTCTGCCCACAAATGTCCTATGGGATTGAGGTCAGGGCATTGTGATGGCCACTCCAATACCTTGACTTTGTTGTCCTTAAGCCATTTTGCCACAACTTTGGAAGTATGCTTGGGGTCATTGTCCTTTTTGAAGACCCATTTGCGACAAAGCTTTAACTTCCTGACTGATGTCTTGAGATATTTCCACATAATTGTCTTCCTCATGATGCCATCTATTTTGTGAATTAAACCAGTCCCTCCTGCAGCAAAGCACCCCCACAGCATGCTGCTGCCACCCCCATGCTTCACGGTTGGAATGGTTTTCTTCGGCTTACAAGTCTCACCCTTTTTCCTCCAAACATAACGATGGTCACTATGGCCAAACAGTTCCAATTTTGTTTCATTAGACCAGAGGACATTTCTCCAAAAAGTACAATCTTTGTCCCCATGTGCAGTTGAAAACCGTAGTCTGGCTTTTCTTATGGCGGTTTGGAGCAGTGGCTTCTTCCTTGCGGAGCTGCCTTTCAGGTTATGTCGATATAGGACTTGTTTCACTGTGGATATAGATACTTTTGTATCTGTTTCCTCCAGCATCTTCACAAGGTCATTTGCTGTTGTTGTGGGATTGATTTGTACTTTTCGCGCCAAAGTATGTTCTTCTCTAGGAGACAGAACGCGTCTCCTTCTTATGGTCCTATGGTGTTTACACTTGCGTACTATTGTTTGTACAGATGATCGTGGTACCTTCAGGCGTTTGGAAATTCCTCCCTAGGATGAACCAGACTTGTGGAGGTCTACAATTTATTTTCTGAGGTCTTGGCTGATTTCTTTTGATTTTCCAATGATGTCAAGCATAGAGGCACTGTGTTTGAAGGTGGGCCTTGAAATACATCCACAGGTACACCTCCAATTGACTCAAATGATGTCAATTAGCTTATCAGATGCTTCTAAAGTCATGACATAATTTTCTGGAATTTTCCAAGCTGTTTAAAGGCACAGTTCACATACACTAAGTTATCTTCTGACCCACTATAATTGTGATACAGTGAATTATAAGTGAAATGATCAAACAATTAAACAATTATTGGAAAAATGACTTGTCATGTACGAAGTACAGTGCCTTGCGAAAGTATTCGGCCCCCTTGAACTTTGCGACCTTTTGCCACATTTCAGGCTTCAAACATAAAGATATAAAACTGTATTTTTTTGTGAAGAATCAACAACAAGTGGGACACAATCATGAAGTGGAACGACATTTATTGGATATTTCAAACTTTTTTAACAAATCAAAAACTGAAAAATTGGGCGTGCAAAATGATTCAGCCCCCTTAAGTTAATACTTTGTAGTGCCACCTTTTGCTGCGATTACAGCTGTAAGTCGCTTGGGGTATGTCTCTATCAGTTTTGCACATTGAGAGACTGACATTTTTTCCCATTCCTCCTTGCAAAACAGCTCGAGCTCAGTGAGGTTGGATGGAGAGCATTTGTGAACAGCAGTTTTAATTTTCCCTGTTTTCCCCACCAAGATTTACATGCTAAAATCGTCACTGATGATAGACATTTTCGCAATCTAAAAGTCATATTCCTATTTACTTCCAGTGTAGTGAGAGAGACTTTATCATGGTGATCCCTCAAGCATTTCTCCATGCTTGAACGCCAATAACTCAGATACACGTGAAAACATGAAATGACCCAGGGAATCGATAGATATATAAATATCATAAACCCTGATTGACATTCATCAATCAGATCATTCAAGCAAGACTTTAACCTTTTTGCAAAGATTATGGCTATAATTTTGTAGTTGTTATTTAGGAGTGTGATTGGATGCCAATTATCAATATTTAAGAGATCCTTGTGTGGTTTAGGTATAAGAGTAATAACCCCTTGCTTCAGAGAGGCAGGTAGTTCTCCCTTCTTTATAGCCTCCAAGGCTTCAAGTAAAACTGTTGCTATTTCTTCAGAGAAGGTTTTTTCTTCCCAATACGATGAGAGACATCCACAGCCATATCCATATATCCATCGGAGAAGTCATGTGCCACACGGTTACAGATGTCTCTTACTTAGCGCTTCACATACTCATCCTGGTCCTCGGGGACACCGTAAAGCGTAGCCCCCACCTTCTCCGGTTACGCTCTGCTTCCGATAAGCGCTCTTGCATGTCTGTAATGGTCTTCTACTGTGCAGTGCATTTCTCAGAAGTAGCCGTTTTTGCAAGTTTAAGCTCTTCGATACTCTTGTATGCATGACTCAGAGAGGTTGTTTTCGCGTATAATTTTCTCCAGACCATTGGCTCTTTCGTTTATCTTTGCAGAGACAGCATCGACTATGTTGACCTGTAGTTCACGCAAAGACAATTATGTCTTTCTCTTTTTGGGTGCAGGGCTATTGACTGGATTTTCAGAATCAACCGAATGTCCAGAATCCTCCATTGCTTCTCCCGAGGAGTCAGATGGCGGTTTTTCTCCAATGTATGAGTGCTCAGCTAGAAACTGCCTTCTCTTTGCTCTTTAGCACATTTTTTCTTCCATTTCTCAAAGTTTCAGATCAAATTAGCGGTCAACTAAGCGTTGTTCTCTATTGTGTTTACTACAAGCCAAGTTCTGTTAACTTGTATCCCTCTCAAACGTACTTAAATGTAAGGTTATTCGGAGCAAGCTGAAATCTCGTATGCACTCGCCGCCATCTTCAGCACCCCCAGTCTTGCGATGTTGCTCCTCTAGGTTTGGAAACTCTGCTTCACATAGAACCATATGGTATTCACAGGGTGCTTTGTACACCAAAATGTCAGTCGGAACCGGTCCAGACCCGCACTTAATTTCTAAGAAATAAAGTAATGAAAATTGAATTGAAAATGAAATTATTTGCCTTTATCGTTTCTGTATGCTTGTCTATGTGTTCTTGCAAAGACGAGACAGACATTTACAGTGACACAATGCTGCGTTCGAATGGTAGAATGTTCAGATACGTTTTTATTTCCCGCCACCAGAGCAACACATTATGGTTGTCATGGCAACGTTGTATGGTAGTAGTGCATGTCCACTAAGGAGAGTGAAAAGGGAAATAAATCGTGGCTGTGGGTGTGGGTAATCGGTGTATTTTTAAATTGTTTCTAAACTTTGCATATTGTGGAGATGAACAATCCATTTAACCGGGGACGTTTACGATAAGGGGTAATGGCTGCACGATTATTTATTTATTTTACCTTTATTTAACTAGTCAGTTAAGAACAAATTCTTATTTTCAATGACGGCATAGGAACAGTGGGTTAACTGTCTGTTCAGGGGCAGAACGACAGATTTGTACCTTGTCAGCTCGGGGGTTTGAACTTGCAACCTTCCGGTTAATCGTGCAACGCTCTAACCACCTTGCCGCCCCGGCAGCATTATGCATGCGGATAGAATGACCTGTTGTTATTTGTTAGTCTAGCTAGCTACTATGTAGCTAAGTTAGCCAGCCAGTTAAAAAAACTGTCGTGTTGCTAGCTAACCGTATAGTTTAGCTATGTCAGGCAACAGTCTTCCGCCTGTGCGAAATCTACCCCACTGGTCCCGCGTTGGATGTCTTGACAAGCCTTGCTTTCCACTACCACGTCCTTTCCCGTTTAACCACCTTGAACCGTTGTCCGATTCACCCCGAGGGGACAGAGGGGGAGAGGTCTCATCTCACCGGGACATGGATACTCGCGTTGCATCGCTTCAGAGGAATATTCAGTTCCTGCAACTACAGCACAAGGACACTCTTCAGAAGCTACACGGTGAAATAGATGACCTCAGACGGGAAAATAAAGGTGAGTCAAACCTGTCCTCGTGTCTTTGCTGATGTTTTTGATTTCCAAAAGCGTCATCATAGGCAGCATATTTGTTTGTCATGGTTTTGAGCACCATCATTTTCATCTTTGCACAGTAACGTTATACATCATGTTACTAAGTTAAAATAGCATATACAATGCATGGCCTTTCCCCTGAACTATACCAATGACACAATTTAAGCTAGACTACTGCCTTTCTTTCCATACAGCCTAATAGGCCCACATTTTATGGGTAGCCACTAGCCAGCAATAATTTGTATATGATAAAGTTCTTTAGTGGAAATCTGTATCTGTAATACATGTTTGTTTGCACATTTTTTAGCATGATAATCACACAGGGATCTGAGGATGAGGCACTGCTGACAGAGGTGACACACTATAGCCTAGCGCTAGTGGTTGCATAGTGATACAGTTATTGAATGAGGAAAATGAAAGGATGGTGAGTATCTCACCGTGGGAGGTGGTGGAATGCAGTATCATTTTACAGAACAGACAAGCTTCTCTATATCGCCTCCGCATCCTATCCCCCCACAAAGAGATATTTCAATCCAGTTAAAAAGAATCACATGGGTCCTCTGTCTTCACTCTGTCAGAGCAGCGAGACACATAGTGCCAAGGTTGCTCAAAGGACCTTGTTAGAAGAGCTTATAAACAGCACGGCAGTTGAGGTATGCTGTTGCTGCCACCTGTCATGTCTACTTCTGTTCTGTGTCATGTCTTCTACATGACCTCTCTTTGACTTTGATGTTCCAGAGCTGCAGTATAAGCTGATCATGGAGCCTTCAAAGTCTTGCAGAAAAGGTAGGCTTCAATCATCTCTTCAATCATCTTTGCTGGAACAAGTGGGCAAGGTCTATTGGGACCAAGAAAGCATTGGCTCTTGGACTTTCAGATCTGTGGTCGTTAGATATTACTTTTCACAACATCTCTTTAAGTTTCCCATAATAGAAATCAATGAACAATAATTGTGTAAGCTTGTGTGGCGCGTATGCCTACCTATTGGGGAAGGTATTTCTTTAGGATCAAGCCACCGGAGCACAAGGCCACCAACACAGGGCAGTGAGGCCCAGAGAGAGAGAGTGATCTACCTGGAGCAACCTTTACAAGACACATGCCCATCTCAAGACCCATGGCTCAGGTAAGCATCCATACCTCTACCCCCTAGTTCATCTTCTCCAAAAGTGTCTCGTCTAAAAACACTTGTTTGACCTCCACGGAAGCAGTATAGCGGGGGACGGTTGTGTGGCTCACGCCTACACTGAGAACACTGGAGTGGCAAAGCTTGAACACGAGTCAGAGTTGAGGGGAGGGCTTATCACCTCTCTACAACCCCTCCGGATCCACAGCAGCCCATCCCATCCCCCCCGACCCCCCACCCTTCAGGAATGTGAGGTTATCATACGGCAGCTCTACAACGCCAACAGCCTGCAGTCTCAGGAGGTCAGATGTCATCCTCTGACACATCGATGCTATTGCACAGTCCCTTATAGAATTGGCCAACATAACTATGGTTTAGAACAGTGGTAACCAATATTTTCTGAGTCAAGATCACTTTCGCAGTCAAAAAGCAAGTGGCGATCTACTGCTCAGATTTAGCTTTTTTACATTAACCTCATACAAACAGTTTTGTAGGAATACGGTTTGGGCAGTAGGCCTAAAACATTATCACAGCATATTGGCTATATGATTGGCCTGCCAATATTGTTAATCAGACCATATTATATTTCAAAACTCAAGCTTTGATAATAAAATATATCATTGGTTTAGCACTTGTGAGGCACTGTGGAGCATGAATTGAAATAATTAGCTTTTTAATTTTACTGGGCTGATGGTACCTGCATCTGATGGTCAACAAGGTCAAATCAGGACGATGACCGTTCAAAACTATTTTTCCCAACCGCCTCTCACGGTCCCTGATCTGTCCTTCCTTTCCTCCGGTAAGACTGACCAGAGAGAGGGGACAGTCTTCCACCTGATGGCGAAACTCAAGTCGCACCGCATCTGCCTCATGCACAAATTCATGTTGTCCCTATATCCCTTAATATTAAATTCGACACGTCGAGCTGCTAATAATAATAAAACGCAGGGCTATCGATACTTGGCTACTCATTCATTGCAGTTGCAGCCTGAAGAATCGTGTTTTATAAGTGTTGAATATAGACTTAAAATCACTCATAAAAACAGCAGCTCTTGGCTGTATTCTTTGACAGTCTTCTCTGTGGTCATGGTTTTAAAAGTTATTAAATCTTACGTAGGCTAGTAGCCTATTAAACTTGGCTGTGGCCAGGGTCATGGAAGCTCTGTAATCACAGTGATTTGAGCTATCCGACTGGGCAGCGCAGTAGGTGCACTCGATTTAGTCACAGATTTGCCGGTCCGCCAGGTATGCGGAGTTTGTCTCATGGGAACACTTTGCTTACCCGGTGCGCAGGACTTTTGAATCAAGTGCACCTGCCAGCAACAGCTCAACACAATTTTTTTTAAAGGAGCGCAAGCCTTTATTGTTCGTTGGCTTTTCTACAGAAATATTTGGTGATCGACTAGGAATGCCTTGAAGATCGCAATCGACCGGTTGGCAACCACTGGTTTAAAATGATTCTACTAAAACCGGTCATTTTGTGCAGCAGACAATTAAAATAGATTGTCACATTGTAAAACCATAAACTACATAAATATGTCTTACATTTACAAAGGCACGCATGATTTGTCATATGCCCAATAGATAGTTGTTTTCTGACCATGTTCTCCATAACTGAATGTAAAGTTTACATGGAGAACTGAGTGTTCTTTCAGTGAAGTATCGCTCTCCCTGATGGTTTGTTTCATGTAGATTATACGTGTGAAGGCTGTCCTCCGAGACATTGTGTTCAACAAGAAAATCACTCCTGAGAACTACATCATGACAAAGGCCTACCTTGCTGACAGCACCAGGTAAACAGCAGTTTTGTAGGCATCTTGTCCACCTGACTAAGTCATTTATATAAAGAAAATTTAAAAAATACAGGTAAATTGTACAATACATTTGATTTCCCTCTCAGCAAGGCAGAGAAGTTTCCCCAACTAGCACTTCAACCACTTCCCAAGAGAATGTAAGTGAATCTTTCCTAATCTCTTATACAGGAACATTAACCTTGGTAGTGGAACAGCTATCCTCCATGTACCCTTTCCAGGTCTGGGAACCAGGCAGGGGTGACAGAGAGGGTGATCCTCCCAGCCCTCAAACAGCACCTGAGCTCCAGCATCGCAGAGAGGCAGAAAAGGACCCAGGCTGTACAGAGGAGCAGGCTGAGGAGAACAGTGCATTGAGAGGGACAAAGAGTACAGCAGGCCAGCCAGCACCACAGAACCAAAGCCTCTTTAAATAAGATCAGGACCAGTTCCTATTATGGCCATTGAAGGACTTCAATTACCACTGAATGAATGTTAACAGTACCTGTCAAAAGTTTGGACACACCTACTAATTCCAGGGTTTCTTTATTTTTACTATTTTCTACATTGTAGAAATACATCTACATTGTAGAAAATAGTGAAGGGAAAAGGGTATCAGTTGTCCAACTGAATGTATTCAACCGAAATGTGTCTTCCGCATTTAACCCAACCCCTCTGAATCAGAGGAGCTACCTTAATTGACATCCACATCTTCGGCGCCCAGGGAACAGTGGGTTTACTGCCTTACTCGGGCAGAACGACTGATTTTTACCTTGTCAGCTCGGGGATTCAATCCAGCAACTTTCCAGTTACTGGCCCAACACTAACCACTAGGCTACCTGCATATGGAATCATGTAGTAACCAAAAAAAGTGTTAAACAAATCAAAATATTTTGAGATTCTTCAAAATAGCCACCATTTGTCTTGACAGCTTTGCACACTTTTGGCATTCTCTTAACCAGCTTCATGAGCTAGTCACCTGGAATGCATTTCAATTAACATGTGTGCCTTGTTACAAGTTAATTTGTAGAATTTCTTTAATTCTTAGTGCGTTTCAGTCAATCAGTTGTCACAACACAAGGTAGGGGTGGTATGCAGAATATAGCCCTATTTGGTAAAAGACCAAGTCCATATTTTGGCAAGAACAGCACAAATAAGCAAAGAGAAAACACTCCATCATTACTTTAAAACATGAAGGTCAGTCAATCTGAAAAATTAAGAACTTGCAAGGTTTCAGTCAAGCTGCAAAATTAAGAACTTTGAAACTTTCTTCAAGTACAGTCGCTAAAACCATCAAGCGCCATGATATGACCACCACAGGAAAGGAAGACCCATAATTACCTCTGCTGCAGAGGATAAGTTAGAATTCACCTCAGATTGCAGCCCAAATAAAATCTTCAGGGTCCAAGTAACAGAAAAATCAACATCTGTTCAGAGGAGACTGTGTGAAATCAGGCCTTCGTGGTTGAATTACTGCACAGAACCACTACTAAAGGACACCAATAAAAAGAAAACACTTGGCCAAGAAACATGAGCAATGGACATTGGAGATCTGCCCTTTGGGCTGATGAGTCCAAATGTGAGATTTTTGGTTCTAATCGCCATGTCTTAGTGAGACAGAGTAGGTGAACCAAGGAGGAGAGTGATCACCCGACCTCAACCCAATTGAGATGGTTTGGGATGAGTTGGACCGCAGAGTGAAGGGAAAGCAATCAACAAGTGCTCAGCATATGTGGGAACACCTTCAAGACTGTTGGAAAAGCATTGGTGTGGCAAGTGGTTAGAGCGTTGGACTAGTAACCGAAAGGTTGCAAGATCGAATCCCCGAGCTGACAAGGTTAAAATCTGTCTTTCTGCCCCTGGACAAGGCAGTTAACCCACTGTTCCTAGGCTGTTATTGAAAATAAGAATTTGTTGTCAACTGACTTGCCTAGTTAAATAAAGGTACAATTAAAAAAATACACAATTCCTAATGAAGCTGGTTGACAGAATGCCAAGTGCGTGCAAAGCTGTCATCACGGTGGCTACTTTGAAGAATCTCAAATATGTTTTGATTTGTTTAACACTTTTGGTTACAACATGATTCCATATGTGTTATTTCATGTCTTCACTATTATTCTACAATGTAAAAATACTAAAAATAAAGAGCAGAAAAGTATTTATTCTTGATAACAAAAAGACAAATTCCCTTACGAGCACATATACACACTTCAAAGCTTTACACAGAAAAGTGTTTAGTTATTAGTTATACATATTCTCACCTTAGAATTCTTTACAGAACACACCCCAAATGGACTTTCTCATAATACCCATTTTGTGTTGAAGCCTCAACAGCACACCCTAGTGGTGGTAGGGGAGAGCTGGCGTTCCAGGGTGAGGTAGCCCACCCCTTTCAGTTTGCACAGTCTGTGATAAATTATGTTGTCTCCAGCAGAGGTTTGATGAAGAGGTGAGCCTCTTGTCTACGCTGCAGAAAGACAGGCTTGTCTGACACTCTGGGCCCAAGTATTGAGCAGTGCAGTCACAGAGTGCTTGTCTGGGAGCTGTAGGAGTTTGGAGGTCATGTTTCTGTGAACGTTCTTTAGGAAGGGGTTGGCACCTGGAGAGAAAAACAAAGTGATGCATTAATCAACTAGAAAATGCATGAAACCTGAAAAGACTAGCTACTGACATGGCAGTATGGTTAAAAATGTATAATTGTTATTTTGCTGAACATTTAATTTGTTATACATTTTAAACTGTAGGTAATATTGGGCAACATTTCATTACAACCAAAGTTAAAGTCAATTTGACTAAAACAGGCTACATAGTTGAGTATGGGTACAGAGAGAGCCAGTGTGTCTTACCATACACTTGCCCATCATCTGCCCACTGAGGGCTTTGGTCTGGGTAGTCTGCAGGGATGCTGAGCTGGAGAGGTGGCACACTTGGCAGGTTCTTGTCATCTGGAAGAGAAAAGCAGAGAATAGCATCAGACATCAATTAACTTTATCTTTGAGGGAGGATAATGTGATTTCCCCCAGCCTTAATTTCTTAACGCCCTAAACCAGGGGTCGGCAACAGGCGGTAAGGATTTTAGTCTTGTAAAAATCAGGAATTCAGCTAAGAAATTAGTTTAATTTAGGAAATCTGTTCCCACAAATAAAAAAGAGACGTGATCGTGTCTCAATGCAACCGTGGCTGGATCTAGTTGCCAACCTCTGCCCTAAACTCACCTAGTTTACAGATTAGATGCACCGTGCCGTTGTTACTGCAGAATGAGGGGTCCAGGTTAACCAGGAACTTGGCGTTGAGGCGGGCCACCTCCCCCTGCAGGATGTTGGGGATGGTCTGGCGGTCATCCTCCTCGTGTTTCCTCTTCCGGGCCACGATGGTGGGGCCTCTGTGGAGTGGAGTGGGAGAAAATAGAGATGGGTGTCAGATGACGGCCTGATCCCACTGCTACTGTACTCTTTCACACACTTTCTAAAACGCACTGTAGGGAAATGATAGAGATGTGGACAGATCTAAAGCAGGTTTGCGCCAAGATGTCAGCCGAAAATGTTTCCGCCCTGTAGGGTTTCTGGACGTGGAGTGGTTAGGGTAAACTCACGTGATTGGAGGCCCGTGGATGGCTGTCATGGCTGGGGCAAAGGTACGGTACAGGGAATGGTTGAAAACAGGAGAGCGGATGTTTGCCATGACGGCATCCAAGAGGGGCTGGCACAGGTACTGCTGCTTGGTGCAGGGCACAGGTGGAGGGGGTGGTGTCGGCTAGAACAAGTTTAGAATAAAGTCTTATTAATAAGCTAAATAGGGAAACATTAAGTTAACTAGTTGCTAGGGTTTTAGGTTCTTTAAAACTAATGATTCACTTTCAATGGGTAACCTTTATGAACTCACAACAGAAAGACATTGAGAGCCAAAGAGCAATATAACAGCACAAAGATTTTCACCATGATTGAAAAACGGGGTCTCACGCTTACCACAGCCATATCATTCTTCAGTTTCTCCAGTGCTATTTCACACTTCTGTAAGGTCCTGAGAGGGCACCTGCAAGTCAGGGAGAGCAGATACGTTCTATAACCATTGTTAAGACCAACATGAATGGGCACTGACACACTCATAAGCAACATATTTGTATTATTTTACCTTGTGCTGGGGTCAGTGAGAATGTTCAGCAGGCTCTTCATCTTACTCAGGTCCTTTTTCCTATCTGTTGGGAACACAAACTCCCTTTAGTGAGTGGGAACAGCCGAGAGTGGACATAAAAGAAAGAGCATGGCATGAGTGTATACCTTCGTTTTTGTCTATCTTGTTGATCATCCTGCGCAGCGGCTCGATGTATTTGGAAAGCTGTTTGAGTTTCTCCATGTACTGTTGGTCCTCCAGTTGAGAGGCCCCGACTGGACTTATCACTGAACTGGGGTTCCCTACACATCACCAGACAACCACATGGGACAACAATCAGAATACTCATATACAGGTGAAGTCCGAAGTTAACATACACCTTAGCCAAATACATTTAAACTCAGTTTCACAATTCCTGACATTTAATCCTAGTAAGAATTCCCTCTCTTCAGTCAGGATAACCACTTTATTTTAAGAATGTGAAATGTCAGAATAATAGCAGAGAAAATTTGTTTTTTTCAGCTTTTATTTCTTTCATCACATTCCCAGTGGGTCAGAAGTTTACATACACTCAATTAGTATTCGGTAGCATTGCCTTTAAAATTGTTTAACTTGGGTAAAATGTTTTGAGTAGCCTTCCACAAGCTTCCCACAATAAGTTGGGTGAGTTTTGGCCCATTCCTCCTGACAGAGCTGGTGTAACTCAGTCAGGTTTGTAGGCCTCCTTGCTCGCACAAGCCTTTTCAGTTCTGCCCACAAATGTTCTATAGGATCGAGGTCAGGGCTTTCTGATGGCCACTCCAATACCTTGCCTTTGTTGTCCTTAAGCCATTTTGCCACAACTTTGGAAGTATGCTTGGGGTCATTGTCCGTTTGGAAGACCCATTTGCGACCAAGCTTTAACTTCCTGACTGATGTCTTCAGATGTTGCTTCAATATAGCCACATGATTTTCCTACCTCATGATGCAATCTATTTTGTGAATTAAACCAGTCCCTCCTGCAGCAAAGCACCCCCACAACATGATGCTGCTACCCCCGTGCTTCACGATTGGGATGGTGTTCTTCGGCTTGCAAGCCTCCCCCTTTTTCCTCCAAACATAACGATGGTCATTATGGCCAAACAGTTCCATTTTTGTTTCATCAGACCAGAGGACATTTCTCCAAAAAGTACGATCTTTGTCCCCATGTGCAGTTGCAAACCGTTGTCTGGCTTTTTTATGGCGGTTTTGGAGCAGTGGCTTCTTCCTTGCCGAGCGGCCTTTCAGGTTATGTCGATATAGGACTCGTTTTACTGTGCATATAGATACTTTTGTACATGTTTCCTCCAGCATCTTCACAAGGTCCTTTGCCGTTGTTCTGAGATTGATTTGCACTTTTCGCACCAAAGTATGTTAATCTCTAGGAGATGGAACGCGTCTGATTACTGAGCAGTATGACAGCTGCGTGTTCCCATGGTGTTTATACTCGCCTACTATTGTTTGTACAGATTAACGTGGTACCTTCAGGCGTTTGGAAATTGCTCCCAAGGATTAACCAGGTCTATATATATTGTTTAATTCTCCCATGATGTCAAGCATAGAGGCACTGAGTTTGAAGGTAGGCCTTGAAATACATTGACATGTACACTTCCAATTGACTCAAATTATGTCAATTAGCCTATCAGAAGCTTCTAAAGCCATGACATCATTTTTCTGGAATATTCCAAGCTGTTTAAAGGCACAGTCAACTTAGTGTATGTAAACTTCTGACCCACTGGATTTGTGATACAGTGAATTATAAGTGAAATAATCTGTCTAAACAATTGTTGGAAAAATGACTTGTGTCATGCACAAAGTAGATGTCCTAACCGACTTGCCAAAACTATAGTTTGTTAACAAGAAATTTGTGGAGTGGTTGAAAAACGAGTTTTAATGACTCCAACATAAGTGTATGTAAACTTCCGACTTCAACTGTACATTCAATATGTGTATACATATACAGAAGCTCCATACAAATCAACATCTTACATAAAGATAATTAAGAATGTCAACTTTAGTAAGGAAAACAATCATTGGTGAGTTATGAGGCTTACGGGCTTAGAACCGCACCTCTGCTCCAGTGAGGAGTTGGGACAGTACCTGGAGTGTTGAGAGGTCCTGGGGAGGGGACACCATAGTTCTGCGGGGTGCGTGCGGTGGCTGGGCTATGTGAGGGCTGGGGGGACGGGCTAGGCTGGAAGCCCCCCGGCGACGGTGTGGGACCAGAACTGCTGTGAAGAAACACAATACAGGGTCACAGTTGACACCAGAGAATTTCATTTCAAGACTACACCTGAAATAAAACTTTCAAATGCCCGTCAATAAGAGAGTGAGCATGCCAACTTTGCACACCTGACTGAGTTTGGCTGGGAGGATGGGGGCTGTGGCGATGGCTGTGGCTGGGGAGGGGGGGGCATGGACTGGGGTGTCTGCACCTGTACCGGCGAGGGCGATGACATCATCTGGTGCTGCTGCACCTTTGGAGGAGGTGAAAAGAAAAGGGAGCTCACATCAGAGGAACCCAAGCAACTGTTCAGCTGGTTGGAAGCTGCATCACATTACCATCCAACCTTAATAGCAGGGGGGAAAACCTGCTTCAAGCCATTACGCCGATCAGGGCCTGAGTGCCTACTGAGGAAGATGGGAAGAAAATATAATTGAGTGTCTTATTGGTACTTACCAAACACAACAATGAATACTGGCCAGATGCCCTAATACTTAGCAAAATAATACACTATATTTCCAACAAAATCTATAGGCTTACTAGAGCTGGGCAATATGGACAAAAATACATATTGCGATAAATTGACCAGTTGTTTGCGATATCGATAAATCATTACAAAATGATTATTTTGTGGGGAGGTGCTAGAGTTGGCGATATGTACAAAAAGTCACTGTGATAAATGTAACTATTTTGCTGGATAATAATAAATACAACTATTAAAAAAAAGATGTCATGGACAATTACTTTACATTAGCGGTAGGACTCTAGACAAATTTCCAGTACCCAGTAAGACAATAGATGGTAGCTTATGATTAAAAAATAAGCTATTTCATCTAACATATCCAGGGAATGCATGATTGTTATTTTGATATGCAACCTGTCAAAATAGAATCCAGCCTAGGATTAGCCTATCAGATTTAATTTGGCCTCTTTGTGCACATCGGACTACAGGCTAAATATGATATTGTTGCCATGTAGACTAATAATGAATCTATCAGTAAATGTAGGCTAATGATCTACAAAAACTTTCCAGCGCTCGGCCTAGGCTACTTGATGTAGGCCTATTCACTGCAAATTGCGCGCTCCACTCTTCGGGCGCATCGAAACCATACCAGGCTTACAGCCTACTCCAGTTATAAAGTGGTGCCATGAACTCAGTATTAAGAGGTGAGGAATAAATGATATACTCACAGAAAGCTGTGACACTCCTCTCTGGAACTGGAACAGTAGTTGCTTTGAAAACTGTATTTTTCCCGCAATTGCATTTTGAGAAACGTTCATATACTTGTGCTTCTCAGAATGCATCTCTCCCTCCTCCGTGCACACAGTGGAGAGGGAGTGGCTCGCTCACAGCAGCCAACAGCAAAACAGGGACAGGCAGATACTTTCATAGCAGATAATGCATAGGCTATTACTGTGGGAAAAAAATTGTTTCAGAGCCATCTACAGAAACGTTGTGTAGCAAAATCACAAAAAATTACAGAGGTACACAAAATGCTTCAGTGAGAGGAAGGCAATGTCGGTGTCGGTAATTTTGGGTTTATTGTCCCAGCTCCTTGGCCTACCCTTCATGGGTTCCAAATCAGAACCTGCTTGTAGAAGGTACAACTCTCTTTTCATGAATCAACTACATACTGAGCATGAGAACAGACATTCACTATCAGATCTAATTCCAATGGTCTGTGTGAGGAGCAGGAGAGGTGGTTTGGGTAAAGTGGGGAGGAGATTAGAGGGCTACACTGAAGGGTAAGAGTTGGCATAAGAAAGCACACCAGAGGGACATGGTTTTAGGAGAGGTGGTCACCATAGAGGTCAGGGTCAGAGTACTGCCTGGTCACTCTACCCTGGCGTAAATACCTGTGGTAACTGCTGTCCTCCCACAGCAGCAGAGTTTGGAGGTATGGCGGGGTTCGAGGCAGCGCGAGGCAACCGGGGCGGAATTTGCATCCCAAGGCGGGGCATCATCATCTTGAAGGAGGACAGAGGGGACAACAGACATGTCACAAGCAAAACAAGAAATGCAATGCATCAGCAGAGATGAGGCGCATGTATGCACAACGCATTTGCACACGCATATGCAAGCAAGCTCCCAGGAACAACACTTGTAAGGTACACAAGAACAAACATATACACGTACACACACTCATTGACACACATCACACAGTAACAGTTAGTCATATCTTTAGCCCTGGTGTGAGACACACAGCCAGGCAGTGTTACCATGACAACAGTGATGAGGCCTTCCACAGCCAGTGGGAACATGCTCCCTCTTTATTCACAAGGCCAAACTATGCAGCGTGTTTGACAATTATTTAAATTGATTAGTGAAGTACAGAAGGTAAACATCTGTCAAATGACTACAAATAACAGATCATTATTTTTGGTAATCTAGTATAACTAGCTTTAAGTATTTTAAATGACCGCCAATGGTGGAACCCCATTGTTCCCCCCAGTAAGAGGTTTGGCAGTGATTTCCCAACCGTGTCTATTGGTCAATTGGATGAGATGGTGGGGGTCCTTCAATAATTGATGATGCCATGTCTTTGCATCTAAGAGTAGCGCTAGTAGATGTAGCAGCTGAGTTAAAGGATATATTTGGTTTGCAGGACAGAGTAGGCATGCAGTTATAGCATTCATTGCACGAACAGCACACATGCATGAAGGGGGAACAAGACATTCTAAAGTAGGTCTGAGGTATAATAAAGAGACATCCTCTGGGAGAGAAACGTTCATTTCTCTCAGCAGTCCACCCATGGGTTTCATTCTGAGAAACCTTCAATAGAGAGGAGAATTAGCGTTGGGGTGAAGGGGTCTCCATTAATTCTAGTTTGGTAGAGAAAGAAGGGATGGGGAAGTGTCCTGTGGAAATGAATCCTAGCTCTATCACTCCTTTGCCGGGAAGCGATAAGATGAGTCCCAAGCCTATCAGGAAATTCTCAAAAAGCACCATACAGTGCCTTCAGAAAGTAATCATGCCCTTTATTCAACATTTTGTTGCATTACAGCCTGAATTCTAAATAGATTAAATATATTACTCTACACACAATAATGACAGAGTGAAAACATGTTTAGACATTTTAGCAAATGTATTGAGCATTTTAAACCTACATATCTAATTTACATAAATAAGTATTCACACCTGAGTCAATACTTTGTATAAGCAGCTTTGGCAGAGATTACAATGTAAAAATGTAACTCGGACACTCAGGAACATTGATCCACCATCTAAAGTGTAATGAATAAATTTACCATGCTCAAAGGATATTCAATGTATTTTATATTTTTACCCAATTACCAATAGGTTCCCTTCTTTGTGAGGCATTGGGAAACCTCCCTGGCCTTTGTGGTTGAATCAGTGTTTGAAATTCACTGCTCGACTACCCCACACATACAGATAATTGTATGTGGGGTAGAAATGAGGTAGTCATTCAAAAATCATGTTAAAGAATATTATTGCCCACAGAGTGAGTCCATGCAACTTATTATGTGACTTGTGACAAAGGGGTTGTATACTTATTGACTCAAGACATTTTAGCTTTTAATTTTCTATTAATTTGTAAAAATGTCAATAAACATAATTCCAGTTTGACATTATGGGGTATTGAGTGTAGGTCAGTGTTAAAAATATAAATTTATTCCATTTTAAATTCAAGCCATTCCAAAATAAAATGTGGAAAACACAAGGGTTGTGAATCTTTTGAAGGCACTGTACATGCAAATGACAACCAACTAAATTGATTCCCTGGGTTACGTAGGAGATTCATCATTCTGTTCAAACCAAAGAACCCCTTAGCCATTAAGCAGAAAATTTGCCATTATATGAATCGATGCAAACTTAAGTCTCTCTAGCTAATGCTATGTGATATAACAACCACTACTACCTTCTGGCTATGGCAGCAGCTTAAGTATGGCAACAGGCAACACAGAAAACTAAATATGGTCAAAACAGTACTGCCATAACCAAGCAAAAAGGCAGTAACTGCTCATTTCGTCAAAAATGTGTTAAGGTCATTTTTACTACATTAAATGCTTAATAATGTGGACAAATATCCTGCCTCTATTGTATTGTGTTTTGGAGAAAAGAATGGGGGTCATGTTAGCAGTAACTGCATAAAGTTACTGTGAGACCAAGGTAAATAAAAGCCATTTTTCTCAGTTCCACACTATGAGCAGTTAATGCCCTTTTGCCTGGTAGGGAAGCGTAGAGTTTGCGACCCAAAATTTAATCAACCCTGTCGTCACTCCAAACGGGTAAATCTGAAAGCATGCACTCACTCCAGGCCAGGTTCAGTGGCAGTCAATAAGTCCCACCACACCAGCTTGCAGTGCTCTTACCTGGCCAGGTACAGCTGCCGCTAGCTGGGCCTGAGCCGCCGCCTGTTGGGCTTGCTGCGCTGCCTGCTGGGCCTGCAATGCTCTAGCCTGGCCGCACACAAACAAACAAACACACACACACACACACACACACACACACACACACACACACACACACACACACACACACACACACACACACACACAGAAGCAAGCAAGCAGAGGGGTGTGTAAACAAGTTACTGGAATATGTGTGTTATCCCAGATACTTTAGATTATGAATTTAGAGTGGACAACAAAGAGTCACCACTATTCTACAGAGATTTGACTAAACTTTAAGTTCATCTTTTTCAATAACACCACCTCTGCTTTACCTGCAAGGCTTGGATCTTGAGCTGCTGCTGTTGCTGCTGCTGCTGACTGAGCGAGCTGATGGGCACATGCTGTGTGGGGGCCATCTGCCCAGCCAGAGACTGGGGCACCATGCCCTGCTGCTGCTGGGAGTGGGGGGGCAGCTGGGTCGGCTGGGGCTGAGACTGAACCTGTTGCTGCTGTTGTTGCTGGACCATGTGCTGGATGGACTGGGCATGCTGCTGTTGGAGTTGTAACTGAATCTGCTGTTGCTGGTGCCTTGATGGGTGCATCTGAAGACAGATGGGGGAGGGTGTGTAAATACTTAAGATGCAGATTATTTTAAACCCAAAAAATATTTTGTTGTCATGTCATATTTGTTTACCAAAAGATAAACCAATTCAACTGCCTTCTTGCATGTCTCTGTTTGTTTTTAATTGTACATCTAGGCAGGCTATCATGGCAGGGCTTTTAAGCTTATACCTGGTTCTGTTGTTGCTGGTTTTGGGCCTGTTGCTGCTGCTGGTTTTGGTGCTGCTGTTGGAGCTGTTGGTTCTGATGGTGTTGCTGCTGTAATTGTTGCAGCTTCATCTGCTGCTGGACCTGAAACTGCTGCTGTTGTATGGCTGTCTGTTGTTGCATTGCTGTCTGCTGCTGCTGCTGCATGGCTGTCTGTTGCTGTTGTTGCATGGCAGTCTGTTGCTGCTGTGCCTGGAACTGCTGGAACTGGATGGACTGTTGCTGGGCCTGCTGCTGGGCCTGCTGCTGGGCAATCTGCTGCATCTGCATCTGCCCTGGACCTCCTACTACAGGGAGGATGTGGACAAAACAGACATCCCCCAGCTGAAAACTTGGGGAAAGCCCTGGAGGAAAAGCCCTACACCTGAGCACACAGAAATAAGAGTCTGGAGCAGTGCATGTAAGCCGAGTTGGGCAGTTGGACAACCTGTTCATCTCACAGAGCGCTCCACGTCTTTTCCCACGCTCCAGTCAAACTGTGCCCGCTCAGCTCCCACTCATCTCCGCTCACATGCTCTGAGCCTCACGGAGGACACAGAAATAAGAGTTTGGAGGTCCCTGATACAAAATCAAAATGTCATGACTGGTAAGCTATTGATCCAATTGTTTCTGTGTGCTAACAGACAAAATTCAAATAAGTAAGGGATAATCAACGAGGCGTTCTATGGAAAATATTGAATGATGTGGAAGGTGTGTTCCTCATTTCAAAGTTGCATTGTACTGCAGCACCACTTGCAGGATGCCTCGGTATGGTACAGCATGTTACAATGCATGACGTCATAGTATTTTACTGTCAGCCATTGTTGCCGCTAATGCCCTTAATGCTTGTTGAAGCCACCAGAGGGCATCTTTGAGGGCGTCTTCATGAAGCTTGTTGGCGCTTGCTTTCTTTCCTAAATAATCCTACAGAGGTCCATGCAGGCCAGACATTTTGATTGCTATACCCTATCTGAAAGAGCATAACAAGTTAATTTTGTTGACATGAAGCAACCATAGCCTCAGCTACTATAGCACAGAGAAATGCATGCTATTCTGTTCTGTTTAAATAAATTGTCTTAGTATTTTGTTTTTTTTAATGACCTTAAACAAAATATTGATGGATTACTTTGTGGTTGTGTATATTAAATGTATTTATAGACTGGCAGCTATTGGTAGGCTACTTGTTGAGTCCTGGATATTCTACTGTTAATATGCATAGCGCACAGCAGACCTTCATGGCACTTTGATGAAATTCTCAGTAAGTTGTCTTTTATGATATTTATCTTAATGTAGGCCTACTACTTGAGTGTAAAATACACATATTTCAGTAAATTCAGGGACAGGTGGGTTTAAGGTTTTTAATTAAATAAAGTTATTGAAATGACGGAGCTGTAAGCCTAAGAGTCCTGTTTACTGTAGCTGTTTAGCTTAACTTACTTATTGGCATAAAGGCCAACTTCAATATACAGTACATCAATCAATCATTCCTGCATGTCATCACACAGCATACAAGTCATCCATGTACTTAAATAAGGGACCCTTGAATATTTAAACAATTAATAAACCGCAACATGTGGTTAAAGCGATTGAATTCACGATCGCATTTGACTGTTTTTAATATTGGCTATACTAGAGACTAAAACATTTTTAACTATATGGGATTGATTATAATTTGGTTGTAAAGTATTATTGTATTTGATGTGCTGTTTATACTGTTAGAAATGTAGCTTAATTAAATTGATTAATATTATGGTGTTTCTATTCCAAGAAAAACAAAAATGCATTTTACATTAGCTTATGTAGGCCTCAGGGTTTCCTTTAGGACAATATGGCGCTGTACGACCGGTCGAGAGTAGGTCTAGGCTACTAAGTGACTGGAAGAGAAGAGCAAAATAATCCTAACATTTCAACAGCCTAATTGTAGGCTAACTAATATCCAAACGGAGATATGATTGATTTATCAAGACCAGTCCCCATGCATGTCTAAAAGCAGCGTGAAACGGTGCGGAAATAGTTGACCACACGTGGGTAGGCTATTGCTTCAAATCCTATTATAACAGTTGGATGACTTTGGGTGTTTCAGTATGCAACAATTTGTTGCTTTCAATTGCATTAGCCTACTTTATTCCACTATTTCTCTCATTCAGTGATTTATTCCCATAGTAATTCGTTATGGATCCATCCAGATGTGGTTAGAAAACAGTGCATGTGGTGGGCTATGCAAAGAGATGGGTGAAGTGACATGCCTCGCAAACATCCATTAATACATTTAAAGTCCCTAAACTCGGCAAGAGTATTGTCCTGCTGATAGCCCATCAAGGGTGGATGCCTTGTATGTATTCAAATTTATTGGAAAGGCTGCTAAACCATTTACACCTGGCCCACAGCGTTATTACGTACAGTACAGTGCACTTTCACGCCATTCTCCACCTGACTCTCTACCAATGCCACCAGAATATTATTTCTATTGTTGTTATCTATTCGGTAACATTCCACAAGTAAATGTAATAAATATAACACCTATATTTAATAGCTCTGGTTTTCGCCATCAACTTGTTAATTTAGCAGACATCACTTGTGTATATTCAGTAAACACATAGTTTAAGAATATAAGACCATTTTCATTTCTATTAGAATAAAAACCGTACAGTGTAACAGTTTTAGTAAGTAATAAGCTACGGTCCAGTTACAGCTTTTTCTGACAAAGTAGAAACAAAAAACCTGCTTTTTTTTGTATGTGCGCGTGGGACAGAGGAAGAGCAATTCTTACACTATTGTTCTGAATTCAAACACTCTTCATCATCCTCATCAATCAGCTCATTAAAATTAAATTGTAATACATTTTGTCACTTCCGTTCAACAACTCCAAATCGCTTTTGCATGTGCTCCAAAGGGATAACATGATATAGGTTCATTAAATAATCCAAAGGAAAATGGCCTAATGGATATACAGTACACCTACTCATTCAAGTTGTATTTTCACTATTTTCTACATTATAGAATAATTGTGAAAGCATCAAAACTATGAAATAACACATATGTATTCATGTAGTAACCAAAAAAAGTGTTAAATCAAAATAGATTTTAGATTCTTCAAAGTAGTCACAAAGTTGATGACAGCTTTGCACTCTTGGAATTCTCTCAACCAGCCATCCCCTCTGAAGCCATTCTTCTGGGATATAAGAGTGCAGTGAGATACCCTATGGGTTGGACGATACTTTTCTCGTCAATCATCTTGAAAAAGATGTATTCTTACAAATTGAAAATCAACCAAAGTCTGCCTTTAAATGCTTTATCTAAATGTTGAAAGTGCGTGGGCAACGGAGAGAAACAAAATAGTGCAGTTTGAGGCCATGTGGCGGAGAGTGATACAGGCGCTGGAGATGGGGATGTGAGCAGGTGGGTCTGGGCAAGTGTGATGTAGTTGTCGTTTGTATTTGCCAAGACTATATGACTGCACCATCAACTTGTTTATTTAGCAGACATTACTTGCTGCTTATATTCAGTCAGGGACCAAAAAGCATAATCAGCTATCTCCCACTTGCGGTGGTCTGGAGCAATGAAGCAGTGACGCAGGGTAACGTATTAAACCACAAATTACCTTTAAGTCCCACGGCATAATCTCGAAAGTTAATTGAGGAACCACTGTTACTTTCCACGGGGTTGAATTATTTTCCAGAGAACGCAAAGAGCCCCGAGTTGATTATCCCTTTTATACCATGGATATAATTTAAAGTGGAACTCGCAGCATTTTAGCAACACAAAATCTTGTTAAAATCTGTTCATATAGGGGCCTCCCGGGTGGCGCAGTGGTTAAGGGCGCTGTACTGCAGCACCAGCTGTGCCATCAGAGTCAGATCACACAGCAACTTTCAACAGCTGTTCTTTAGTACATAATTATAACAGTTCCTCTGATGGAAAGCGAATGAACTCGTAAGACAAGGTTGAAATTTGTGATAAACGTCAAATTCTATTAGGTTGATATTGAAGGCCAATCTGATGGAGTGGTATTCTTGAAGTTACCACTGGGGCAGCCTCTGCTGAGGACTCGCTGTCTCCCCGTATCGTTACAATGACCATGCCATCGGTTAGTCCGAGTAGTCTTCTTTTTGAATTGCTTCGGTTACAGTTAGAGCATGATCGTGAAAAGCTAGAGCATGATTGTGTAAAGTATGAAAAGGAATTGGCGTTTACACCGGATTTGGAGCGTGCTAAATTCAAGCTGCAACAAGAGCAGTTAGAGAAGGAAATTTAAAAAAAAAATGTTTTACCTTTATTTAATCAGGCAAGTCAGTTAAGAACAGATTCTTATTTTCAATGACGGTCTGGGAACAGTGGGTTAACTGCCTGTTCAGGGGCAGAACGACAGATTTGTACCTTGTCAGCTCGGGGGTTTGAACTCGCAACCTTCCGGTTACTAGTCCAACGCTCTAACCACTAGGCTAAGCTCTCAGGGGAGAGTTTGCTCTGGGAAGGTGACCCAGATTTGACCCAGGTCATTCCTCTTTTGGTCGTGCCCCGGACACATTTGATATTGTTGGGAACTTATGGTTGTTGCCTCAATTTAATGAAAAGGACTCGGAGACATTCTTTTCGTTGTTTGAGCGTGTTGCTGAGGCTAGGAGTTGGCCTGATTCTGACCGCACTTTAATGTTGCAGTGTGTGCTGACTGGTAAAGCGCAGGATGCAATATCCAGCTCTTAGTGTTGCCGACAGTGTCAGTTATGATAAGGTTAATTTACAAATTGGTTCCTGAGGCTTACAGCCAACGATTTAGAACTTTAAAAAGGGATGATACAGACTCAGACTCACGAGTATTATCGCTGGTATTCCACCTCTGCAGTTATGACTTTCCAAGAGCTGTGTGATCTGATTATGTTAGAGCAATTAAAGGAACCAATCACTGATCGTATAGCCACGTACATTAATGAACGAAAAGTAAAGACTGTTGCTGAAGCTGCGGTTTTGGCGAACGAGTATGTTTTGACTCACAAGTGTATTTGCAGAGCCACGTATTTGGAGAGAGTGGGAGCGTTCAGATTTGGGCCTCGCTCACCGAGATACTTTGGTTCACGGGCAGAGTTTCATTCAACTAGGAGCCTGCCTCCCGTGGTAAAGCTGACTTTGGTCAAGAGTGTCACTACTGTCAAGGTTCAGGTCATTGGAAAAACGAATGTCCGGTTCTCAGGGCTAGGGGTAAATTCAGTACATGTGCTTACGTTAAATCTAAGCCTACAGCGTTAGCTGCGCCTGTATCACATCAGTTCATTCCTGACACCTTGTCTCATGCCCAGGGGCATGTGAAAGTCCATATTGACCCAGACTATTTACATTTCATTACGGAGGGGTTTGTCTGTCAGGAAGTAAGAACCTAGTGCCAGTGAAGATCCTGAGACACAGGTGCCTCTGAATTGTTTGTGTTGGAATCTGTGTTACCCTTCTCTGCTGAGACTGATTCGGGGAATAGTGTTCTAATTAGGGGAATAGGTTTGAACACTCTGTCAGTTCCATTGCATGAACTGATGTTGGATTGTGGACTGGTTAAAGGTGAGGTTGTTGTGGGGGTTTGTTCTTCGTTGCCTATTGAGGGTATCAACGTTATCCTCTGGAATAAGTTGGCTGGTGAGCGTGTATGGCCTAGTGGTTTCCACTAAGCCGTCATTTGTAGGGATTCCTGATGAGAGTGTTTCCCAGAGGTGTTCTTTGCGTATGCTGTGACGCGTTCTATTAGCCGTGGCGACCTGGTCACTGCGCCGGCTAACGAGAATACCACAAAGTCTGTCTCTGCTTTCCCTGTTATCCAGTTCTGTATCCCGCTCCGATCTAATGAATGCGCAACGGGATTGACCCCACATTAGAAGAGTTGCGTGACCAAATTGTGCCTGTGGAACATGGCTACTTTCTCCAATGATATTTATTTTATTTTTGGGTGTGAGGGGAACCTACAATCGCATATTAAGACATTTCTTTTTGGCCTAGGTTAAAGAGGGATGTTTAGGCATTCATCAAAACTGGTCACACCTGTCAATTAACTGGTAAACTTAATCAAGCCGGTAACACTGTTTCCTATTCCTGTACTCAGCCAAGCTTTTGAGTATCTGATTATTGACATTTGGTCCTCTGCCTCGTTCTAAAAAGGGTAGTAGTTACCTGTTCACTGTCATGTCAGACCACTAGATTTCCTGCTGCCTATCCTCTCAGGTGTATCACGACTAAGTCTGTGTTAAAAGCTTTGACTCAGTTTCTCTCACTGTTTGGAATCCCTAAGGTCATTCAGAGAGAACAATGATCTAATTTCACATCCAATCTGTTTGGTCAGGTTCTCCAACAGCTCCATATTAACCTCTTGCGACGAGCAATCCCGTATCCGGGAGCGTAATCATAGCCTCAAACGCATTAGCATAACGCAGCAGACATAAATACCCCTAGAAACTTTTCCTATTCATGAAAATCGTAAATGAAATGAAATAAATATTCAAACACAAGCTTAGCCTTTTGTTAACAACACTGTCATCTCAGATTTTCAAAATATGCGTTACAGCCAACGCTAGACAAGCATTTGTGTAAGTTTATCATGGCAGAATGCTATGCTAGGCTCTGCTGGCAGCAGCCAACATTTTCACGAAAATAAGAAAAGCAACCAAATTAAATCATTTACCTTTGAAGAACTTCAGATGCTTTCACCCAGGAGACTCCCAGTTAGATAGCAAATGTTCCTTTTTTCTAAAAATAGTATTTTTGTAGGCGAAATAGCTCCCGTTTCTTCATCATGCTTGGCTGAGAAATTGACCGGAAAATGCTACAACTATAACGGCAAACTTTTTTTCAAAATTTGCTCCATAATATCGACAGAAACATGGCAATCCTCAAGGTGTTTATATATATATATATATATATATATATATATATATTCGATAATATATCCGTCGAGGCAATTGGTTTCTCATAAGAAGCGATTGGAAAAATGGCTACCTCAGTATTTTAAGCAAGATTTTCTGCGGATGACACCATGTGACCACATACTATACATGGTCCCTTACAGCCATTCTTCAATGGAAAAGCCTAAAAAGACGTCACAATGCTGTACACCCCTTGGGGACTACGTGGAAAACATAAGCTCATTCACAGCCATATAAGGAGTCATTGGCATGAGGCGGTTTCAAAAAATGCGGCACTTCCTGGTTGGATTTTTATCTGGGTTTCGCCTGTAACATTAGTTTTGTGGCACTCACAGACAATATCTTTGCAGTTTTGGAAACGTCAGAGTGTTTTCTTTCCAAAGCTGTCAATTATATGCATAGTCGAGCATCTTTTCGTGACAAAATATCTTGTTTAAAACGGGAACGTTTTTCATCCAAAACTTTTAATAGCGCCACTTAGTCGCAAGAAGTTAAACACAATTTGTCTAACGCCTATCACACGCAAAGTCAAGGAGCACTGGAACGTTTCCATCAAACACTTAAGTCTTTGTTGAGAGCTTATTGTACGGAGATGGATAAGGATTGGGAGGGGTTGCCTTGGTTACTGTTAGCCGCTAGGTAGGTTTCAGAGGAGAGCACGGGTTTCAGTCCAAATGACCATGTGTTTGGACATAAGGTGCGTGGATTTCTATCTGTTCTCCAGGATGACTGGACGTCCCCTCAGTCCCTGTTTATTGTATGTGTGTGATTTCCGGTGACGCCTGTACACCGCTAGTGAAATGGCTAAAGAGAAGCTGTCATCTTCACAGGAGAGGATGATGGGCATATTTGATCGGCGAAATCAGCCTCGTCACTTTAGTCCAGGTGACCAGGTTCTTGCTCTGCTGCCAATTGTTGGTTCTCCTTTTCAAGCCAAGTTTCAAGGTCCATATACGGTGGTGCGTCCAGTACACTGAGCAAAACTATCTAGTTGCCACTCCAGAATGGAGAAAAGCACACCAACTGTGCCATGTAAAATTGTTAAAACTATTATGCACGTTCCTCTGAGACTGAACAGTGGGAGTCAACAGGACGGTAAAACCTGTTATTTTGGCCGATACCGTTATTTCCCTGGGTTCTTGTCATTCAAGGTTCGTGCACGAGGAGGAAGATGTTCCTGGTCCTGACGTTTGTTGATTGAAAAACTTCAGAGACACTGGATATTTTAGACAGCCTTCTCGCTCATCTACCTGTTGATGGGCAGAAAGAGATGGTTGGTCTGATTCTGAGATTTCCATGTTTGTTTTCTGATACACCTACCCATACAAACTTAATAGAACATGATATTGACATTGGAGATGCTGACCCCATTTGTCAGCGGTTCTATAGAGTTTCTTTAGAGAAACTGTGTTGTCTGGATGCTGAGGTCAGGTACATGCTGGAGAGTAAGAAGGCAGAGCCTTTCTCCAGTTGGGCTTCTCCCTGTAACTTGGTCAGTAAACCGGATGGGACAAACAGATTTTGTACGGATTACCGGAAGGTAAAGTGTCACTAAGCCAGATTAATTTCCTCTTCCTCAGATGGAGGACTTGGTTAATCAAGTCGGCACAGCTAAGTTTGAGCAAATATGACCAGTTGAAGGGATATTGGCAGGTGCCACTGACGAGTAGGGCACGTGAAATCTCTGCCTTTATTACAACCTCTCGTATTCAGTTATGAGTTTCGGTCTGCGTAATGCACCTGCCACTTTTCAGCGACTTATGAACAGGGTTGTCACCGGTCTGACCGGGTGTGCTCTTTATCTGGACGATGTAGTGATATATACAGATACTTGGGAGGAACATCTGTCCCGTATTCAAGCTCCAGGTCGCCTCACAATCAATCTGGCTAAATGCGAGTTTGCTCAGGTGACCGTTACATACCTTGGAAAGGTGGTTGGGCAGGGTGAAGTGCGTCCTGTTTGGGCTAAAGTGGTAGCTATTGATGCTTTTCTACCTTTTCTACCACCAACTACTAAAAAGGAATTGATGCGTTTCTTGGGAATGATTGGTTATTACTGTAGGGTTAGGGTTAACTTCTCTACTATGGTCGCTCCCTTGACAGTGTTTTATTTTGTGTCTGGTATTGTCCTGTTCTGTCGCTCCAGTCTGTTCCCTTTTGGTCTCATTTCATTTCCTCTTAAAGGTTACTTCCTGTCCAAAGGTTGCTGAGGTCTGGGGAGGACGAGGTTGGCTGGGGCAAAAGGACGCAAAGGCTGGATTAATTTGCTGTGTGACTGGTATGGTGTTCCGGGGTCTTTGTTGGACCCCGGTTTTATTGGGGGGGGGGGGGAACAACCGTCCCACTGTCTGCCGAATTCTCTTTGCTTTTGTTTTCCTTAATAGGATGTCGGTGGGCGGAGCCAGGAGGGTCATCAGCAAAATGGGACACCTGGGCTCAGGTGTGTCCCAGGAAAAATGCACCTCTTCCCAATCCATTGAGACTCTCGCCATGCAGACACAGATTTTGGATGTGGCATTTTTGTGGCTGTTTTTGGTGTTTACACCTTTCAACACCCCTCATTATCACATTTATGCACGCAACCACTCACACTACTGATTACACACACCATTGTTAATTATATTTAGGTTACTTTACTTAAATACATATATTTTGTTGTTCCCTATCTCCATGTTGTCTCCTTGTTTGTTACGTGCTTTGAGCCGGTTCGTGACACTGTGGATAAGTCGTTCTAAGTTCAGCTTAAATAGCTAGCAAAGCGATTCACATTTCTTGCTAGCTAACCAAATGCCACCTGCATCTCTAGCTGTACCTACCCAAAAACAATGAGTCAAGTCACTCACCCACTCCTCCAATTACATGACATCCTCCTAGAAACTAGCTAATGTTAGGCTTTGTGATTTTTAGCTAGCTACAAAAATAAATATGCTAGCCCAGTGGTGTCAAACTCCATCAGCGAACAGGCCATATTGAAAAAACAATGAATTTGCGGGCTAGACATAGCTTCTTTGTATTTTTTTTTACGTGCAACTTCGACCCAAACTGGCCAAAATATGGCCCTTTATAATGTCCACTTATGTACATAGGATGCCGTATATAGCATTTTGACTTATTTAAACAAAATAAATAATATTTGTCCAGCTTTGCTATTATGCCTGCAGGTGTTCATAATGTTGTGACCCTAATCAAAAAGTATTAAATTACTCCAAATAACAACCTATCTATAGGTTGCAATTTTTTTGTACTGCATGAATCCCCGGTGCGGTTGAAGGCAGCATTGCTGTATGGTGCACTTAAAATGTATTGTAGTTGTGTAGCCAGCTTAGGTGACTGCTTAATATGTTGCTGTAATAGGCCTGCATATTTCTCCTTTGCATGGTGTTTTGTTGCAGGTTTAGTTTTGTCATTCATTGTCCAGCTTTAAAAACTGAAACCAGACTGCAACATTTTAGCAGCCTAGCTAAGACTGTGTCATGTGTCTGTCTGTACAGTTTCCCTGCGCTGTAGGCTCTAAATGGGACACACGAAAGCAGCGCAGTTGAAGTGATGCAAGCACATCAGCCTGTAGTTTCATAAAGTAGATGACTTAACTGTTGACTCCTTTATACTAGCTTGTGTGCCCTAGTCGGCCCACGGGCTTTGTTTGTTACACATGTGAGCTAACCTATTATCCACCTTATGACTGACTTGTGATCATTGCCCTTGCTAGTGTGATTGTAGTTACATTTGTCCATTTCTGTTCAAAATATTGAGTCATTGAAACAAACGGTGAGCCCCGATTGTGCGGAGGCAGCAAACAATGTACCAGGCCATCTGATTTACAACCTGATAGCAATATTTTTTGGACTACCAAGTATTGGTGAATTATATTAATTATGTATTGAACTGCATCCATCTATTCTGTCAACAATGCCTTACTGTATGTCATGGAATTTTTTGTCAAATATAACCTATTTTTAAAACCTCTTAAAGTTGATTTTGAAGCATAAACTGGGAATTTTATTGACTATGATTGTCTCATATCTGCAAAGTATATAGTTAAAATGCTGTCAGTTCCACTTTAACACAAAATAAATGTTAATTTGCAGGTAGAAATGTGTTCAACATCCACTGAAGTAGCTAGCAAGTTTACTAGATAGCTACAGTAGTTGCCTTGCCAACCAAACATACTTGCTAGTTGAGCTAACCAAACCATCAGTCCTAGCCTGCTATTATGAAAATCTAATTCAATAATACCAATGTTTTAAATTAAAAACTTTTGCTTTCAAAAGCAGCTCGAACATGTGAATTCTACCGGACGTTATAGTGATAATGCAGGCTCTAGAATGCCCTTCAAGCCAATCAGAAACGAGTATTCAACAACACCATGGTATAAACATGAAATAAAGTGAGAAAATTAAATAGTTTCAGAGATACTCACTCGATTGAGGATTTCCAGCCACTCCTGCCATGGCATGCTGACTCATTTGCATCTGCCCCATTCCACCCATGGGCGCACCAGGTGGCCGAGGCCCCATACCGATGCCCCCTGGAACCCCTGGAACACCTGGGAGATTTGTCAGGGCATTCATGGGATCTGGAAGAGGGGAGGCAATGTGTACATTTACACATGTGCAGTGGCATATGTAGATATTCTTCTGAAAGTATTTTAGTAACGGAGAACATGTTTTGCAAAATAATAACACACCAGGACCACCTCCTTGCGCCTTTTTATCTGCAAAACAAAAAAAGTCCATTACGTGACTTGACAGATTAGCCGTCTCGAAAAATATGAATGTGAGCTAGACATACATAGTAGATAGAAAAAGTATGTGGGGTACGTACGAATGTCTCTGAAATGAATGATCAACCTTGCTACCAGGGACAAGTATTCTTCCTGTTCAGAAGTAAACAATAACACACTTAGATGAGAGATGGCCATTATTTACCAATAATTCCAGTTACTCATATACAATGTTAGAGTTTGATGATCCATGATGAGGTTACTAGGTGTGTGTAAATTAAACCATTCACTCACTCTAGATTTGGCTTTGACATAGACATGGTTCTCCATATCATTGCTGGACTTCGTGTGTGCAGTCCCAGCCTTTCTCATCGCCTCTTCACTGAAAGAGAAGAAGCGATTCAGATAGATTGCCTGCTGTATTTTGCTAGCACACATGTCAATGATATTCGTTACATTCCTGGCAGATAAAGTGCATTTTATTCCAAGTGAGGCCAAGCAGGAATGTCACTGGGGTCTGTGTTGTAGCTAACATCTTGCTAACTAACATTAACTAACGTTAGCTGGCTACATAGTAGGGGAGGATCCAGGAGCATGGATTTTGTGGGGACAGTCAAGTGTTAAAAGGCTACAGAGACAAGTGGGAACAACAGGAACTTATGTTATGAGTGTGGGGATTTACTGCTGCAGGAGACAGTCTTCTGTTTTTAGCTGTGAGGAATGGAAGAGGAAAAAGAGGAAGGTGTTCAAGAGAATGAGGAAAGCAGAGGTTGAATTTGATGAAGATGGCAATAGAAAAGGAGATAGGGGGTGAAGAAGACTGGTGCCAAGTCGAGTGCTGGAGGTGAAATGGAAGTGAGTGATGGCGAGTTAAGTGAAGTAGAAGGTGTGGTGTAGTGGTCGGAGCCCGAGGTCTGCATCGATGGACATGAAAACAAATGATTTGGTCCAGTAGGAGTGAGATTTGTCCTTTTGGTGGATCCATTTGTGGTTTCAGGTTGGGTGGGAAATGATTTGAGTCAGTGATGGTAACACATAGTGGGCTTGAGACATTTGTGTGCGTTTCTTCCAACCAGAGAGAGCAGGCACTACGCTTCACGCACCTATACTATTACAGGTGTCAAACGTATGGGCACGTGGCAGCAGTGTGTAGGAGGTTAGTTCCTAGGTGTGAGAAGTGTGCAGAAAATCATGATACAAAGGAATGTGTAGTATTGGGAAAATAATTTGTATGTGCTAATTGTAGGAGTGGACATGGTGCCAGAGATCAGAAGTGTCCGGTGCAAGAGAGGCGGGTTGAGGTTACCAGGGTTAGAGTAGTGCAGAGGGTGTCGTATGCTGAGGCAGTGAAAGATGTAGAGGAAGATGTATCCAGGGTGAGGGATACTGAGACAATCCCTGCTAATTAATAGTAGATCTGTGCCAGCACAGAGGGATAGGTCAATGAGTGAAATGCTTCAGTAAGCTTGGATTCTTAGCGTTCATAGCTATGGTTACCAACTGTACAGCAGAGAAGTATGTGTGAATACGAGATTTGACTTCAGGAGAGTTACAGGGTGTGTTGGGGTCCTGTCCTCGCAGGCCATTGTCCTGGGGTAGGGCCAGATAGGGTTAAATCGTGTAATAGGGTGGTGGGTTTTAATGAGTGTAGGTTTTCATTCCCCCCCATTTTGTGCATCAAATTATAATGGATTTATATCGCAATCTAGTTGGATGCCAACCGCCGATAAACCTCTCCGAAGAAGTTACATAGCAAGCGAAGCAAAGACAGCGAAGACTATAGTAACTAGCTAGTTTAACTAACCATTAGCTGAAAGCCCAAATAGCTAAACGTCTCAAAACTTCTCAGGAAAAACACTCTAATTAGCTAGGTCTTTATGGCAAATAGGGACAAATATAGCTAACTACATCAAACCCGATTAAGCTTGGTTTACGGCCTCATAACAAGCATGTTTCATAGCTAACTGGCTAGTAACCAGAGGAGCCGCCAATGGGCTGATCCATAAAGCCAACTAGCGGCTGCCCCGGCTAGCTGCTAACTCGTTAGCGCTGACTGAAGTTGTGGTGAGCTAGCTAGCCACTGTAGTGATAATAGCGGAGTAACTAAAATATCACAACGTTTACAAACAATATTAATAAAACATAATTGTCTCACATTTGTGCAACAACTTTCTGTCGGAATGCAGGGCTTCTCCAGTCGCTATCTGGTCCTGGGACCTCCATTGCAGAGTTTTCTTCTTTGTGTAAATTTCCGGGAGACGAGACGCTGTGTTGCGTACTGCTGCCTTTCGCAGGTCGGAGTGCGGATTGCACATTTTGGTCACTGGGGAATTGGGGAATCGGGAAATCTTACATTTCTCTACCATCTAACCCTGCACCTATACACTATCCCCAAAACCCACCACCCCATCCCAATACTTGGACCTAAATGGTCGTGCCAGGCTGTCGACCTGGGATGATGGAACCCCTTCTCTCAACTTCCTGTAGATCTTATGCACTAAAACCTCTCACACCCAAAATATTTATCTGCTGCTGCAACCTTGGAGAGGAAATGGCGCAACCTTGCTCACCATAAAAATACATAGTTTTATTAGACACGTTTAATAAAAGATTAACGTTTCAGCCTTCAACGGCCTTCTTCAGAATAATAACAAAGGGAAAGAACAAGTTCATATAGGGCATAGGAAAGGCCATTAGGGGAAAACTATGCTGCTGCAACTTCCACAGCTATCTCCTGTGATTCCCACTCCATCAGTACAGTGCAGTTGATCACCATGGCTATAAACACAAGAAATCAAACCTTACTAAACCTTACTCTTCAGGCCTACTCACTGGGGGGGCTCCCAGTCTAATCACTCACGCTTGGGCTATCCTCTACTCTCTTCGATGCCTCAGCATAGGAAACTTACTGCCACACTCAAACTCTGGCGGTCTCAACCTGTCTCTCTTTCTCACAGGGCACTTCGGATCCCGAGCTGCATGGGTGCACCCACAGTTGACACACAGTGCTTTCTCTATCCCAACTGTACACTACCTCTATGTCCTCCTGCACATGTCTCACATCTTGGGGTCTCCCTTCTACACATTGCTGCAACATGTCCGAATCCTTGACACCCAAAGCACCGTAGAGGTTTCATAGCAGAATAGCAACCTAACCTGACCTCATCAGATAGAAACTCTGTGTCAAAAATCTACAAAACAGACAGTTTATTCTCAGTCTCGCCATTGCCACTGAGTCTATGGATCATCAAACGGCGGGCGTCACAAACACTAGGAATGTTATTTTTCCTTTGAGCCACCTCTACACTCAACACTAACCCACTGAACACCCCTTTGAGCGGTGCCCTGTTCACATTTTCATAAATTCATAGAATGTTTGTGAATGACGTATAGTAAGACATTTGTGAACATTCTATAGCAATATAGAGTGGTAAAGTGGCGTTTGGGAAATTTATTAAATGACATGATTCATCATGGCAACAGGAGAAAAAAGGTCTCAAACCTCCTACTTCACCCCAGTTGAGTTAAAAATATTAATGAATGTGTATGCAAGAAGAAAAAAAAATACAGTAGCAGCAGCAAAAGAACAACAAAAAATTGCTTTTATCTTGAGTGTTCCACTTATTCAACATATTTATTACGTTTGTGTGTGTGTGTGTGTGTGTGTGTGTGTGTGTGTGTGTGTGTGTGTGTGTGTGTGTGTGTGTGTGTGTGTGTGTGTGTGTGTGTGTGTGTGTGTGTGTGTGTGTGTGTGTGTGTGTGTGTGTTCGAATTCGTCCTCCATTATTGCCAATATAAAAAAGGCTGAGGGCTGAAAAACAGTTGGGGATCCACCACTACCACCACCCACAGAGGCTGAAGGGACACAAGGGCCTACATAAGAGGTTAGTTATTAAAATGAATTATATGTACATTCATCCTTTTGCCAGTGTCACCTCAGTGACTCCCACCCATCCATCTATGACACAACTTGGCACACTGATTTTCTTGTAGCAGTACAATTCTTTGTAATTGACTGCTGTTACTTTTTCAGATTCTTAATTGTCCTTCAGACATCATAATCTATTTTAAGGTGACTCAGAGTTATATATATATATATATATATATATATATATATATATATATATATATATATATGTGTGCTTTTTATGTGGCCTGCACACTGTTGTAAAAACAAAATTCATATTAGGTGGGGAACTTTTCTGGGTAAAGTTATAATTTAACTGTCTAATCTTCATCTTCTACCAGTTACTGATGGTGTCATCTGTCTGGTGGAGCCTTCTGCCATAACAGACATCCATGCAGTTGTAAGTACTCTTGATACTCCACAGATTTTATAACGGGTTAGAGTAGAACACCCAAATTGTTGAATTTTCATTACAGAAGGATGAAGACACCTTGTCAGCTGCCACAGAGAGGGAAGATACAGAGACGCCTATTGAGGTTTACACCTTAAAAATAACATCTAACAGTTGATGATAGTGTTGTACCATAATAATATTTGCACCTTCTTTTTTTCTAACAGAGCAATGCTGGAAATTACAATGAGGAAGAGGGTCCCTCCACCTCCACAGCACAACTTACCTCAGTAAGTTGTTGTTCAGCATTGACCCATGACTTACAATGGAACTAAGTAGACCTGGCACTGTGAAATTCAATGTCATTTTTTTGTGTTCCTATAGCTCCCTGTGAAACAGCTGTACAAGGTGTACTTACAGAAACAAATGGAAAAATGTCATTTAGAAATTGACCACATAAGGCTGCAGATGCAAAAGATAAAAATAGAAATACAACTGCTAGAACATCAGTTAAAGGTGGTGAGGTGCCCACAGGTAGAACATCAGTTAAAGGTGGGTGTGGTGCCCACAGGTAGAACATCAGCTAAAGGTGGGTGTGGTGCCCACAGGTAGAACATCAGTTAAAGGTGGATGTGGTGCCCACAGGTAGAACATCAGTTAAAGGTGGGTGTGGTCCCCACAGGTGGATGATTTTACTTGTTTGAACAACATAAAAATATGAATTACTGTATTGCATTTGTACTTGCAGGAAATAAAGACTTCAAAAAAAGAAAGACATATTGTCTTTATTTGACACTGGGGAGGTGATGGATCAATCAGAAATGATGGTAGCATATTGTGTCTCTGACTGCTCTTCCATCTCATGCGTCAGCGGGGTGGTTAGGATCATTATCAGGATCGTTCACTGGTTGAGTAGGAGATTGATCTCCTCTAATTGTAGCAATGTTGTGGAGAATCACACATGCCACAATTATGACACATGCCCTTTCTGGGGTGACCTTGAGCCTACGAAGGCACTGGAACCGGGCCTTGAGCATCCCAATGGTCATCTCTATCCTGGCTCGTGTCCTGCAGCCAAGTTATAACGTTGCTACGAGCCGGGCTAAGGATCAGGGTAAGGGTAAGGGTAAGGGGTCAGCAAATAGGGCTGGCAGGGGTACCCTCTGTCACCAAGCAAGTAACCATCGAACTCTCCTATGATAATACGAGGATACAGTCAACATTTTCACTTGCATTAGGAGGAAACTATTGGATATAGCTATACATATATATAACTCACCACGGGCAAATCTAGCTCTCAGTGTATACACAAATGTGCAAGTCATGCACAGACCCAGGCCACTTTGCTTCCACGTGGCTGATGTGGGCTGCATCACATATGATCTTCACAGTGCAGAACAGTAATTAGCTGCAGTCGCTGTATTCTGATGTAACTTTCATTTGGAATGCCAAAGGCTACCATTTAAGCCTACCTGCACATTAATGCTGTGGAAAGACTTCCTATTCACATATTCTTCTTCATTTACTGAAGGAGCTGTGATAGGAATATGAATGCTATCTATGCAGCCAATCACACCTGGAAATCCTAAAATATATCAAATTAACTGATTAGTGCATCAAGTCTCAAAGCTTCATACTAAATTAAGTAATTATTGCTTAGACTGATACTGGGGAACACCACAGAAGTGTACAGTAAACGTTTCAGTGTAAGAGTCACATTTCTGACAGCCCAACAGACGGTTGCCTTGGAAATATGCTCAGCGTCACCGTGGTTATATAGAAACCCCCCATGGCAAAAAAAAACAAAGTGCAACACAAAGAATTTGTTTTCCGAACTGAGAGCATTTCACGATGTGTCACATGAACAATATGAGGCCTGAGAAAATTGTTCAGATGAATGATCAATTGGGCAGAAAAACGGAAACGCTCAAACAGATCATCATCAGGGAATGATAAAACATCAAAGCGGGGTCTAATCACCCTCTTCCCGACTGAGATTTCTGCTGAGTATTTGTACTTCAATATCAACTGGCTCTTCAAGAAAAGGACACACAATGTCTGAGTAGATGACACCTCCTGTCTGACACATCCTTCAGTCTGCAGGCTTCAGCTAAAGAGGAGGATAAACTCAGGGTTAGTTGAAGAAAACCTGCCAGTGAGCAGGTTAGCTCTTGCCATAGTAACTGACTCAGAGTTAAGCTGAACTGGCTTTGTGAAACCGAAAACCCAAAGTTTCCTTAAACTCTGAGTCAACTAACTCTAAACCCGCTTTCTGAAACAGGGCCCAGGACCTCCTTGCGCCTTTTTACCTGCAAAACAAAACACAGTCCATTACGTAACTCGACTTAACAGAATAGCTGTCTCGAAAAATCTGAACGTGAACCAGAACTACATAGCAGATAGAAAAGGTATGTAGGGTTCGTACGAATATCCCTTAAGTGAATGATCAACCTTGCTACTAGGAACAAGAATTCTTCTTTTTCAGAAGTAAACAATAACATACTTATTAGATGAGAGATGGTCATCATTATTTAACAATAATTCCAGTTACTCATATACAATGTTACAGAGTAGTCTGATGATCCATGATGAAATGTGTGAGATTACTAGGTGTGTGTGTAATTTAAAATGTTCACTTACACAATATTTGGCTTTGACATAAACATGATTCTCCATATCATTGCTGGACTTCGTGTGTGCAGTCCCAGCCTTTCTCATCGCCTCTTCACTAAAAAAGAAGAAGCGATTCAGATAGATTGCCTGCTGTATTTTCCTAGCAACACATGCCAATGATATTCGTTACATTCCTGGCAGATAAAGTGCATTTTATTCCAAGTGAGGCCAAGCAGGAATGTCACTGGGGTCTGTGTTGTAGCTAGCATCTTGCTAACTACCACTAACTAACGTTAGCTAACTACATAGCAGGGGCGGATCCAGGAGCATGGATTTTGTGGGCACAGTAGAGTGGAAAGCGGGAACAACAGGAACATCTGTTATGAGTGTGGGGATTTACTGCCGCTACCAAAGCTGCAGGAGACAGTATTCTGTTTTTAGCTGTGAGGAATGGAAGAGGAAAAAGAGGAAGAAGGCGTCGAAGTGAATGAGGAAAGCAGAGGTTGAATTTGATGAAGATTGCGGATGAAAGGGAGATGGGGTGAAGAAAATTGGTGTCAAGTACAGAGTGAGCAGTATGCCAAGTTGAGTGTTGGAGGTGAAATGGAAGTGAGTGATGGCAAGATAAGTGAAGTGGAAGGTGTGGTGAATAGGTCGGAGCCCAAACCTGGCATCAATGACAAAGTAGAATCTGGTCTAGTAGGAGTGAGATTTATGGAGAAAGTGGATCCTTACCTTTTGGCGGATCCATTTGTGGTTTCAGGCTTGATGGAAAAGGAGTTGAGTCGTGATATTTGTGTGTTTCTTCCACCCAGCGGGAGCAGGTGCTCCATGTCATGCAACTCAGGGCAAGATCGGTTTAATGCTTTGCTCTTAGGAACAGGGCACCATTGAAAGGAGTGATTATTGGGGTAGCAGTAAATGTGAAGGTGGTCCAGCTGAATGGGAAGATTCCCAGTGTTTGTGATGCTCAGTTGGTGCAACGTAGGCACGGTGGCGCGTGTGGTGAGACAGAGGAGTTGTTGTCTGTTGTTTTGAGTTTTAATGTTGATTCTTTGACTGACAAAGTGATTTTTAGATATTTCAGTTATCCAATGGATGTTTTTGTGCCAAACCCATTACGTTGTTACAGGTATCAAGCTTATGGGCATGTGGCAGCAGTGTGTAGGAGGTTAGTTCCTAGGTGTGAGAAGTGTGCAGAAAATCATGATACAAAGGAATGTGTAGTATTGGGGAAATAATATATATGTGCTAATTGTAGTAGTGGACATGGTGCTGGAGATCAGAAGTGTCCGGTGTGAGAGAAGCAGTTTGAGGTGGCCAAAGTCAGAGTATTGCAGAAGGTGTTGTATGCTGAGGCATTAGTAGATCTATGCCAGCACAGAGGGATACGCCAACAAGTGGTATATGCATCAGTAATGTTGGCTTCTTAGCGTTCATAGCAATTTAACGTAAATCACAGACAGTAGATGTTGTGGTGTCAGACTTCAGAAGAGTTACAGGGTGTGTTGACTGGTGGTGTCCCGTCCTCCCAGGCCATTGGCATGGTGCAGGAGCAGATAGGGTCAAAGTAGTGGAATGGGGTAGTGGGTTTTTATTGAGTGTAGGGTTCTTTGGAAGTTTTTTTGTATTTCCTATAGTCCAGTTAGGGGCTACTGCAACATATTGGATGCCAACCACCATTAAACCCCACCGCAGAATAACATACTTATTTACAGTTAAAGTTTTCCATCCATTCATAAATGCAACAATGTAACTGTAATTTTCAAAGACATTTCTGATTAAGTTGATTGTAGTAGTGATCAGCAAATCCTTGACGGGAAGTGATGCACTTTTGTACTCAAAATAGAAATGGTTCAAATCAAGGCAATCTAAATCAGTAGGCAGGCAAATCCCTTCAATGATTACATTTTGGCCTTGGCCTATGAATTTCATGGGTCTACGAAGCCTTCTATTCTAAGGATGTAACTGTGAGACAAGGAATTAGATGTGCATTGTTTTACAAACATACACCCTGTGCCATGTGTTTTTTATGGGTTATCAGTACCAGCTTCAAAGCATCACCATGTAATTGGAATGAGACTATATGCTGAAATATTTCTAATTGTAGCTATAGTTTATGTTCAAGATTTATTGTCAGTGAAATGCTTAACTCGCAAGCTCTATCGAACAGCCCAGAAATCAACATCAACAGTATCACTATATATATATATATATACAGTACCAGTCAAAACTCATTCAATGGTTTTTCTTAATTTTTACAATTTTCTACATTACAAAATATAGGTGAAGACATCAAAGCTATGAAATATAACATATGGAATCATGTAGTAAGCAAAAAAGTGTTTAACAAATTTAAATATATTTTATATTTGAGATTCTTCAAAGTAGCCACCCTTTTCCTTGACGACAGCTTTGCACACTCTTGGCATTCTCTCAACCAGCTTCATGTAGTAGTCACCTGGAATGCATTTCAATGACCTTTTGCCTTGCCAATTGCCTTGTTAAAAGTTAATTTGTGGAATTTCTTTCCTTCTTAATGCGTTTGAGCCAATCTGTTGTGTTGTGACATGGTAGGGGTGGCATACAGAAGATAGCTTTATTTGGTAAAAGACCAAGTCCATATTATGACAAGAATAGCTCAAATAAGCAAAGAGAAATTACAGTCAATCCGAAAAATGTCAAGAACTTTTAAAGTTTCTTCAAGTGCAATCACAAAAACCATCAAGCACTATGATGAAACTGGCTCTCATGAGGACCGCCACAGGAATGGAAGACCTAGAGTTACCTCTGCTGTAGAGGATAAGTTCATTAGAGTTAACTGCACCTCAGATTGCAGCCCAAATAAATGCTTCACAGAGTTCAAGTAACAAGACACATCTCAACATCAACTATTCAGAGAATACTTAGTGAATCAGGCCTTCATTGTCAAATTGCTGCAAAGAACCACTGCTAAAGGACACCAATAAAAAGAAGAAACTTGGTTGGGGTAAGAAACACGAGCAATGGACTTTAGACAGGTGGAGATCTGTGCTTTGGTCTGATGAGTGCTGTGTCTTTGTGAGATGCAGAGTAGGTGAACGGATGATCTCCGCATGCGTGGTTCACACCATGAAGTATGGAGGAGGAAGTGTGATGATGTGGGGATGCTTTACTGGTGACACTGTCTGTGATTTATTAAGAATTCAAGGCACACTTAACCAGCATGGCTACCACAGCATTCTGCAGTGATACGCCATCCCATCTGGTTTGCGCTTAGTGGGTCTATCATTTGTTTTTCAACAGGACAATGACCTAACAAACACACTCAATGTCTGTGTAAGGGCTATTTGAACAAGATGGATAGTGATGGAGTGCAGCATCAGATGACCTGTCCTCCACATTCACCTGACCTCAAATGATATTCCTAATTGAGATGGTTTGGGATGAGTTGGACTGCAGAGTGAAGGAAAAACATCCAACAAGTGCTCAGCATATGTGGGAACTCCTTCAAGACTGTTGGAAAAGCATTCCAGGTGAAGCTGGTTGAGAGAATGCCAAGAGTGTGAAAAGCTGTTATTAAGGCAAAGGGTGGCTACTTTGAAGCATCTCAAATATAATATATATTTTGGTTTGTTTAACACTTTTATCGATACTAATCGAGTGTATGTAAACTTCTGACCCACTGGGAATGTTTCACATTATTAAAATAAAGTGGTGATCCTACCTGACCTAAGACAGGGCATTTTTACTAGGATTAAATGTCAGGAATTGTGAAAAACTGACTTTAAATGTATTTGGCTAAGGTGTATGTAAACGTCCCACTTCAACTGTATATACACACACACACACACACACACACACACACACACACACACACACACACACACACACACACACACACACACACACACACACACACACACACACACACACACACACACACACACACACACACACACACACACACACACACACACACACACAGATTGTATAGAAAATTAGGAACACCTTCCTAATATTAAGTTGCACCCCCTTTTGCCCTCAGTATAGCCTCAAGTTGTCAAGGTATGGAATCTACAAGGTGTGGAAAGCATTCCACAGGGATGCTGGACCACGTGGACGCCACTGCTTCCCACAGTTGTGTCCAGTTGGCTGGATATGCTTTGGGTAGTGGACCATTCTTGAGTCACACTGTAAACTGTTGAGCGTGAAAAACCCAGCAGCGTTGCAGTTTTTGACACACTCAAACAAGTGTGACTGCACATACTACCATACCTTGTTCAAAGGCACTTAAATCTTTTGTCTTGCCCATTCACCCTCTGAGTGTCACACATACACAATCCATTTCTCAATAATTAAATATCCATCTTTAACCTGTCTCCTCCCCTTCACCTACACCGATTGAAGTGGATTTAACAGGTTACATAAATAAGTGATCATAGATTTCACCTGGATTCACCTGGTCAGTCTGTCATGGAAAGAGCAGGTGTTTTGTACAATCAGTGTATATATAAATAAAACACGAGAAATAAGAAGCGAGAGGAATCTATATATAGGGTTAATGTGATATATGATTTAAATGTTCACTCATGTTAATATTCACCCATGTTCATCCAAGTCTCTCCTCCAGGGATCTCAGTCTATTCAGAATCTATTTCAGCATCATGTGACCTCACTGTGGAAATAATGAAAGTTCTAAATAAATAAATGAAGGTTCATGGTGGTTTCCATTACCCACTAGAGGGTGTTGAAATCGAGGAAACCAGGTGTCTTGCATTCCAGCAGAGTTACACAAACACAAAGATTGCATCTCCCAAATATTCTAAATGCATACATTTTGGCATTACCATTTTTAACATAAATTACACAGTATATTGCATGGGTGATTTGTTATTCGTAAAGGGGAAGTGTATTTCAAAGGGACAAAGAAACAGGTCTGATTCTGATATGCATAGGCCTACAGTATATCAATTTTTGTCTGTCCTTACCAACAATTATGACTGCCGTAGCAGTTGTTTTTGTGTGTGTGTTTTATTGTTTTTACAGAATCGTTGGTCATTCCTGGAATTTTTTTTTTTTGATAGGGAGTCAATGCTGAGACCAATGTCTCTTTTCCAGATGAGCCCTGTTTAGCATAACATTACACATCAAAATGCAATATACACATTAAATTACACATCCATACACATTAAAATACATTTTATTATACAAGACAATACACGAAAGCAAAACACAATCATAAAAAAAAACACACTGAACATTCTTCCTTAATTGAAAATTAAAATGAAACAAATCACTTAGAAGGCATTTTTCAAAGAACCATAATGCAGAAATTATACATAAGAACACTAAAAATAAATCAGTAGGTTTGCAGAAATTCTGTAAATCCATCTTTATGGTATTTTCCATCTTGGTCAGTGAAGAGAAAAAATGCAATGTGCAATTTGTATAAAGCATCCTAGGCCTATACCTGTAACCCTGAGAAGGCTGGTGAGAGGAGCTATAGGAGAAGATATAGGAGGACGGGTTCATTATAATGGCTGGAATGGAATCAATGGAATGGTACCAAACATATCAAACACATGGAAACAACGTGTTTGATTCCATTCCATTCCATTCTATCCATTAAAATGAGCCTGTCCTATAGCTCCTCAGACCAGCCACCTCTGGTGAAATCAGCAGATATTATACATTCACATAAAAACTCCTGATTGTTTTCATCCAATTTGTTGCACCGGTGAGCCTTTGCGGGAATGTGGGAATTGGCAGGCATTAGCAAGAACCAGTGGGTGCAAATCTATTAACATTCGGACTGTGTTGCAGTGATGAGACCAAACCAGCTGCAGTCTCAAGAGGTATGGACCATGACAACAATTTCCAAACCAAGAGAGGAAGATACAATCTCATTGTGCCCCAATGTTATACTTTTTGCTCTGTTCTATGTGGTTGCCTCATAAAGTCTACAAAACAACATCTCATGCTAATATTAGTCCTAATACCATGCATGAACTCATTTGCTTTATGGTTTGCAAGAGGGGTCTTGGGTGGCAATGTTTCCTGAATTCAAATGCAGCCTTTCCCTTTCTAGAATGTGGGGAGGCCCAAGTTGATCTGTCACGGTTCTATGCCAGATGACACTTCAGAGAAGCTTGAATGGAGGGGAAGTTGAGAATCAACAGGAATTGAAAATAGGGAAATATGCTGCTGGGGACATCTATTCATGTGTAGACTGAATGGTGAATAACATACACTAGGCTAATAATCTACTGTCAACAGTTGCCTGCGCTGAAGATGTCTAAATCGGTCCACTAATACAGGACTAGTAAAGGCCCAGTGCACTACTTTAGTATAACAAATAAAACATTAAATGTATTTGAATGTTTACCAGCATTTGTAACTTGAGTCTGATAATTATCTGTACAAAGCAGTTCATCTGATAATAAAAAATACTTGCTTGATATATCTTGTCCATTTTCTTGAAATACTTTGCAAATGCAACTTATTTCGATGTGAAAACTGAAATGGTCAATTGATTCCTTTTTAGTAGACACTCTTATCCAATGCAACTTACTAGTGAGTGCATACATTTTCATACTGGTCCGCCGTGGGAATCAAACCCACAACCCTAGTATCGTAAGCGCCATGCTTTCCCAGCTGAGCCACATTATCACATCACATTGCCACAAACCACTAGACTTCTCAATGTATTCAATTACTGTATTATGCATAGTTTTTCTTCATGGTGATGGAAAGCATTTCGCTACACTCGCATTAACATCTGCTAACCATGTGTATGTGACAAATAAAATTGGATTTGATTTGAAGTCTAATGGTACAAATCTAGATGACCAGGCTATGTAAGATCCAGCAGTGTATATTTACATTAAGTGGTTTGTAAGGATGGTAAATTAATACTGCACAAAAAGGGTTTGTTTTCCGTGTTATTTGATCACGAAAAATATATAATTTGATGTGGATGTTTTTTGTCTTTGCCCATAACTTTGAACCGTTTGATGTAAATGTTTGAGGACATGGTTTTGTTATTTCTGGATTCCATTAGAATTACAACTGCAGAAAAAGGGACAGGGCTTAAAATTCCAACTACTGAATCCTGCAAGATACTGTCCTTAACTATACAACTATTGTACCTTTTTGCCAAAGCAGATATGCTGAAAAAAAGTTTTGGCCCGCGCTACAGACATTTATATCAGTCCGCTAATACAAGTAATAGAAGCGTGATGTATTGCTGTCTCCACCTTCTTACCCTTTGTGCTGTTGTCTGTGCCCAATAATGTTTGTACCATGTGTTGTGCTGCTGCCATGTTGTGTTGCTACCATGCTGTGTTTTCATGTGTTGCTGCCTTGCTATGTTGTTGTCTTAGGTCTCTCTTTATGTAGTGTTGTTTTGTCTCTCTTGTTGTGATGTCCTATTTTTTTTATATATATATATACATTTATCACAGGCCCAGTCCCTGCAGGAGGCCTTTTGCCTTTTGGTAGGCCTTCATTGTAACTTAAAATGTTTTCTTAACTGGCTTGCCTAGTTAAATAAAGGTTAAATAACACATTTTATAAAGTAAAGGCCCAGTGTACTACTTTTTTTAGCAAACAATATTTTGAATATTTTTTTTTACATGTTTTATAATTTTTTCATGGGTGCTACTTCCCGCAGTACAAGTTGCCTTCTGAATATACATTTGTACAAAGGACCACCATCAAGGTCTTCCTATGATCTGGATATGAAGTCCTCCTATGTTGTCCACATGATTGGATGCAGGCCAAGAACCTGTCTTTACCTCCACTCATTATCAGTGGGGGTTTTCAGGCAATTAGATAAGCCTCAGCCAACTAATAATAAAATCCACTGTGTCGTTTCAGATAGACATCTATTTCATATAGACAGCTTTAGTGATTTTTTTCTTCTCAGAAACCCACAGTGTATTTTTTTGTCGCGCCGGGGTGGAGCACTCGCTCGAGGCGACAGTGACGTGCAGATAGACTGGGAGCGCGCAGATCCGCCCTCTGTCCGCCATTTTTTTTGTTGTCTCAGACTCAATCAGGTTGGAGGTGTGGAGCCGAGTATAAACAAGGGAAAGAAAAATACTAGTGAGACCTTATTATTGAAAGAAATCAGAGGACAGAAATATACTCAAGAAATTCGACTGTTTTGGGACTCTATACACATGCAGGGGAACCGAGACACTCTTGTGATTTAATTTTGTGTGGAGACGTGTTGCAGGCCGCCATTTTTGTTACTGCCTCAAAAGTCTGTCGGTACTCGAAAATAATTGAACATATATATTTCGTGCCTTACAGTTCGACCAAGAAGATACAAAGTAACAATTTGGGCTCCGGCGCACAGCTATTTGCAACATTGTATCGACAATGGAGACTCGTTTAATCAAGTAGTGAGGCGACCTTTTCCGTTCTCATTTACTGACAGGGACTGGATATACATTATATTGTTTCATGAGATGTATGTTTGCTTTTTCGGAAGACGGAACTTAAGGAGGAACCTTCATTGATCATTGTTGCAGTCAGGCATTCTGTATATGTACTGCTTCTACTTTTAGACATTGAGAACTGGCAATTGTCATTGACAATAAACGAATAACCGTTACGCTTCAGAGTTGTCTCAGGCTATTCACAGTCACTGAAACGTTTGAATTGGATTTAACTAACTGAAGCCTGTAGTCTTGGACTTGAAAATCAATTTGGGCGGCTGATTACCCTTCCCTGGATCTTCAACATCGTTATCTAGCTTATTTAGTTAACTTCTGTGTTTTTGTTTATTTATTGTTTTAAACTAATATTTGTTATTTCTATTTTGTTTATAGAAGTTCATTTTGATCAAATATGTCATCTGCAAGGTTCGATCCATCGGACCGGTCCAGTTGGTATTTTGGGCCGGTGTCGAGACAGGAGGCGCAGAATAGATTACAAGGACAGAGGCATGGCATGTTTTTGGTTCGGGATTCTTCAACCTGCCCTGGCGACTATGTGCTGTCAGTATCTGAAAATTCCAAAGTGTCCCACTATATCATCAACTCCTTACCAAGCATGAGGTTCAAAATTGGAGATCAAGAATTTGATCACCTCCCAGCACTTTTGGAGTTCTATAAAATCCACTACCTGGATACGACTACACTGATAGAACCTGCCCCCAGGTAAGGAACTGCCAGAGGCTGCGCCTGCGGCCACATACCACTCAATGGACTTAAAAGCTCTTATTTAGGCCGCAGGTTTTCAAGATCTTTAAAATTCCAATGATTTGACATTTTACCTGCTATGTGATGGACCTCTCAGAAACTGAGTCTGAGGGTTGTATCCCATGTCAATCATAAACTTTACCAGTCTTCTACTTATTGAGTAGTGATTGCATGTAATGACACGTTTATCAATGACTTGCATAGTTCCTGTCCGGCTAGGGCTACTGTCTTACACCAGTTTGAGTTATTTAGTTTGAGTTATTTATATCTTTCATAACAATTTTAACCTTGACTGGTGTGGTATGTTCACAAAGGGGGTGTGACACCAAACAGTAGTGACATTTGGGGAGAGGAATGTATGTACTTTGATCTAGTCCAGCGTTTCCCAAACTCTGTCCTGTGGACCCCAAGGGGTGCATGTTTTGTTTTTTGCCCTAGCACTAGCAAACATTGATTATTTAGTGCTAAGGCAAAAACCAAAATACTGGGAAATACTGATCTCGTCAGATGATTTCAGTATTTCAGCAGTAAAACTTGTGTTCATATTATATTGAAACAGTCGTGTGATAATCAATACTGAGCCAAAATACACTTCATGACAAAGTATGTGGACACCTGCTTCTAGTCGAACATCTTATTTCAAAATCATCGGCATTAATATGAAGTTGGTCCCCCTTTTCTGCTATAACAGCCTCCATTCTTCTGGGAAGGCTTTCCACTAGATGTTGGAATACTGCTGGGGGACTTGATTCCATTCAGCCACGAGCATAAGTGAGGTTGGGCACTGATGATGGGCGATTAGGTCTTTCTCGCAGTCAGCATTCCAATTCATCCCAAAGGTGTTTGATGGGGTTGAGGTCAATGCTCTGTCCAGTCAAGTTCTTACACACCGATCTCAACAGACCGTTTCTGTATGGACCTCGCTTTGTACATTTGGCCAATGCCATGCTGAAACAGGAAAGGGCCTTAATATAATAATAATAATATATGCCATTTAGCTGACGCTTTTATCCAAAGCGACTTACAGTCATGTGTGCATACATTCTACGTATGGGTGGTCCCGGGAATCGAACCCACTACCCTGGCGTTACAAGCGCCATGCTCTACCAACTGAGCCACAGAAGGACCACGACGTTCCACAACGTTGAAAGCACAGAATTGTCTAGAATGTAATTGTATGCTGTAATGTTAAGATTTCCCTTCACTGGAACTAAGGGTCCTAGCCCAAACCATGAAAACAGCCCCAGACCATTATTCCCCCTCCACCCAACTTCACAGTTGGCACTATGCAATCGGGCAGGTAGGGTTCCCCTGGCCTCCGCCAAACCCATATTCGTCTGTCGGTGAAGCGTTAGTCATCACTCGAGAACGTGTTTCCACTGCTCCAGAGTCCAATGGTGGCGATCTTTACACCACTCCAGTCATCGCTTGGCATTACGCATTGTGCGGCTGCTCGGCCTTGGAAACCCATTTCATGAAGCTCCAGACTAACAGTTCTTGTGCTGACGATGCTACCAGAGGCAGTTTGGAACTCGGTAGTGAGTGTTGCAACCGAGGACAGAAGATTGTATACACTACGTGCGGTGGTCAGTGTTCTGTGAGCTTGTGTGGCCTACCACTTCGTGTCTGAGCAGTTGTTGAGTCTAGATATTCCACTTTACAATAACAGCACTTACAGTTGACTGGGGCAGCTCTCGAAGGGTAGAAATTTGGCGAACTGACTTGTTCGAAAGGTGGTATCCTATGGCGGTGCCATGTTGAAAGTCACTGAGCTCTTCAGTAAGGCCATTCTACTGACAATGTTTGTCTATGGAGATTTCCTGGCTGTGTGCTTGGTTTTTATTTACCTATCCACAACTGGTGTGACTGAAATAGCCAAATCCACTAATTTGAAGTGGTGTCCACAAACTTTTGTATATATAGTGTATATATGTGGTATATGTGGTCCTTCTGTAGCTCAGTTGGTAGAGCATGGCGCTTGTAACGCCAGGGTAGTGGGTTCGATTCCCGGGACCACCCATAAGTAGAATGTATGCACACATGACTGTAAGTCGCTTTGGATAAAAGCGTCTGCTAAATGGCATATTTTTTTTTATAAATGCAATAAGAAACAATTAAAAAAATATTTTACTGAGTTAGTTTGTATAAGGAAATCAGTCAATTTAAATAAATTAGGCCCTAGTCTATGGACTGGAGAAACAGATATGCATCTGTTGGTCACATACAAATACCTTTAAAAAAAAAATTGGGGGCGTGGATCAGAAAACCAGTTAGTATCTGGTGTGACCACCATTTTCTTCATGTAGTGCGACACATCTCCTTCGCATCAATCAGGCTGTTGATTGTGGCTTCTGGAATGTTGTCCCACTCCTCTTCAATGGCTGTGCAAAGTTGCTGTATATTGGTGGGAACTGGAACATGCTGTCGTACACGTCGATCCAGCATCCCAAACATGCTCAATGGTTGACATGTCTGGTGAGTATGCAGGCCATGGAAGAACTGTGAAATGTTCAGCTTCCAGGAATTGTGTACAGATCCTTGCGATATGGGGCAGTGTATTATCATGCTAAAAGAATGACATGATGGCGGCAGATGAATGGCACGACAATGGGCCTCAGTATCTCGTCACGGATTCTCTATGCATTCAAATTGCCATCAATAAAATGCAATTGTGTTCGTTGTCCGTAGTTTATGCCTGCCCATACCATAACTCCACCATGCATGCTCCCTCAACTTGAGACATCTGTGGCATTGTGTTGTGTGCACATTTTAGTGGCCTTTTATTGTCCCCAGCACAAGATGTACATGTGTAATGATCGTGCTGTTAAATTGACTTCTTGATATGCCACACCTGTCAGGTGGATGGAATATCTTGGCAAAAGAGAGATTCTCACTAACAGGGATGTAAACAAATTTGTGCACAACATTTTAGAGATGAACTTTTTGTGCATATGGAACATTTCTGGGACTTTTTATTCCAGCTCATGAAACATGGGACCAACAGTTTACATGTTGCATTTATATTTTAATTCAGTGTACATGTTAATCTGTTTTTTTATTATGCTCCTCCTCCTCCGGCCCTCTTCCTCCCCAGGTACCCAAACACAGCTATAGGCACCAGCCCCATTCAGACGATGGGCGGCCCAGAAGACAACTTGGAGTATGTGCGGACTCTGTACGACTTCACGGGCAGCGATGCTGAGGACCTGCCCTTTAAGAAGGGGGAGATCCTGATCATCCTGGAGAAGCCTGAGGAGCAGTGGTGGAGTGCCAAGAGCAAGGAGGGCCGCATGGGCATGATCCCTGTGCCCTATGTGGAGAAGCTGGTGCGACCCTCCCCTCATCCTGGCCAGCCTCCTCACGGCTCCCGCAACTCCAACAGCTATGGCATCCCCGAGCCGGCCCACGCTTACGCTCAACCTCAGACCCCCTCGCCCCTTCCCCCTGGCACCCCCGGAGCGGTCATCACCCCCCTGCCCTCCATGCAGAATGGGCCAGTCATGGCTAAGGCCATCCAGAAACGAGTGCCCTGTGCCTATGACAAGACGGCTCTGGCTCTAGAGGTAGGAGTCCCTCACTTTCTGTCCCAGCATGGCTTTGTGAAGGGAGGCCTCAATGCCTAAATGTTCCCAGTTGTCTTCTATGCTCGTAGTTCACTAGATTGTGTACATTTCATTAGATTTAATGAGCTGGTAATGTGAAAGTTGCGTTGTAGTTTGTCAGGAACTTAAGCCTGCAGACACAGTACCCATTAGCTACACTAGGCCCAATAATGGACTAAAGGAGCCTAACGTTACTCCTTATAGTCAGTCCAAGGACCTTACATGTTCTGTTTGAAGGCGATTTGCTATGGATACCAAAACAACCAAATACTCCATCTAAACGTGAATCAATTCTTAATTGTGGTACGGTTCTAGAAACATAAATCCCTCTACTTTCATATCACATCAAAATAGTTTCACAAATGTAAAATACACACTAACTGTACACTGTTTTAACCCATTTTAACACATTGGCAGCCAACAGTATTTTTCAGTGACAACTCGTTTAAGGCGTCCATCTTCCGTTTACACACAGGTGTTGTTAGACGCAGATAGCTAATTAGCACAGGTAGTCCACCTTGTCTCCCGTCTGTTTTACACAAGCAAGAGCTGTAACATGGAAATATGGGAACCCTAACCCTGTAAAGGTGTAGTAATTTAACCATTTTTTCTGATGCATGTTAATGTTTAAAGCAAGCAAGAAGATACTATTGTCAATAGGTGCTAAAGCAGTTATGGTTTGAATGCGGAAAGTCTACACAGGCAGCCCAATGCTGATATTTATTCCACTAATTGGTCTTTTGATGAATTGCATCAGATCTTTTCACATCAAATCTTTTTCAGAGCTGATCTGATTGGTCAAAAGACCAATTACATAAAAAAAGATAAGATTTGGCCTGCCTGTGTAAACACAGCCATTGTGCCAAATATTATGGATCAAGTCATTTAATGACAGTTGAGGTGACGACAGAATATGCTTGCGGCATCAGAACTGTCTTGCATCCCTCATATTTAGCTTTTGGGCTCCCAAGTGGCGCAGCGGTCTTAAGGCACTGCATCTCGGTGCTAGTGGCGTCACTACAGACCCTGGTTTGATTCCAGGCTGAATCACAACCGGTCGTGATTGGGAGTCCCATAGGGTGGCACACAATTGTCCCAGCGGGATCTGGGTTTGGTCGGGGTAGGCCGTCATTGTAAATAATAATTTATTCTTAACTGACTTGCCTAGTTAAATAAAGGTTAAATAAATAGCTAGTCTTTTTTCCTCCTCACCTTCTTCTGTCCTTGCATCAGTCTGTGTTGATTTTTCGAGAGGAAGTGCAAAGTACTCAGCTTTCTGTGGAGAAATGCTGAGTAATCAGTGGCGGCAGGTGTCTCAGCTCTCTCGAATCATCTCTATTTGTTACGCTAGCCTTCAGGGGCTCCCGCTGTCCCAAAGACCACCCCTGAAGGACAGGCACCCCACGGGGAGGCTAGGGCTGATGACGTGCCAAGTGGGTGTCAAACAACACTACAAGAGCTTCACCTTTGGTCAGTGGTTTAAGCATTGAAGTAAATTCAGGCTTTATTCTCTGTAGACCTCGCTCTGACAGAGGGTAGTATCGAAAACCCGACCCTAGGCGACACAGTGACTAGGGTCTAGTTTCAATGATAGACTCTTTTGGCATTGGGGCAGGGATTGTCAACTGGCAGCCCGCAAGCCAAATTTGGCCCGTGGGCAAATTTGTATTTGATTTTTGGACATTAGGAATTCATCTCAAAGTATTTCCACTCATAAATAAAGAGACATATGTCATTGAGGATCAATCTCGTCAAGGTTTGCAATGATTGTTTTTCGCAAATACTGTATCTGTTTGGGATTCTTGGGTACAAATGATATATACTTATGTTCTGTCCCACTGACCATCCTCTGAAGAAAAGAATGGCCCACAGCTGAGCCTAGTTGATGGCCGCTGGCATAGAGGAACTACGTCACTGCCTACTTCACTACTTTGTCCGATTTGAAGAAAATACAAAATAGTAGCTAACAAGCTGGAGATCACAGAGCTTATTTCTAATGAGTGCATTTTGCAAGTGGCTAGTTTGCGTCAACTACCTTAACTTCTTGAATCTATGGGGCACTATTTTCATTTTTGGAAAAATAACTTTCCCTAAGTAAACGGGCTATTTTGTCAGGACAAGATGCTAGAATATGCATATAATTGACAGCTTAGGATAGAAAACACTCTAAAGTTTCCAAAACTGTAAAAATATTGTCTGCGAGTATAACAGAACTGATATTGCAGGCGAAAGCCTGAGAAAAATCCAATCGGGAAGTGACTCTTATTTAGAAACCTCTGCGTTCCTATGCGTCCCTATTGAGCAGTAAATCAGATATAAACCAGATTCCTTTTTCTATGGCTTCCCTAATGTGTCTAGTGTCACAATACATAGTTTCAGGATTTTATTTTGAAAAATGAGCCTGAATGTCAACATTGCGTCAGTGGTCAGCTGAAGTCTCTGTGTTTTGTGCGTAAAGGACAAATGCGGCCATTGTTTCTCTCTTTCCTACTAAGAAGCCATCTGTCCCGGTTGATATATTATCGAATAGATATTTGAAAAACACCTTGAGGATTTGATTATAAACAAAGTTTGCCATGTTTCTGTCGATATTATGGAGCTTTGTCGTGACCGCAATTTCCAGTCGAATTCTCAGCCAAACGTGAAGAACTAAAGGAGTTATTTCGGCTACAAAAATAATATTTCTGGAAAAAAGGAAGTCTTGTGAGTGAAAACATCCAAAGCTCATCAAAGGTAAACGATTTAATATGATTGCTTTTCTGATTTTCGTGACCAGGTGGTTGCCTGCTGCTAGCTCGGCATAATGCTATGCTAGGCTATCAATAAACTTACACAAATGCTTGTCTTGCTTTGGCTGTAAAGCATATTTTCAAAATCTGAGATGACAGGGTGATTAACAAAAGGCTAAGCTGTGTTTCAATATATTTCACTTGTGATTTCATGAATATGAATATTTTCTAGTAATATTTGTCTGTTGCGTTATGCTAATTAGTGTCAGTTGATGATTACGCTCCCGGGTCCGGGATGGGTAGTTACAAGATTAACTAAACCCACTGCAAGGTTTTGTCAGCAAAATTAGCTTTGGAATCGTGACTTTCTTGCATGTCTGCCTCAATATTTTCCCCTTATCAACGTAGGCAATGACTTAATTCCTCTATGCAAAAGAGTCCATCATTGAAAGCAGCCACTGTGTTGCTGAGGGTCGGGTTTTCGAGACTAGAGAGAGGTTGCAAGAGAGAGAAATCCTGAGATGATTCATTAATCAGAGGGGACGTGTTTTGTGCATCAGATCAGTTTGTTCTCATCGTGTATACACCAGAGCAGATGGCAGCTTAGTGCTTCAGAATTCCATCTGTCAGAAAGAAAGTATGGGGTTGTGTGAATAGCACCACCTCTTTCACAAACTAGAGCAAGGCTGACTAATGCCTTGGATTAGCAGCATACCCCAGAACACAGCCACAATTTAGTCAGTTAATGTTACTGTAGCCTTCACCACCTTGGTTTAAGTCAAATCTGACTTAATCATGGAAACTGGGGGGCTTCAGAGTACTAGACCTCCACACTATTGTAAACCGTATCTCATTTAAGCATTGTTCGCATTGGCAGTTTGAAATTACCAACAAAAAAGGCATATCTGATTGGAATTTGTTATTTTTCCTCCAGTCTGAACAGCCAAAAAGCACATTGATTCAGATATTTTAAGCCACATTTCAAACCACCTTTTGTAGGTGGTTTGAAATTAGATACAAATCTGCTTCCTGGCCATGTGACTTGTCTGACTGGTCAAATCTGATTTATTTGCCTGCAAGTTGTTTTTAGACTTATTTGGCATATGTTGTTGCTTGCTAGCTACTCAGCTACCATATGTTCTAGTCAGAACTGAGTAGCTTATTAATTATTAGTGAATATGCTAAATGGCTAGCTAGTTGACTGCTGTGGTTAGCCAAAGATGACTTGTTTTGAAAGTTGGATCAAATCAAATAATTTTATCCTTTGATGCTCTTACACTATGATTTTGAACATGACAAGCAACTGGGAAACATCCATGACAGGCATTGTCACCTTAGTTTGCTTTCTGAGTGATGGGAAGCACAGGCACCACCACCACCATCAGTTTACACCACTATCAGCTTACACCACTGTGCTCACACCCATCATTACTAAGACAACTAGCATAGCAATGTCAGCAAATAACTGCTGTCTGAACAAGAGGTCGACCAATTCATTGGAATTGCCGATTTAATTAGGGCCGATTTCAAGTTTTCATAACAATCGGAAATATTTGATTTTTTATACCTTTTATTTATCTAGGCAAGTCAGTTAAGAACACATTCTTATTTTCAATGACTGCCTAGGAACTGTGGGTTAACTGTCTTGTTCAGGGGCAGAACAACAGATTTTCACCTCGTCAGCTCAGGGGTTGCAATCTTGCAACCGCACAGTTAACTAGTCCAACGCTCTAACCATTGCACTCCACGAGTAGCCTGCCTGTTACGCGAATGCAGTAGAAGCCAAGGTAAATTGCTAGCTAGCACTAAACTTATCTTATAAAAACAATCAATCATGATCACTAGTTATAACTACTAATCCAGTTTAGCAGGCAATATTAACCAGGTGAAATTGTCATTTCTCTATATGCAACAGTTTGGGCTGCCTGGCTCATTGCGAACTAATTTGACAGAATTTGACGTAATTATGACATACATTGAAGGTTGTTCAATGTAACAAGAATATTTTGACTTAGGGATGCCACCCGTTATATAGAATACCGAATGGTTCTGTATTTCACTGAAATAATAAACGTTTTGTTTTCCAAATGATAGTTTCCGAATTCGATCATATTAATGACCAAAGGGTCGTATTTCTGTGTGTTATTATGTTATAACTAAGTCTGATTTGATAGAGCAGTCTGATTGAGCAGCAGCAGGCCCGTAATCATTCATTCAAACAGCACTTTCGTGCGTTTTGCCAGCAGCTCTTCGCAAGCATAGAGCTGTTTATGACTTCAAGCCTATCAGCCTAATGGCTGGTGTAACCGATGTGAAATGGCTAGCTAGTTAGCTGGGTGTGCGCTAATACTGTTTCAAACGTCACTCGCTTTTAGATTTGGAGTAGTTATTCCCCTTGCGCTGCAAGGGCAGCGGCTTTTGTGGAGTGATGGGTAACGATGCTTTGAGTGTGGCTGTTGTCGATGTGTTCCTGGTTCGAGCCCAGGTAGGGGCGAGGAGGGGGACGGAAGCTATCAAAGTAGGTGAGAGAGGGTGGCGGTGAGGGGACACAGGAGGTGAGCAAATGTAATTGAGAAAAAAGGTGTCAAACTGTCAAACAATTATTTGTATTTTTAAGTTGAACAATTCTCAACAGAATTTGTTTTCATATTTGCGTATGTTTATAGCTTAGACCCTATTTCGCATCTGAGGTTTTTGTGTTGTGCCTGCCATCGGTTGAGACATGACATGCTCTTGAATACAGGGTGGGTATAATTTCAATCATAGAAATACAATTAATAGAATGGACGTATCCTATCATACCACTGCAATTTAGCTGCTACACCATTGAAATGTTAAATTGAAGTTAACTTCTAATTACAACCACAAAAATGATCGCCGGTCCACCCACATTCAAATGTCATCTTAAATGATCATGTCTATTCTATTATTTATGTTTCTATGTTGTCAATAGTTTCCCTGTGGAGGATTGACAGTGTAATTTAAAACAACATATTCCCATTCAAGTCAACATTCTCTGATGTGTGGACTCCAACCTTCTTTGTAGTACTATTTGAGAGTTAAAATGTCTATTTTAGTACACAGACAAAACATGACACACACCCTGTGTTCAAGAGTATGCTGTATCTCAACCGATGGCGTGCACAACACAACCTTAGATGATGTAAAATAGGGTCTAAACTACAACATACAATAATATTTAAAAAATCAGAGTTAAAGTGTTTTTAAATCATTGACGTTAACAGTAAAAAAAAAATGTTTTTCCAATTTGACAACCCTGTTTGTAAGCTTTTAAATTATATCTAACTCAACTGTTTTTATATTTTCCAGTAATGAAGACATGTATGTCTCATGGTATGGTGGGGTATGCAAAATGGGTCAACTTTGAGCACATTTATCTCCTTTAATTTTTTTGTCATTCAGGTCCAAACGGTAATTTTCTGAGCACTTCTACAATGGGAAAATATGTATGGAAGGTTTTGTTCAAATTCAAAAGGGGTGCTGTCAAAAAGTGATTCAAATGGATTCAATCTAATACTATCTCTGTCACTCAGAGTAGGTCATGGCCAACAGCAAAAACCTACAATTTAGCAGGCTATTTTGGAATCATCTGTTTCAGGAAATGAACCTCAGTCATTATATAAAATTTCATCTGAAAGGAGGAATATTTTTTTATTTAATTTTATTTAACTACAACAGCCTACCGGGGAACAGTGGGTTAACTGGCTCGTTCAGGGGCAGAACGACAGATTTGTACTTTGTCAGCTCAGGGATTTGATCTAGCAACCTTTTGGTTTCTGGCCCAACTCTCTAACCACTAGGCTACCTGCCTCCCCCTAATATACCCTGTGACATACTGCACCACCCAGCCCCTTCATAACCAGAAACAGCTACTGAAGTATAGTTATTACCAGCCAAATGTTTGGTTATTGAAAATATATGAACTTTTGTAATGACCGTTCACAAGATTTCCAGTTTAGAATATTGTATCACCACACAACAGGATCATTTCTTATGTAAAGAAAGTACAAGTAGCCTATACACACAGTGTACGAACACCTTCCTAATGTGGACTGCACCCCCCTTTGCCCTCAGAACAGTTTCAATTCGTCGGGGCATGGACTCTACAAGGTGTCAAGTGTTCCACAGGGATGCTGGCCCATGTTGGCTCCAATGCTTCCCACAGTTGTGTCAAGTTGGCTCCATGTGCTTTGGGTGTTGGATCATTCTTGACACACAAGGGAAACTGTTGAGTGTGAAAAACCCAGCAGCTTTGCAGTTCTTGACAAACTCAAACCAGTGGGCTTGGCACCTACTACCATACCCTGTTCAAATATACGTAAATCTTTTGTCTTGCCCATTCACCCTCTGAATGCCACAGATACACAATCCATGTCTCAATTGTCTCAAGGCTTAAAACTTCTTTAACCTTTCTCCTCTTCGTTAATGAAGTGAATTTAACAAGTGACATCAATAAGAGATCATAGCTTTCACCTGTATTCACCTGGTCAATCTGTCATGGAAAGAGCAGGTGTTCCTAATTTTTGTACACTCTGTGTGCATTGGATTTTCCCGAGAGGTTATTTCAGGACCCATTCACCCATCACTTTGTCATCCTTTCGAAGTAGTCCAATTAGTTATATTAAATGTTGAGTACATCAATGTTCTTTCATTATGCGAGGTGAGGATTATGATTATGGATGGCACGTCTGTATGACTTCAATGTCCTTGAAGCCTCATTCTGATCCATACTTTCTGCTACATCGAGAGCCTGCCCTCCACGTTTAGGTTTTAATCTTCCTCTTAACAATGACAACTTCCCACATTTAATCCTGAGTGAATAGCATATGGTCTGTACAGATAGGGGTCATGCACAGTGTCGCAAAGCACCAAAGTTATGGCTTTCTGCCCGACCTGTCACAACAATATTACGGTGTCAAATACATGGAGGGTTGGCAAGATCAATGAGTCTGTCAGTACTTTCTTGCGTGATGGAGGCTCTTACACTTATCTTAAATTGTCCACCTCATTTGTCTGTGGAATTGAGGAAAACTTAACTCCAACTGTCCTTCATTTCTCCTCAGGTGGGTGATATAGTCAAAGTGACGAGGATGAACATCAGCGGTCAGTGGGAGGGAGAGGTGAATGGCCGGAGGGGTCTCTTCCCCTTCACCCATGTCAAAATAATGGACCCCCAGAATCCGGATGAGAGTGAATGACCTGGACCCCAACCAACCCTCCCTCCCCACAGTGACACTCAAACCTGCTGGCTGTCTCCATCCCGCCCGCCAGTGTCACCACGGTTATGTGCTTGCCTGCTTGTGGCTGTGCGACAGCGGTCTCTGTTATCGTCATGCCAATCATTGTGCGGCTTTCTGACTGTTTACAGCTCTGCACTCAACTAAACTCCCCCATCTGGTTACAGGCTCGTCAGTGTTTTTTGCCTTTGTCTTTTCATTTTCAGACCATCGGTTGGTTGTGTGTGTTGCCATGGCTCCAATGACGCCATGTCTTACCTGGTCATTTTTTATTTGATCTTGGTTACATTTGAATACTTAGGGATTTTTGAGAGCTTGCTTGGACTGTGTGTTTTGTATTGTGGATGGGAGGAGGTTAATGTGAAAAAGAAGAGAGGTGACTGAACATCACATGGACTGACTGAGGAGAGCAAAGTCATAAAGGGCTCCAAGTGGGGCCTGAGGATAGAACCAGACAGTTGACTGTGTCTCTCTCCAAACAATCATTCACTGTTGGTACCTTAGCCACGTACACACACACACAGATTGACCATTACTTGTTGTGTGTGTGTGTGTGTGTGTGTGTGTGTGTGTGTGTGTGTGTGTGTGTGTGTGTGTGTGTGTGTGTGTGTGTGTGTGTGTGTGTGTGTGTGTGTGTTTGTATCAGTCTCAACACCTCTCTTGACTGACACAAGCTGAGCTGACTTGGGCAGGAGGACAAGGCAGAGGCTGACAGAAGAGTTCAAGCCCACATGGATTCTGCCTTGTGGAATAGCCCATAGCCTCAGTGACACAGACCTAGTTGACAGTTTCGTTATTTATGTTTTCCCCAGACTACATGTGAAATGGCCATATGTGAAGACATATTTTGTTTAATTTGTGCCATAAATTCAGGAGTGCTGAGCGAGGCGTTTGTCGTAGTATAAGTGCATGACTGTGACCAGGCTTTAGCCAATGTTGTAAGAGTACTTATAAATGCTGTTGAGGGGTAAGGGCTTTTCTATGAGACGGATGCCTCATGCATCCAATGATATGGGTCACAGGAGGTGGGCAAAGGTTGCAGCCAGCCAATGACACCCCATCAATGCCTTTCACTGAAAAATGCAACTTTAGTACAAGCAATCCTTCCCTGTTTCCTCCCTGGGTTCCCTAAGGTGGTGATTGGTTACACCCCTGACTCTCATCTCTAGCCAGTGGTGACTGTCAAGCACAGGACCTGAGAAGAGAACTTGGTTGTCTTTGGTTATGTCTAACTGACATTGTGATGCCAGAGCTGTCCTGCTCTCTGGTCTTGGTTTGAGTGTGCTGATAAAGTGCTTCATTAGATCTCTGCTGTAAAGAAGACTTACCCTTTCTGTTGTCTCTTCCCTAGTGCTTGCCCATCAATTCCCCTGAGCTTTTTCATTGGGTAGAGTAATACCATTTTACAACTATCAATCATGTCCTGACTGTAGTGTTTTTTGTTAGCCAACTGTTGAATTGAGCATTTAATATTTGTTTTAATAACCTTGTAAACAATTAGACTGAATGTGACTTTTTTTAAAGGGAAAAAATGCCTGCTGGTGGCCTCTGTGCATGACCTCTTGGCCTCTCCCAGGTCAAATGCTGCTTTGTCTCAATGAACATTTCCTCATTAAAATATGAATTAGACTTGTTTTTATTGCCTCTGTGGAATCAATCCATTCAAATGTAGTTTGGTTTTCCTTGTGCAACCTCCATATTAAACCCTCTGATTAAGCAATACACCAATTTTAATTTATGTTTTAGTAGGGTAAACATATGTTTTATTAACGTGCTTTGTAAAGGCATTAGCAGTATTACTGTTTTTCCCCTCATGTTTTAGAGTTCCTCTGTGTTGTCCTATTAATTCAAAATAAAAAATTGTGCCTTTTATTTTCTTATACCATTTGCATGTGTTAATATTTCCCATGGTTAACACCTGTCCTGGTATGGCCCTTTATGTACAGAACAAGTAAATAAAATGTATGTCTACTTCTTTAAGTTGCTCTGACCTCTTTACTATGAGGGTAATGAGTGCCCCAAATAAGTCTCTTATTCTGCTCAGAACAGACAGGGGGGAATGTGTTCGGTAAAGGGGAGCAGGTGGGTGGGATGTTTTGCAGCAGGACTGACTGTATCTGGAGCAGGGGACATTTGCTCTCCATCTCTGCTTCATTTCTATCAGTTCCAGTTTTGATTGGGGCTATGCCCAGGAGAAAGGAAGCAATTAATGAATGTTAATGAAGAGCTAATAAAAGAAAGCTTGCATTTGCCGTGCTGACCTAGAGAGAGAGAAAGAAACTTTTCAAGGGCAAGGTTTAGTCTAAATCTCTTCTCACATGAGGTATCCATCTGTTTTATTGGGGTAAAGTATTTTTGACATGTGACTGGTTTCAGGAAACTAGGTGTATATTTAATGCATGCATGCAGGTCTACTACATAAAATGTAACCATCTAAGGTTTCAGTTGAATAGGGTACACTTTGGGAAAGCAATGCTCAGTTGATTTAATACCAGCTTAGTTTTACAGTCTCCAAACTATTTTGACAGGTATTTGTGAGGTCTTCTTGGTGAGAAAGAAGAGAGAGTGGTCTGTGCTGGAGGAGGGGAAAGGAGATGGGATGGAGGGCAATGCTTCTCTGGCCTGTTGGTATGCAAACCAGATGGCATCCAGCCTCCATCAGGCTATTTGGGAAGAATGTCCAACAAGCCACATGCCATCCGATTTGTATAACTTCCTTAATTTAGCTGGACCCCAGAAAGAGTAATGGGGATCCTTAATAAATACATATTGTATGGTCTTTGGAGATTAAATTATACAACTGGAGGTGACATCTGCATCTATGTCTATTCTTCCGGTATCTCTCCCTATCTGTGGCTGACTCCTTGAACTAGAAACCCATACTACACTGAAGAGCCTCTGCTTCTAGCAGCCTAGGTAGTAAGCGATATTGTCTACTCTTTGAGCTCGGCACATGACATCTCCAGACACTGCCGCCAGGCAGACTGGGGGGGATACAGATGCTCACAATGATACACAAGAACAGGTGCATATGAGCGCTCGACTGCGGCCAACTCTGGGGTTACCACTGCCGCCGGGTGTCTCGCGGACAAAGTGTCACTGCACTGGCGGCGATATAAATAAGGCCATTACGTAACTGTCTCTGGGCCCATATGCTTCTGAAACAAATGGTACAGTAGCCTACTATGTTCTAGATTTAACTGCATACACGTACCTCAGGACTACAGGAAAAGTGATTACCCACAAGAGGGTGTTGTTTTGTGCCAAATTTGAAGCAGCTGTGTGCCTCTCCCCATCCTCCCCTTTTGCACCTTCCGTTTACAGGAATGGGCCCCCGTTTAATTGTATGGGTCTCTACCCGCTGTCCCTCCCCAGCCAAGCAGGTGCATGTAGACTACTCCACATTCTCGCCGTTGCCACCAAGAAGCTGAAACAGTCCACTGCAGTCTACGCCAACCTGCATCATTGACCTGTTCAGCATCAATGATCACGTCTACATGCACACCAATATCTCCTTATTATTCGGGATACTCAAGTCATCTGTTTTTGAGTTGAGGCATATAAACATCATGTCCCGTTTACAATAACACGTAAAAGCTTGCATCCCGGTTATGAGAAACCTGGATAAGATGTCTGGGATATGCTGATCTTAGAATGGGTATTGTGGCATGTCAACAACTTATCCTGTTTACTTTTTTTTCTTTCTTTGAGGTCTGCACATGCTCAGTTTCGAATATCATGGGTGATAAGCGATATTGTTTTCATCTACACCAGTAAAGTTGTCTGTTTCATTTAGGAACCTGCGAGAAAACACTCCAAAAAAATGGAAAGATTGTTCCTGTGCAAAATGTCCAAATGTCATCAGTTTCCCCGGTTTTAAGGACATGAAAAGCTGAGAAAACGATGAAATACATTTCTGATAAGACTTCAGTTTGTCTTGTTTGCATATTTTATGTGGTTGAAATACTGTCTGCTTGCATAACAGTGTTACATGTTACATGCACATTCACATTTTCTCAAGAGATGCTGTAAGAAATAAATCCTATTTCTCCACTCCTGTCCCAAAGACAAAATTAACATTTGTTCTATAATTTCACTTCTAGAAATGCATAATTAATATTATATTACACTACCTGTGAGAGAGTATAGGCCTACAGTCAGTGTCTAGATTTCAGTTACTATTAATTTAACCCGTATTAATTTAAATGAGGAATATTATGTTTATTCATGGATACAGGGATACTCATGAGCTGGACATCAAGGGTGCATGTAAAGAACTTATCCTGAATAAGACCTTAAATGGGATATGAGCTACAGAATACTGTGCACGTGCAAACATATTCAATGTCCTGTTCTGCATCATTGTTCTGTCTGTCTTATTTAGTTTTCCAAACAAAGTGCCTCACCTCTCTGCTCTCTCTCTCTCCTTAGCAGTATGGCTCTCCACCACATTAAATTGGAGTCATTAAAGGCTAAGTTATTGTATTCCTTTGGACTAGCAGTGGCTTCTGTGGTAATTCCTTAAATGAATCAGGCTGTGGTTGATGGTCAACCTCTCCTCAGGCTGTAAAGCACCAGGTTGATGCAGGCCTTTCTCCAGCTAACTGTTGGTGGCTGCCATGTTGGAGTGTGTAGCCCATAGTGATGTGCTGCCCTGGGAGCTGTGAAAGAGATTGCAGGCTCTATCCCCTCTACAATAGTGGAGCAGGATGCAACTGTATGGCAGTCCATATAGGTTCATGTGTGTATGTACACTACCGGTCAAACGTTTGGACACACCTACCCAGAGTTTTTGTTATTTGGACTATTTTCTACATTGTAGAATAATAGTGAAGGCATCACAACTATGAAATAGCAGATATGGATTCATGCAGTAATCAAAAAAGTGTTAAACAAATCAACGTATGTTTTATATTTGAGATTCTTCAAAGTAGCCACCCTTTGCCTTGATGACAGCTTTGCACACTCTTGGCATTCTCTGAACCAGCTTCATGAGGTAGTCACCTGGAATGCATTTCAATTAACAGGTGTGCCTTGTTAAATGTTCATTTGTGGAATTTATTTCCTTCTTAATGCGTTTGAGCCAATCAGTTGTGTTGTGACAAGGTAGGGGTGGTATACAGAAGATAGCCCTATTTGGTAAAATAAGTCCATAGTATGTCAAGAACAGCTCAAATAAGCAAAGAGAAACGACAGTCCATCATTACTTTAAGACATGAAGGCCAGTCAATACGGAACATTTCAAGAACAGATAAATGCTTCACAGAGTTCAAGTAACAGACACATCTCAACATCAACTGTTCAGAGGAGACTGTGTGAATCAGGGCTTCATGGTCGAATTGCTGCAAAGAAACCAGTACTAGACACCAATAAGAAGAAGAGACTTGCTTGGGCCAAGAAACAAGAGTAAAGGACATGAGACCGGTGCAAATTTGTCCTTTGGTCTGGAGTCCAAATTTGAGATTTTTGGTTCCAACCGCCGTGCCTTTGTGAGACGCGGTGTGGGTGAACTGATGATCTCTGCATGTGTATTTCCCACCGTAAAGAATGGAGGAGGAGGTGTTATGGTGTGGGTTGCCTTCCTGGTGACACTGTCTGTGATTTATTTAAAATTCAAGGCACACTTAACCAGCATGGCTACCACATCACTCTACAGTGATACGCCAATCCCATCTGGTTTGGGCTTAGTGTGTGTGTGTGTGTGTGTGTGTGTGTGTGTGTGTGTGTGTGTGTGTGTGTGTGTGTGTGTGTGTGTGTGTGTGTGTGTGTGTGTGCGTGCGTGCGTGCGTGCGTGCGTGCGTGCGTGCGTGCGCGTGCGTGTGCGTGCGTGCGTGCGTGCGTGCGTGCGTGCGTGCGTGCGTGCGTATATGTATGTGCGTGCGTGCGTGGTGCGTGCGTGCGTGCGTGCGTGCGTGCGTGCGTGCGCGCGTGCGTGAGCGTGCGTGCGTGCGTGAGAGAGCGTGCGTGCGTGAGAGAGAGAGAGAGAGAGAGACAGAGAGAGAGGAAACACTTTATTCACCTTCAAACAAAGGAAGGTAACTCTTTGTTGTATGTCTCGCCTATGTTTTGATGTCCTTTCCTCACCCCTGCCTTCATACTCTCTCAAATCAAATCAAATTGCATTGGTCACATACACATATTTAACATATGTTAATGCGGGTGTGGCGAAATGATTGTGTTCCTAGCTCCAACAGTGCAGTAGTATCTAACAATTCACAACAATACACTCA